>NC_092787.1:34075045-34678604 GCF_047496795.1 Chiloscyllium punctatum | reverse complement strand
TTCTTTCGACTGTGACATCCAGGAATGGGAGTTATTCTATTCCTGACCAACTCCTTAGAGGGACAGAGTGGTCTCCTTCTGTCTCAATGCAATCATCCTGACTGGCTGAATGGGGTCTTCCTCAACCTCTGTAATTGAGAGACCAATGCAAGGGTAAGGAGCAGCAGTTAGCCATTCGCCTCCTCCAGCCTGCTGGTCGATTTCGAAAGATCACGTCTGATCTGATCTCAAGCACACATGCACAAAATGGCTGAACACACCTTTCCTGTCTTTTCCCAACAGACTTTGATTCTCCTGTCCATCAAAGGTCAGTTGGGTTCAGCCTTGAATATCTTCAATGACCCAATCTTCACTGTTCCCTGGGAATAGGGACACCATGGACAGAACAGCCCAAATGATATTGTCATCTTAAATGGGAGACCCATTAATTTTAAAGTATGCTAACCGCACAAGTCGCCTCCTCTTTTGAGAAGTAAGTGCACATCGAAAATCATAAAGGGTATAGACAAGGTGGACAGAGACAAGCTTTTTCCCAGGGTGAAGGATTCAATAAGGAGAGGTCATGCTTTCAAGGTGAGAGATGGAAAGTTTAAGGGGGATACACGCGGCAAGTACTTCACACAGAGGATGGTGGGTGTTTGGAACGCGTTTCCAGCAGAGGTGGTAGAGGCAGGCACGGTAGATTCATTTAAGATGCATCTGGACAAATGCATGAATAGGTGGAGAGCAGAGGGATACAAATGCTTAGGGATTGACCGATGGATTTAGACAGTACATTTGGATCGGCTCAGGCTTGGAGGGCCGAAGGGCCTGTTCCTGGGCTGTAAATTTTCTTTGTTCTTCTTTATCAAATAGGAAAAGATTTGGTTCATTCAGCCCCTCAAAACTATCCCATATTCCCATTAACTCTGTTCAGTAACGTTGATCAAACTCAGTCTACACCGCACTCCACAGAAGACATTTCTACTACTTTAAGACCATAGACCACAAGAAATTGAAGCAGAATTAGGCCATTTGGCCCATTGAGTAGGGTTTGCTGTTTGATCATGGCTGGCATGTTTCACAGTACAATTATTCTGCCTTCTCACTGTAACCCCAATCTCCTTAATAATCAAAATAAATCTACCACAGCCTTAAAGACATAACTGTGTCTGTGTCTGTGTCTGTGTATGAATGTTCTAAGTGCGTGTGTCTGTTCCTGTGTGTTTTTGCTACCGGCAGAACACAGAGCATGGTCTGGGTCATGCCGGACTGTTTTTCAGTCTGGAGGCCTGTGACCAGCGGTGATCCACAAGGATCAGTACTGCATCCACTTTTGCTTGTCATTTATATCAATGACTTAGGTAAGAATATAGAAGGCATGATTAGCAAGTCTGCAGATGCCACCATGGTTAGTTGTACAGTGGACAGTGTAGAATGTTGTCTAAGATTACAAATAATTCTTGATCAATTGGATCACTGAGGTATAGAGTTGTACAGCGCGGAAACAGACCCTTCGTCCAGCTCAACCATGATAACCAGATCTCCGAATTAATCGGGTCCTATTTGCCATGATTTGGCTCATTCCCCTATAAACCCTTCCCTTTCATGTCCCCATCCAGATATCTTTTTAATGTTATAATTGTAGCAGCCTCCACGACATCCTCTAGCAGCTCATTCCATACACCGTCTGCACAAGACATTTGCCCTTTAGGTCCCACTTAAATCTTTTCCATTCACCGAAACCCATGCCCTCTAGATTTGCTACCCCCCAACCAACTCTGGAGAAAATACTTTGTTCAATCTATCCTTGCCCGTCATGATTTTATAAACTTCTAGAAGTTGCACATTTGACTCGAATCAATACGATTGGTTGTGTTTTCAGTCATCCTGGGCCGAAATTCTGAAATTCAATACTGACACATCTATCTTCTCAAGTAAGTCACAATTCTAAAATAATTTAAATCAACCTGTTCAGATAGATTATGAAACAATTCTGTAGGATCTGAATGCAGCCCTTTTAGTCCAGAGGTGGGACAGTACCATCAATCGGCAAAAGGCCTAAATTTGTAACATTATTCCCCTGTGTGTTTTGTTCATCAACCTGTTCTGACATGTTGTGGTTCTGTTCGCCGAGCCGGGAATTTGTGTTGCAGACGTTTCGTCCCCTGTCTAGGTGTCAAACTCAGTGCTTGGGAGCCTCCTGTGCTCTTTCCTCCGGCATTTGTAGTGATTTGAATCTTTCGCTTCCGGTTGTCAGTTCCAGCAGTCCGTTGCAGTGGTCGGTATATTGGGTCCATGTCGATGTGCTTATTGATTGAATCTGTGGAGGATTGCCATGCCTCTAGGAATTCCCTGGCTGTTCTCTGTTTGGCTTGTCCTATAGCTGGTCGTGTCGTTTCGTGGCTAATTGGTGTTCATGGACACCAATTAGCCACGAAACGACACGACCAGCTATCCTTAGAGCCACACAGGCAGATGACAAGCAACATGAATTCGACTGGGACAACACTACTATTATAGATCATGGGTGGCCTCCTACATCATCGCTACTTTTCTGCACTATCCCCAGAGCTCTTGGTGTTTTCAATCCGTCAAAAACTACCAACCTCAGTCTTCTATTAGCCTTCATGGGGGGCATGCACAACCTCTGTGGGCCCGAATTCCATAGATTCCTCCCAATCTGCGTTCCCTCATCCCAGTGCGGGATTTGGTGAGTTTTTCTGGTGCTGTGTTTCTGGTGCTGCTCTTGGCATCCCCTCAGCCCTGCACTTATTTGATGTTTCCTGGTGGCAGATTGTGTGGCCCGGTGATTGTACAATGATTGGTATTCTGTGTTGTTTCAAATCCTAGTCATGATCATGTGCATTGCCCCCATTTCGTTCTCTTAACATGAGCAGCCGGAACACAGTAAGAGAATCAATTAATATTGCAAGAAAACATTTACATGGAGGCGTGTGGAAATGCTGCAGTTGTCAGATCAAGTCTCGCCCAAAGCAACTTTATGAACATAGATCAGGGCTTCTCGGAACATCAGACTCAGGCAAATGATGGAGCGTGAAATTCAATGAAACAGACTTTGTTGGAAAATTCCGCATTCTGTGGTTTCTGGTTTAGGTGAATGGGATAACTAAGAGAGATCCTACATCCAAGTCTTGTTTGAGTTCAGGCGCTCTGTATTCAGTTCGATTATTCCCTGAGCTGGTGTGAGTTTAATGAGATTGCGGTAGGTGTGGGATCTCTCAGGGACTGTGCGGTGAATCTATCACACACAGAGAAGAAGGAAACAAGTCTGAACAAACTTCTGCCCGTTGTCATTGGGCTTGATCACCGATGGTGAAAAGAGCTATATAAATGCAATTCTATCTTTATTTGGTATTGCAATATCCCAGTCCCCTGTTTACTGATGCCTGTCTGTGAAACAGTTTATCACCATCTGCTCCATCCAAACACTAACACCATGAAATCTCCAATTATTTTCATTGTTGTAAAGAAATCTTGACCTCTGGAATGTGTGACCTCTGGAATGTGTGAATTCCCTCATCCCTGGGCACGATGAATCTGGAGAATTGCATCAAGTGTTTGAATAGAAAATATCAGTTGGACGATGGAAACATGGAAAGGAAACAGAACAGGCCCCAGTTTCCAGATTTGTGAATCTTTCAAAACTCTTCGTGTACCAAGTGGAAGAAAATGGTTGAATAATCCGTCAATGGACAGGGCCCAGTCCCAGGGGAAAGGATACACTGGAAACAGAACGAGAAGAAGATGTTCTTGAAACTCTTCCCTGCTTCAAATTCCCGGAGCAAAGTGGGATGGACTTCGCTCTGAGCCAGTCTCAGCTGGTAAGGCGCACGCTGCCCGTTTTATTGGATGGTTCGTTCGTGGGAGCCTGTGATTCCCGCTTCGGGCTTTGTTATATTGTACACATGGGAGAGGTCAGCAGTTCAAATCCCACATGAGTTCTTTTTGCTTGTTCTCAGTTTCGCCAAAATGCATGATCCATTTTCCAACAAAACAGCTTCACTCAATATGGTTGGTAGAGATGGGGCATATGCTAACACTTGGTCAAAGTGAAAGCAAGGTGTCTCTGAGTGTTCGCCCACGCCATCCGACTCTGAGTGAATCCCCCCAGCTGCATCATTGCTGAATTCTGGGTTTGAAACTTCAGGAAGCGATGAAGTGGTTGGAGACAGGTTCAAAGGAAAGGTGCAGTGTTTGAGGACTGTCAGCAATGAAGAGTGATTGGAAAGTTCAGAAAGTTCTCCTTGGAGAACAGAAAGCTGAAAGCTAGTCTGATTGAAGCTTTCCAAGTCATGGTGGGATCTGAACAGAGGAAATACGGGAGTGAAAATGCTGTCACACCTGAAAGGATCGAGAACAATTAGACAGAGATTTGAAGTCTCCAGGAAAAGGAGTAAAAGTTCCATGAGGAAGACTGTTTTCACACAGGGAGTGGTTCGGGTCTGTGAGTGAGCTGCATGGTGCTGCATGTGTGCCCCGTTCCCGTCAGTGTTCCTCAGTAACACAACTCTGTTCCACTCACTGCATTTTTAATCAGCTTTCTGCTTCCCGTCACTCCATAGATCTGAAATAAATCTTTCACATTGATACACGGGCCACATTGACACAGGGTGGGGTGATGCGCTTGTGAAGGTCTGGATGCTGTTCTGTTCTCGATGGGTCTGCTCTGATCTAATTTGCAAACGCTGCTCTCTGAGATGGGAATAAATGGGTGAAGGTGACACACATCAGCTACGGTGTGTTTGATGCTCAGGACGCCCTGCAGTAATTCCCCACGATGTTTCACACAGCAGCCTCCTCCCGGTGACATGAAAAGTGGTGAATGACAAGACGATCAGCATATCGGAGACTGCATCACCACACAGACACAGTTCCCCATTATCCAGACAGATATCACCGAATGTGAATAACCTCAGAGAGATTGTGGTGACTGATAGCCGCCCTGGCACGATGGGCTGAATGGGTTCTGTCTGTGCGGGAACGAAACTGCATGTTTCCCATGTCCCTCTCCCTGTCTCTGGGACAGAACGGCTGCGGGAGAAACAATGGCCCATTCTAAACCCTGGCTGCAGCCCCACAGCTCTGGACCGTCGGGGTGGCTCTCCGGGAGTGAGGGTTTCCATCAGATTCTCTTAATCTGGGACTGTTGGGGGTCAGGTACTAACTGCTGCCCGGTCGCAGCAAAGACACCGACCCACATATTACAAAGATCTTTCTGAAGGAATTCTGTGTGAAGACTGATCCTCGACAGCAAACAGGCTGCATAGAAAGGTCCCATATTAAGTTATCCACGGGTCTCTGTTGGCCTTTTCTCTCTTTCCCACCATCTCAGCATCTTTCTCACTGTCTCAGGAAAATGAGGAAGTTCGCAATCAAAGTTGGAGGAAGCAAAAGGGGAGCATTTGTGCTTCCCTGCCCTGACGCTGCCTGTCAGTGGGAGAAATTGGCTGAATTCTCCGCCAATGGAGACAGCTTGGTCCAAGGGGAAGGGACAAACAGCACCATCCCGAGAGCAAGGAGACAGAACGAGAAGCAGATATTCTTGACATTCTTTGCTGCTTGGAATTCCTGCTGCAACGTGGGATGTACTTCTCTCTGAGCGACTCTCAGCTGGTTCGATGGTAGAAATGCCACAGTTTCACCGGCTCCTTTGTCTTGGGGCACGATCGTCGGTGAGGAGCTTATGTTAAACTGGCCTGACTGGGAATGACAGGAGAGCCCGGGCTGGTGGATTACACTTTTGCCAGGTCGCCCCATCAGCTTTTCGAAAACAAAAACAGGTGCACTACTTGAAATAAGACTGAGCTTCGGGTCCAGGGGGATGGTTGGAACGAACAAGAAACCCACAAACAAGGTTCTGTCTTATTTGCATTTTGATCCTCTTCTTCTCAGCAGTTCTTTATTTTAATCAGACAAATGTTCCAAGCAAAGCCGAATATAACATTCACACGGTTACAATGAGATAAACCTAATTCCTTTTTGATTACTACATCGACCTGTGTGAGTTTGTAGCCAGTTAAATAAAGAAATACCATGGCTTGCTGGCAATTTAAATCAAGCAGACCGCTGATTCGAAGCACTTCTGAGCTGAACAAGATTACCGACCGACGATCCTATGATATCTCTTGACGTTTTAAATATTTCCAGGATACGTTGGTTGATTGCCGAGACCTTTCTCAGGAAATGACATTTGCCAAACCAGAGAAACTGGATGAGTAGATAAAGCTGCTCTAGGTGAGGCTCGAATTCACAACGCCGGCATAACGCACGCAGAAACACTGACATATAAGTATCGCGCGCTGACCGATTGCGCCACTGGAGCCGCCCCATCGTCGTGCTCCCAATATCACGAGTTATACCTCAGCGATTGACAAATTGGGTGTGATGTCAGCCGGTTGTATTCACATGTCGTTCCTCACTTATTTGGGGAATTTGCTTCATGACACAATGCGATACTGGATTGATCATGAAAAATGCATTTTCAACGTTTTCCTCGATTGTTGTCTGAGCCATTGAGGTCTTTAGTCAGGAGAAACCTTATCATCTCATTCTGGGTTAGCCTCAATTACTGATCTTATCTTCGGCACCAAGTTCCAGAAGTTGTTCTTGCTCTGAGTTTTGGGATGACAGACAAATAGAAACATACCCTTCGGTCCAATCCGTCCATGCCGAGCGGATATCCTAATCTAACCTAGTCTGTATGCCAGCATTTGTCCTAAATCCCTCTCAAGCCTTCCGATGTGAATGTGTTCAGAAAAGAATTACATGGATGTTGCCAGGTTTAAAGGAGTTGAGCTAAAGGCCGAGGGTGAACAGTCTTGGGTTGTTTTCCCTGGATCATCGGAGGCTGAGTGGTGACCTTCAAACAACGTGTCTAGGTGTACCTCAAACTTCAAAGAATTATGTGCCTGCAACCCTCGGTTCCTCAGGAGGGAATTTAACAGTGAGAGAAAGCCACTTGCGGTGGTTGGGAAACAATTTCGAATTTCTTTGACTTCACGTGTGAAGCTGAGTATTGAACACTTAAGATTAAGAATGAAAAAAGCTGAGAGTTTTGAAAAGTTATAACCCCGTGAGTCACCCCAGCCGCCACTTGCGGTGGTTGGGGAACAATTTCGAATTTCTTTGACTTCACGTGTGAAGAAGATTATTGAGTATGAAAACAGCTGAGAGTTTTGAAAAGTTAGATCCCCGTGAGTCTGATGTGAACCACATCCCGGAGACGCAATTCCTACTTTACCCTGGTGCCTTAAAGGTTTGATCGCATTCAGATGATGCTAGGTCCATTTCGTACTCTCTGATCTCCGCCCAAGAAACCCACAAACAAGGTTCTGTCTTATTTGCATTTTGATCCTCTTCTTCTCAGCAGTTCTTTATTTTAATCAGACAAATGTTCCAATCAAAGCCGAATATAACATTCACACGGTTACAATGAGATAAACCTTATTCCTTTTTGATTACTACATCGACCTGTGTGAGTTTGTAGCCAGTTAAATAAAGAAAAACCATGGCTTGCCGGCAATTTAAATCAAGCAGACTGCTGATTCGAAGCACTTCAGAGCTGAACAAGATTACCGACCGACAATCCTAAGATATCTCTTGACGTTTTAAAAATTTCCAGGGAACATTGGTTGATTGCCGAGACCTTTCTCAGGAAATGACATTTGCCAAACCAGAAAAACTGGAGGAGTAGATAAAGCTGCCCCAGGTGAGGCTCGAACTCACAACCTCGGCATTACGCACGCAGAAACACTGACATATAAGTACCGCGCACTGACCGATTGCGCCACTGGAGCCGCCCCGTCGTCGTGCTCTCAATATCACGAGTTATACCTCAGCGATTGACAAATTGGCTGTGATGTCAGCCGGTTGTATTCACATGTCGTTCCTCACTTATTTGGGGAATTTGCTTCATGACACAGTGCGAAACTGGATTGATCATGAAAAATGCATTTTCAACGTTTTCCTCGATTGTTCTCTGAGCCATTGAGGTCTTTAGTCAGGAGAAACCTTATCATCTCATTCTGGGTTAGCCTCAATTACTGATCTTATCTTCGGCACCAAGTTCCAGAAGTTGTTCTTGCTCTGAGTTTTGGGATGACAGACAAATAGAAACATACCCTTCGGTGCAATCCGTTCATGCCGAGCAGATATCCTAATCTAACCTAGTCTGTATGCCAGCATTTGTCCTAAATCCCTCTCAAGCCTTCCGATGTGAATGTGTTCAGAAAAGAATTACATGGATGTTGCCAGGTTTAAAGGACTTGAGCTAAAGGCCGAGGGTGAACAGTCTTGGGTTGTTTTCCCTGGATCATCGAAGGCTGAGTGGTGAACTTCAAACAACGTGTCTAGGTGTACCTCAAACTTCAAAGAATTATGTGCCTGCAACCCTCGGTTCCTCAGGAGGGAATTTAACAGTGAGAGAAAGCCACTTGCGGTGGTTGGGAAACAATTTCGAATTTCTTTGACTTCACGTGTGTAGCTGAGTATTGAACACTTAAGATTAAGAATGAAAAAAGCTGAGAGTTTTGAAAAGTTATAACCCCGTGAGTCACCCCAGCCGCCACTTGCGGTGGTTGGGGAACAATTTCGAATTTCTTTGACTTCACGTGTGAAGAAGATTATTGAGTATGAAAACAGCTGAGAGTTTTGAAAAGTTAGATCCCCGTGAGTCTGATGTGAACCACATCCCGGAGACGCAATTCCTACTTTACCCTGGTGCCTTAAAGGTTTGATCGCATTCAGATGATGCTAGGTCCATTTCGTACTCTCTGATCTCCGCCCAAGAAACCCACAAACAAGGTTCTGTCTTATTTGCATTTTGATCCTCTTCTTCTCAGCAGTTCTTTATTTTAATCAGACAAATGTTCCAAGCAAAGCCGAATATAACATTCACACGGTTACAATGAGATAAACCTAATCCCTTTTTGATTACTACATCGACCTGTGTGAGTTTGTAGCCAGTTAAATAAAGAAAAACCATGGCTTGCCGGCAATTTAAATCAAGCAGACCGCTGATTCGAAGCACTTCTGAGCTGAACAAGATTACCGACCGACGATCCTAAGATATCTCTTGACGTTTTAAATATTTCCAGGATACGTTGGTTGATTGCCGAGACCTTTCTCAGGAAATGACATTTGCCAAACCAGAGAAACTGATGAGTCGATAAAGCTGCTCCAGGTGAGGCTCGAACACAAAACCTCGGCATTACGCACGCAGAAACACTGACATATAAGTACCGCGCGCTGACCGATTGCGCCACTGGAGCCGCGCCGTCGTCGCGCTCTCAATATCACGAGTTATACCTCAGCGATTGACAAATTGGCTGTGATGTCAGCCGGTTGTATTCACATGTCGTTCCTCACTTATTTGGGGAATTTGCTTCATGACACAGTGCGAAACTGGATTGATCATGAAAAATGCATTTTCAACGTTTTCCTCGATTGTTCTCTGAGCCATTGAGGTCTTTAGTCAGGAGAAACCTTATCATCTCATTCTGGGTTAGCCTCAATTACTGATCTTATCTTCGGCACCAAGTTCCAGAAGTTGTTGTTGCTCTGAGTTTTGGGATGACAGACAAATAGAAACATACCCTTCGGTCCAATCCGTCCATGCCGAGCAGATATCCTAATCTAACCTAGTCTGTATGCCAGCATTTGTCCTAAATCCCTCTCAAGCCTTCCGATGTGAATGTGTTCAGAAAAGAATTACATGGATGTTGCCAGGTTTAAAGGACTTGAGCTAAAGGCCGAGGGTGAACAGTCTTGGGTTGTTTTCCCTGGATCATCGGAGGCTGAGTGGTGACCTTCAAACAACGTGTCTAGGTGTACCTCAAACTTCAAAGAATTATGTGCCTGCAACCCTCGGTTCCTCAGGAGGGAATTTAACAGTGAGAGAAAGCCACTTGCGGTGGTTGGGAAACAATTTCGAATTTCTTTGACTTCACATGTGAAGCTGAGTATTGAACACTTAAGATTAAGAATGAAAAAAGCTGAGAGTTTTGAAAAGTTATAACCCCGTGAGTCACCCCAGCCGCCACTTGCGGTGGTTGGGGAACAATTTCGAATTTCTTTGACTTCACGTGTGAAGAAGATTATTGAGTATGAAAACAGCTGAGAGTTTTGAAAAGTTAGATCCCCGTGAGTCTGATGTGAACCACATCCCGGAGACGCAATTCCTACTTTACCCTGGTGCCTTAAAGGTTTGATCGCATTCAGATGATGCTAGGTCCATTTCGTACTCTCTGATCTCCGCCCAAGAAACCCACAAACAAGGTTCTGTCTTATTTGCATTTTGATCCTCTTCTTCTCAGCAGTTCTTTATTTTAATCAGACAAATGTTCCAAGCAAAGCCGAATATAACATTCACACGGTTACAATGAGATAAACCTTATTCCTTTTTGATTACTACATCGACCTGTGTGAGTTTGTAGCCAGTTAAATAAAGAAAAACCATGGCTTGCCGGCAATTTAAATCAAACAGACCGCTGATTCGAAGCACTTCTGAGCTGAACAAGATTACCGACCGACGATCCTAAGATATCTCTTGACGTTTTAAAAATTTCCAGGGAACATTGGTTGATTGCCGAGACCTTTCTCAGGAAATGACATTTGCCAAACCAGAGAAACTGGATGAGTAGATAAAGCTGCTCCAGGTGAAGCTCAAACTCACAACCTCGGCATTACGCACGCAGAAACACTAACATATAAGTACCGCGCGCTGACCGATTGCGCCACTGGAGCCGCCCAGTCGTCGCGCTTTCAATATCACGAGTTATACCTCAGCGATTGACAAATTGGCTGTGATGTCAGCCGGTTGTATTCACATGTCGTTCCTCACTTATTTGGGGAATTTGCTTCATGACACACTGCGAAACTGGATTGATCATGAAAAATGCATTTTCAACGTTTTCCTCGATTGTTCTCTGAGCCATTGAGGTCTTTAGTCAGGAGAAACCTTATCATCTCATTCTGGGTTAGCCTCAATTACTGATCTTATCTTCGGCACCAAGTTCCAGAAGTTGTTCTTGCTCTGAGTTTTGGGATGACAGACAAATAGAAACATACCCTTCGGTCCAATCCGTCCATGCCGAGCAGATATCCTAATCTAACCTAGTCTGTATGCCAGCATTTGTCCTAAATCCCTCTCAAGCCTTCCGATGTGAATGTGTTCAGAAAAGAATTACATGGATGTTGCCAGGTTTAAAGGACTTGAGCTAAAGGCCGAGGGTGAACAGTCTTGGGTTGTTTTCCCTGGATCATCGGAGGCTGAGTGGTGACCTTCAAACAACGTGTCTAGGTGTACCTCAAACTTCAAAGAATTATGTGCCTGCAATCCTCGGTTCCACAGGAGGGAATTTAACAGTGAGAGAAAGCCACTTGCGGTGGTTGGGAAACAATTTCGAATTTCTTTGACTTCACGTGTGAAGCTGAGTATTGAACACTTAAGATTAAGAATGAAAAAAGCTGAGAGTTTTGAAAAGTTATAACCCCGTGAGTCACCCCAGCCGCCACTTGCGGTGGTTGGGGAACAATTTCGAATTTCTTTGACTTCACGTGTGAAGAAGATTATTGAGTATGAAAACAGCTGAGAGTTTTGAAAAGTTAGATCCCCGTGAGTCTGATGTGAACCACATCCCGGAGACGCAATTCCTACTTTACCCTGGTGCCTTAAAGGTTTGATCGCATTCAAATGATGCTAGGTCCACTTCGTACTCTCTGATCTCCGCCCAAGAATCCCACAAACAAGGTTCTGTCTTATTTGCATTTTGATCCTCTTCTTCTCAGCAGTTCTTTATTTTAATCAGACAAATGTTCCAAGCAAAGCCGAATATAACATTCACACGGTTACAATGAGATAAACCTAATTCCTTTTTGATTACTACATCGACCTGTGTGAGTTTGTAGCCAGTTAAATAAAGAAAAACCATGGCTTGCCGGCAATTTAAATCAAGCAGACCGCTGACTCGAAGCACTTCTGAGCTGAACAAGATTACCGACCGACGATCCTAAGATATCTCTTGACGTTTATAAACATTTCCAGGATACGTTGGTTGATTGCCGAGACCTTCCCCAGGAAATGACATTTGCCAAACCAGAGAAACGGGGTGAGTAGATAAAGCTGCTACAGGTGAGGCTCGAACTCACAACCTCGGCATAACGCACGCAGAAACACTGACATAAAAGTACCGCGCGCTGACCGATTGCGCCACTGGAGCCGCCGCGTCGTTGCGCTCCCAATATCACGAGTTATATTTCAGCGATTGACAAATTGGCTGTGATGTCAGCCGGTTGTAATCACATGTCGTTCCTCACTTATTTGGGGAATTTGCTTCATGACACAGTGCGAAACTGGATTGATCATGAAAAATGCATTTTCAACGTTTTCCTCGATTGTTCTCTGAGCCATTGAGGTCTTTAGTCAGGAGAAACCTTATCATCTCATTCTGGGTTAGCCTCAATTACTGATCTTATCTTCGGCACCAAGTTCCAGAAGTTGTTCTTGCTCTGAGTTTTGGGATGACAGACAAATAGAAACATACCCTTCGGTCCAATCCGTCCATGCCGAGCAGATATCCTAATCTAACCTAGTCTGTATGCCAGCATTTGTCCTAAATCCCTCTCAAGCCTTCCGATGTGAATGTGTTCAGAAAAGAATTACATGGATGTTGCCAGGTTTAAAGGAGTTGAGCTAAAGGCCGAGGGTGAACAGTCTTGGGTTGTTTTCCCTGGATCATCGGAGGCTGAGTGGTGACCTTCAAACAACGTGTCTAGGTGTACCTCAAACTTCAAAGAATTATGTGCCTGCAACCCTCGGTTCCTCAGGAGGGAATTTAACAGTGAGAGAAAGCCACTTGCGGTGGTTGGGAAACAATTTCGAATTTCTTTGACTTCACGTGTGAAGCTGAGTATTGAACACTTAAGATTAAGAATGAAAAAAGCTGAGAGTTTTGAAAAGTTATAACCCCGTGAGTCACCCCAGCCGCCACTTGCGGTGGTTGGGGAACAATTTCGAATTTCTTTGACTTCACGTGTGAAGAAGATTATTGAGTATGAAAACAGCTGAGAGTTTTGAAAAGTTAGATCCCCGTGAGTCTGATGTGAACCACATCCCGGAGACGCAATTCCTACTTTACCCCGGTGCCTTAAAGGTTTGATCGCATTCAGATGATGCTAGGTCCATTTCGTACTCTCTGATCTCCGCCCAAGAAACCCACAAACAAGGTTCTGTCTTATTTGCATTTTGATCCTCTTCTTCTCAGCAGTTCTTTATTTTAATCAGACAAATGTTCCAAGCAAAGCCGAATATAACATTCACACGGTTACAATGAGATAAACCTAATCCCTTTTTGATTACTACATCGACCTGTGTGAGTTTGTAGCCAGTTAAATAAAGAAAAACCATGGCTTGCCGGCAATTTAAATCAAGCAGACCGCTGATTCGAAGCACTTCTGAGCTGAACAAGATTACCGACCGACGATCCTAAGATATCTCTTGACGTTTTAAATATTTCCAGGATACGTTGGTTGATTGCCGAGACCTTTCTCAGGAAATGACATTTGCCAAACCAGAGAAACTGATGAGTCGATAAAGCTGCTCCAGGTGAGGCTCGAACACACAACCTCGGCATTACGCACGCAGAAACACTGACATATAAGTACCGCGCGCTGACCGATTGCGCCACTGGAGCCGCGCCGTCGTCGCGCTCTCAATATCACGAGTTATACCTCAGCGATTGACAAATTGGCTGTGATGTCAGCCGGTTGTATTCACATGTCGTTCCTCACTTATTTGGGGAATTTGCTTCATGACACAGTGCGAAACTGGATTGATCATGAAAAATGCATTTTCAACGTTTTCCTCGATTGTTCTCTGAGCCATTGAGGTCTTTAGTCAGGAGAAACCTTATCATCTCATTCTGGGTTAGCCTCAATTACTGATCTTATCTTCGGCACCAAGTTCCAGAAGTTGTTGTTGCTCTGAGTTTTGGGATGACAGACAAATAGAAACATACCCTTCGGTCCAATCCGTCCATGCCGAGCAGATATCCTAATCTAACCTAGTCTGTATGCCAGCATTTGTCCTAAATCCCTCTCAAGCCTTCCGATGTGAATGTGTTCAGAAAAGAATTACATGGATGTTGCCAGGTTTAAAGGACTTGAGCTAAAGGCCGAGGGTGAACAGTCTTGGGTTGTTTTCCCTGGATCATCGGAGGCTGAGTGGTGACCTTCAAACAACGTGTCTAGGTGTACCTCAAACTTCAAAGAATTATGTGCCTGCAACCCTCGGTTCCTCAGGAGGGAATTTAACAGTGAGAGAAAGCCACTTGCGGTGGTTGGGAAACAATTTCGAATTTCTTTGACTTCACATGTGAAGCTGAGTATTGAACACTTAAGATTAAGAATGAAAAAAGCTGAGAGTTTTGAAAAGTTATAACCCCGTGAGTCACCCCAGCCGCCACTTGCGGTGGTTGGGGAACAATTTCGAATTTCTTTGACTTCACGTGTGAAGAAGATTATTGAGTATGAAAACAGCTGAGAGTTTTGAAAAGTTAGATCCCCGTGAGTCTGATGTGAACCACATCCCGGAGACGCAATTCCTACTTTACCCTGGTGCCTTAAAGGTTTGATCGCATTCAGATGATGCTAGGTCCATTTCGTACTCTCTGATCTCCGCCCAAGAAACCCACAAACAAGGTTCTGTCTTATTTGCATTTTGATCCTCTTCTTCTCAGCAGTTCTTTATTTTAATCAGACAAATGTTCCAAGCAAAGCCGAATATAACATTCACACGGTTACAATGAGATAAACCTTATTCCTTTTTGATTACTACATCGACCTGTGTGAGTTTGTAGCCAGTTAAATAAAGAAAAACCATGGCTTGCCGGCAATTTAAATCAAACAGACCGCTGATTCGAAGCACTTCTGAGCTGAACAAGATTACCGACCGACGATCCTAAGATATCTCTTGACGTTTTAAAAATTTCCAGGGAACATTGGTTGATTGCCGAGACCTTTCTCAGGAAATGACATTTGCCAAACCAGAGAAACTGGATGAGTAGATAAAGCTGCTCCAGGTGAAGCTCAAACTCACAACCTCGGCATTACGCACGCAGAAACACTAACATATAAGTACCGCGCGCTGACCGATTGCGCCACTGGAGCCGCCCAGTCGTCGCGCTTTCAATATCACGAGTTATACCTCAGCGATTGACAAATTGGCTGTGATGTCAGCCGGTTGTATTCACATGTCGTTCCTCACTTATTTGGGGAATTTGCTTCATGACACACTGCGAAACTGGATTGATCATGAAAAATGCATTTTCAACGTTTTCCTCGATTGTTCTCTGAGCCATTGAGGTCTTTAGTCAGGAGAAACCTTATCATCTCATTCTGGGTTAGCCTCAATTACTGATCTTATCTTCGGCACCAAGTTCCAGAAGTTGTTCTTGCTCTGAGTTTTGGGATGACAGACAAATAGAAACATACCCTTCGGTCCAATCCGTCCATGCCGAGCAGATATCCTAATCTAACCTAGTCTGTATGCCAGCATTTGTCCTAAATCCCTCTCAAGCCTTCCGATGTGAATGTGTTCAGAAAAGAATTACATGGATGTTGCCAGGTTTAAAGGACTTGAGCTAAAGGCCGAGGGTGAACAGTCTTGGGTTGTTTTCCCTGGATCATCGGAGGCTGAGTGGTGACCTTCAAACAACGTGTCTAGGTGTACCTCAAACTTCAAAGAATTATGTGCCTGCAATCCTCGGTTCCACAGGAGGGAATTTAACAGTGAGAGAAAGCCACTTGCGGTGGTTGGGAAACAATTTCGAATTTCTTTGACTTCACGTGTGAAGCTGAGTATTGAACACTTAAGATTAAGAATGAAAAAAGCTGAGAGTTTTGAAAAGTTATAACCCCGTGAGTCACCCCAGCCGCCACTTGCGGTGGTTGGGGAACAATTTCGAATTTCTTTGACTTCACGTGTGAAGAAGATTATTGAGTATGAAAACAGCTGAGAGTTTTGAAAAGTTAGATCCCCGTGAGTCTGATGTGAACCACATCCCGGAGACGCAATTCCTACTTTACCCTGGTGCCTTAAAGGTTTGATCGCATTCAAATGATGCTAGGTCCACTTCGTACTCTCTGATCTCCGCCCAAGAATCCCACAAACAAGGTTCTGTCTTATTTGCATTTTGATCCTCTTCTTCTCAGCAGTTCTTTATTTTAATCAGACAAATGTTCCAAGCAAAGCCGAATATAACATTCACACGGTTACAATGAGATAAACCTAATTCCTTTTTGATTACTACATCGACCTGTGTGAGTTTGTAGCCAGTTAAATAAAGAAAAACCATGGCTTGCCGGCAATTTAAATCAAGCAGACCGCTGACTCGAAGCACTTCTGAGCTGAACAAGATTACCGACCGACGATCCTAAGATATCTCTTGACGTTTATAAACATTTCCAGGATACGTTGATTGATTGCCGAGACCTTCCCCAGGAAATGACATTTGCCAAACCAGAGAAACGGGGTGAGTAGATAAAGCTGCTACAGGTGAGGCTCGAACTCACAACCTCGGCATAACGCACGCAGAAACACTGACATAAAAGTACCGCGCGCTGACCGATTGCGCCACTGGAGCCGCCGCGTCGTTGCGCTCCCAATATCACGAGTTATATTTCAGCGATTGACAAATTGGCTGTGATGTCAGCCGGTTGTAATCACATGTCGTTCCTCACTTATTTGGGGAATTTGCTTCATGACACAGTGCGAAACTGGATTGATCATGAAAAATGCATTTTCAACGTTTTCCTCGATTGTTCTCTGAGCCATTGAGGTCTTTAGTCAGGAGAAACCTTATCATCTCATTCTGGGTTAGCCTCAATTACTGATCTTATCTTCGGCACCAAGTTCCAGAAGTTGTTCTTGCTCTGAGTTTTGGGATGACAGACAAATAGAAACATACCCTTCGGTCCAATCCGTCCATGCCGAGCAGATATCCTAATCTAACCTAGTCTGTATGCCAGCATTTGTCCTAAATCCCTCTCAAGCCTTCCGATGTGAATGTGTTCAGAAAAGAATTACATGGATGTTGCCAGGTTTAAAGGAGTTGAGCTAAAGGCCGAGGGTGAACAGTCTTGGGTTGTTTTCCCTGGATCATCGGAGGCTGAGTGGTGACCTTCAAACAACGTGTCTAGGTGTACCTCAAACTTCAAAGAATTATGTGCCTGCAACCCTCGGTTCCTCAGGAGGGAATTTAACAGTGAGAGAAAGCCACTTGCGGTGGTTGGGAAACAATTTCGAATTTCTTTGACTTCACGTGTGAAGCTGAGTATTGAACACTTAAGATTAAGAATGAAAAAAGCTGAGAGTTTTGAAAAGTTATAACCCCGTGAGTCACCCCAGCCGCCACTTGCGGTGGTTGGGGAACAATTTCGAATTTCTTTGACTTCACGTGTGAAGAAGATTATTGAGTATGAAAACAGCTGAGAGTTTTGAAAAGTTAGATCCCCGTGAGTCTGATGTGAACCACATCCCGGAGACGCAATTCCTACTTTACCCCGGTGCCTTAAAGGTTTGATCGCATTCAGATGATGCTAGGTCCATTTCGTACTCTCTGATCTCCGCCCAAGAAACCCACAAACAAGGTTCTGTCTTATTTGCATTTTGATCCTCTTCTTCTCAGCAGTTCTTTATTTTAATCAGACAAATGTTCCAAGCAAAGCCGAATATAACATTCACACGGTTACAATGAGATAAACCTAATTCCTTTTTGATTACTACATCGACCTGTGTGAGTTTGTAGCCAGTTAAATAAAGAAAAACCATGGCTTGCCGGCAATTTAAATCAAGCAGACCGCTGATTCGAAGCACTTCTGAGCTGAACAAGATTACCGACCGACGATCCTAAGATATCTCTTGACGTTTATAAACATTTCCAGGATACGTTGGTTGATTGCCGAGACCTTCCCCAGGAAATGACATTTGCCAAACCAGAGAAACGGGGTGAGTAGATAAAGCTGCTCCAGGTGAGGCTCGAACTCACAACCTCGGCATAACGCACGCAGAAACACTGACATAAAAGTACCGGGCGCTGACCGATTGCGCCACTGGAGCCGCCGCGTCGTTGCGCTCCCAATATCACGAGTTATATTTCAGCGATTGACAAATTGGCTGTGATGTCAGCCGGTTGTAATCACATGTCGTTCCTCACTTATTTGGGGAATTTGCTTCATGACACAGTGCGAAACTGGATTGATCATGAAAAATGCATTTTCAACGTTTTCCTCGATTGTTCTCTGAGCCATTGAGGTCTTTAGTCAGGAGAAACCTTATCATCTCATTCTGGGTTAGCCTCAATTACTGATCTTATCTTCGGCACCAAGTTCCAGAAGTTGTTCTTGCTCTGAGTTTTGGGATGACAGACAAATAGAAACATACCCTTCGGTCCAATCCGTCCATGCCGAGCAGATATCCTAATCTAACCTAGTCTGTATGCCAGCATTTGTCCTAAATCCCTCTCAAGCCTTCCGATGTGAATGTGTTCAGAAAAGAATTACATGGATGTTGCCAGGTTTAAAGGAGTTGAGCTAAAGGCCGAGGGTGAACAGTCTTGGGTTGTTTTCCCTGGATCATCGGAGGCTGAGTGGTGACCTTCAAACAACGTGTCTAGGTGTACCTCAAACTTCAAAGAATTATGTGCCTGCAACCCTCGGTTCCTCAGGAGGGAATTTAACAGTGAGAGAAAGCCACTTGCGGTGGTTGGGAAACAATTTCGAATTTCTTTGACTTCACGTGTGAAGCTGAGTATTGAACACTTAAGATTAAGAATGAAAAAAGCTGAGAGTTTTGAAAAGTTATAACCCCGTGAGTCACCCCAGCCGCCACTTGCGGTGGTTGGGGAACAATTTCGAATTTCTTTGACTTCACGTGTGAAGAAGATTATTGAGTATGAAAACAGCTGAGAGTTTTGAAAAGTTCGATCCCCGTGAGTCTGATGTGAACCACATCCCGGAGACGCAATTCCTACTTTACCCTGGTGCCTTAAAGGTTTGATCGCATTCAGATGATGCTAGGTCCATTTCGTACTCTCTGATCTCCGCCCAAGAAACCCACAAACAAGGTTCTGTCTTATTTGCATTTTGATCCTCTTCTTCTCAGCAGTTCTTTATTTTAATCAGACAAATGTTCCAAGCAAAGCCGAATATAACATTCACACGGTTACAATGAGATAAACCTAATTCCTTTTTGATTACTACATCGACCTGTGTGAGTTTGTAGCCAGTTAAATAAAGAAAAACCATGGCTTGCCGGCAATTTAAATCAAGCAGACCGCTGATTCGAAGCACTTCTGAGCTGAACAAGATTACCGACCGACGATCCTAAGATATCTCTTGACGTTTTAAATATTTCCAGGATACGTTGGTTGATTGCCGAGACCTTTCCAGAGAAACTGGATGAGTAGATAAAGCTGCTCCAGGTGAGGCTCGAACTCACAACCTCGGCATTACGCACGCAGAAACACTGACATATAAGTACCGTGCGCTGACCGATTGCGCCACTGGAGCCGCCCCGTCGTCATCGCGCTCCCAATATCACGAGTTATACCTCAGCGATTGACAAATTGGCTGTGATGTCAGCCGGTTGTATTCACATGTCGTTCCTCACTTATTTGGGGAATTTGCTTCATGACACACTGCGAAACTGGATTGATCATTTTCAACGTTTTCCTCGATTGTTCTCTGAGCCATTGAGGTCTTTAGTCAGGAGAACCCTTATCATCTCATTCTGGGTTAGCCTCAATTACTGATCTTATCTTCGGCACCAAGTTCCAGAAGTTGTTCTTGCTCTGAGTTTTGGGATGACAGACAAATAGAAACATACCCTTCGGTCCAATCCGTCCATGCCGAGCAGATATCCTAATCTAACCTAGTCTGTATGCCAGCATTTGTCCTAAATCCCTCTCAAGCCTTCCGATGTGAATGTGTTCAGAAAAGATTTACATGGATGTTGCCAGGTTTAAAGGACTTGAGCTAAAGGCCGAGGGTGAACAGTCTTGGGTTGTTTTCCCTGGATCATCGGAGGCTGAGTGGTGACCTTCAAACAACGTGTCTAGGTGTACCTCAAACTTCAAAGAATTATGTGCCTGCAACCCTCGGTTCCTCAGGAGGGAATTTAACAGTGAGAGAAAGCCACTTGCGGTGGTTGGGAAACAATTTCGAATTTCTTTGACTTCACGTGTGAAGCTGAGTATTGAACACTTAAGATTCAGAATGAAAAAAGCTGAGAGTTTTGAAAAGTTATAACCCCGTGAGTCACCCCAGCCGCCACTTGCGGTGGTTGGGGAACAACTTCGAATTTCTTTGACTTCACGTGTGAAGAAGATTATTGAGTATGAAAACAGCTGAGAGTTTTGAAAAGTTAGATCCCCGTGAGTCTGATGTGAACCACATCCCGGAGACGCAATTCCTACTTTACCCTGGTGCCTTAAAGGTTTGATCGCATTCAGATGATGCTAGGTCCATTTCGTACTCTCTGATCTCCGCCCAAGAAACCCACAAACAAGGTTCTGTCTTATTTGCATTTTGATCCTCTTCTTCTCAGCAGTTCTTTATTTTAATCAGACAAATGTTCCAAGCAAAGCCGAATATAACATTCACACGGTTACAATGAGATAAACCTAATTCCTTTTTGATTACTACATCGACCTGTGTGAGTTTGTAGCCAGTTAAATAAAGAAAAACCATGGCTTGCCGGCAATTTAAATCAAACAGACCGCTGATTCGAAGCACTTCTGAGCTGAACAAGATTACCGACCGACGATCCTAAGATATCTCTTGACGTTTTAAAAATTTCCAGGGAACATTGGTTGATTGCCGAGACCTTTCTCAGGAAATGACATTTGCCAAACCAGAGAAACTGGATGAGTAGATAAAGCTGCTCCAGGTGAAGCTCAAACTCACAACCTCGGCATTACGCACGCAGAAACACTAACATATAAGTACCGCGCGCTGACCGATTGCGCCACTGGAGCCGCCCAGTCGTCGCGCTTTCAATATCACGAGTTATACCTCAGCGATTGACAAATTGGCTGTGATGTCAGCCGGTTGTATTCACATGTCGTTCCTCACTTATTTGGGGAATTTGCTTCATGACACACTGCGAAACTGGATTGATCATGAAAAATGCATTTTCAACGTTTTCCTCGATTGTTCTCTGAGCCATTGAGGTCTTTAGTCAGGAGAAACCTTATCATCTCATTCTGGGTTAGCCTCAATTACTGATCTTATCTTCGGCACCAAGTTCCAGAAGTTGTTCTTGCTCTGAGTTTTGGGATGACAGACAAATAGAAACATACCCTTCGGTCCAATCCGTCCATGCCGAGCAGATATCCTAATCTAACCTAGTCTGTATGCCAGCATTTGTCCTAAATCCCTCTCAAGCCTTCCGATGTGAATGTGTTCAGAAAAGAATTACATGGATGTTGCCAGGTTTAAAGGACTTGAGCTAAAGGCCGAGGGTGAACAGTCTTGGGTTGTTTTCCCTGGATCATCGGAGGCTGAGTGGTGACCTTCAAACAACGTGTCTAGGTGTACCTCAAACTTCAAAGAATTATGTGCCTGCAATCCTCGGTTCCACAGGAGGGAATTTAACAGTGAGAGAAAGCCACTTGCGGTGGTTGGGAAACAATTTCGAATTTCTTTGACTTCACGTGTGAAGCTGAGTATTGAACACTTAAGATTAAGAATGAAAAAAGCTGAGAGTTTTGAAAAGTTATAACCCCGTGAGTCACCCCAGCCGCCACTTGCGGTGGTTGGGGAACAATTTCGAATTTCTTTGACTTCACGTGTGAAGAAGATTATTGAGTATGAAAACAGCTGAGAGTTTTGAAAAGTTAGATCCCCGTGAGTCTGATGTGAACCACATCCCGGAGACGCAATTCCTACTTTACCCTGGTGCCTTAAAGGTTTGATCGCATTCAAATGATGCTAGGTCCACTTCGTACTCTCTGATCTCCGCCCAAGAATCCCACAAACAAGGTTCTGTCTTATTTGCATTTTGATCCTCTTCTTCTCAGCAGTTCTTTATTTTAATCAGACAAATGTTCCAAGCAAAGCCGAATATAACATTCACACGGTTACAATGAGATAAACCTAATTCCTTTTTGATTACTACATCGACCTGTGTGAGTTTGTAGCCAGTTAAATAAAGAAAAACCATGGCTTGCCGGCAATTTAAATCAAGCAGACCGCTGACTCGAAGCACTTCTGAGCTGAACAAGATTACCGACCGACGATCCTAAGATATCTCTTGACGTTTATAAACATTTCCAGGATACGTTGGTTGATTGCCGAGACCTTCCCCAGGAAATGACATTTGCCAAACCAGAGAAACGGGGTGAGTAGATAAAGCTGCTACAGGTGAGGCTCGAACTCACAACCTCGGCATAACGCACGCAGAAACACTGACATAAAAGTACCGCGCGCTGACCGATTGCGCCACTGGAGCCGCCGCGTCGTTGCGCTCCCAATATCACGAGTTATATTTCAGCGATTGACAAATTGGCTGTGATGTCAGCCGGTTGTAATCACATGTCGTTCCTCACTTATTTGGGGAATTTGCTTCATGACACAGTGCGAAACTGGATTGATCATGAAAAATGCATTTTCAACGTTTTCCTCGATTGTTCTCTGAGCCATTGAGGTCTTTAGTCAGGAGAAACCTTATCATCTCATTCTGGGTTAGCCTCAATTACTGATCTTATCTTCGGCACCAAGTTCCAGAAGTTGTTCTTGCTCTGAGTTTTGGGATGACAGACAAATAGAAACATACCCTTCGGTCCAATCCGTCCATGCCGAGCAGATATCCTAATCTAACCTAGTCTGTATGCCAGCATTTGTCCTAAATCCCTCTCAAGCCTTCCGATGTGAATGTGTTCAGAAAAGAATTACATGGATGTTGCCAGGTTTAAAGGAGTTGAGCTAAAGGCCGAGGGTGAACAGTCTTGGGTTGTTTTCCCTGGATCATCGGAGGCTGAGTGGTGACCTTCAAACAACGTGTCTAGGTGTACCTCAAACTTCAAAGAATTATGTGCCTGCAACCCTCGGTTCCTCAGGAGGGAATTTAACAGTGAGAGAAAGCCACTTGCGGTGGTTGGGAAACAATTTCGAATTTCTTTGACTTCACGTGTGAAGCTGAGTATTGAACACTTAAGATTAAGAATGAAAAAAGCTGAGAGTTTTGAAAAGTTATAACCCCGTGAGTCACCCCAGCCGCCACTTGCGGTGGTTGGGGAACAATTTCGAATTTCTTTGACTTCACGTGTGAAGAAGATTATTGAGTATGAAAACAGCTGAGAGTTTTGAAAAGTTAGATCCCCGTGAGTCTGATGTGAACCACATCCCGGAGACGCAATTCCTACTTTACCCCGGTGCCTTAAAGGTTTGATCGCATTCAGATGATGCTAGGTCCATTTCGTACTCTCTGATCTCCGCCCAAGAAACCCACAAACAAGGTTCTGTCTTATTTGCATTTTGATCCTCTTCTTCTCAGCAGTTCTTTATTTTAATCAGACAAATGTTCCAAGCAAAGCCGAATATAACATTCACACGGTTACAATGAGATAAACCTAATTCCTTTTTGATTACTACATCGACCTGTGTGAGTTTGTAGCCAGTTAAATAAAGAAAAACCATGGCTTGCCGGCAATTTAAATCAAGCAGACCGCTGATTCGAAGCACTTCTGAGCTGAACAAGATTACCGACCGACGATCCTAAGATATCTCTTGACGTTTATAAACATTTCCAGGATACGTTGGTTGATTGCCGAGACCTTCCCCAGGAAATGACATTTGCCAAACCAGAGAAACGGGGTGAGTAGATAAAGCTGCTCCAGGTGAGGCTCGAACTCACAACCTCGGCATAACGCACGCAGAAACACTGACATAAAAGTACCGGGCGCTGACCGATTGCGCCACTGGAGCCGCCGCGTCGTTGCGCTCCCAATATCACGAGTTATATTTCAGCGATTGACAAATTGGCTGTGATGTCAGCCGGTTGTAATCACATGTCGTTCCTCACTTATTTGGGGAATTTGCTTCATGACACAGTGCGAAACTGGATTGATCATGAAAAATGCATTTTCAACGTTTTCCTCGATTGTTCTCTGAGCCATTGAGGTCTTTAGTCAGGAGAAACCTTATCATCTCATTCTGGGTTAGCCTCAATTACTGATCTTATCTTCGGCACCAAGTTCCAGAAGTTGTTGTTGCTCTGAGTTTTGGGATGACAGACAAATAGAAACATACCCTTCGGTCCAATCCGTCCATGCCGAGCAGATATCCTAATCTAACCTAGTCTGTATGCCAGCATTTGTCCTAAATCCCTCTCAAGCCTTCCGATGTGAATGTGTTCAGAAAAGAATTACATGGATGTTGCCAGGTTTAAAGGAGTTGAGCTAAAGGCCGAGGGTGAACAGTCTTGGGTTGTTTTCCCTGGATCATCGGAGGCTGAGTGGTGACCTTCAAACAACGTGTCTAGGTGTACCTCAAACTTCAAAGAATTATGTGCCTGCAACCCTCGGTTCCTCAGGAGGGAATTTAACAGTGAGAGAAAGCCACTTGCGGTGGTTGGGAAACAATTTCGAATTTCTTTGACTTCACGTGTGAAGCTGAGTATTGAACACTTAAGATTAAGAATGAAAAAAGCTGAGAGTTTTGAAAAGTTATAACCCCGTGAGTCACCCCAGCCGCCACTTGCGGTGGTTGGGGAACAATTTCGAATTTCTTTGACTTCACGTGTGAAGAAGATTATTGAGTATGAAAACAGCTGAGAGTTTTGAAAAGTTCGATCCCCGTGAGTCTGATGTGAACCACATCCCGGAGACGCAATTCCTACTTTACCCTGGTGCCTTAAAGGTTTGATCGCATTCAGATGATGCTAGGTCCATTTCGTACTCTCTGATCTCCGCCCAAGAAACCCACAAACAAGGTTCTGTCTTATTTGCATTTTGATCCTCTTCTTCTCAGCAGTTCTTTATTTTAATCAGACAAATGTTCCAAGCAAAGCCGAATATAACATTCACACGGTTACAATGAGATAAACCTAATTCCTTTTTGATTACTACATCGACCTGTGTGAGTTTGTAGCCAGTTAAATAAAGAAAAACCATGGCTTGCCGGCAATTTAAATCAAGCAGACCGCTGATTCGAAGCACTTCTGAGCTGAACAAGATTACCGACCGACGATCCTAAGATATCTCTTGACGTTTTAAATATTTCCAGGATACGTTGGTTGATTGCCGAGACCTTTCTCAGGAAATGACATTTGCCAAACCAGAGAAACGAGATGAGTAGATAAAGCTGCTCCAGGTGAGGCTCGAACTCACAACCTCGGCATTACGCACGCAGAAACACTGACATATAAGTACCGCGCGCTGACCGATTGCGCCACTGGAGCCGCCCCGTCGTCGCGCTTAAAATATCACGAGTTATACCTCAGCGATTGACAAATTGGCTGTGATGTCAGCCGGTTGTATTCACATGTCGTTCCTCACTTATTTGGGGAATTTGCTTCATGACACAGTGCGAAACTGGATTGATCATGAAAAATGCATTTTCAACGTTTTCCTCGATTGTTCTCTGAGCCATTGAGGTCTTTAGTCAGGAGAAACCTTATCATCTCATTCTGGGTTAGCCTCAATTACTGATCTTATCTTCGGCACCAAGTTCCAGAAGTTGTTGTTGCTCTGAGTTTTGGGATGACAGACAAATAGAAACATACCCTTCGGTCCAATCCGTCCATGCCGAGCAGATATCCTAATCTAACCTAGTCTGTATGCCAGCATTTGTCCTAAATCCCTCTCAAGCCTTCCGATGTGAATGTGTTCAGAAAAGAATTACATGGATGTTGCCAGGTTTAAAGGACTTGAGCTAAAGGCCGAGGGTGAACAGTCTTGGGTTGTTTTCCCTGGATCATCGGAGGCTGAGTGGTGACCTTCAAACAACGTGTCTAGGTGTACCTCAAACTTCAAAGAATTATGTGCCTGCAACCCTCGGTTCCTCAGGAGGGAATTTAACAGTGAGAGAAAGCCACTTGCGGTGGTTGGGAAACAATTTCGAATTTCTTTGACTTCACGTGTGAAGCTGAGTATTGAACACTTAAGATTAAGAATGAAAAAAGCTGAGAGTTTTGAAAAGTTATAACCCCGTGAGTCACCCCAGCCGCCACTTGCGGTGGTTGGGGAACAATTTCGAATTTCTTTGACTTCACGTGTGAAGAAGATTATTGAGTATGAAAACAGCTGAGAGTTTTGAAAAGTTAGATCCCCGTGAGTCTGATGTGAACCACATCCCGGAGACGCAATTCCTACTTTACCCTGGTGCCTTAAAGGTTTGATCGCATTCAGATGATGCTAGGTCCATTTCGTACTCTCTGATCTCCGCCCAAGAAACCCACAAACAAGGTTCTGTCTTATTTGCATTTTGATCCTCTTCTTCTCAGCAGTTCTTTATTTTAATCAGACAAATGTTCCAAGCAAAGCCGAATATAACATTCACACGGTTACAATGAGATAAACCTAATTCCTTTTTGATTACTACATCGACCTGTGTGAGTTTGTAGCCAGTTAAATAAAGAAAAACCATGGCTTGCCGGCAATTTAAATCAAGCAGACCGCTGATTCGAAGCACTTCTGAGCTGAACAAGATTACCGACCGACGATCCTAAGATATCTCTTGACGTTTTAAATATTTCCAGGATACGTTGGTTGATTGCCGAGACCTTTCTCAGGAAATGACATTTGCCAAACCAGAGAAACGGGATGAGTAGATAAAGCTGCTCCAGGTGAGGCTCGAACTCACAACCTCGGCATTACGCACGCAGAAACACTGACATATAAGTACCGTGCGCTGACCGATTGCGCCACTGGAGCCGCCCCGGCGTCGTCGCGCTCCCAATATCACGAGTTATACCTCAGCGATTGACAAATTGGCTGTGATGTCAGCCGGTTGTATTCACATGTCGTTCCTCACTTATTTGGGGAATTTGCTTCATGACACAGTGCGAAACTGGATTGATCATGAAAAATGCATTTTCAACGTTTTCCTCGATTGTTCTCTGAGCCATTGAGGTCTTTAGTCAGGAGAAACCTTATCATCTCATTCTGGGTTAGCCTCAATTACTGATCTTATCTTCGGCACCAAGTTCCAGAAGTTGTTCTTGCTCTGAGTTTTGGGATGACAGACAAATAGAAACATACCCTTCGGTCCAATCCGTCCATGCCGAGCAGATATCCTAATCTAACCTAGTCTGTATGCCAGCATTTGTCCTAAATCCCTCTCAAGCCTTCCGATGTGAATGTGTTCAGAAAAGAATTACATGGATGTTGCCAGGTTTAAAGGAGTTGAGCTAAAGGCCGAGGGTGAACAGTCTTGGGTTGTTTTCCCTGGATCATCGGAGGCTGAGTGGTGACCTTCAAACAACGTGTATAGGTGTACCTCAAACTTCAAAGAATTATGTGCCTGCAACCCTCGGTTCCTCAGGAGGGAATTTAACAGTGAGAGAAAGCCACTTGCGGTGGTTGGGAAACAATTTCGAATTTCTTTGACTTCACGTGTGAAGCTGAGTATTGAACACTTAAGATTAAGAATGAAAAAAGCTGAGAGTTTTGAAAAGTTATAACCCCGTGAGTCACCCCAGCCGCCACTTGCGGTGGTTGGGGAACAATTTCGAATTTCTTTGACTTCACGTGTGAAGAAGATTATTGAGTATGAAAACAGCTGAGAGTTTTGAAAAGTTAGATCCCCGTGAGTCTGATGTGAACCACATCCCGGAGACGCAATTCCTACTTTACCCTGGTGCCTTAAAGGTCTGATCGCATTCAGATGATGCTAGGTCCATTTCGTACTCTCTGATCTCCGCCCAAGAAACCCACAAACAAGGTTCTGTCTTATTTGCATTTTGATCCTCTTCTTCTCAGCAGTTCTTTATTTTAATCAGACAAATGTTCCAAGCAAAGCCGAATATAACATTCACACGGTTACAATGAGATAAACCTAATTCCTTTTTGATTACTACATCGACCTGTGTGAGTTTGTAGCCAGTTAAATAAAGAAAAACCATGGCTTGCCGGCAATTTAAATCAAGCAGACCGATGATTCGAAGCACTTCTGAGCTGAACAAGATTACCGACCAACGATCCTAAGATATCTCTTGACGTTTTAAATATTTCCAGGATACGTTGGTTGACTGCCGAGACCTTTCTCAGGAAATGACATTTGCCAAACCAGAGAAACTGGATGAGTAGATAAAGCTGCTCCAGGTGAGGCTCGAACTCACAACCTCGGCATTACGCACGCAGAAACACTGACATATAAGTACCGCGCGCTGACCGATTGCGCCACTGGAGCCGCCCCGTCCTCGTCGCGCTCCCAATATCACGAGTTATACCTCAGCGATTGACAAATTGGCTGTGATGTCAGCCGGTTGTATTCACATGTCGTTCCTCACTTATTTGGGGAATTTGCTTCATGACACAGTGCGAAACTGGATTGATCATTTTCAACGTTTTCCTCGATTGTTCTCTGAGCCATTGAGGTCTTTAGTCAGGAGAAACCTTATCATCTCATTCTGGGTTAGCCTCAATTACTGATCTTATCTTCGGCACCAAGTTCCAGAAGTTGTTGTTGCTCTGAGTTTTGGGATGACAGACAAATAGAAACATACCCTTCGGTCCAATCCGTCCATGCCGAGCAGATATCCTAATCTAACCTAGTCTGTATGCCAGCATTTGTCCTAAATCCCTCTCAAGCCTTCCGATGTGAATGTGTTCAGAAAAGAATTACATGGATGTTGCCAGGTTTAAAGGACTTGAGCTAAAGGCCGAGGGTGAACAGTCTTGGGTTGTTTTCCCTGGATCATCGGAGGCTGAGTGGTGACCTTCAAACAACGTGTCTAGGTGTACCTCAAACTTCAAAGAATTATGTGCCTGCAACCCTCGGTTCCTCAGGAGGGAATTTAACAGTGAGAGAAAGCCACTTGCGGTGGTTGGGAAACAATTTCGAATTTCTTTGACTTCACGTGTGAAGCTGAGTATTGAACACTTAAGATTAAGAATGAAAAAAGCTGAGAGTTTTGAAAAGTTATAACCCCGTGAGTCACCCCAGCCGCCACTTGCGGTGGTTGGGGAACAATTTCGAATTTCTTTGACTTCACGTGTGAAGAAGATTATTGAGTATGAAAACAGCTGAGAGTTTTGAAAAGTTCGATCCCCGTGAGTCTGATGTGAACCACATCCCGGAGACGCAATTCCTACTTTACCCTGGTGCCTTAAAGGTTTGATCGCATTCAGATGATGCTAGGTCCATTTCGTACTCTCTGATCTCCGCCCAAGAAGCCCACAAACAAGGTTCTGTCTTATTTGCATTTTGATCCTCTTCTTCTCAGCAGTTCTTTATTTTAATCAGACAAATGTTCCAAGCAAAGCCGAATATAACATTCACACGGTTACAATGAGATAAACCTAATTCCTTTTTGATTACTACATCGACCTGTGTGAGTTTGTAGCCAGTTAAATAAAGAAAAACCATGGCTTGCCGGCAATTTAAATCAAGCAGACCGCTGATTCGAAGCACTTCTGAGCTGAACAAGATTACCGACCGACGATCCTAAGATATCTCTTGACGTTTTAAATATTTCCAGGATACGTTGGTTGATTGCCGAGACCTTTCTCAGGAAATGACATTTGCCAAACCAGAGAAACGAGATGAGTAGATAAAGCTGCTCCAGGTGAGGCTCGAACTCACAACCTCGGCATTACGCACGCAGAAACACTGACACATAAGTACCGCGCGCTGACCGATTGCGCCACTGGAGCCGCCCCGTCGTCGTCGTCGCGCTCCCAATATCACGAGTTATACCTCAGCGATTGACAAATTGGCTGTGATGTCAGCCGGTTGTATTCACATGTCGTTCCTCACTTATTTGGGGAATTTGCTTCATGACACAGTGCGAAACTGGATTGATCATTTTCAACGTTTTCCTCGATTGTTCTCTGAGCCATTGAGGTCTTTAGTCAGGAGAAACCTTATCATCTCATTCTGGGTTAGCCTCAATTACTGATCTTATCTTCGGCACCAAGTTCCAGAAGTTGTTCTTGCTCTGAGTTTTGGGATGACAGACAAATAGAAACATACCCTTCGGTCCAATCCGTCCATGCCGAGCAGATATCCTAATCTAACCTAGTCTGTATGCCAGCATTTGTCCTAAATCCCTCTCAAGCCTTCCGATGTGAATGTGTTCAGAAAAGAATTACATGGATGTTGCCAGGTTTAAAGGAGTTGAGCTAAAGGCCGAGGGTGAACAGTCTTGGGTTGTTTTCCCTGGATCATCGGAGGCTGAGTGGTGACCTTCAAACAACGTGTCTAGGTGTACCTCAAACTTCAAAGAATTATGTGCCTGCAACCCTCGGTTCCTCAGGAGGGAATTTAACAGTGAGAGAAAGCCACTTGCGGTGGTTGGGAAACAATTTCGAATTTCTTTGACTTCACGTGTGAAGCTGAGTATTGAACACTTAAGATTAAGAATGAAAAAAGCTGAGAGTTTTGAAAAGTTATAACCCCGTGAGTCACCCCAGCCGCCACTTGCGGTGGTTGGGGAACAATTTCGAATTTCTTTGACTTCACGTGTGAAGAAGATTATTGAGTATGAAAACAGCTGAGAGTTTTGAAAAGTTAGATCCCCGTGAGTCTGATGTGAACCACATCCCGGAGACGCAATTCCTACTTTACCCCGGTGCCTTAAAGGTTTGATCGCATTCAGATGATGCTAGGTCCATTTCGTACTCTCTGATCTCCGCCCAAGAAACCCACAAACAAGGTTCTGTCTTATTTGCATTTTGATCCTCTTCTTCTCAGCAGTTCTTTATTTTAATCAGACAAATGTTCCAAGCAAAGCCGAATATAACATTCACACGGTTACAATGAGATAAACCTAATCCCTTTTTGATTACTACATCGACCTGTGTGAGTTTGTAGCCAGTTAAATAAAGAAAAACCATGGCTTGCCGGCAATTTAAATCAAGCAGACCGCTGATTCGAAGCACTTCTGAGCTGAACAAGATTACCGACCGACGATCCTAAGATATCTCTTGACGTTTTAAATATTTCCAGGATACGTTGGTTGATTGCCGAGACCTTTCTCAGGAAATGACATTTGCCAAACCAGAGAAACTGATGAGTCGATAAAGCTGCTCCAGGTGAGGCTCGAACACACAACCTCGGCATTACGCACGCAGAAACACTGACATATAAGTACCGCGCGCTGACCGATTGCGCCACTGGAGCCGCGCCGTCGTCGCGCTCTCAATATCACGAGTTATACCTCAGCGATTGACAAATTGGCTGTGATGTCAGCCGGTTGTATTCACATGTCGTTCCTCACTTATTTGGGGAATTTGCTTCATGACACAGTGCGAAACTGGATTGATCATGAAAAATGCATTTTCAACGTTTTCCTCGATTGTTCTCTGAGCCATTGAGGTCTTTAGTCAGGAGAAACCTTATCATCTCATTCTGGGTTAGCCTCAATTACTGATCTTATCTTCGGCACCAAGTTCCAGAAGTTGTTGTTGCTCTGAGTTTTGGGATGACAGACAAATAGAAACATACCCTTCGGTCCAATCCGTCCATGCCGAGCAGATATCCTAATCTAACCTAGTCTGTATGCCAGCATTTGTCCTAAATCCCTCTCAAGCCTTCCGATGTGAATGTGTTCAGAAAAGAATTACATGGATGTTGCCAGGTTTAAAGGACTTGAGCTAAAGGCCGAGGGTGAACAGTCTTGGGTTGTTTTCCCTGGATCATCGGAGGCTGAGTGGTGACCTTCAAACAACGTGTCTAGGTGTACCTCAAACTTCAAAGAATTATGTGCCTGCAACCCTCGGTTCCTCAGGAGGGAATTTAACAGTGAGAGAAAGCCACTTGCGGTGGTTGGGAAACAATTTCGAATTTCTTTGACTTCACATGTGAAGCTGAGTATTGAACACTTAAGATTAAGAATGAAAAAAGCTGAGAGTTTTGAAAAGTTATAACCCCGTGAGTCACCCCAGCCGCCACTTGCGGTGGTTGGGGAACAATTTCGAATTTCTTTGACTTCACGTGTGAAGAAGATTATTGAGTATGAAAACAGCTGAGAGTTTTGAAAAGTTAGATCCCCGTGAGTCTGATGTGAACCACATCCCGGAGACGCAATTCCTACTTTACCCTGGTGCCTTAAAGGTTTGATCGCATTCAGATGATGCTAGGTCCATTTCGTACTCTCTGATCTCCGCCCAAGAAACCCACAAACAAGGTTCTGTCTTATTTGCATTTTGATCCTCTTCTTCTCAGCAGTTCTTTATTTTAATCAGACAAATGTTCCAAGCAAAGCCGAATATAACATTCACACGGTTACAATGAGATAAACCTTATTCCTTTTTGATTACTACATCGACCTGTGTGAGTTTGTAGCCAGTTAAATAAAGAAAAACCATGGCTTGCCGGCAATTTAAATCAAACAGACCGCTGATTCGAAGCACTTCTGAGCTGAACAAGATTACCGACCGACGATCCTAAGATATCTCTTGACGTTTTAAAAATTTCCAGGGAACATTGGTTGATTGCCGAGACCTTTCTCAGGAAATGACATTTGCCAAACCAGAGAAACTGGATGAGTAGATAAAGCTGCTCCAGGTGAAGCTCAAACTCACAACCTCGGCATTACGCACGCAGAAACACTAACATATAAGTACCGCGCGCTGACCGATTGCGCCACTGGAGCCGCCCAGTCGTCGCGCTTTCAATATCACGAGTTATACCTCAGCGATTGACAAATTGGCTGTGATGTCAGCCGGTTGTATTCACATGTCGTTCCTCACTTATTTGGGGAATTTGCTTCATGACACACTGCGAAACTGGATTGATCATGAAAAATGCATTTTCAACGTTTTCCTCGATTGTTCTCTGAGCCATTGAGGTCTTTAGTCAGGAGAAACCTTATCATCTCATTCTGGGTTAGCCTCAATTACTGATCTTATCTTCGGCACCAAGTTCCAGAAGTTGTTCTTGCTCTGAGTTTTGGGATGACAGACAAATAGAAACATACCCTTCGGTCCAATCCGTCCATGCCGAGCAGATATCCTAATCTAACCTAGTCTGTATGCCAGCATTTGTCCTAAATCCCTCTCAAGCCTTCCGATGTGAATGTGTTCAGAAAAGAATTACATGGATGTTGCCAGGTTTAAAGGACTTGAGCTAAAGGCCGAGGGTGAACAGTCTTGGGTTGTTTTCCCTGGATCATCGGAGGCTGAGTGGTGACCTTCAAACAACGTGTCTAGGTGTACCTCAAACTTCAAAGAATTATGTGCCTGCAATCCTCGGTTCCACAGGAGGGAATTTAACAGTGAGAGAAAGCCACTTGCGGTGGTTGGGAAACAATTTCGAATTTCTTTGACTTCACGTGTGAAGCTGAGTATTGAACACTTAAGATTAAGAATGAAAAAAGCTGAGAGTTTTGAAAAGTTATAACCCCGTGAGTCACCCCAGCCGCCACTTGCGGTGGTTGGGGAACAATTTCGAATTTCTTTGACTTCACGTGTGAAGAAGATTATTGAGTATGAAAACAGCTGAGAGTTTTGAAAAGTTAGATCCCCGTGAGTCTGATGTGAACCACATCCCGGAGACGCAATTCCTACTTTACCCTGGTGCCTTAAAGGTTTGATCGCATTCAAATGATGCTAGGTCCACTTCGTACTCTCTGATCTCCGCCCAAGAATCCCACAAACAAGGTTCTGTCTTATTTGCATTTTGATCCTCTTCTTCTCAGCAGTTCTTTATTTTAATCAGACAAATGTTCCAAGCAAAGCCGAATATAACATTCACACGGTTACAATGAGATAAACCTAATTCCTTTTTGATTACTACATCGACCTGTGTGAGTTTGTAGCCAGTTAAATAAAGAAAAACCATGGCTTGCCGGCAATTTAAATCAAGCAGACCGCTGACTCGAAGCACTTCTGAGCTGAACAAGATTACCGACCGACGATCCTAAGATATCTCTTGACGTTTATAAACATTTCCAGGATACGTTGATTGATTGCCGAGACCTTCCCCAGGAAATGACATTTGCCAAACCAGAGAAACGGGGTGAGTAGATAAAGCTGCTACAGGTGAGGCTCGAACTCACAACCTCGGCATAACGCACGCAGAAACACTGACATAAAAGTACCGCGCGCTGACCGATTGCGCCACTGGAGCCGCCGCGTCGTTGCGCTCCCAATATCACGAGTTATATTTCAGCGATTGACAAATTGGCTGTGATGTCAGCCGGTTGTAATCACATGTCGTTCCTCACTTATTTGGGGAATTTGCTTCATGACACAGTGCGAAACTGGATTGATCATGAAAAATGCATTTTCAACGTTTTCCTCGATTGTTCTCTGAGCCATTGAGGTCTTTAGTCAGGAGAAACCTTATCATCTCATTCTGGGTTAGCCTCAATTACTGATCTTATCTTCGGCACCAAGTTCCAGAAGTTGTTCTTGCTCTGAGTTTTGGGATGACAGACAAATAGAAACATACCCTTCGGTCCAATCCGTCCATGCCGAGCAGATATCCTAATCTAACCTAGTCTGTATGCCAGCATTTGTCCTAAATCCCTCTCAAGCCTTCCGATGTGAATGTGTTCAGAAAAGAATTACATGGATGTTGCCAGGTTTAAAGGAGTTGAGCTAAAGGCCGAGGGTGAACAGTCTTGGGTTGTTTTCCCTGGATCATCGGAGGCTGAGTGGTGACCTTCAAACAACGTGTCTAGGTGTACCTCAAACTTCAAAGAATTATGTGCCTGCAACCCTCGGTTCCTCAGGAGGGAATTTAACAGTGAGAGAAAGCCACTTGCGGTGGTTGGGAAACAATTTCGAATTTCTTTGACTTCACGTGTGAAGCTGAGTATTGAACACTTAAGATTAAGAATGAAAAAAGCTGAGAGTTTTGAAAAGTTATAACCCCGTGAGTCACCCCAGCCGCCACTTGCGGTGGTTGGGGAACAATTTCGAATTTCTTTGACTTCACGTGTGAAGAAGATTATTGAGTATGAAAACAGCTGAGAGTTTTGAAAAGTTAGATCCCCGTGAGTCTGATGTGAACCACATCCCGGAGACGCAATTCCTACTTTACCCCGGTGCCTTAAAGGTTTGATCGCATTCAGATGATGCTAGGTCCATTTCGTACTCTCTGATCTCCGCCCAAGAAACCCACAAACAAGGTTCTGTCTTATTTGCATTTTGATCCTCTTCTTCTCAGCAGTTCTTTATTTTAATCAGACAAATGTTCCAAGCAAAGCCGAATATAACATTCACACGGTTACAATGAGATAAACCTAATTCCTTTTTGATTACTACATCGACCTGTGTGAGTTTGTAGCCAGTTAAATAAAGAAAAACCATGGCTTGCCGGCAATTTAAATCAAGCAGACCGCTGATTCGAAGCACTTCTGAGCTGAACAAGATTACCGACCGACGATCCTAAGATATCTCTTGACGTTTATAAACATTTCCAGGATACGTTGGTTGATTGCCGAGACCTTCCCCAGGAAATGACATTTGCCAAACCAGAGAAACGGGGTGAGTAGATAAAGCTGCTCCAGGTGAGGCTCGAACTCACAACCTCGGCATAACGCACGCAGAAACACTGACATAAAAGTACCGGGCGCTGACCGATTGCGCCACTGGAGCCGCCGCGTCGTTGCGCTCCCAATATCACGAGTTATATTTCAGCGATTGACAAATTGGCTGTGATGTCAGCCGGTTGTAATCACATGTCGTTCCTCACTTATTTGGGGAATTTGCTTCATGACACAGTGCGAAACTGGATTGATCATGAAAAATGCATTTTCAACGTTTTCCTCGATTGTTCTCTGAGCCATTGAGGTCTTTAGTCAGGAGAAACCTTATCATCTCATTCTGGGTTAGCCTCAATTACTGATCTTATCTTCGGCACCAAGTTCCAGAAGTTGTTCTTGCTCTGAGTTTTGGGATGACAGACAAATAGAAACATACCCTTCGGTCCAATCCGTCCATGCCGAGCAGATATCCTAATCTAACCTAGTCTGTATGCCAGCATTTGTCCTAAATCCCTCTCAAGCCTTCCGATGTGAATGTGTTCAGAAAAGAATTACATGGATGTTGCCAGGTTTAAAGGAGTTGAGCTAAAGGCCGAGGGTGAACAGTCTTGGGTTGTTTTCCCTGGATCATCGGAGGCTGAGTGGTGACCTTCAAACAACGTGTCTAGGTGTACCTCAAACTTCAAAGAATTATGTGCCTGCAACCCTCGGTTCCTCAGGAGGGAATTTAACAGTGAGAGAAAGCCACTTGCGGTGGTTGGGAAACAATTTCGAATTTCTTTGACTTCACGTGTGAAGCTGAGTATTGAACACTTAAGATTAAGAATGAAAAAAGCTGAGAGTTTTGAAAAGTTATAACCCCGTGAGTCACCCCAGCCGCCACTTGCGGTGGTTGGGGAACAATTTCGAATTTCTTTGACTTCACGTGTGAAGAAGATTATTGAGTATGAAAACAGCTGAGAGTTTTGAAAAGTTCGATCCCCGTGAGTCTGATGTGAACCACATCCCGGAGACGCAATTCCTACTTTACCCTGGTGCCTTAAAGGTTTGATCGCATTCAGATGATGCTAGGTCCATTTCGTACTCTCTGATCTCCGCCCAAGAAACCCACAAACAAGGTTCTGTCTTATTTGCATTTTGATCCTCTTCTTCTCAGCAGTTCTTTATTTTAATCAGACAAATGTTCCAAGCAAAGCCGAATATAACATTCACACGGTTACAATGAGATAAACCTAATTCCTTTTTGATTACTACATCGACCTGTGTGAGTTTGTAGCCAGTTAAATAAAGAAAAACCATGGCTTGCCGGCAATTTAAATCAAGCAGACCGCTGATTCGAAGCACTTCTGAGCTGAACAAGATTACCGACCGACGATCCTAAGATATCTCTTGACGTTTTAAATATTTCCAGGATACGTTGGTTGATTGCCGAGACCTTTCCAGAGAAACTGGATGAGTAGATAAAGCTGCTCCAGGTGAGGCTCGAACTCACAACCTCGGCATTACGCACGCAGAAACACTGACATATAAGTACCGTGCGCTGACCGATTGCGCCACTGGAGCCGCCCCGTCGTCATCGCGCTCCCAATATCACGAGTTATACCTCAGCGATTGACAAATTGGCTGTGATGTCAGCCGGTTGTATTCACATGTCGTTCCTCACTTATTTGGGGAATTTGCTTCATGACACACTGCGAAACTGGATTGATCATTTTCAACGTTTTCCTCGATTGTTCTCTGAGCCATTGAGGTCTTTAGTCAGGAGAACCCTTATCATCTCATTCTGGGTTAGCCTCAATTACTGATCTTATCTTCGGCACCAAGTTCCAGAAGTTGTTCTTGCTCTGAGTTTTGGGATGACAGACAAATAGAAACATACCCTTCGGTCCAATCCGTCCATGCCGAGCAGATATCCTAATCTAACCTAGTCTGTATGCCAGCATTTGTCCTAAATCCCTCTCAAGCCTTCCGATGTGAATGTGTTCAGAAAAGATTTACATGGATGTTGCCAGGTTTAAAGGACTTGAGCTAAAGGCCGAGGGTGAACAGTCTTGGGTTGTTTTCCCTGGATCATCGGAGGCTGAGTGGTGACCTTCAAACAACGTGTCTAGGTGTACCTCAAACTTCAAAGAATTATGTGCCTGCAACCCTCGGTTCCTCAGGAGGGAATTTAACAGTGAGAGAAAGCCACTTGCGGTGGTTGGGAAACAATTTCGAATTTCTTTGACTTCACGTGTGAAGCTGAGTATTGAACACTTAAGATTCAGAATGAAAAAAGCTGAGAGTTTTGAAAAGTTATAACCCCGTGAGTCACCCCAGCCGCCACTTGCGGTGGTTGGGGAACAACTTCGAATTTCTTTGACTTCACGTGTGAAGAAGATTATTGAGTATGAAAACAGCTGAGAGTTTTGAAAAGTTAGATCCCCGTGAGTCTGATGTGAACCACATCCCGGAGACGCAATTCCTACTTTACCCTGGTGCCTTAAAGGTTTGATCGCATTCAGATGATGCTAGGTCCATTTCGTACTCTCTGATCTCCGCCCAAGAAACCCACAAACAAGGTTCTGTCTTATTTGCATTTTGATCCTCTTCTTCTCAGCAGTTCTTTATTTTAATCAGACAAATGTTCCAAGCAAAGCCGAATATAACATTCACACGGTTACAATGAGATAAACCTAATTCCTTTTTGATTACTACATCGACCTGTGTGAGTTTGTAGCCAGTTAAATAAAGAAAAACCATGGCTTGCCGGCAATTTAAATCAAACAGACCGCTGATTCGAAGCACTTCTGAGCTGAACAAGATTACCGACCGACGATCCTAAGATATCTCTTGACGTTTTAAAAATTTCCAGGGAACATTGGTTGATTGCCGAGACCTTTCTCAGGAAATGACATTTGCCAAACCAGAGAAACTGGATGAGTAGATAAAGCTGCTCCAGGTGAAGCTCAAACTCACAACCTCGGCATTACGCACGCAGAAACACTAACATATAAGTACCGCGCGCTGACCGATTGCGCCACTGGAGCCGCCCAGTCGTCGCGCTTTCAATATCACGAGTTATACCTCAGCGATTGACAAATTGGCTGTGATGTCAGCCGGTTGTATTCACATGTCGTTCCTCACTTATTTGGGGAATTTGCTTCATGACACACTGCGAAACTGGATTGATCATGAAAAATGCATTTTCAACGTTTTCCTCGATTGTTCTCTGAGCCATTGAGGTCTTTAGTCAGGAGAAACCTTATCATCTCATTCTGGGTTAGCCTCAATTACTGATCTTATCTTCGGCACCAAGTTCCAGAAGTTGTTCTTGCTCTGAGTTTTGGGATGACAGACAAATAGAAACATACCCTTCGGTCCAATCCGTCCATGCCGAGCAGATATCCTAATCTAACCTAGTCTGTATGCCAGCATTTGTCCTAAATCCCTCTCAAGCCTTCCGATGTGAATGTGTTCAGAAAAGAATTACATGGATGTTGCCAGGTTTAAAGGACTTGAGCTAAAGGCCGAGGGTGAACAGTCTTGGGTTGTTTTCCCTGGATCATCGGAGGCTGAGTGGTGACCTTCAAACAACGTGTCTAGGTGTACCTCAAACTTCAAAGAATTATGTGCCTGCAATCCTCGGTTCCACAGGAGGGAATTTAACAGTGAGAGAAAGCCACTTGCGGTGGTTGGGAAACAATTTCGAATTTCTTTGACTTCACGTGTGAAGCTGAGTATTGAACACTTAAGATTAAGAATGAAAAAAGCTGAGAGTTTTGAAAAGTTATAACCCCGTGAGTCACCCCAGCCGCCACTTGCGGTGGTTGGGGAACAATTTCGAATTTCTTTGACTTCACGTGTGAAGAAGATTATTGAGTATGAAAACAGCTGAGAGTTTTGAAAAGTTAGATCCCCGTGAGTCTGATGTGAACCACATCCCGGAGACGCAATTCCTACTTTACCCTGGTGCCTTAAAGGTTTGATCGCATTCAAATGATGCTAGGTCCACTTCGTACTCTCTGATCTCCGCCCAAGAATCCCACAAACAAGGTTCTGTCTTATTTGCATTTTGATCCTCTTCTTCTCAGCAGTTCTTTATTTTAATCAGACAAATGTTCCAAGCAAAGCCGAATATAACATTCACACGGTTACAATGAGATAAACCTAATTCCTTTTTGATTACTACATCGACCTGTGTGAGTTTGTAGCCAGTTAAATAAAGAAAAACCATGGCTTGCCGGCAATTTAAATCAAGCAGACCGCTGACTCGAAGCACTTCTGAGCTGAACAAGATTACCGACCGACGATCCTAAGATATCTCTTGACGTTTATAAACATTTCCAGGATACGTTGGTTGATTGCCGAGACCTTCCCCAGGAAATGACATTTGCCAAACCAGAGAAACGGGGTGAGTAGATAAAGCTGCTACAGGTGAGGCTCGAACTCACAACCTCGGCATAACGCACGCAGAAACACTGACATAAAAGTACCGCGCGCTGACCGATTGCGCCACTGGAGCCGCCGCGTCGTTGCGCTCCCAATATCACGAGTTATATTTCAGCGATTGACAAATTGGCTGTGATGTCAGCCGGTTGTAATCACATGTCGTTCCTCACTTATTTGGGGAATTTGCTTCATGACACAGTGCGAAACTGGATTGATCATGAAAAATGCATTTTCAACGTTTTCCTCGATTGTTCTCTGAGCCATTGAGGTCTTTAGTCAGGAGAAACCTTATCATCTCATTCTGGGTTAGCCTCAATTACTGATCTTATCTTCGGCACCAAGTTCCAGAAGTTGTTCTTGCTCTGAGTTTTGGGATGACAGACAAATAGAAACATACCCTTCGGTCCAATCCGTCCATGCCGAGCAGATATCCTAATCTAACCTAGTCTGTATGCCAGCATTTGTCCTAAATCCCTCTCAAGCCTTCCGATGTGAATGTGTTCAGAAAAGAATTACATGGATGTTGCCAGGTTTAAAGGAGTTGAGCTAAAGGCCGAGGGTGAACAGTCTTGGGTTGTTTTCCCTGGATCATCGGAGGCTGAGTGGTGACCTTCAAACAACGTGTCTAGGTGTACCTCAAACTTCAAAGAATTATGTGCCTGCAACCCTCGGTTCCTCAGGAGGGAATTTAACAGTGAGAGAAAGCCACTTGCGGTGGTTGGGAAACAATTTCGAATTTCTTTGACTTCACGTGTGAAGCTGAGTATTGAACACTTAAGATTAAGAATGAAAAAAGCTGAGAGTTTTGAAAAGTTATAACCCCGTGAGTCACCCCAGCCGCCACTTGCGGTGGTTGGGGAACAATTTCGAATTTCTTTGACTTCACGTGTGAAGAAGATTATTGAGTATGAAAACAGCTGAGAGTTTTGAAAAGTTAGATCCCCGTGAGTCTGATGTGAACCACATCCCGGAGACGCAATTCCTACTTTACCCCGGTGCCTTAAAGGTTTGATCGCATTCAGATGATGCTAGGTCCATTTCGTACTCTCTGATCTCCGCCCAAGAAACCCACAAACAAGGTTCTGTCTTATTTGCATTTTGATCCTCTTCTTCTCAGCAGTTCTTTATTTTAATCAGACAAATGTTCCAAGCAAAGCCGAATATAACATTCACACGGTTACAATGAGATAAACCTAATTCCTTTTTGATTACTACATCGACCTGTGTGAGTTTGTAGCCAGTTAAATAAAGAAAAACCATGGCTTGCCGGCAATTTAAATCAAGCAGACCGCTGATTCGAAGCACTTCTGAGCTGAACAAGATTACCGACCGACGATCCTAAGATATCTCTTGACGTTTATAAACATTTCCAGGATACGTTGGTTGATTGCCGAGACCTTCCCCAGGAAATGACATTTGCCAAACCAGAGAAACGGGGTGAGTAGATAAAGCTGCTCCAGGTGAGGCTCGAACTCACAACCTCGGCATAACGCACGCAGAAACACTGACATAAAAGTACCGGGCGCTGACCGATTGCGCCACTGGAGCCGCCGCGTCGTTGCGCTCCCAATATCACGAGTTATATTTCAGCGATTGACAAATTGGCTGTGATGTCAGCCGGTTGTAATCACATGTCGTTCCTCACTTATTTGGGGAATTTGCTTCATGACACAGTGCGAAACTGGATTGATCATGAAAAATGCATTTTCAACGTTTTCCTCGATTGTTCTCTGAGCCATTGAGGTCTTTAGTCAGGAGAAACCTTATCATCTCATTCTGGGTTAGCCTCAATTACTGATCTTATCTTCGGCACCAAGTTCCAGAAGTTGTTCTTGCTCTGAGTTTTGGGATGACAGACAAATAGAAACATACCCTTCGGTCCAATCCGTCCATGCCGAGCAGATATCCTAATCTAACCTAGTCTGTATGCCAGCATTTGTCCTAAATCCCTCTCAAGCCTTCCGATGTGAATGTGTTCAGAAAAGAATTACATGGATGTTGCCAGGTTTAAAGGAGTTGAGCTAAAGGCCGAGGGTGAACAGTCTTGGGTTGTTTTCCCTGGATCATCGGAGGCTGAGTGGTGACCTTCAAACAACGTGTCTAGGTGTACCTCAAACTTCAAAGAATTATGTGCCTGCAACCCTCGGTTCCTCAGGAGGGAATTTAACAGTGAGAGAAAGCCACTTGCGGTGGTTGGGAAACAATTTCGAATTTCTTTGACTTCACGTGTGAAGCTGAGTATTGAACACTTAAGATTAAGAATGAAAAAAGCTGAGAGTTTTGAAAAGTTATAACCCCGTGAGTCACCCCAGCCGCCACTTGCGGTGGTTGGGGAACAATTTCGAATTTCTTTGACTTCACGTGTGAAGAAGATTATTGAGTATGAAAACAGCTGAGAGTTTTGAAAAGTTCGATCCCCGTGAGTCTGATGTGAACCACATCCCGGAGACGCAATTCCTACTTTACCCTGGTGCCTTAAAGGTTTGATCGCATTCAGATGATGCTAGGTCCATTTCGTACTCTCTGATCTCCGCCCAAGAAACCCACAAACAAGGTTCTGTCTTATTTGCATTTTGATCCTCTTCTTCTCAGCAGTTCTTTATTTTAATCAGACAAATGTTCCAAGCAAAGCCGAATATAACATTCACACGGTTACAATGAGATAAACCTAATTCCTTTTTGATTACTACATCGACCTGTGTGAGTTTGTAGCCAGTTAAATAAAGAAAAACCATGGCTTGCCGGCAATTTAAATCAAGCAGACCGCTGATTCGAAGCACTTCTGAGCTGAACAAGATTACCGACCGACGATCCTAAGATATCTCTTGACGTTTTAAATATTTCCAGGATACGTTGGTTGATTGCCGAGACCTTTCCAGAGAAACTGGATGAGTAGATAAAGCTGCTCCAGGTGAGGCTCGAACTCACAACCTCGGCATTACGCACGCAGAAACACTGACATATAAGTACCGCGCGCTGACCGATTGCGCCACTGGAGCCGCCCCGTCGTCGTCGCGCTCCCAATATCACGAGTTATACCTCAGCGATTGACAAATTGGCTGTGATGTCAGCCGGTTGTATTCACATGTCGTTCCTCACTTATTTGGGGAATTTGCTTCATGACACAGTGCGAAACTGGATTGATCATTTTCAACGTTTTCCTCGATTGTTCTCTGAGCCATTGAGGTCTTTAGTCAGGAGAAACCTTATCATCTCATTCTGGGTTAGCCTCAATTACTGATCTTATCTTCGGCACCAAGTTCCAGAAGTTGTTGTTGCTCTGAGTTTTGGGATGACAGACAAATAGAAACATACCCTTCGGTCCAATCCGTCCATGCCGAGCAGATATCCTAATCTAACCTAGTCTGTATGCCAGCATTTGTCCTAAATCCCTCTCAAGCCTTCCGATGTGAATGTGTTCAGAAAAGAATTACATGGATGTTGCCAGGTTTAAAGGACTTGAGCTAAAGGCCGAGGGTGAACAGTCTTGGGTTGTTTTCCCTGGATCATCGGAGGCTGAGTGGTGACCTTCAAACAACGTGTCTAGGTGTACCTCAAACTTCAAAGAATTATGTGCCTGCAACCCTCGGTTCCTCAGGAGGGAATTTAACAGTGAGAGAAAGCCACTTGCGGTGGTTGGGAAACAATTTCGAATTTCTTTGACTTCACGTGTGAAGCTGAGTATTGAACACTTAAGATTCAGAATGAAAAAAGCTGAGAGTTTTGAAAAGTTATAACCCCGTGAGTCACCCCAGCCGCCACTTGCGGTGGTTGGGGAACAATTTCGAATTTCTTTGACTTCACGTGTGAAGAAGATTATTGAGTATGAAAACAGCTGAGAGTTTTGAAAAGTTAGATCCCCGTGAGTCTGATGTGAACCACATCCCGGAGACGCAATTCCTACTTTACCCTGGTGCCTTAAAGGTTTGATCGCATTCAGATGATGCTAGGTCCATTTCGTACTCTCTGATCTCCGCCCAAGAAACCCACAAACAAGGTTCTGTCTTATTTGCATTTTGATCCTCTTCTTCTCAGCAGTTCTTTATTTTAATCAGACAAATGTTCCAAGCAAAGCCGAATATAACATTCACACGGTTACAATGAGATAAACCTAATTCCTTTTTGATTACTACATCGACCTGTGTGAGTTTGTAGCCAGTTAAATAAAGAAAAACCATGGCTTGCCGGCAATTTAAATCAAGCAGACCGATGATTCGAAGCACTTCTGAGCTGAACAAGATTACCGACCGACGATCCTAAGATATCTCTTGACGTTTTAAATATTTCCAGGATACGTTGGTTGATTGCCGAGACCTTTCTCAGGAAATGACATTTGCCAAACCAGAGAAACGAGATGAGTAGATAAAGCTGCTCCAGGTGAGGCTCGAACTCACAACCTCGGCATTACGCACGCAGAAACACTGACATATAAGTACCGCGCGCTGACCGATTGCGCCACTGGAGCCGCCCCGTCGTCGCGCTTAAAATATCACGAGTTATACCTCAGCGATTGACAAATTGGCTGTGATGTCAGCCGGTTGTATTCACATGTCGTTCCTCACTTATTTGGGGAATTTGCTTCATGACACAGTGCGAAACTGGATTGATCATGAAAAATGCATTTTCAACGTTTTCCTCGATTGTTCTCTGAGCCATTGAGGTCTTTAGTCAGGAGAAACCTTATCATCTCATTCTGGGTTAGCCTCAATTACTGATCTTATCTTCGGCACCAAGTTCCAGAAGTTGTTCTTGCTCTGAGTTTTGGGATGACAGACAAATAGAAACATACCCTTCGGTCCAATCCGTCCATGCCGAGCAGATATCCTAATCTAACCTAGTCTGTATGCCAGCATTTGTCCTAAATCCCTCTCAAGCCTTCCGATGTGAATGTGTTCAGAAAAGAATTACATGGATGTTGCCAGGTTTAAAGGACTTGAGCTAAAGGCCGAGGGTGAACAGTCTTGGGTTGTTTTCCCTGGATCATCGGAGGCTGAGTGGTGACCTTCAAACAACGTGTCTAGGTGTACCTCAAACTTCAAAGAATTATGTGCCTGCAACCCTCGGTTCCTCAGGAGGGAATTTAACAGTGAGAGAAAGCCACTTGCGGTGGTTGGGAAACAATTTCGAATTTCTTTGACTTCACGTGTGAAGCTGAGTATTGAACACTTAAGATTAAGAATGAAAAAAGCTGAGAGTTTTGAAAAGTTATAACCCCGTGAGTCACCCCAGCCGCCACTTGCGGTGGTTGGGGAACAATTTCGAATTTCTTTGACTTCACGTGTGAAGAAGATTATTGAGTATGAAAACAGCTGAGAGTTTTGAAAAGTTAGATCCCCGTGAGTCTGATGTGAACCACATCCCGGAGACGCAATTCCTACTTTACCCTGGTGCCTTAAAGGTTTGATCGCATTCAGATGATGCTAGGTCCATTTCGTACTCTCTGATCTCCGCCCAAGAAACCCACAAACAAGGTTCTGTCTTATTTGCATTTTGATCCTCTTCTTCTCAGCAGTTCTTTATTTTAATCAGACAAATGTTCCAAGCAAAGCCGAATATAACATTCACACGGTTACAATGAGATAAACCTAATTCCTTTTTGATTACTACATCGACCTGTGTGAGTTTGTAGCCAGTTAAATAAAGAAAAACCATGGCTTGCCGGCAATTTAAATCAAGCAGACCGCTGATTCGAAGCACTTCTGAGCTGAACAAGATTACCGACCGACGATCCTAAGATATCTCTTGACGTTTTAAATATTTCCAGGATACGTTGGTTGATTGCCGAGACCTTTCTCAGGAAATGACATTTGCCAAACCAGAGAAACGGGATGAGTAGATAAAGCTGCTCCAGGTGAGGCTCGAACTCACAACCTCGGCATTACGCACGCAGAAACACTGACATATAAGTACCGTGCGCTGACCGATTGCGCCACTGGAGCCGCCCCGGCGTCGTCGCGCTCCCAATATCACGAGTTATACCTCAGCGATTGACAAATTGGCTGTGATGTCAGCCGGTTGTATTCACATGTCGTTCCTCACTTATTTGGGGAATTTGCTTCATGACACAGTGCGAAACTGGATTGATCATGAAAAATGCATTTTCAACGTTTTCCTCGATTGTTCTCTGAGCCATTGAGGTCTTTAGTCAGGAGAAACCTTATCATCTCATTCTGGGTTAGCCTCAATTACTGATCTTATCTTCGGCACCAAGTTCCAGAAGTTGTTCTTGCTCTGAGTTTTGGGATGACAGACAAATAGAAACATACCCTTCGGTCCAATCCGTCCATGCCGAGCAGATATCCTAATCTAACCTAGTCTGTATGCCAGCATTTGTCCTAAATCCCTCTCAAGCCTTCCGATGTGAATGTGTTCAGAAAAGAATTACATGGATGTTGCCAGGTTTAAAGGAGTTGAGCTAAAGGCCGAGGGTGAACAGTCTTGGGTTGTTTTCCCTGGATCATCGGAGGCTGAGTGGTGACCTTCAAACAACGTGTATAGGTGTACCTCAAACTTCAAAGAATTATGTGCCTGCAACCCTCGGTTCCTCAGGAGGGAATTTAACAGTGAGAGAAAGCCACTTGCGGTGGTTGGGAAACAATTTCGAATTTCTTTGACTTCACGTGTGAAGCTGAGTATTGAACACTTAAGATTAAGAATGAAAAAAGCTGAGAGTTTTGAAAAGTTATAACCCCGTGAGTCACCCCAGCCGCCACTTGCGGTGGTTGGGGAACAATTTCGAATTTCTTTGACTTCACGTGTGAAGAAGATTATTGAGTATGAAAACAGCTGAGAGTTTTGAAAAGTTAGATCCCCGTGAGTCTGATGTGAACCACATCCCGGAGACGCAATTCCTACTTTACCCTGGTGCCTTAAAGGTCTGATCGCATTCAGATGATGCTAGGTCCATTTCGTACTCTCTGATCTCCGCCCAAGAAACCCACAAACAAGGTTCTGTCTTATTTGCATTTTGATCCTCTTCTTCTCAGCAGTTCTTTATTTTAATCAGACAAATGTTCCAAGCAAAGCCGAATATAACATTCACACGGTTACAATGAGATAAACCTAATTCCTTTTTGATTACTACATCGACCTGTGTGAGTTTGTAGCCAGTTAAATAAAGAAAAACCATGGCTTGCCGGCAATTTAAATCAAGCAGACCGCTGATTCGAAGCACTTCTGAGCTGAACAAGATTACCGACCGACGATCCTAAGATATCTCTTGACGTTTTAAATATTTCCAGGATACGTTGGTTGATTGCCGAGACCTTTCTCAGGAAATGACATTTGCCAAACCAGAGAAACGAGATGAGTAGATAAAGCTGCTCCAGGTGAGGCTCGAACTCACAACCTCGGCATTACGCACGCAGAAACACTGACACATAAGTACCGCGCGCTGACCGATTGCGCCACTGGAGCCGCCCCGTCGTCGTCGTCGCGCTCCCAATATCACGAGTTATACCTCAGCGATTGACAAATTGGCTGTGATGTCAGCCGGTTGTATTCACATGTCGTTCCTCACTTATTTGGGGAATTTGCTTCATGACACAGTGCGAAACTGGATTGATCATTTTCAACGTTTTCCTCGATTGTTCTCTGAGCCATTGAGGTCTTTAGTCAGGAGAAACCTTATCATCTCATTCTGGGTTAGCCTCAATTACTGATCTTATCTTCGGCACCAAGTTCCAGAAGTTGTTCTTGCTCTGAGTTTTGGGATGACAGACAAATAGAAACATACCCTTCGGTCCAATCCGTCCATGCCGAGCAGATATCCTAATCTAACCTAGTCTGTATGCCAGCATTTGTCCTAAATCCCTCTCAAGCCTTCCGATGTGAATGTGTTCAGAAAAGAATTACATGGATGTTGCCAGGTTTAAAGGACTTGAGCTAAAGGCCGAGGGTGAACAGTCTTGGGTTGTTTTCCCTGGATCATCGGAGGCTGAGTGGTGACCTTCAAACAACGTGTCTAGGTGTACCTCAAACTTCAAAGAATTATGTGCCTGCAACCCTCGGTTCCTCAGGAGGGAATTTAACAGTGAGAGAAAGCCACTTGCGGTGGTTGGGAAACAATTTCGAATTTCTTTGACTTCACGTGTGAAGCTGAGTATTGAACACTTAAGATTAAGAATGAAAAAAGCTGAGAGTTTTGAAAAGTTATAACCCCGTGAGTCACCCCAGCCGCCACTTGCGGTGGTTGGGGAACAATTTCGAATTTCTTTGACTTCACGTGTGAAGAAGATTATTGAGTATGAAAACAGCTGAGAGTTTTGAAAAGTTAGATCCCCGTGAGTCTGATGTGAACCACATCCCGGAGACGCAATTCCTACTTTACCCTGGTGCCTTAAAGGTTTGATCGCATTCAGATGATGCTAGGTCCATTTCGTACTCTCTGATCTCCGCCCAAGAAACCCACAAACAAGGTTCTGTCTTATTTGCATTTTGATCCTCTTCTTCTCAGCAGTTCTTTATTTTAATCAGACAAATGTTCCAAGCAAAGCCGAATATAACATTCACACGGTTACAATGAGATAAACCTAATTCCTTTTTGATTACTACATCGACCTGTGTGAGTTTGTAGCCAGTTAAATAAAGAAAAACCATGGCTTGCCGGCAATTTAAATCAAGCAGACCGCTGATTCGAAGCACTTCTGAGCTGAACAAGATTACCGACCGACGATCCTAAGATATCTCTTGACGTTTTAAATATTTCCAGGATACGTTGGTTGATTGCCGAGACCTTTCTCAGGAAATGACATTTGCCAAACCAGAGAAACGAGATGAGTAGATAAAGCTGCTCTAGGTGAGGCTCGAACTCACAACCTCGGCATTACGCACGGAGAAACACTGACATATAAGTACCGCGCGCTGACCGATTGCGCCACTGGAGCCGCCCCGTCGTCGTCGTCGCGCTCCCAATATCACGAGTTATACCTCAGCGATTGACAAATTGGCTGTGATGTCAGCCGGTTGTATTCACATGTCGTTCCTCACTTATTTGGGGAATTTGCTTCATGACACAGTGCGAAACTGGATTGATCATGAAAAATGCATTTTCAACGTTTTCCACGATTGTTCTCTGAGCCATTGAGGTCTTTAGTCAGGAGAAACCTTATCATCTCATTCTGGGTTAGCCTCAATTACTGATCTTATCTTCGGCACCAAGTTCCAGAAGTTGTTGTTGCTCTGAGTTTTGGGATGACAGACAAATAGAAACATACCCTTCGGTCCAATCCGTCCATGCCGAGCAGATATCCTAATCTAACCTAGTCTGTATGCCAGCATTTGTCCTAAATCCCTCTCAAGCCTTCCGATGTGAATGTGTTCAGAAAAGAATTACATGGATGTTGCCAGGTTTAAAGGACTTGAGCTAAAGGCCGAGGGTGAACAGTCTTGGGTTGTTTTCCCTGGATCATCGGAGGCTGAGTGGTGACCTTCAAACAACGTGTCTAGGTGTACCTCAAACTTCAAAGAATTATGTGCCTGCAACCCTCGGTTCCTCAGGAGGGAATTTAACAGTGAGAGAAAGCCACTTGCGGTGGTTGGGAAACAATTTCGAATTTCTTTGACTTCACGTGTGAAGCTGAGTATTGAACACTTAAGATTAAGAATGAAAAAAGCTGAGAGTTTTGAAAAGTTATAACCCCGTGAGTCCCCCCAGCCGCCACTTGCGGTGGTTGGGGAACAATTTCGAATTTCTTTGACTTCACGTGTGAAGAAGATTATTGAGTATGAAAACAGCTGAGAGTTTTGAAAAGTTAGATCCCCGTGAGTCTGATGTGAACCACATCCCGGAGACGCAATTCCTACTTTACCCTGGTGCCTTAAAGGTTTGATCGCATTCAGATGATGCTAGGTCCATTTCGTACTCTCTGATCTCCGCCCAAGAAACCCACAAACAAGGTTCTGTCTTATTTGCATTTTGATCCTCTTCTTCTCAGCAGTTCTTTATTTTAATCAGACAAATGTTCCAAGCAAAGCCGAATATAACATTCACACGGTTACAATGAGATAAACCTAATTCCTTTTTGATTACTACATCGACCTGTGTGAGTTTGTAGCCAGTTAAATAAAGAAAAACCATGGCTTGCCGGCAATTTAAATCAAGCAGACCGATGATTCGAAGCACTTCTGAGCTGAACAAGATTACCGACCGACGATCCTAAGATATCTCTTGACGTTTTAAATATTTCCAGGATACGTTGGTTGATTGCCGAGACCTTTCTCAGGAAATGACATTTGCCAAACCAGAGAAACGTGATGAGTAGATAAAGCTGCTCCAGGTGAGGCTCGAACTCACAACCTCGGCATTACGCACGCAGAAACACTGACATATAAGTACCGCGCGCTGACCGATTGCGCCACTGGAGCCGCGCCGTCGTCGCGCTTAAAATATCACGAGTTATACCTCAGCGATTGACAAATTGGCTGTGATGTCAGCCGGTTGTATTCACATGTCGTTCCTCACTTATTTGGGGAATTTGCTTCATGACACAGTGCGAAACTGGATTGATCATGAAAAATGCATTTTCAACGTTTTCCTCGATTGTTCTCTGAGCCATTGAGGTCTTTAGTCAGGAGAAACCTTATCATCTCATTCTGGGTTAGCCTCAATTACTGATCTTATCTTCGGCACCAAGTTCCAGAAGTTGTTGTTGCTCTGAGTTTTGGGATGACAGACAAATAGAAACATACCCTTCGGTCCAATCCGTCCATGCCGAGCAGATATCCTAATCTAACCTAGTCTGTATGCCAGCATTTGTCCTAAATCCCTCTCAAGCCTTCCGATGTGAATGTGTTCAGAAAAGAATTACATGGATGTTGCCAGGTTTAAAGGAGTTGAGCTAAAGGCCGAGGGTGAACAGTCTTGGGTTGTTTTCCCTGGATCATCGGAGGCTGAGTGGTGACCTTCAAACAACGTGTCTAGGTGTACCTCAAACTTCAAAGAATTATGTGCCTGCAACCCTCGGTTCCTCAGGAGGGAATTTAACAGTGAGAGAAAGCCACTTGCGGTGGTTGGGAAACAATTTCGAATTTCTTTGACTTCACGTGTGAAGCTGAGTATTGAACACTTAAGATTAAGAATGAAAAAAGCTGAGAGTTTTGAAAAGTTATAACCCCGTGAGTCACCCCAGCCGCCACTTGCGGTGGTTGGGGAACAATTTCGAATTTCTTTGACTTCACGTGTGAAGAAGATTATTGAGTATGAAAACAGCTGAGAGTTTTGAAAAGTTAGATCCCCGTGAGTCTGATGTGAACCACATCCCGGAGACGCAATTCCTACTTTACCCTGGTGCCTTCAAGGTTTGATCGCATTCAGATGATGCTAGGTCCATTTCGTACTCTCTGATCTCCGCCCAAGAAACCCACAAACAAGGTTCTGTCTTATTTGCATTTTGATCCTCTTCTTCTCAGCAGTTCTTTATTTTAATCAGACAAATGTTCCAAGCAAAGCCGAATATAACATTCACACGGTTACAATGAGATAAACCTAATTCCTTTTTGATTACTACATCGACCTGTGTGAGTTTGTAGCCAGTTAAATAAAGAAAAACCATGGCTTGCCGGCAATTTAAATCAAGCAGACCGCTGATTCGAAGCACTTCTGAGCTGAACAAGATTACCGACCGACGATCCTAAGATATCTCTTGACGTTTTAAATATTTCCAGGATACGTTGGTTGATTGCCGAGAACTTTCTCAGGAAATGACATTTGCCAAACCAGAGAAACTGGATGAGTAGATAAAGCTGCTCCAGGTGAGGCTCGAACTCACAACCTCAGCATTACGCACGCAGAAACACTGACATATAAGTACCGCGCGCTGACCGATTGCGCCACTGGAGCCGCCCCGTCGTCGTCGCGCTCCCAATATCACGAGTTATACCTCAGCGATTGACAAATTGGCTGTGATGTCAGCCGGTTGTGTTCACATGTCGTTCCTCACTTATTTGGGGAATTTGCTTCATGACACACTGCGAAACTGGATTGATCATTTTCAACGTTTTCCTCGATTGTTCTCTGAGCCATTGAGGTCTTTAGTCAGGAGAAACCTTATCATCTCATTCTGGGTTAGCCTCAATTACTGATCTTATCTTCGGCACCAAGTTCCAGAAGTTGTTCTTGCTCTGAGTTTTGGGATGACAGACAAATAGAAACATACCCTTCGGTCCAATCCGTCCATGCCGAGCAGATATCCTAATCTAACCTAGTCTGTATGCCAGCATTTGTCCTAAATCCCTCTCAAGCCTTCCGATGTGAATGTGTTCAGAAAAGAATTACATGGATGTTGCCAGGTTTAAAGGACTTGAGCTAAAGGCCGAGGGTGAACAGTCTTGGGTTGTTTTCCCTGGATCATCGGAGGCTGAGTGGTGACCTTCAAACAACGTGTCTAGGTGTACCTCAAACTTCAAAGAATTATGTGCCTGCAACCCTCGGTTCCTCAGGAGGGAATTTAACAGTGAGAGAAAGCCACTTGCGGTGGTTGGGAAACAATTTCGAATTTCTTTGACTTCACGTGTGAAGCTGAGTATTGAACACTTAAGATTCAGAATGAAAAAAGCTGAGAGTTTTGAAAAGTTATAACCCCGTGAGTCACCCCAGCCGCCACTTGCGGTGGTTGGGGAACAATTTCGAATTTCTTTGACTTCACGTGTGAAGAAGATTATTGAGTATGAAAACAGCTGAGAGTTTTGAAAAGTTCGATCCCCGTGAGTCTGATGTGAACCACATCCCGGAGACGCAATTCCTACTTTACCCTGGTGCCTTAAAGGTTTGATCGCATTCAGATGATGCTAGGTCCATTTCGTACTCTCTGATCTCCGCCCAAGAAACCCACAAACAAGGTTCTGTCTTATTTGCATTTTGATCCTCTTCTTCTCAGCAGTTCTTTATTTTAATCAGACAAATGTTCCAAGCAAAGCCGAATATAACATTCACACGGTTACAATGAGATAAACCTAATTCCTTTTTGATTACTACATCGACCTGTGTGAGTTTGTAGCCAGTTAAATAAAGAAAAACCATGGCTTGCCGGCAATTTAAATCAAGCAGACCGATGATTCGAAGCACTTCTGAGCTGAACAAGATTACCGACCGACGATCCTAAGATATCTCTTGACGTTTTAAATATTTCCAGGATACGTTGGTTGATTGCCGAGACCTTTCTCAGGAAATGACATTTGCCAAACCAGAGAAACGAGATGAGTAGATAAAGCTGCTCCAGGTGAGGCTCGAACTCACAACCTCGGCATTACGCACGCAGAAACACTGACATATAAGTACCGCGCGCTGACCGATTGCGCCACTGGAGCCGCCCCGTCGTCGCGCTTAAAATATCACGAGTTATACCTCAGCGATTGACAAATTGGCTGTGATGTCAGCCGGTTGTATTCACATGTCGTTCCTCACTTATTTGGGGAATTTGCTTCATGACACAGTGCGAAACTGGATTGATCATGAAAAATGCATTTTCAACGTTTTCCTCGATTGTTCTCTGAGCCATTGAGGTCTTTAGTCAGGAGAAACCTTATCATCTCATTCTGGGTTAGCCTCAATTACTGATCTTATCTTCGGCACCAAGTTCCAGAAGTTGTTGTTGCTCTGAGTTTTGGGATGACAGACAAATAGAAACATACCCTTCGGTCCAATCCGTCCATGCTGAGCAGATATCCTAATCTAACCTAGTCTGTATGCCAGCATTTGTCCTAAATCCCTCTCAAGCCTTCCGATGTGAATGTGTTCAGAAAAGAATTACATGGATGTTGCCAGGTTTAAAGGACTTGAGCTAAAGGCCGAGGGTGAACAGTCTTGGGTTGTTTTCCCTGGATCATCGGAGGCTGAGTGGTGACCTTCAAACAACGTGTCTAGGTGTACCTCAAACTTCAAAGAATTATGTGCCTGCAACCCTCGGTTCCTCAGGAGGGAATTTAACAGTGAGAGAAAGCCACTTGCGGTGGTTGGGAAACAATTTCGAATTTCTTTGACTTCACGTGTGAAGCTGAGTATTGAACACTTAAGATTCAGAATGAAAAAAGCTGAGAGTTTTGAAAAGTTATAACCCCGTGAGTCACCCCAGCCGCTACTTGCGGTGGTTGGGGAACAATTTCGAATTTCTTTGACTTCACGTGTGAAGAAGATTATTGAGTATGAAAACAGCTGAGAGTTTTGAAAAGTTAGATCCCCGTGAGTCTGATGTGAACCACATCCCGGAGACGCAATTCCTACTTTACCCTGGTGCCTTAAAGGTTTGATCGCATTCAGATGATGCTAGGTCCATTTCGTACTCTCTGATCTCCGCCCAAGAAACCACAAACAAGGTTCTGTCTTATTTGCATTTTGATCCTCTTCTTCTCAGCAGTTCTTTATTTTAATCAGACAAATGTTCCAAGCAAAGCCGAATATAACATTCACACGGTTACAATGAGATAAACCTAATTCCTTTTTGATTACTACATCGACCTGTGTGAGTTTGTAGCCAGTTAAATAAAGAAAAACCATGGCTTGCCGGCAATTTAAATCAAGCAGACCGCTGATTCGAAGCACTTCTGAGCTGAACAAGATTACCGACCGACGATCCTAAGATATCTCTTGACGTTTTAAATATTTCCAGGATACGTTGGTTGATTGCCGAGACCTTTCTCAGGAAATGACATTTGCCAAACCAGAGAAACTGGATGAGTAGATAAAGCTGCTCCAGGTGAGGCTCGAACTCACAACCTCGGCATTACGCACGCAGAAACACTGAAATATAAGTACCGTGCGCTGACCGATTGCGCCACTGGAGCCGCCCCGTCGTCGTCGCGCTCCCAATATCACGAGTTATACCTCAGCGATTGACAAATTGGCTGTGATGTCAGCCGGTTGTATTCACATGTCGTTCCTCACTTATTTGGGGAATTTGCTTCATGACACACTGCGAAACTGGATTGATCATTTTCAACGTTTTCCTCGATTGTTCTCTGAGCCATTGAGGTCTTTAGTCAGGAGAACCCTTGTCATCTCATTCTGGGTTAGCCTCAATTACTGATCTTATCTTCGGCACCAAGTTCCAGAAGTTGTTGTTGCTCTGAGTTTTGGGATGACAGACAAATAGAAACATACCCTTCGGTCCAATCCGTCCATGCCGAGCAGATATCCTAATCTAACCTAGTCTGTATGCCAGCATTTGTCCTAAATCCCTCTCAAGCCTTCCGATGTGAATGTGTTCAGAAAAGAATTACATGGATGTTGCCAGGTTTAAAGGAGTTGAGCTAAAGGCCGAGGGTGAACAGTCTTGGGTTGTTTTCCCTGGATCATCGGAGGCTGAGTGGTGACCTTCAAACAACGTGTCTAGGTGTACCTCAAACTTCAAAGAATTATGTGCCTGCAACCCTCGGTTCCTCAGGAGGGAATTTAACAGTGAGAGAAAGCCACTTGCGGTGGTTGGGAAACAAGTTCGAATTTCTTTGACTTCACGTGTGAAGCTGAGTATTGAACACTTAAGATTCAGAATGAAAAAAGCTGAGAGTTTTGAAAAGTTATAACGCCGTGAGTCACCCCAGCCGCCACTTGCGGTGGTTGGGGAACAATTTCGAATTTCTTTGACTTCACGTGTGAAGAAGATTATTGAGTATGAAAACAGCTGAGAGTTTTGAAAAGTTAGATCCCCGTGAGTCTGATGTGAACCACATCCCGGAGACGCAATTCCTACTTTACCCTGGTGCCTTAAAGGTTTGATCGCATTCAGATGATGCTAGGTCCATTTCGTACTCTCTGATCTCCGCCCAAGAAACCCACAAACAAGGTTCTGTCTTATTTGCATTTTGATCCTCTTCTTCTCAGCAGTTCTTTATTTTAATCAGACAAATGTTCCAAGCAAAGCCGAATATAACATTCACACGGTTACAATGAGATAAACCTAATTCCTTTTTGATTACTACATCGACCTGTGTGAGTTTGTAGCCAGTTAAATAAAGAAAAACCATGGCTTGCCGGCAATTTAAATCAAGCAGACCGCTGATTCGAAGCACTTCTGAGCTGAACAAGATTACCGACCGACGATCCTAAGATATCTCTTGACGTTTTAAATATTTCCAGGATACGTTGGTTGATTGCCGAGACCTTTCTCAGGAAATGACATTTGCCAAACCAGAGAAACGAGATGAGTAGATAAAGCTGCTCCAGGTGAGGCTCGAACTCACAACCTCGGCATTACGCACGCAGAAACACTGACATATAAGTACCGCGCGCTGACCGATTGCGCCGCTGGAGCCGCCCCGTCGTCGTCGTCGCGCTCCCAATATCACGAGTTATACCTCAGCGATTGACAAATTGGCTGTGATGTCAGCCGGTTGTATTCACATGTCGTTCCTCACTTATTTGGGGAATTTGCTTCATGACACAGTGCGAAACTGGATTGATCATTTTCAACGTTTTCCTCGATTGTTCTCTGAGCCATTGAGGTCTTTAGTCAGGAGAAACCTTATCATCTCATTCTGGGTTAGCCTCAATTACTGATCTTATCTTCGGCACCAAGTTCCAGAAGTTGTTCTTGCTCTGAGTTTTGGGATGACAGACAAATAGAAACATACCCTTCGGTCCAATCCGTCCATGCCGAGCAGATATCCTAATCTAACCTAGTCTGTATGCCAGCATTTGTCCTAAATCCCTCTCAAGCCTTCCGATGTGAATGTGTTCAGAAAAGAATTACATGGATGTTGCCAGGTTTAAAGGACTTGAGCTAAAGGCCGAGGGTGAACAGTCTTGGGTTGTTTTCCCTGGATCATCGGAGGCTGAGTGGTGACCTTCAAACAACGTGTCTAGGTGTACCTCAAACTTCAAAGAATTATGTGCCTGCAACCCTCGGTTCCTCAGGAGGGAATTTAACAGTGAGAGAAAGCCACTTGCGGTGGTTGGGAAACAATTTCGAATTTCTTTGACTTCACGTGTGATGCTGAGTATTGAACACTTAAGATTCAGAATGAAAAAAGCTGAGAGTTTTGAAAAGTTATAACCCCGTGAGTCACCCCAGCCGCTACTTGCGGTGGTTGGGGAACAATTTCGAATTTCTTTGACTTCACGTGTGAAGAAGATTATTGAGTATGAAAACAGCTGAGAGTTTTGAAAAGTTAGATCCCCGTGAGTCTGATGTGAACCACATCCCGGAGACGCAATTCCTACTTTACCCTGGTGCCTTAAAGGTTTGATCGCATTCAGATGATGCTAGGTCCATTTCGTACTCTCTGATCTCCGCCCAAGAAACCCACAAACAAGGTTCTGTCTTATTTGCATTTTGATCCTCTTCTTCTCAGCAGTTCTTTATTTTAATCAGACAAATGTTCCAAGCAAAGCCGAATATAACATTCACACTGTTACAATGAGATAAACCTAATTCCTTTTTGATTACTACATCGACCTGTGTGAGTTTGTAGCCAGTTAAATAAAGAAAAACCATGGCTTGCCGGCAATTTAAATCAAGCAGACCGCTGATTCGAAGCACTTCTGAGCTGAACAAGATTACCGACCGACGATCCTAAGATATCTCTTGACGTTTTAAATATTTCCAGGATACGTTGGTTGATTGCCGAGACCTTTCTCAGGAAATGACATTTGCCAAACCAGAGAAACTGGATGAGTAGATAAAGCTGCTCCAGGTGAGGCTCGAACTCACAACCTCGGCATTACGCACGCAGAAACACTGACATATAAGTACCGTGCGCTGACCGATTGCGCCACTGGAGCCGCCCCGTCGTCGTCGCGCTCCCAATATCACGAGTTATACCTCAGCGATTGACAAATTGGCTGTGATGTCAGCCGGTTGTATTCACATGTCGTTCCTCACTTATTTGGGGAATTTGCTTCATGACACACTGCGAAACTGGATTGATCATTTTCAACGTTTTCCTCGATTGTTCTCTGAGCCATTGAGGTCTTTAGTCAGGAGAACCCTTATCATCTCATTCTGGGTTAGCCTCAATTACTGATCTTATCTTCGGCACCAAGTTCCAGAAGTTGTTCTTGCTCTGAGTTTTGGGATGACAGACAAATAGAAACATACCCTTCGGTCCAATCCGTCCATGCCGAGCAGATATCCTAATCTAACCTAGTCTGTATGCCAGCATTTGTCCTAAATCCCTCTCAAGCCTTCCGATGTGAATGTGTTCAGAAAAGAATTACATGGATGTTGCCAGGTTTAAAGGAGTTGAGCTAAAGGCCGAGGGTGAACAGTCTTGGGTTGTTTTCCCTGGATCATCGGAGGCTGAGTGGTGACCTTCAAACAACGTGTCTAGGTGTACCTCAAACTTCAAAGAATTATGTGCCTGCAACCCTCGGTTCCTCAGGAGGGAATTTAACAGTGAGAGAAAGCCACTTGCGGTGGTTGGGAAACAATTTCGAATTTCTTTGACTTCACGTGTGAAGCTGAGTATTGAACACTTAAGATTCAGAATGAAAAAAGCTGAGAGTTTTGAAAAGTTATAACCCCGTGAGTCACCCCAGCCGCCACTTGCGGTGGTTGGGGAACAATTTCGAATTTCTTTGACTTCACGTGTGAAGAAGATTATTGAGTATGAAAACAGCTGAGAGTTTTGAAAAGTTAGATCCCCGTGAGTCTGATGTGAACCACATCCCGGAGACGCAATTCCTACTTTACCCTGGTGCCTTAAAGGTTTGATCGCATTCAGATGATGCTAGGTCCATTTCGTACTCTCTGATCTCCGCCCAAGAAACCCACAAACAAGGTTCTGTCTTATTTGCATTTTGATCCTCTTCTTCTCAGCAGTTCTTTATTTTAATCAGACAAATGTTCCAAGCAAAGCCGAATATAACATTCACACGGTTACAATGAGATAAGCCTAATTCCTTTTTGATTACTACATCGACCTGTGTGAGTTTGTAGCCAGTTAAATAAAGAAAAACCATGGCTTGCCGGCAATTTAAATCAAGCAGACCGCTGATTCGAAGCACTTCTGAGCTGAACAAGATTACCGACCGACGATCCTAAGATATCTCTTGACGTTTTAAATATTTCCAGGATACGTTGGTTGATTGCCGAGACCTTTCTCAGAAAATGACATTTGCCAAACCAGAGAAACTGGATGAGTAGATAAAGCTGCTCCAGGTGAGGCTCGAACTCACAACCTCGGCATTACGCACGCAGAAACACTGACATATAAGTACCGTGCGCTGACCGATTGCGCCACTGGCGCCGCCCCGTCGTCGTCGCGCTCCCAATATCACGAGTTATACCTCAGCGATTGACAAATTGGCTGTGATGTCAGCCGGTTGTATTCACATGTCGTTCCTCACTTATTTGGGGAATTTGCTTCATGACACAGTGCGAAACTGGATTGATCATTTTCAACGTTTTCCTCGATTGTTCTCTGAGCCATTGAGGTCTTTAGTCAGGAGAAACCTTATCATCTAATTCTGGGTTAGCCTCAATTACTGATCTTATCTTCGGCACCAAGTTCCAGAAGTTGTTGTTGCTCTGAGTTTTGGGATGACAGACAAATAGAAACATACCCTTCGGTCCAATCCGTCCATGCCGAGCAGATATCCTAATCTAACCTAGTCTGTATGCCAGCATTTGTCCTAAATCCCTCTCAAGCCTTCCGATGTGAATGTGTTCAGAAAAGAATTACATGGATGTTGCCAGGTTTAAAGGAGTTGAGCTAAAGGCCGAGGGTGAACAGTCTTGGGTTGTTTTCCCTGGATCATCGGAGGCTGAGTGGTGACCTTCAAACAACGTGTCTAGGTGTACCTCAAACTTCAAAGAATTATGTGCCTGCAACCCTCGGTTCCTCAGGAGGGAATTTAACAGTGAGAGAAAGCCACTTGCGGTGGTTAAGAAACAATTTCGAATTTCTTTGACTTCACGTGTGAAGCTGAGTATTGAACACTTAAGATTAAGAATGAAAAAAGCTGAGAGTTTTGAAAAGTTATAACCCCGTGAGTCACCCCAGCCGCCACTTGCGGTGGTTGGGGAACAATTTCGAATTTCTTTGACTTCACGTGTGAAGAAGATTATTGAGTATGAAAACAGCTGAGAGTTTTGAAAAGTTAGATCCCCGTGAGTCTGATGTGAACCACATCCCGGAGACGCAATTCCTACTTTACCCTGGTGCCTTAAAGGTTTGATCGCATTCAGATGATGCTAGGTCCATTTCGTACTCTCTGATCTCCGCCCAAGAAACCCACAAACAAGGTTCTGTCTTATTTGCATTTTGATCCTCTTCTTCTCAGCAGTTCTTTATTTTAATCAGACAAATGTTCCAAGCAAAGCCGAATATAACATTCACACGGTTACAATGAGATAAACCTAATTCCTTTTTGATTACTACATCGACCTGTGTGAGTTTGTAGCCAGTTAAATAAAGAAAAACCATGGCTTGCCGGCAATTTAAATCAAGCAGACCGCTGATTCGAAGCACTTCTGAGCTGAACAAGATTACCGACCGACGATCCTAAGATATCTCTTGACGTTTTAAATATTTCCAGGATACGTTGGTTGATTGCCGAGACCTTTCTCAGGAAATGACATTTGCCAAACCAGAGAAACGAGATGAGTAGATAAAGCTACTCCAGGTGAGGCTCGAACTCACAACCTCGGCATTACGCACGCAGAAACACTGACATATAAGTACCGTGCGCTGACCGATTGCGCCACTGGAGCCGCCCCGTCGTCGTCGCGCTCCCAATATCACGAGTTATACCTCAGCGATTGACAAATTGGCTGTGATGTCAGCCGGTTGTATTCACATGTCGTTCCTCACTTATTTGGGGAATTTGCTTCATGACACAGTGCGAAACTGGATTGATCATGAAAAATGCATTTTCAACGTTTTCCTCGATTGTTCTCTGAGCCATTGAGGTCTTTAGTCAGGAGAAACCTTATCATCTCATTCTGGGTTAGCCTCAATTACTGATCTTATCTTCGGCACCAAGTTCCAGAAGTTGTTGTTGCTCTGAGTTTTGGGATGACAGACAAATAGAAACATACCCTTCGGTCCAATCCGTCCATGCCGAGCAGATATCCTAATCTAACCTAGTCTGTATGCCAGCATTTGTCCTAAATCCCTCTCAAGCCTTGCGATGTGAATGTGTTCAGAAAAGAATTACATGGATGTTGCCAGGTTTAAAGGACTTGAGCTAAAGGCCGAGGGTGAACAGTCTTGGGTTGTTTTCCCTGGATCATCGGAGGCTGAGTGGTGACCTTCAAACAACGTGTCTAGGTGTACCTCAAACTTCAAAGAATTATGTGCCTGCAACCTTCGGTTCCTCAGGAGGGAATTTAACAGTGAGAGAAAGCCACTTGCGGTGGTTGGGAAACAATTTCGAATTTCTTTGACTTCACGTGTGAAGCTGAGTATTGAACACTTAAGATTAAGAATGAAAAAAGCTGAGAGTTTTGAAAAGTTATAACCCCGTGAGTCACCCCAGCCGCCACTTGCGGTGGTTGGGGAACAATTTCGAATTTCTTTGACTTCACGTGTGAAGAAGATTATTGAGTATGAAAACAGCTGAGAGTTTTGAAAAGTTAGATCCCCGTGAGTCTGATGTGAACCACATCCCGGAGACGCAATTCCTACTTTACCCTGGTGCCTTAAAGGTTTGATCGCATTCAGATGATGCTAGGTCCATTTCGTACTCTCTGATCTCCGCCCAAGAAACCCACAAACAAGGTTCTGTCTTATTTGCATTTTGATCCTCTTCTTCTCAGCAGTTCTTTATTTTAATCAGACAAATGTTCCAAGCAAAGCCGAATATAACATTCACACGGTTACAATGAGATAAACCTAATTCCTTTTTGATTACTACATCGACCTGTGTGAGTTTGTAGCCAGTTAAATAAAGAAAAACCATGGCTTGCCGGCAATTTAAATCAAGCAGACCGCTGATTCGAAGCACTTCTGAGCTGAACAAGATTACCGACCGACGATCCTAAGATATCTCTTGACGTTTTAAATATTTCCAGGATACGTTGGTTGATTGCCGAGACCTTTCTCAGGAAATGACATTTGCCAAACCAGAGAAACGAGATGAGTAGATAAAGCTGCTCCAGGTGAGGTTTGAACTCACAACCTCGGCATTACGCACGCAGAAACACTGACATATAAGTACCGCGCGCTGACCGATTGCGCCACTGGAGCCGCCCCGTCGTCATTGCGCTTTCAATATCACGAGTTATACCTCAGCGATTGACAAATTGGCTGTGATGTCAGCCGGTTGTATTCACATGTCGTTCCTCACTTATTTGGGGAATTTGCTTCATGACACAGTGCGAAACTGGATTGATCATGAAAAATGCATTTTCAACGTTTTCCTCGATTGTTCTCTGAGCCATTGAGGTCTTTAGTCAGGAGAAACCTTATCATCTAATTCTGGGTTAGCCTCAAATACTGATCTTATCTTCGGCACCAAGTTCCAGAAGTTGTTGTTGCTCTGAGTTTTGGGATGACAGACAAATAGAAACATACCCTTCGGTCCAATCCGTCCATGCCGAGCAGATATCCTAATCTAACCTAGTCTGTATGCCAGCATTTGTCCTAAATCCCTCTCAAGCCTTCCGATGTGAATGTGTTCAGAAAAGAATTACATGGATGTTGCCAGGTTTAAAGGAGTTGAGCTAAAGGCCGAGGGTGAACAGTCTTGGGTTGTTTTCCCTGGATCATCGGAGGCTGAGTGGTGACCTTCAAACAACGTGTCTAGGTGTACCTCAAACTTCAAAGAATTATGTGCCTGCAACCCTCGGTTCCTCAGGAGGGAATTTAACAGTGAGAGAAAGCCACTTGCGGTGGTTGGGAAACAATTTCGAATTTCTTTGACTTCACGTGTGAAGCTGAGTATTGAACACTTAAGATTCAGAATGAAAAAAGCTGAGAGTTTTGAAAAGTTATAACCCCGTGAGTCACCCCAGCCGCCACTTGCGGTGGTTGGGGAACAATTTCGAATTTCTTTGACTTCACGTGTGAAGAAGATTATTGAGTATGAAAACAGCTGAGAGTTTTGAAAAGTTAGATCCCCGTGAGTCTGATGTGAACCACATCCCGGAGACGCAATTCCTACTTTACCCTGGTGCCTTAAAGGTTTGATCGCATTCAGATGATGCTAGGTCCATTTCGTACTCTCTGATCTCCGCCCAAGAAACCCACAAACAAGGTTCTGTCTTATTTGCATTTTGATCCTCTTCTTCTCAGCAGTTCTTTATTTTAATCAGACAAATGTTCCAAGCAAAGCTGAATATAACATTCACACGGTTACAATGAGATAAACCTAATTCCTTTTTGATTACTACATCGACCTGTGTGAGTTTGTAGCCAGTTAAATAAAGAAAAACCATGGCTTGCCGGCAATTTAAATCAAGCAGACCGCTGATTCGAAGCACTTCTGAGCTGAACAAGATTACCGACCGACGATCCTAAGATATCTCTTGACGTTTTAAATATTTCCAGGATACGTTGGTTGATTGCCGAGACCTTTCTCAGGAAATGACATTTGCCAAACCAGAGAAACGGGATGAGTAGATAAAGCTGCTCCAGGTGAGGCTCGAACTCACAACCTCGGCATTACGCACGCAGAAACACTGACATATAAGTACCGTGCGCTGACCGATTGCGCCACTGGAGCCGCCCCGGCGTCGTCGCGCTCCCAATATCACGAGTTATACCTCAGCGATTGACAAATTGGCTGTGATGTCAGCCGGTTGTATTCACATGTCGTTCCTCACTTATTTGGGGAATTTGCTTCATGACACAGTGCGAAACTGGATTGATCATGAAAAATGCATTTTCAACGTTTTCCTCGATTGTTCTCTGAGCCATTGAGGTCTTTAGTCAGGAGAAACCTTATCATCTCATTCTGGGTTAGCCTCAATTACTGATCTTATCTTCGGCACCAAGTTCCAGAAGTTGTTCTTGCTCTGAGTTTTGGGATGACAGACAATTAGAAACATACCCTTCGGTCCAATCCGTCCATGCCGAGCAGATATCCTAATCTAACCTAGTCTGTATGCCAGCATTTGTCCTAAATCCCTCTCAAGCCTTCCGATGTGAATGTGTTCAGAAAAGAATTACATGGATGTTGCCAGGTTTAAAGGACTTGAGCTAAAGGCCGAGGGTGAACAGTCTTGGGTTGTTTTCCCTGGATCATCGGAGGCTGAGTGGTGACCTTCAAACAACGTGTCTAGGTGTACCTCAAACTTCAAAGAATTATGTGCCTGCAACCCTCGGTTCCTCAGGAGGGAATTTAACAGTGAGAGAAAGCCACTTGCGGTGGTTGGGAAACAATTTCGAATTTCTTTGACTTCACGTGTGAAGCTGAGTATTGAACACTTAAGATTAAGAATGAAAAAAGCTGAGAGTTTTGAAAAGTTATAACCCCGTGAGTCACCCCAGCCGCCACTTGCGGTGGTTGGGGAACAATTTCGAATTTCTTTGACTTCACGTGTGAAGAAGATTATTGAGTATGAAAACAGCTGAGAGTTTTGAAAAGTTAGATCCCCGTGAGTCTGATGTGAACCACATCCCGGAGACGCAATTCCTACTTTACCCTGGTGCCTTAAAGGTTTGATCGCATTCAGATGATGCTAGGTCCATTTCGTACTCTCTGATCTCCGCCCAAGAAACCCACAAACAAGGTTCTGTCTTATTTGCATTTTGATCCTCTTCTTCTCAGCAGTTCTTTATTTTAATCAGACAAATGTTCCAAGCAAAGCCGAATATAACATTCACACGGTTACAATGAGATAAACCTAATTCCTTTTTGATTACTACATCGACCTGTGTGAGTTTGTAGCCAGTTAAATAAAGAAAAACCATGGCTTGCCGGCAATTTAAATCAAGCAGACCGCTGATTCGAAGCACTTCTGAGCTGAACAAGATTACCGACCGACGATCCTAAGATATCTCTTGACGTTTTAAATATTTCCAGGATACGTTGGTTGATTGCCGAGACCTTTCTCAGGAAATGACATTTGCCAAACCAGAGAAACTGGGTGACTAGATAAAGCTGCTCCGGGTGAGGTTCGAACTCACAACCTCGGCATTACGCACGCAGAAACACTGACATATAAGTACCGTGCGCTGACCGATTGCGCCACTGGAGCCGCCCCGTCGTCGTCGCGCTCCCAATATCACGAGTTATACCTCAGCGATTGACAAATTGGCTGTGATGTCAGCCGGTTGTATTCACATGTCGTTCCTCACTTATTTGGGGAATTTGCTTCATGACACACTGCGAAACTGGATTGATCATTTTCAACGTTTTCCTCGATTGTTCTCTGAGCCATTGAGGTCTTTAGTCAGGAGAAACCTTATCATCTCATTCTGGGTTAGCCTCAATTACTGATCTTATCTTCGGCACCAAGTTCCAGAAGTTGTTCTTGCTCTGAGTTTTGGGATGACAGACAAATAGAAACATACCCTTCGGTCCAATCCGTCCATGCCGAGCAGATATCCTAATCTAACCTAGTCTGTATGCCAGCATTTGTCCTAAATCCCTCTCAAGCCTTCCGATGTGAATGTGTTCAGAAAAGAATTACATGGATGTTGCCAGGTTTAAAGGACTTGAGCTAAAGGCCGAGGGTGAACAGTCTTGGGTTGTTTTCCCTGGATCATCGGAGGCTGAGTGGTGACCTTCAAACAACGTGTCTAGGTGTACCTCAAACTTCAAAGAATTATGTGCCTGCAACCCTCGGTTCCTCAGGAGGGAATTTAACAGTGAGAGAAAGCCACTTGCGGTGGTTGGGAAACAATTTCGAATTTCTTTGACTTCACGTGTGAAGCTGAGTATTGAACACTTAAGATTAAGAATGAAAAAAGCTGAGAGTTTTGAAAAGTTATAACCCCGTGAGTCACCCCAGCCGCCACTTGCGGTGGTTGGGGAACAATTTCGAATTTCTTTGACTTCACGTGTGAAGAAGATTATTGAGTATGAAAACAGCTGAGAGTTTTGAAAAGTTAGAACCCCGTGAGTCTGATGTGAACCACATCCCGGAGACGCAATTCCTACTTTACCCTGGTGCCTTAAAGGTTTGATCGCATTCAGATGATGCTAGGTCCATTTCGTACACTCTGATCTCCGCCCAAGAAACCCACAAACAAGGTTCTGTCTTATTTGCATTTTGATCCTCTTCTTCTCAGCAGTTCTTTATTTTAATCAGACAAATGTTCCAAGCAAAGCCGAATATAACATTCACACGGTTACAATGAGATAAACCTAATTCCTTTTTGATTACTACATCGACCTGTGTGAGTTTGTAGCCAGTTAAATAAAGAAAAACCATGGCTTGCCGGCAATTTAAATCAAGCAGACCGCTGATTCGAAGCACTTCTGAGCTGAACAAGATTGCCGACCGACGATCCTAAGATATCCCTTGACGTTTTAAATATTTCCAGGATACGTTGGTTGATTGCCGAGACCTTTCTCAGGAAATGACATTTGCCAAACCAGAGAAACTGGATGAGTAGATAAAACAGCTCCAGGTGAGGCTCGAATTCACAACCTCGGCATATCGCACGCAGAAACACTGACATATAAGTACCGCGCGCTGACCGATTCTGCCACTGGAGCCGCCCCGTCGTCGTCGCGCTCCCAATATCACGAGTTATACCTCAGCGATTGACAAATTGGCTGTGATGTCAGCCGGTTGTATTCACATGTCGTTCCTCACTTATTTGGGGAATTTGCTTCATGACACACTGCGAAACTGGATTGATCATTTTCAACGTTTTCCTCGATTGTTCTCTGAGCCATTGAGGTCTTTAGTCAGGAGAAACCTTATCATCTCATTCTGGGTTAGCCTCAATTACTGATCTTATCTTCGGCACCAAGTTCCAGAAGTTGTTCTTGCTCTGAGTTTTGGGATGACAGACAAATAGAAACATACCCTTCGGTCCAATCCGTCCATGCCGAGCAGATATCCTAATCTAACCTAGTCTGTATGCCAGCATTTGTCCTAAATCCCTCTCAAGCCTTCCGATGTGAATGTGTTCAGAAAAGAATTACATGGATGTTGCCAGGTTTAAAGGGCTTGAGCTCAAGGCCGAGGGTGAACAGTCTTGGGTTGTTTTCCCTGGATCATCGGAGGCTGAGTGGTGACCTTCAAACAACGTGTCTAGGTGTACCTCAAACTTCAAAGAATTATGTGCCTGCAACCCTCGGTTCCTCAGGAGAGAATTTAACAGTGAGAGAAAGCCACTTGCGGTGGATGGGAAACAATTTCGAATTTCTTTGACTTCACGTGTGAAGCTGAGTATTGAACACTTAAGATTAAGAATGAAAAAAGCTGAGAGTTGTGAAAAGTTATAACCCCGTGAGTCACCCCAGCCGCCACTTGCGGTGGTTGGGGAACAATTTCGAATTTCTTTGACTTCACGTGTGAAGAAGATTATTGAGTATGAAAACAGCTGAGAGTTTTGAAAAGTTAGATCCCCGTGAGTCTGATGTGAACCACATCCCGGAGACGCAATTCCTACTTTACCCTGGTGCCTTAAAGGTTTGATCGCATTCAGATGATGCTAGGTCCATTTCGTACTCTCTGATCTCCGCCCAAGAAACCCACAAACAAGGTTCTGTCTTATTTGCATTTTGATCCTCTTCTTCTCAGCAGTTCTTTATTTTAATCAGACAAATGTTCCAAGCAAAGCCGAATATAACATTCACACGGTTACAATGAGATAAACCTAATTCCTTTTTGATTACTACATCGACCTGTGTGAGTTTGTAGCCAGTTAAATAAAGAAAAACCATGGCTTGCCGGCAATTTAAATCAAGCAGACCGCTGATTCGAAGCACTTCTGAGCTGAACAAGATTACCGACCGACGATCCTAAGATATCTCTTGACGTTTTAAATATTTCCAGGATACGTTGGTTGATTGCCGAGACCTTTCTCAGGAAATGACATTTGCCAAACCAGAGAAACGGGATGAGTAGATAAAGCTGCTCCAGGTGAGGCTCGAACTCACAACCTCGGCATTACGCACGCAGAAACACTGACATATAAGTACCGCGCGCTGACCGATTCTGCCACTGGAACCGCCCCGTCGTCGTCGCGCTCCCAATATCACGAGTTATACCTCAGCGATTGACAAATTGGCTGTGATGTCAGCCGGTTGTATTCACATGTCGTTCCTCACTTATTTGGGGAATTTGCTTCATGACACACTGCGAAACTGGATTGATCATTTTCAACGTTTTCCTCGATTGTTCTCTGAGCCATTGAGGTCTTTAGTCAGGAGAAACCTTATCATCTCATTCTGGGTTAGCCTCAATTACTGATCTTATCTTCGGCACCAAGTTCCAGAAGTTGTTCTTGCTCTGAGTTTTGGGATGACAGACAAATAGAAACATACCCTTCGGTCCAATCCGTCCATGCCGAGCAGATATCCTAATCTAACCTAGTCTGTATGCCAGCATTTGTCCTAAATCCCTCTCAAGCCTTCCGATGTGAATGTGTTCAGAAAAGAATTACATGGATGTTGCCAGGTTTAAAGGACTTGAGCTAAAGGCCGAGGGTGAACAGTCTTGGGTTGTTTTCCCTGGATCATCGGAGGCTGAGTGGTGACCTTCAAACAACGTGTCTAGGTGTACCTCAAACTTCAAAGAATTATGTGCCTGCAACCCTCGGTTCCTCAGGAGGGAATTTAACAGTGACAGAAAGCCACTTGCGGTGGATGGGAAACAATTTCGAATTTCTTTGACTTCACGTGTGAAGCTGAGTATTGAACACTTAAGATTAAGAATGAAAAAAGCTGAGAGTTGTGAAAAGTTATAACCCCGTGAGTCACCCCAGCCGCCACTTGCGGTGGTTGGGGAACAATTTCGAATTTCTTTGACTTCACGTGTGAAGAAGATTATTGAGTATGAAAACAGCTGAGAGTTTTGAAAAGTTAGATCCCCGTGAGTCTGATGTGAACCACATCCCGGAGACGCAATTCCTACTTTACCCTGGTGCCTTAAAGGTTTGATCGCATTCAGATGATGCTAGGTCCATTTCGTACTCTCTGATCTCCGCCCAAGAAACCCACAAACAAGGTTCTGTCTTATTTGCATTTTGATCCTCTTCTTCTCAGCAGTTCTTTATTTTAATCAGACAAATGTTCCAAGCAAAGCCGAATATAACATTCACACGGTTACAATGAGATAAACCTAATTCCTTTTTGATTACTACATCGACCTGTGTGAGTTTGTAGCCAGTTAAATAAAGAAAAACCATGGCTTGCCGGCAATTTAAATCAAGCAGACCGCTGATTCGAAGCACTTCTGAGCTGAACAAGATTACCGACCGACGATCCTAAGATATCTCTTGACGTTTTAAATATTTCCAGGATACGTTGGTTGATTGCCGAGACCTTTCTCAGGAAATGACATTTGCCAAACCAGAGAAACTGGATGAGTAGATAAAGCTGCTCCAGGTGAGGCTCGAACTCACAACCTCGGCATATCGCACGCAGAAACACTGACATATAAGTACCGCGCGCTGACCGATTGCGCCACCGGAGCCGCCCCGTCGTCGTCGCGCTCCCAATATCACGAGTTATACCTCAGCGATTGACAAATTGGCTGTGATGTCAGCCGGTTGTATTCACATGTCGTTCCTCACTTATTTGGGGAATTTGCTTCATGACACACTGCGAAACTGGATTGATCATTTTCAACGTTTTCCTCGATTGTTCTCTGAGCCATTGAGGTCTTTAGTCAGGAGAAACCTTATCATCTCATTCTGGGTTAGCCTCAATTACTGATCTTATCTTCGGCACCAAGTTCCAGAAGTTGTTCTTGCTCTGAGTTTTGGGATGACAGACAAATAGAAACATACCCTTCGGTCCAATCCGTCCATGCCGAGCAGATATCCTAATCTAACCTAGTCTGTATGCCAGCATTTGTCCTAAATCCCTCTCAAGCCTTCCGATGTGAATGTGTTCAGAAAAGAATTACATGGATGTTGCCAGGTTTAAAGGACTTGAGCTAAAGGCCGAGGGTGAACAGTCTTGGGTTGTTTTCCCTGGATCATCGGAGGCTGAGTGGTGACCTTCAAACAACGTGTCTAGGTGTACCTCAAACTTCAAAGAATTATGTGCATGCAACCCTCGGTTCCTCAGGAGGGAATTTAACAGTGAGAGAAAGCCACTTGCGGTGGTTGGGAAACAATTTCGAAATTCTTTGACTTCACGTGTGAAGCTGAGTATTGAACACTTAAGATTAAGAATGAAAAAAGCTGAGAGTTTTGAAAAGTTATAACCCCGTGAGTCACCCCAGCCGCCACTTGCGGTGGTTGGGGAACAATTTCGAATTTCTTTGACTTCACGTGTGAAGAAGATTATTGAGTATGAAAACAGCTGAGAGTTTTGAAAAGTTAGATCCCCGTGAGTCTGATGTGAACCACATCCCGGAGACGCAATTCCTACTTTACCCTGGTGCCTTAAAGGTTTGATCACATTCAGATGATGCTAGGTCCATTTCGTACTCTCTGATCTCCGCCCAAGAAACCCACAAACAAGGTTCTGTCTTATTTGCATTTTGATCCTCTTCTTCTCAGCAGTTCTTTATTTTAATCAGACAAATGTTCCAAGCAAAGCCGAATATAACATTCACACGGGGGTTACAATGAGATAAACCTAATTCCTTTTTGATTACTACATCGACCTGTGTGAGTTTGTAGCCAGTTAAATAAAGAAAAACCATGGCTTGCCGGCAATTTAAATCAAGCAGACCGCTGATTCGTAGCACTTCTGAGCTGAACAAGATTACCGACCGACGATCCTAAGATATCTCTTGACGTTTTAAATATTTCCAGGATACATTGGTTGATTGCCGAGACTTTTCTCAAGAAATGACATTTGCCAAACCAGAGAAACTGGATGAGTAGATAGAGCTGCTCCAGGTGAGGCCCGAACTCACAACCTCGGCATTACGCACGCAGAATCACTGACATATAAGTACCGCGCGCTGACCGATTGCGCCACCGGAGCCGCCCCGTCGTCGCGTTCCCAATATCACGAGTTATACCTCAGCGATTGACAAATTGGCTGTGATGTCAGCCGGTTGTATTCACATGTCGTTCCTCACTTATTTGGGGAATTTGCTTCATGACACAGTGCGAAACTGGATTGGTCATGAAAAATGCATTTTCAACGTTTTCCTCGATTGTTCTCTGAGCCATTGAGGTCTTTAGTCAGGAGAAACCTTATCATCTCATTCTGGGTTAGCTTCAATTACTGATCTTATCTTCGGCACCAAGTTCCAGAAGTTGTTCTTGCTCTGAGTTTTGGGATGACAGACAAATAGAAACATACCCTTCGGTCCAATCCGTCCATGCCGAGCAGATATCCTAATCTAACCTAGTCTGTATGCCAGCATTTGTCCTAAATCCCTCTCAAGCCTTCCGATGTGAATGTGTTCAGAAAAGAATTACATGGATGTTGCCAGGTTTAAAGGACTTGAGCTAAAGGCCGAGGGTGAACAGTCTTGGGTTGTTTTCCCTGGATCATCGGAGGCTGAGTGGTGACCTTCAAACAACGTGTCTAGGTGTACCTCAAACTTCAAAGAATTATGTGCCTGCAACCCTCGGTTCCTCAGGAGGGAATTTAACAGTGAGAGAAAGCCACTTGCGGTGGTTGGGAAACAATTTCGAAATTCTTTGACTTCACGTGTGAAGCTGAGTATTGAACACTTAAGATTAAGAATGAAAAAAGCTGAGAGTTTTGAAAAGTTATAACCCCGTGAGTCACCCCAGCCGCCACTTGCGGTGGTTGGGGAACAATTTCGAATTTCTTTGACTTCACGTGTGAAGAAGATTATTGAGTATGAAAACAGCTGAGAGTTTTGAAAAGTTAGATCCCCGTGAGTCTGATGTGAACCACATCCCGGAGACGCAATTCCTACTTTACCCTGGTGCCTTAAAGGTTTGATCACATTCAGATGATGCTAGGTCCATTTCGTACTCTCTGATCTCCGCCCAAGAAACCCACAAACAAGGTTCTGTCTTATTTGCATTTTGATCCTCTTCTTCTCAGCAGTTCTTTATTTTAATCAGACAAATGTTCCAAGCAAAGCCGAATATAACATTCACACGGTTACAATGAGATAAACCTAATTCCTTTTTGATTACTACATCGACCTGTGTGAGTTTGTAGCCAGTTAAATAAAGAAAAACCATTGCTTGCCGGCAATTTAAATCAAGCAGACCGCTGATTCGAAGCACTTCTGAGCTGAACAAGATTACCGATCGACGATCCTAAGATATCTCTTGACGTTTTAAAGATTTCCAGGATACGTTGGTTGATTGCCGAGACCTTTCTCAGGAAATGACATTTGCCAAACCAGAGAAACTGGATGAGTAGATAAAGCTGCTCCAGGTGAGGCTCGAACTCACAACCTCGGCATTACGCACGCAGAAACACTGACATATAAGTACCGCGCGCTGACCGATTGTGCCACCGGAGCCGCCCCGCCGTCGCGTTCCCAATATCACGAGTTATACCTCAGCGATTGACAAATTGGCTGTGATGTCAGCCGGTTGTATTCACATGTCGTTCCTCACTTATTTGGGGAATTTGCTTCATGACACAGTGCGAAACTGGATTGATCATGAAAAATGCATTTTCAACGTTTTCCTCGATTGTTCTCTGAGCCATTGAGGTCTTTAGTCAGGAGAAACCTTATCATCTCATTCTGGGTTAGCCTCAATTACTGATCTTATCTTCGGCACCAAGTTCCAGAAGTTGTTGTTGCTCTGGGTTTTGGGATGACAGACAAATAGAAACATACCCTTCGGTCCAATCCGTCCATGCCGAGCAGATATCCTAATCTAACCTAGTCTGTATGCCAGCATTTGTCCTAAATCCCTCTCAAGCCTTCCGATGTGAATGTGTTCAGAAAAGAATTACATGGATGTTGCCAGGTTTAAAGGACTTGAGCTAAAGGCCGAGGGTGAACAGTCTTGGGTTGTTTTCCCTGGATCATCGGAGGCTGAGTGGTGACCTTCAAACAACGTGTCTAGGTGTACCTCAAACTTCAAAGAATTATGTGCCTGCAACCCTCGGTTCCTCAGGAGGGAATTTAACAGTGAGAGAAAGCCACTGCGGTGGTTGGGAAACAATTTCGAATTTCTTTGACTTCACGTGTGAAGCTGAGTATTGAACACTTAAGATTAAGAATGAAAAAAGCTGAGAGTTTTGAAAAGTTATAACCCCGTGAGTCACCCCAGCCGCCACTTGCGGTGGTTGGGGAACAATTTCGAATTTCTTTGACTTCACGTGTGAAGAAGATTATTGAGTATGAAAACAGCTGAGAGTTTTGAAAAGTTAGATCCCCGTGAGTCTGATGTGAACCACATCCCGGAGACGCAATTCCTACTTTACCCTGGTGCCTTAAAGGTTTGATCGCATTCAGATGATGCTAGGTCCATTTCGTACTCTCTAATCTCCGCCCAAGAAACCCACAAACAAGGTTCTGTCTTATTTGCATTTTGATCCTCTTCTTCTCAGCAGTTCTTTATTTTAATCAGACAAATGTTCCAAGCAAAGCTGAATATAACATTCACACGGTTACAATGAGATAAACCTAATTCCTTTTTGATTACTACATCGACCTGTGTGAGTTTGTAGCCAGTTAAATAAAGAAAAACCATGGCTTGCCGGCAATTTAAATCAAGCAGACCGCTGATTCGAAGCACTTCTGAGCTGAACAAGATTACCGACCGACGATCCTAAGATATCTCTTGACGTTTTAAATATTTCCAGGATACGTTGGTTGATTGCCGAGACCTTTCTCAGGAAATGACATTTGCCAAACCAGAGAAACGGGATGAGTAGATAAAGCTGCTCCAGGTGAGGCTCGAACTCACAACCTCGGCATTACGCACGCAGAAACACTGACATATAAGTACCGTGCGCTGACCGATTGCGCCACTGGAGCCGCCCCGGCGTCGTCGCGCTCCCAATATCACGAGTTATACCTCAGCGATTGACAAATTGGCTGTGATGTCAGCCGGTTGTATTCACATGTCGTTCCTCACTTATTTGGGGAATTTGCTTCATGACACAGTGCGAAACTGGATTGATCATGAAAAATGCATTTTCAACGTTTTCCTCGATTGTTCTCTGAGCCATTGAGGTCTTTAGTCAGGAGAAACCTTATCATCTCATTCTGGGTTAGCCTCAATTACTGATCTTATCTTCGGCACCAAGTTCCAGAAGTTGTTCTTGCTCTGAGTTTTGGGATGACAGACAAATAGAAACATACCCTTCGGTCCAATCCGTCCATGCCGAGCAGATATCCTAATCTAACCTAGTCTGTATGCCAGCATTTGTCCTAAATCCCTCTCAAGCCTTCCGATGTGAATGTGTTCAGAAAAGAATTACATGGATGTTGCCAGGTTTAAAGGACTTGAGCTAAAGGCCGAGGGTGAACAGTCTTGGGTTGTTTTCCCTGGATCATCGGAGGCTGAGTGGTGACCTTCAAACAACGTGTCTAGGTGTACCTCAAACTTCAAAGAATTATGTGCCTGCAACCCTCGGTTCCTCAGGAGGGAATTTAACAGTGAGAGAAAGCCACTTGCGGTGGTTGGGAAACAATTTCGAATTTCTTTGACTTCACGTGTGAAGCTGAGTATTGAACACTTAAGATTAAGAATGAAAAAAGCTGAGAGTTTTGAAAAGTTATAACCCCGTGAGTCACCCCAGCCGCCACTTGCGGTGGTTGGGGAACAATTTCGAATTTCTTTGACTTCACGTGTGAAGAAGATTATTGAGTATGAAAACAGCTGAGAGTTTTGAAAAGTTAGATCCCCGTGAGTCTGATGTGAACCACATCCCGGAGACGCAATTCCTACTTTACCCTGGTGCCTTAAAGGTTTGATCACATTCAGATGATGCTAGGTCCATTTCGTACTCTCTGATCTCCGCCCAAGAAACCCACAAACAAGGTTCTGTCTTATTTGCATTTTGATCCTCTTCTTCTCAGCAGTTCTTTATTTTAATCAGACAAATGTTCCAAGCAAAGCCGAATATAACATTCACACGGTTACAATGAGATAAACCTAATTCCTTTTTGATTACTACATCGACCTGTGTGAGTTTGTAGCCAGTTAAATAAAGAAAAACCATGGCTTGCCGGCAATTTAAATCAAGCAGACCGCTGATTCGAAGCACTTCTGAGCTGAACAAGATTACCGACCGACGATCCTAAGATATCTCTTGACGTTTTAAATATTTCTAGGATACGTTGGTTGATTGCCGAGACCTTTCTCAGGAAATGACATTTGCCAAACCAGAGAAACTGGGTGACTAGATAAAGCTGCTCCGGGTGAGGTTCGAACTCACAACCTCGGCATTACGCACGCAGAAACACTGACATATAAGTACCGTGCGCTGACCGATTGCGCCACTGGAGCCGCCCCGTCGTCGTCGCGCTCCCAATATCACGAGTTATACCTCAGCGATTGACAAATTGGCTGTGATGTCAGCCGGTTGTATTCACATGTCGTTCCTCACTTATTTGGGGAATTTGCTTCATGACACACTGCGAAACTGGATTGATCATTTTCAACGTTTTCCTCGATTGTTCTCTGAGCCATTGAGGTCTTTAGTCAGGAGAAACCTTATCATCTCATTCTGGGTTAGCCTCAATTACTGATCTTATCTTCGGCACCAAGTTCCAGAAGTTGTTCTTGCTCTGAGTTTTGGGATGACAGACAAATAGAAACATACCCTTCGGTCCAATCCGTCCATGCCGAGCAGATATCCTAATCTAACCTAGTCTGTATGCCAGCATTTGTCCTAAATCCCTCTCAAGCCTTCCGATGTGAATGTGTTCAGAAAAGAATTACATGGATGTTGCCAGGTTTAAAGGACTTGAGCTAAAGGCCGAGGGTGAACAGTCTTGGGTTGTTTTCCCTGGATCATCGGAGGCTGAGTGGTGACCTTCAAACAACGTGTCTAGGTGTACCTCAAACTTCAAAGAATTATGTGCCTGCAACCCTCGGTTCCTCAGGAGGGAATTTAACAGTGAGAGAAAGCCACTTGCGGTGGTTGGGAAACAATTTCGAATTTCTTTGACTTCACGTGTGAAGCTGAGTATTGAACACTTAAGATTAAGAATGAAAAAAGCTGAGAGTTTTGAAAAGTTATAACCCCGTGAGTCACCCCAGCCGCCACTTGCGGTGGTTGGGGAACAATTTCGAATTTCTTTGACTTCACGTGTGAAGAAGATTATTGAGTATGAAAACAGCTGAGAGTTTTGAAAAGTTAGAACCCCGTGAGTCTGATGTGAACCACATCCCGGAGACGCAATTCCTACTTTACCCTGGTGCCTTAAAGGTTTGATCGCATTCAGATGATGCTAGGTCCATTTCGTACTCGCTGATCTCCGCCCAAGAAACCCACAAACAAGGTTCTGTCTTATTTGCATTTTGATCCTCTTCTTCTCAGCAGTTCTTTATTTTAATCAGACAAATGTTCCAAGCAAAGCCGAATATAACATTCACACGGTTACAATGAGATAAACCTAATTCCTTTTTGATTACTACATCGACCTGTGTGAGTTTGTAGCCAGTTAAATAAAGAAAAACCATGGCTTGCCGGCAATTTAAATCAAGCAGACCGCTGATTCGAAGCACTTCTGAGCTGAACAAGATTACCGACCGACGATCCTAAGATATCTCTTGACGTTTTAAATATTTCCAGGATACGTTGGTTGATTGCCGAGACCTTTCTCAGGAAATGACATTTGCCAAACCAGAGAAACGGGATGAGTAGATAAAGCTGCTCCAGGTGAGGCTCGAACTCACAACCTCGGCATTACGCACGCAGAAACACTGACATATAAGTACCGCGCGCTGACCGATTCTGCCACTGGAACCGCCCCGTCGTCGTCGCGCTCCCAATATCACGAGTTATACCTCAGCGATTGACAAATTGGCTGTGATGTCAGCCGGTTGTATTCACATGTCGTTCCTCACTTATTTGGGGAATTTGCTTCATGACACACTGCGAAACTGGATTGATCATTTTCAACGTTTTCCTCGATTGTTCTCTGAGCCATTGAGGTCTTTAGTCAGGAGAAACCTTATCATCTCATTCTGGGTTAGCCTCAATTACTGATCTTATCTTCGGCACCAAGTTCCAGAAGTTGTTCTTGCTCTGAGTTTTGGGATGACAGACAAATAGAAACATACCCTTCGGTCCAATCCGTCCATGCCGAGCAGATATCCTAATCTAACCTAGTCTGTATGCCAGCATTTGTCCTAAATCCCTCTCAAGCCTTCCGATGTGAATGTGTTCAGAAAAGAATTACATGGATGTTGCCAGGTTTAAAGGACTTGAGCTAAAGGCCGAGGGTGAACAGTCTTGGGTTGTTTTCCCTGGATCATCGGAGGCTGAGTGGTGACCTTCAAACAACGTGTCTAGGTGTACCTCAAACTTCAAAGAATTATGTGCCTGCAACCCTCGGTTCCTCAGGAGGGAATTTAACAGTGACAGAAAGCCACTTGCGGTGGATGGGAAACAATTTCGAATTTCTTTGACTTCACGTGTGAAGCTGAGTATTGAACACTTAAGATTAAGAATGAAAAAAGCTGAGAGTTGTGAAAAGTTATAACCCCGTGAGTCACCCCAGCCGCCACTTGCGGTGGTTGGGGAACAATTTCGAATTTCTTTGACTTCACGTGTGAAGAAGATTATTGAGTATGAAAACAGCTGAGAGTTTTGAAAAGTTAGATCCCCGTGAGTCTGATGTGAACCACATCCCGGAGACGCAATTCCTACTTTACCCTGGTGCCTTAAAGGTTTGATCGCATTCAGATGATGCTAGGTCCATTTCGTACTCTCTGATCTCCGCCCAAGAAACCCACAAACAAGGTTCTGTCTTATTTGCATTTTGATCCTCTTCTTCTCAGCAGTTCTTTATTTTAATCAGACAAATGTTCCAAGCAAAGCCGAATATAACATTCACACGGTTACAATGAGATAAACCTAATTCCTTTTTGATTACTACATCGACCTGTGTGAGTTTGTAGCCAGTTAAATAAAGAAAAACCATGGCTTGCCGGCAATTTAAATCAAGCAGACCGCTGATTCGAAGCACTTCTGAGCTGAACAAGATTACCGACCGACGATCCTAAGATATCTCTTGACGTTTTAAATATTTCCAGGATACGTTGGTTGATTGCCGAGACCTTTCTCAGGAAATGACATTTGCCAAACCAGAGAAACTGGATGAGTAGATAAAGCTGCTCCAGGTGAGGCTCGAACTCACAACCTCGGCATATCGCACGCAGAAACACTGACATATAAGTACCGCGCGCTGACCGATTGCGCCACCGGAGCCGCCCCGTCGTCGTCGCGCTCCCAATATCACGAGTTATACCTCAGCGATTGACAAATTGGCTGTGATGTCAGCCGGTTGTATTCACATGTCGTTCCTCACTTATTTGGGGAATTTGCTTCATGACACACTGCGAAACTGGATTGATCATTTTCAACGTTTTCCTCGATTGTTCTCTGAGCCATTGAGGTCTTTAGTCAGGAGAAACCTTATCATCTCATTCTGGGTTAGCCTCAATTACTGATCTTATCTTCGGCACCAAGTTCCAGAAGTTGTTCTTGCTCTGAGTTTTGGGATGACAGACAAATAGAAACATACCCTTCGGTCCAATCCGTCCATGCCGAGCAGATATCCTAATCTAACCTAGTCTGTATGCCAGCATTTGTCCTAAATCCCTCTCAAGCCTTCCGATGTGAATGTGTTCAGAAAAGAATTACATGAATGTTGCCAGGTTTAAAGGACTTGAGCTAAAGGCCGAGGGTGAACAGTCTTGGGTTGTTTTCCCTGGATCATCGGAGGCTGAGTGGTGACCTTCAAACAACGTGTCTAGGTGTACCTCAAACTTCAAAGAATTATGTGCCTGCAACCCTCGGTTCCTCAGGAGGGAATTTAACAGTGACAGAAAGCCACTTGCGGTGGATGGGAAACAATTTCGAATTTCTTTGACTTCACGTGTGAAGCTGAGTATTGAACACTTAAGATTAAGAATGAAAAAAGCTGAGAGTTGTGAAAAGTTATAACCCCGTGAGTCACCCCAGCCGCCACTTGCGGTGGTTGGGGAACAATTTCGAATTTCTTTGACTTCACGTGTGAAGAAGATTATTGAGTATGAAAACAGCTGAGAGTTTTGAAAAGTTAGATCCCCGTGAGTCTGATGTGAACCACATCCCGGAGACGCAATTCCTACTTTACCCTGGTGCCTTAAAGGTTTGATCGCATTCAGATGATGCTAGGTCCATTTCGTACTCTCTGATCTCCGCCCAAGAAACCCACAAACAAGGTTCTGTCTTATTTGCATTTTGATCCTCTTCTTCTCAGCAGTTCTTTATTTTAATCAGACAAATGTTCCAAGCAAAGCCGAATATAACATTCACACGGTTACAATGAGATAAACCTAATTCCTTTTTGATTACTACATCGACCTGTGTGAGTTTGTAGCCAGTTAAATAAAGAAAAACCATGGCTTGCCGGCAATTTAAATCAAGCAGACCGCTGATTCGAAGCACTTCTGAGCTGAACAAGATTACCGACCGACGATCCTAAGATATCTCTTGACGTTTTAAATATTTCCAGGATACGTTGGTTGATTGCCGAGACCTTTCTCAGGAAATGACATTTGCCAAACCAGAGAAACTGGATGAGTAGATAAAGCTGCTCCAGGTGAGGCTCGAACTCACAACCTCGGCATATCGCACGCAGAAACACTGACATATAAGTACCGCGCGCTGACCGATTGCGCCACCGGAGCCGCCCCGTCGTCGTCGCGCTCCCAATATCACGAGTTATACCTCAGCGATTGACAAATTGGCTGTGATGTCAGCCGGTTGTATTCACATGTCGTTCCTCACTTATTTGGGGAATTTGCTTCATGACACACTGCGAAACTGGATTGATCATTTTCAACGTTTTCCTCGATTGTTCTCTGAGCCATTGAGGTCTTTAGTCAGGAGAAACCTTATCATCTCATTCTGGGTTAGCCTCAATTACTGATCTTATCTTCGGCACCAAGTTCCAGAAGTTGTTCTTGCTCTGAGTTTTGGGATGACAGACAAATAGAAACATACCCTTCGGTCCAATCCGTCCATGCCGAGCAGATATCCTAATCTAACCTAGTCTGTATGCCAGCATTTGTCCTAAATCCCTCTCAAGCCTTCCGATGTGAATGTGTTCAGAAAAGAATTACATGAATGTTGCCAGGTTTAAAGGACTTGAGCTAAAGGCCGAGGGTGAACAGTCTTGGGTTGTTTTCCCTGGATCATCGGAGGCTGAGTGGTGACCTTCAAACAACGTGTCTAGGTGTACCTCAAACTTCAAAGAATTATGTGCCTGCAACCCTCGGTTCCTCAGGAGGGAATTTAACAGTGAGAGAAAGCCACTTGCGGTGGTTGGGAAACAATTTCGAAATTCTTTGACTTCACGTGTGAAGCTGAGTATTGAACACTTAAGATTAAGAATGAAAAAAGCTGAGAGTTTTGAAAAGTTATAACCCCGTGAGTCACCCCAGCCGCCACTTGCGGTGGTTGGGGAACAATTTCGAATTTCTTTGACTTCACGTGTGAAGAAGATTATTGAGTATGAAAACAGCTGAGAGTTTTGAAAAGTTAGATCCCCGTGAGTCTGATGTGAACCACATCCCGGAGACGCAATTCCTACTTTACCCTGGTGCCTTAAAGGTTTGATCACATTCAGATGATGCTAGGTCCATTTCGTACTCTCTGATCTCCGCCCAAGAAACCCACAAACAAGGTTCTGTCTTATTTGCATTTTGATCCTCTTCTTCTCAGCAGTTCTTTATTTTAATCAGACAAATGTTCCAAGCAAAGCCGAATATAACATTCACACGGGGGTTACAATGAGATAAACCTAATTCCTTTTTGATTACTACATCGACCTGTGTGAGTTTGTAGCCAGTTAAATAAAGAAAAACCATGGCTTGCCGGCAATTTAAATCAAGCAGACCGCTGATTCGTAGCACTTCTGAGCTGAACAAGATTACCGACCGACGATCCTAAGATATCTCTTGACGTTTTAAATATTTCCAGGATACATTGGTTGATTGCCGAGACTTTTCTCAAGAAATGACATTTGCCAAACCAGAGAAACTGGATGAGTAGATAGAGCTGCTCCAGGTGAGGCCCGAACTCACAACCTCGGCATTACGCACGCAGAATCACTGACATATAAGTACCGCGCGCTGACCGATTGCGCCACCGGAGCCGCCCCGTCGTCGCGTTCCCAATATCACGAGTTATACCTCAGCGATTGACAAATTGGCTGTGATGTCAGCCGGTTGTATTCACATGTCGTTCCTCACTTATTTGGGGAATTTGCTTCATGACACAGTGCGAAACTGGATTGGTCATGAAAAATGCATTTTCAACGTTTTCCTCGATTGTTCTCTGAGCCATTGAGGTCTTTAGTCAGGAGAAACCTTATCATCTCATTCTGGGTTAGCTTCAATTACTGATCTTATCTTCGGCACCAAGTTCCAGAAGTTGTTCTTGCTCTGAGTTTTGGGATGACAGACAAATAGAAACATACCCTTCGGTCCAATCCGTCCATGCCGAGCAGATATCCTAATCTAACCTAGTCTGTATGCCAGCATTTGTCCTAAATCCCTCTCAAGCCTTCCGATGTGAATGTGTTCAGAAAAGAATTACATGGATGTTGCCAGGTTTAAAGGACTTGAGCTAAAGGCCGAGGGTGAACAGTCTTGGGTTGTTTTCCCTGGATCATCGGAGGCTGAGTGGTGACCTTCAAACAACGTGTCTAGGTGTACCTCAAACTTCAAAGAATTATGTGCCTGCAACCCTCGGTTCCTCAGGAGGGAATTTAACAGTGAGAGAAAGCCACTTGCGGTGGTTGGGAAACAATTTCGAAATTCTTTGACTTCACGTGTGAAGCTGAGTATTGAACACTTAAGATTAAGAATGAAAAAAGCTGAGAGTTTTGAAAAGTTATAACCCCGTGAGTCACCCCAGCCGCCACTTGCGGTGGTTGGGGAACAATTTCGAATTTCTTTGACTTCACGTGTGAAGAAGATTATTGAGTATGAAAACAGCTGAGAGTTTTGAAAAGTTAGATCCCCGTGAGTCTGATGTGAACCACATCCCGGAGACGCAATTCCTACTTTACCCTGGTGCCTTAAAGGTTTGATCACATTCAGATGATGCTAGGTCCATTTCGTACTCTCTGATCTCCGCCCAAGAAACCCACAAACAAGGTTCTGTCTTATTTGCATTTTGATCCTCTTCTTCTCAGCAGTTCTTTATTTTAATCAGACAAATGTTCCAAGCAAAGCCGAATATAACATTCACACGGTTACAATGAGATAAACCTAATTCCTTTTTGATTACTACATCGACCTGTGTGAGTTTGTAGCCAGTTAAATAAAGAAAAACCATTGCTTGCCGGCAATTTAAATCAAGCAGACCGCTGATTCGAAGCACTTCTGAGCTGAACAAGATTACCGACCGACGATCCTAAGATATCTCTTGACGTTTTAAAGATTTCCAGGATACGTTGGTTGATTGCCGAGACCTTTCTCAGGAAATGACATTTGCCAAACCAGAGAAACTGGATGAGTAGATAAAGCTGCTCCAGGTGAGGCTCGAACTCACAACCTCGGCATTACGCACGCAGAAACACTGACATATAAGTACCGCGCGCTGACCGATTGCGCCACCGGAGCCGCCCCGCCGTCGCGTTCCCAATATCACGAGTTATACCTCAGCGATTGACAAATTGGCTGTGATGTCAGCCGGTTGTATTCACATGTCGTTCCTCACTTATTTGGGGAATTTGCTTCATGACACAGTGCGAAACTGGATTGATCATGAAAAATGCATTTTCAACGTTTTCCTCGATTGTTCTCTGAGCCATTGAGGTCTTTAGTCAGGAGAAACCTTATCATCTCATTCTGGGTTAGCCTCAATTACTGATCTTATCTTCGGCACCAAGTTCCAGAAGTTGTTGTTGCTCTGGGTTTTGGGATGACAGACAAATAGAAACATACCCTTCGGTCCAATCCGTCCATGCCGAGCAGATATCCTAATCTAACCTAGTCTGTATGCCAGCATTTGTCCTAAATCCCTCTCAAGCCTTCCGATGTGAATGTGTTCAGAAAAGAATTACATGGATGTTGCCAGGTTTAAAGGACTTGAGCTAAAGGCCGAGGGTGAACAGTCTTGGGTTGTTTTCCCTGGATCATCGGAGGCTGAGTGGTGACCTTCAAACAACGTGTCTAGGTGTACCTCAAACTTCAAAGAATTATGTGCCTGCAACCCTCGGTTCCTCAGGAGGGAATTTAACAGTGAGAGAAAGCCACTGCGGTGGTTGGGAAACAATTTCGAATTTCTTTGACTTCACGTGTGAAGCTGAGTATTGAACACTTAAGATTAAGAATGAAAAAAGCTGAGAGTTTTGAAAAGTTATAACCCCGTGAGTCACCCCAGCCGCCACTTGCGGTGGTTGGGGAACAATTTCGAATTTCTTTGACTTCACGTGTGAAGAAGATTATTGAGTATGAAAACAGCTGAGAGTTTTGAAAAGTTAGATCCCCGTGAGTCTGATGTGAACCACATCCCGGAGACGCAATTCCTACTTTACCCTGGTGCCTTAAAGGTTTGATCGCATTCAGATGATGCTAGGTCCATTTCGTACTCTCTGATCTCCGCCCAAGAAACCCACAAACAAGGTTCTGTCTTATTTGCATTTTGATCCTCTTCTTCTCAGCAGTTCTTTATTTTAATCAGACAAATGTTCCAAGCAAAGCCGAATATAACATTCACACGGTTACAATGAGATAAACCTAATTCCTTTTTGATTACTACATCGACCTGTGTGAGTTTGTAGCCAGTTAAATAAAGAAAAACCATTGCTTGCCGGCAATTTAAATCAAGCAGACCGCTGCTTCGAAGCACTTCTGAGCTGAACAAGATTACCGACCGACGATCCTAAGATATCTCTTGACGTTTTAAATATTCCCAGGATACGTTGGTTGATTGTCGAGACCTTTCTCAGGAAATGACATTTGCCAAACCAGAGAAACTGGATGAGTAGATAAAGCTGCTCCAGGTGAGGCTCGAACTCACAACCTCGGCATTACGCACGCAGAAACACTGACATATAAGTACCGCGCGCTGACCGATTGCGCCACCGGAGCCGCGCCACCGGAGCCGCCCCGCCGTCGCGCTCCCAATATCACGAGTTATACCTCAGCGATTGACAAATTGGCTGTGATGTCAGCCGGTTGTATTCACATGTCGTTCCTCACTTATTTGGGGAATTTGCTTCATGACACACTGCGAAACTGGATTGATCATGAAAAATGCATTTTCAACGTTTTCCTCGATTGTTCTCTGAGCCATTGAGGTCTTTAGTCAGGAGAAACCTTATCATCTCATTCTGGGTTAGCCTCAATTACTGATCTTATCTTCGGCACCAAGTTCCAGAAGTTGTTGTTGCTCTGAGTTTTGGGATGACAGACAAATAGAAACATACCCTTCGGTCCAATCCGTCCATGCCGAGCAGATATCCTAATCTAACCTAGTCTGTATGCCAGCATTTGTCCTAAATCCCTCTCAAGCCTTCCGATGTGAATGTGTTCAGAAAAGAATTACATGGATGTTGCCAGGTTTAAAGGACTTGAGCTACAGGCCGAGGGTGAACAGTCTTGGGTTGTTTTCCCTGGATCATCGGAGGCTGAGTGGTGACCTTCAAACAACGTGTCTAGGTGTACCTCAAACTTCAAAGAATTATGTGCTGCAACTCTCGGTGAATCGTCTGACATTTTTCACATAGACTGCATATGCCATGTCTTTGCCCACTCACTGCGCCAATCCAAAAAACATTGCATCCTCCTCACCGTGCAGCCGTCTACCCAGCTTTGTGTCATCTGCAATCTTTGAAATATTCCAGTCCATTCTACCATCTTTTGTGAACATATCTTGTGAACAGCTGAGGTCCGAGTAATAATCAATACAGTACCCCAGTCATTAATTGTCACAGATCATTGATCTGATTGATCCTCCCTGACTGACCATACAGATTAGCACATCAGCCTGATGTTCATAACTGACTGGCTGTAGACTCAATGAGCGATTGTGAACCACTCTACTCCTAAAGCTTGGAAGCAGGCCATTCAGCCCATTGTGTCCATGTGGTGCTCTAAATAAGCTTTCTGACCTTGTACCATTCTCCTGAGTTTTCTACGTAATCTTGCACATTAATTGATGATAAATAATTATCTCAGGCCCTTGACTGAACCTTTCCAAACCACTGTTCCATGCAATTTATTCCAGATCTAATTATTCATGGTGTGATGTTTCTTTCTCACCTCACATTTCCTTCTCTTGTAACGTATTTGAAATCTGCACTCTTATTCTCAATGCTGGGTACGATCGGGAATGCACTGCTAAGTGTATGGTGGAGGCAGATTTATTCAAAGCTTTCAAAAGAGAACTGGACAGTTAGTTGAAGAGGAAACATTTGGAGGTGATGGAAATAAGGAGAAGTGGAACATATAGAGTCAGAGAGATGTACAGCATGGAAACAGACCCTTTGATCCAACTCGTCTATGCCAACCAGATATCCCAACCCAATCTAGTCCCACCCAGATCATATCCCTCCAAATCCTTCCTATTCATATACCCATCCAAATGTCTCTTAAATGTTGCAATTGTACCAGCCTCCACCACTTCTTCTGGCAGCTCATTCCATACTCATACCACCCTCTGTGTGAAAACGTTGCCCCTTAGGTCTCTTTTATATCTTTCCCCTCTCACTCTAAACCTATGCCCACTAGTTCTGGACTCCCCAACCCCAGGGAAAAAACTTTGCCGATTTACCCCATCCATGTCCCTCATAATTTTGTAAACCTCTATAAGATCACCCCTCAGTCTTCAACGCTGTCGGGAAAACAGCCCCAGTCTGTTCAGCCTCTCCCTACAGCTTAAATACGCCAACCCTGGGCACCACCTTTGTAAATCTTTTCTGAACCCTTTCAAGTTTCACAACATCTTTCCAATAGTAAGGAGACCAGAACTGCACACAATATTCCAACAGTGGCCTAAATAATGTCCTGTACATCCGCAACATGACCTCCCAACTCCTGTACTCAATACCTTGACCAATAAATGAAAACATACCAAAACCCTTCTTCACTATCCTATCTACCTGTGACTCCACTTTCAAGGAGCTATGAACCTGCACTCCAAGGTCTCTTTGTTCAGCAACACACTCTAAGTCCTTACCATTAAGTGTATAAATCCTGCTCTGATTTGCTTTCCCAAAATGCAGCACCTCGCATTTATCTGAATTAAACCCCATCTGCCACTTCTCGGCCCATTGGCCCATCTGATCAAGATCCTGCTGTAATCTGAGGTAACCTTCTTCACTGTCCACTACACCTCTAATTTTGGTGTCATCTGCATACTTACTACCAAACCTCTTTTGCTCACATCCAAATCATGTATATAAATGACAAAAAGTAAAGGACCCAGCACCGATCCTTGCAGCACTTCACTGGTCACAGGCGTCCAGTCTGAAAAACAACTCTCCACCACCACCCTCTGTCTTCTACCTTTGAGCCAGTTCTGTCTCCAAATGGCAAGTTCTCCCTGTATTCTGTGAGATCTAACCTTGCTAATCAGTCTCCCATGGAGAACCTAGTCGAACGCCTTACTGAAGTCCATATAGATCACATCTGCCCTCTTTGTTACATCTTCAAAAAACTCAATCAAGTTTGTGAGACATGATTTCCCATGCACAAAGCCATGTTGACGACCCCAATTAGTCCTTGCCTTTCCAAATACATGTACATCTTGATCCTCAGGATTCTCTCCAGCAACTTGCCCACCACTGACACAGGTTCACTGGTCTGTAGATCCCTGGGTTTGTCCTTATGACCCTTCTTAAACAGTGGCACCATGTTAGCCAACTTCCAGTCTTCCGGCACCTCACCTGTGACTATCGATGATACAAATATCTCAGCAAGAGGCCCAGCAATCACTTCTCTAGCTTCCCACAAAGTTCTAGGGTACACCTGATCAGGTCCTGGGGACTTAAACACCTTTATCCATTTTCAGACATCCAGCACTTCCTCCTCTTGTCGAAGAGCCTGTTTCCACACTGTAGGAATTCTATGATTTTTACGAGACTGAAGAGTTTCTCATCAGCTACTCCGTAGAGACCATGCATTATTTTGAAGCCTTCTTTCCAATCTCCTCTCAGCCTTCTCCAATCTAACTTTATGGCTCCAATTTCTCACTGCCAGAGCCATTCATGGTGAAGGCAGTTTCTTCACCTTCCCAGTCTCATGGTCCATTCAGATTCCTGAGACTCCTCATGCTGATGAATTAACTCCAATTGAATGTTGGGAAGAATTAAGCCAGTGTTTCCAATCCCTACACCAAGCTTAATTCCTAAGCTATTGCTTTTGCTCCTCTCCACTGTAACCCATTGAGATTTAGTGTGGTACTAGGAACGCACAGCAGATTAGGCAGCATCCAAGGACAGGAGAATCAATATTTCAGGCATAAGCCCTTCATCAGGAATGAGGAGCTTCTGATCTCATATTTGTGTCAGCACTAAGACCGTCTGTATACACCTCAGTCACCTCATTTGAGCCTGTCTCCATCTCAGTGTCGTTGCTGCTGAAATCCATCTGAAACCCTTCCTTACCTTCAGGCTCGACTGCAGATAGTTCTTCCATAATGCGATAGTTGCATTCTTGTGCAAGCCTGCATTATATAAAAATCGCGCTTAAAGTGTTGGCAATGTAATCGTGTTAGACATAACACAGTTTTAAAAATTTGTGCTTTAGAAATGATGTCCCCAAATCGTCAACCACGTTACAGTGATTTCTCCTGGATGAAACTTTGTACATTCTGCTACAATGCATGTTTATGAACGCGAATTTGCTATAACATGATTGACGAATTGGGGACACTGTTTCTGAAGTGCAAAGTTTAAAGTGTGCTGTGGTTCTATTCACCGAGCTGGGAATTTGTGTTGCAGACGTTTCGTCTCCTGTCTAGGTGACATCCTCAGTGCTTGGGAGCCTCCTGTGAAGCGCTTCTGTGATCTTTTCTCCAGCATTTATAGTGGTTTGAATCTGCCGCTTCCGGTTGTCAGTTCCAGCTGTCCACTGCAGTGACCAGTATGTTGAGTCCAGGTCGATGTGCTTGTTGATTGAATCAGTGGATGAGTGCCATGCCTCTAGGAATTCCCTGGCTGTTCTCTGTTTGGCTTGTCCTATAATAGTAGTGTTGTCCCAGTCAAACTCATGTTGCTTGTCATCTGCGTGCGTGGCTACTAAGGATAGCTAGTCGTGTCGTTTCGTGGCTAGTTGGCGTTCATGGATGTGGATCATTAGCTGTCTTCCTGTTTGTCCTATGTAGTGTTTTGTGCAGTCCTTGCATGGGATTTTGTATACGATGTTGGTTTTGCTCATGCTGGGTATCGGGTCCTTTGTCCTGGTGAGTTGTTGTCTGAGAGTGGCTGTTGGTTTGTGTGCTGTTATGAGTCCTAGTAGTCGTAGTGGCTGTCAGTTCAGAAATGTTCTTGATGTATGGTAAAGTGGCTAGTCCTTTTGGGTTGTGGCATGTCCTCATTCCATTGTCTTTCCCTTAGGCATCTGTTGATGAAATTGCAGGGTATCCATTTTTGGCGAATACATTGTAGAGGTGTTCTTCTTCCTCTTTTTGCAGTTCTGGTGTACTGCAGTGTGTTGTGGCCCTTTTGAACAGTGTCTTGATGCGACTTCTTTTGTGTGTGTTGGGGTGGTTGCTTTTGTAGTTCAGGACTTGGTCTATGTGTGTGGCTTTCCTATATTTCCTAATGCTGAATGGCCTAATTTCTGTTCCTATGTCTTATGATCAAACACTTTGGCAAAGTAGTGGATTTCAAGGAGGAAAGTGAGATAGAGGGAGGGAATTCCAGATCTTGGGGCTGAGGCAATTTGAGGTACAGCCACCAAAGACCGAGGAATAAAAGCTGGGAGTGTGTAACTGGCTGGAATTGGAGCATTTAGCATATCTCGGAAAAGGACAGTACAGAGATAAAGATACGAGAAACCATGGGAGGAATTTGATGACAAGGGTGAGAATTTTAAAGTTCAGACGCTGCCTGAGTAGGTGCCCGTATACGTCAGTGAGGACGGGAGTGACAGAGGAATGGGAATTGTTGAAAAGTGTGGCGCTGGAAAGGTGCAGCATGCCAGGCAGTAGCTGAGGAGCAGGAGAATCGACATTTTGGGCATAAGCCCTTCTTCAGGAATGAGGCTGGAGTGCCAAGCGGGCTGAGATAAAAGGTGGTGGGGAAGGGGGAATTTGGGGGGGGGCACTGGGAATACGGAAGTTGGGAGGAGGTGAGGGTGAGGGTGATAGGCCGGAGAGGGGGTGGGGGGCGGAGAGGTCGGGAAGAAGATTGCAGGTCAAGAGGGCGGTGCTGAATCCAGGGGTTGGGACTGAGATAAGGTGGGGGGAGGGGAAATGAGGAAGCTGGAGAAATCTACATTCATCCTGTGTGGTTGGAGGGTTCCTAGGCGGAAGATGAGGCGCTCTTCCTCCAGGCGTCGTGTGACCAGGGTCTGGCAATGGAGGAGGCCTTGGCAGAGTGGGAGGGGGAATTAAAGTGTTCAGCCACGGGGCAGTTGGGTTGGTTGGTGCGGTTGTCCCAGTGGTGTTCCCTGAAATGTTCCACAAGTAAGTGGCCTGTCTCCCCAATGGAGAGGAGACCACATCGGGTGCAGTGGATACAGTAAATGATGTGTACAGAGGTGCTGGTGAATTTGCCAAGGATATGGAAGGATCCACTGGGGCCTTGGAGGGAGGTGAGGGGGCAGGTGTGGGCACAAGTTTTGCAATTTTTGCGGTTGCAGGGGAAGGTGGCGGGAGTGGAGGTCGGGTTGGTGGGGGGTGTGGATCTGACGAGGGAGTTGCGGAGGGAGTGGTCTCTCCGGAACACTGATAAGGGTGGGGAGGGAAATATATCCCTGGTGGTAGGGTCTATTTGGAGATGGCGGAAATGACAGAGGATGATACGATGTTTCATCACCACCATGTAGGTTGGTGGGGTGGAAGGTGAGGACCAGTGGGGTTCTGTCTTGGTGGCGATTGGAGGGGCGGGGTTCAAAGACGGAAATGCGGGAAGTGGAGGAGGTGCGGTGGAGAGCATCATTGACCACGTGGGAAGGGAAATTGCAGTCTTTGAAGAAGGAGGCCATTTGGGCTGTTCGTTAGTGGAATTGGTCCTCCTGGGAGCAGATGTGGCTGAGGCTGATTATAGCTCCAATATCCCACAGCCATGGTCAACTCAGACCAAGACACACTTTGATAACAGCTCTGATATCCCACTCAGGCTCAGCGCAGACCAAGACTCACTGTGATAACAGCTCCGATATCGCAACCAACGTCAGCCCAGACCAAGACACACTGTGATTACAGCTCCGATATCCCACCCAGGGACAGCTCAGACCAAGACACACTGTGATTGCAGTTCCGATATCCCACTCAGGTTCAGCTGAGACAAAGCCTTATTGTGGTTACAGCTCCGATATCCTTCCCAGAGTCAGCCTAGAGCATGGCTCTCTGTGATTTCAGCTCCGATACCCCAACAGCCACGGTTAGCTCAGACCAAGTCTCACTGTGATTACAGTTCCGATGTCCCTCTCAGGTATCAGCTCAGACCAAGACCCACTGTGATTACAGCTCCAATATCCCACCCAGGGTCAGCTCAGACCAAGACTAACTGTGATTATCGTTCCGATATCCCACCCAGGGTCAGCTCAGACCAAGGCTCACTTGGAACACAGTCCGATATCCCACCCAAGGGTCAGCTCGGACCAAGTCTCACTGTGATTTCAGCTCCAATGTCCCACAGCCAGTGTCAGCTCTGACCAAGTCTCACTGTGATTAAAGTCCGATATCACACAGCCAGTGTCAGCTCAGACCAAGACTCACTGTGATTACAGTTCCGATATCCCTCTCAGGTATCATCTCAGACCAAGACACACTGTGATTACAGCTCCGATATCCCACCGAGGGTCTGCTCAGGTCAAGATTCACTGTGATTACAGCTCCAATATCCCACAGCCAGGTTCAGCTCAGACCAAGACTCACTGTGATTACAGTTCTGATATCCCTCCCAGGGTCTGCTCAGACCAAGCCTCACTGTGATTACAGCTGCGATATCCCACTGAGTGTCAGCGCCGACCAAGTCTCACTGTGATTACAGCTCCGATATCCCACTCAGGGTCTGCTTGGACCAAGCCCCACTGTGAATATAGCTCCGATATTCCACCGAGTGTCAGCGCAGACCAAGACCCACTGTGATTACAGCTCCGATAGCCCACCCAGAGGCAGCTTAGTCCAAGACCCACTGTGTTTGCAGAACCCAGGGTCAGCTCAAACCAAGACTCACTTTTAGCCCTGATATCCCACAGCCAGAGTCAGCACAGTCCAAGACTCACTGTGATTACAGCTCCGATATCCCACCCAGGGTCAGCTCAGACCAAGACTCACTGTCATTGCTGTTCCAATATCCCTCTCGGGTATCATCTCAGATCAAGACACACTTTGATTACAGCTCAGACCAAGACTCACTGTCATTGCTGTTCCAATATCCCTCTCGGGTATCATCTCAGATCAAGACACACTTTGATTACAGCTCCAATATTCCAACCAATCATCTCAGACCAAGACTCTCTGTGATTACAGCTCCGACATCCCACCCAGGGTGAGCACAGACCAAGACTCACGGTGATTACAGCTCCGCCATCCCACCCAGGGTCAGCTCAGACCAAGACTTACTGTGATAATAGCTCCGATATCCTACTCAGCGTCAGCACAGACCAAGATTCACACTGATTACAGTCCGATATCACACCAAAGGGTCAGCTCAGACCAAGACTCTCTGTGATTTCAGCTCTGAATCCTTCCCAGGCTCAGCCTAGACCAAGTCTTCTGTAATTACAGCTCCAACATCCCACCCAGGGTCAGCTCACACCAAGACTCACTGTCATTGCAGTTACAATATCCCTCTCAGGTATCATCTCAGATCAAGACACACTGTGATTACAGCTCCAATATTCCAAACAGGGTTATCTCAGACCAAGACTCGCTGTGATTACAGCTCCGACATCCCACCCAGGGTGAGCTCAGACCAAGACTCACTGTCATTACGGCTCCACTATCCCACCCAGGGTGAGCACAGACCAAGACTCATGGTGATTACAGCTCCGCTATCCCACCCAGTGTCAGCTCAGACCAAGATTCACTGTGATTACAGCTCCGATATCCCAACCAAGGTCAGCTCAGACCAAGACACACTGTGATTGCAGCTCCGATATCCCACCGAGTGTCAGCACCGACCAAGTCTCACTGTAATTACAACTCCGATATCCCACCCAGGGTCTGCTCAGACCAAGACCCACTGTGAATACAGCTCTGATATCCGACCAGGGTCTGCGCAGACCAAGACTCACTGTGATTGCAGCTCCGATAGCCCACCCAGAGGCAGCTTAGTCCAAGACCCACTGTGTTTGCGGCACCAATATCCCACCCAGGGTCAGCTCAGACTAAGACTCACTGTGATTACAGCTCCAATATCCCACCGAGTGTCAGCGCCGACCAAGTGTCACTGTAATTACAGCTCCGATATCCCATAGCCAGGGTTAGCTCAGACCTAGACTCACTGCGATTACAGACCCCATATCCCACCCAGGGTCAGCTCAGGCCAATATTGTGATTACACGTTCGATATACCACACAGGTTCAGCACAGACCAGGTCTCACTGTGATTACAGCACCGATATCCGTCCCAGGGTCAGCCTCGACCAAGGCTCACTGTGATTACACCTCCGATATCCCACAGCCAGAATAAGCTCAGACCAAGTCTCACTGTGATTACAGCTCCGACATCCCAACCAGGGTCAGCTCAGATCAGGACTCATTGTCATTTCAGCTCCGATATCCCACAGCCAGGGTTAGCTCAGACCAAGACTCACTGTGATTACAGTTCCGATATCCCTCTCAGGTATCATCACAGACCAGGTATCACTGTGATTACAGTTCCGATATCCCACAGCCAGGGTTAGCTCAGACGAAGAGTCACTGTGATTACAGCTCCGATATCACACCCAGGGTCAGCTCAGACCAAGATGCACTGTGATTACAGCTCCGATATCCCAGAGCCAGGGTTAGCTCAGACGAAGAGTCACTGTGATTACAGCTCCGATATCACACCCAGGGTCAGCTCAGACCAAGATGCACTGTGATTACAGCTCCGATATCCCAGAGCCAGGGTTAGCTCAGACGAAGAGTCACTGTGATTACAGGTCTGATATCCCACCCAGGGTCAGCTCAGACCAAGACTCAATGTGATTATAGCTCCAATATCCCACAGCAAGGGTCAGCTTAGACTAAGGTTCATAGTGACTACCGCTCTGATAACCCACAAAGGGTCAGCTCAGACCAAGACTCACTGTGATTACAGCTACGATATTCCACCGAGGGTCAGATCAGACCAAGACTCACTGTGATAACAGCTCCGATATCCCACCCAGAGTCAGCTCAGACCAAGACTCACTGTGATTACACCTCCGATAGCCCACCCAGGGTCAGCTCAGACCAGGACGCACTGTGATTTCAGCTCCGATATCCCACAGCCAGGGTTAGCTCAGACGAAGCCTCATTGTGATTACAGGTCCGATATACCACACAGGGTCAGCACAGACCTGGTTTCACTGTGATTACAGCTCCAATAACCTTCCAAGGGTCAGCCTAGACCAAGGCTCACAGTGATTACAGCTCCGATATACCACACAGGGTCAGCACAGGCCAGGTCTCACTGGGATTTCAGCCCTGAATCTTTCCCAGGGTTAGCCTAGACAAGACTCACTGCGAATACAGCGCCGATATCCCACCCAGGGTCAGCTCAGACTAGGACTCACTATGATTTCAGCTCCACTATCCCATCCATCTTCAGCACAGGATCCAGTCTCACTGTAATTACAGCTCTGATATCCCATGCAGTGTCAGCACAGACCAAGACTCACTAGGAATACAGCTCCGATATCCCACAGCCAGGGTCAGCTCAGATCAAGACTCACACTGATTACAGTCCGATATCCCACGAAAAGGTCAGCTCAGAACAGGACTCACTGTGATTTCAGCACCAATATCCCACTCAGGGTCAGCTCAGACCAAGATTTGCTGTGATTACAGCTCCGATATCCCACCCAGGGTCAGCTCAGACCAAGACTCACTGTGATTACAGCTCCGATATCCAACAGCCCGGGTCAGCTCAGACCAATACTCACTGTGATAACAGCTCCGATATCCCACTCAGGGTCAGCACAGACCAAGACTCACTCTGACTACAGTCCAATATCCCACCAAAGGGTCAGCTCAGACCAAGGCTCATGGTGATGACAACTCCTATATCCCACCCAGGGTCAGCTCAGACCAGGACGCACTGTGATTTCAGCTCCGATATCCCACAGCCAGGGTTAGCTCAGATGAAGATTCATTGTGATTACAGGTCCGATATACCACACAGGGTCAGCACAGACCTGGTTTCACTGTGATTACAGCTCCGATATCCCTCCAAGGGTCAGCCTAGACTGAGGCTCACAGTGATTACAGCTCCGATATACCACACAGGGTCAGCACCGGCTAGGTCTCACTGTGACTATAGCTCCGATATCCCACCCAGGGTCAGCTCAGCCCAGGACTCACTGTGATTACAGCTCCGATATCCCACAGCCAGGGTTAGCTCAGACCAAGACTTACTGTGATTTCAGCTCCGTTATCCCACAGCCAGGGTTAGCTCAGACCAAGGTTCACTGTGATTTCAGCTCCAATATCCCACCCAGGGTTAGCTCAGACCAAGACTCACTGTGATTACAGCTCCGACATCCCACCCAGGGTCAACTCAGACCAAGTCTCACTCTGATTACAGTCCGATATCCCACCCAGGGTCATCTCAGACCAAGACTCACTGTGATTACAGCTCCAACATCCCTGCCAGGTTCAGCTCAGAGCAAGACTCACTGTGATTACAGCACCGATATCCCACCCAGGGTCAGCTCAGACCAAGACTCACTGTCATTGCAGTTCCAATATCCCTCTCGGGTATCATCTCAGATCAAGACACACTGTGATTACAGCTCCAATATTCCAACCAGGGTCATCTCATACAAAGACACGCTGTGATTACGGCTCCACTATCTCACCCAGGGTGAGCACAGACCAAGACTCACGGTGATTACAGCTCCACTATCCCACCCAGGGTCAGCTCAGACGAAGATTCACTGTGATTATAGCTCCGATATCCCACAGCCAGGGTCAACTCAGACTAAGTTTCACTGTGATAACAGCTCTGATATTGCACTCAGGCTCAGCTCAGACCAAGACTCACTGCGATTATAGCTCCGATATCCCACAGCCAATGTTAGCTCAGACCAAGTCTCACTGCGATTACAGCTCCGATATCTCACCCAGCATCAGCACAGACCCAGTATTACTGTAATTCCAGCTCCGATATCCCACCCAGGGTGAGCACAGACCAAGATTCACTGTGATTATAGCTCCGATATCCCACAGCCAGGGTCAACTCAGACCAAGTCTCAGTGTGATAACAGCTCCGATATCCCACTCAGGCTCACCGCAGACCAAGACTCACTGTGATTACAGCTCCGATATCCCACCCAGGGTCTGCTCAGACCAAGACCCACTGTGAATACAGCTCTGATATCCCACCGAGCGTCAGTGCTGACCAAGACTCACTGTGATTATTGCTCCGATATCGCACCAGGGTCTGCGCAGACCAAGACCCACTGTGATTACAGCTCCGATAGCCCACCCAGAGGCAGCTTAGTCCAAGACCCACTGTGTTTGTGGCACCAATATCCCACCCAGGGTCAGCTCAGACCAAGACTCACTGTGATAGCAGCTCCGATATCCCACTCAGGCTCAGCGCAGACCAAGACTCACTGTGATTACAGCTCCGATATCCCAACCAAGGTCAGCTCAGACCAAGACACACTGTGATTGCAGCTCCGATATCCCACCGAGTGTCAGCGCCGACCAAGTCTCACTGTAATTACAGCTCCGATATCCCACCCAGGGTCTGCTCAGAACAAGACCCACTGTGAATACAGCTGTGATATCCCACCGAGTGTCAGCGCCAACCAAGACTCACTGTGATTATTGCTCCGATATCCCACCGGGGTCTGCGCAGACCAAGACCCATTGTGATTACAGCACCAACATCCCACCCAAGGTAAGCACAGTCCAAGACTCACTGTGATTACAGCTCCTATATGCCACCCAGGGTCATTAGATTAGATTAGATTACTTACAGTGTGGAAACAGGCCCTTCGGCCCAACAAGTCCACACCGCCCCGCCGAAGCGCAACCCACCCATACCCCTACATTTACCCCTTACCTAACACTATGGGCAATTTAGCATGGCTAATTCACCTGACCTGCACATCTTTGAACTGTGGGAGGAAACCGGAGCACCCGGAGGAAACCCACGCAGACACGGGGAAAATGCACAAACTCCACACAGTCAGTCGCCTGAGGCGGGAACTGTACCCATGTCTCTGGCGCTGTGAGGCAGCAGTGCTAACCACTGTACCACCGTGCCGCCTTAACTGCAAGACTCACTGTCATTGCAGTTCCAATATCCCTCTCAGGTATCATCTCAGATCAAAACACACTGTGATTACAGCTCCGACATCCTACCCAGTGTCAGCTCAGACCAAGACTCACTGTGATTACGGCTCCGCTATACCACCCACGGTGAGCACAGACCAAGATTCACTGTGATTATAGCTCCGATATCCCACAGCCAGGGTCAACTCAGACCAAGTCTCACTGTGATAACAGCTCTGATATCCCACTCAGGCTCAGCGCAGACCAAGATTCACTGTGATTACAGCTCCGATATCCCAACCAAGGTCAGCTCAGACCAAGACACACTGTGATTGCAGTTCCGATATCCCACTCAGGTTCAGCTGAGACCAAGCCTTACTGTGATTACAGCTCCGATATCCTTCCCAGAGTCAGCCTAGAGCATGGCTCTCTGTGATTTCAGCTCCGATACCCCAACAGCCATGGTTAGCTCAGACCAAGTCTCACTGTGATTACAGTTCCAAAGTCCCTCTCAGGTACCAGCTCAGACCAAGACCCACTGTGATTACACCTCCAATATCCCACCCAAGGTCAACTCAGACCAAGATTCACTGTGATTACAGCTCTGATATCCCACCCAGGGACAGCTCAGACCAAGACTAACTGTAATTACAGCTCCGATATCCCACCCAGGGTCAGCTCAGACCTAGACTCGCTGTGATAACAGCTCCGATAGCCACGCAGGGGCAGATTAGTCCAAGACCCACTGTGATTGCATCACAAATATCCCACCCATCATCAGCACAGACCAAGTCTCAATGTGATTACAACTCCCATATCCCACCCAGGGTCAGCTCAGATCAAGACACACAGTGATTACAGCTCGAATAACCCACAAAGGGTCAGCACAGACCAAGACTCACTGTGATTTCAGCTCTGAATCCTTCCCAGGGACAACCTAGACTAAGACTACTGTGATTACAGCTCCGATATCCCACCCAGGGTCAGCTCAGACCAAGACTCACTGTGATTACAGCTCCGATAGCCCACCCAGGAGCAGATTTGTCCAAGACCCACTGTGATTACAACTCCGATATCCCACCCAGGGTCAGCTCAGACCAAGACGCACTGCGATTATAGCTCCGATATCCCACAGCCAATGTTAGCTCAGACCAAGTCTCACTGCGATTACAGCTCCGATATCTCACCCAGCATCAGCACAGACCCAGTATCACTGTAATTCCAGCTCCGATATCCCACCCAGCGTCAGCTCAGACCAAGACAAAGTGTGATTACAGCTCCAATATCCCACAGCCAGGGTCAGTTCAGACAATGACTCACTGTGACAACAGCTCCAATGTCGCAGTCAGGGTCAGCTCAGCCTAAGACTCATCGTGATTACCGCTCCAATAACCCACAAAGGGACAGCACAGACCAAGACTCACTGTCATTACAGCTCCGATAGCCCACCCAGGGTCAGCTCAGACCAATACTCACATTGATTACAGCTCCGATATCCCACAGCCAGGGTCAGCTCAGACCAATACTCACTGTGATAACAGCTCCGATATCCCACTCAGGGTCAGCACAGACCAAGACTCACTCTGATTACAGTCCTATATCCCACCCAGGGTCAGCTCAGACCAGGACGCACTGTGATTTCACCTCCGATATCCCACAGCCAGGGTCAGCACAGATGAAGACTCACTGTGATTACAGATCCGATATACCACACAGGGTCAGCACAGACCTGGTTTCACTGTGATTACACCTCCGATATCGCTCCAAGGGTCAGCCTAGACCAAGGCTCACAGTGATTACAGCTCCGATATACCACACAGGGTCAGCACCGGCCAGGTCTCACTGTGACTATAGCTCCAATATCCCACCCAGGGTCAGCTCAGCACAGGACTCACTGTGATTTCAGCTCCACTATCCCATCTATCATCAGCACAGACCCAGTCTCACTGTAATTACAGCTCTGATATCCCACGCAGTGTCAGCTCAGACCAAGACTCACTGGGAATACAGCTCCGATATCCCACAGCCAGGGTCAGCTCAGATCAAGACTTACTGTGATAACAGCTCCGATATCCTACTCAGCGTCAGCACAGACCAAGACTCTCACTGATTACAGTCCGATATCACACCAAAAGGTCAGCTAGACCAAGACTTACTGTGATAACAGCTCCGATATCCTACTCAGGGTCAGCACAGACCAAGACTCACACTGATTACAGTCTGATATCACACCAAAAGGTCAGCTCAGACCAAGACTCACTGTGATTTCAGCTCTGAATCCTTCCCAGGGTCAGCCTAGACCAAGTCTTCTGTGATTACAGCTCCAATATCCCAACCAGGGTCAGCACAGACCAAGACTCACTGTGATTACAGCTCCGACAGCCAATCCAGGGGCAGATTAGTCCAAGACCCACTGTGCTTGCAGCACCAGTATCCCATGCAGGATAAGCTCAGACCAAGTCTCACTGTGATTACAGCTCCGATATCACACCCAGGGTCAGCTCAGACCAAGATGCACTGTAATTACAGCTCCGATATCCCACAGCCAGGGTTAGCTCAAACGAAGTCACAGTGATTCCAGCTCCGATATCCTTCCCAGCGTCAGCCTCGACCAAGGCTCACTGTGATTACACCTCCAATATCCCACAGCCAGGATAAGCTCAGACCAAGTCTCACTGTGATTACAGCTCCGATATCACACCCAGGGTCAGCTCAGACCAAGATGCACTGTAATTACAGCTCCGATATACCACAGCCAGGGTTAGCTCAGACGAAGTCACTGTGATTACAGCTCCGATATCACACCCAGGGTCAGCTCAGACCAAGATGCACTGTAATTACAGCTCCGATATCCCACAGCCAGGGTTAGCTCAGACGAAGAGTCACTGTGATTACAGCTCCGATATCACACCCAGGGTCAGCTCAGACCAAGATGCACTGTGATTACAATTCCGATATCCCAGAGCCAGGGTTAGCTCAGACGAAGAGTCACTGTGATTACAGCTCCGATATCACACCCAGGGTCAGCTCAGACCAAGACTCACTGTGATTACAATTCCGATATCCCTCTCAGGTATCAACACAGACCAGGTATCACTGTGATTACAGCTCCGATATCACACCCAGGGTCAGCTCAGACCAAGATGCACTGTAATTACAGCTCCGATATCCCACAGCCAGGGTTAGCTCAGACGAAGAGTCACTGTGATTACAGCTCCGATATCACACCCAGGGTCAGCTCAGACCAAGATGCACTGTGATTACAGCTCTGATATCCCAGAGCCAGGGTTAGCTCAGACGAAGAGTCACTGTGATTACAGGTCTGATATCCCACCCAGGGTCACCTCAGACCAAGACTCAATGTGATTATAGCTCCGCTATCCCACAGCAAGGGTCAGCTTAGACTAAGGCTCATAGTAACTACCGCTCCGATAACCCACAAAGGGTCAGCTCAGACCAAGACTCACTGTGATAACAGCTCCGATATCCCACTCAGGGTCAGCACAGACCAAGACTCACTCTGATTACAGTCCGATATCCCACTCAGGGTCAGCTCATACCAGGACTCACTGTGATTTCACCTCCGATATCCCACAGCCAGGGTTAGCTCAAATGAAGACTCATTGTGATTACAGGTTTGATATACCACACAGGGTCAGCACAGACCTGGTTTCACTGTGATTACAGCTCCGATATCCTTCCAAGGATCAGCCTAGACCAATGCTCACAGTGATTACAGCTCCGATATACCACACAGGGTCAGCACAGGCCAGGTCTCACTGGGATTTCAGCCCTGAATCCTTCCCAGGGTTAGCCTAGACCAAGACTCACTGGGAATTCAGCTCCGATATCCCACAGCCAGGGTCAGCTCAGAACAGGACTCACTGTGATTCCAGCTCCAATATCCCACTCGGGGTCAGCTCAAACCAAGATTTACTGTGATTACGGCTCCGATATCTCACTCAGGGTCAGCTCAGACCAAGACTCACTGTGATTACAGCTCCGGTATCCTACAGCCAGGGTTTGCTCAGACCAAGACTCACTGTGATTACAGCTCCGATATCCCACCAAGGGTCAGCTCAGACTGGAACTCACTGTGATTTCAGCTCCGTTATCCCACAGCCTGGGTTAGCTCAGACCAAGGCTCATTGTGATTACAGCTCCAATATCCCACCCAGGGTCAGCTCAGACCAATACTCACTGTGATTACAAGTTCGATATACCACACAGGGTCAGCATAGACCTGGTCTCACTGTGATTACAGCTCCGATATCCTTCCCAAGGTCAGCCTAGACCAAGGCTCACTGTGATTACACCTCCAATATCCCACAGCCAGGGTTAGCTCAGACCAAGACTCATTCTGATTACAGCTCAAATATCCCAACCAGGGTCAGCTCAGACCGAGATTCACTGTGATTACAGTTCTGATATCCCTCGCAGGTATCATCTCAGACCAAGACACACTGATTACAGCTCCAATATCCCAACCAAGGGTTAGCACAAACCAAGATTCACTTTGATTACAGCTCCGATATCCCACCCAGGATCAGCTCAGACCAAGACTCACTGCGATTACAGCTCCTACATCCCAACCAGGGTCAGCACAGACCAAGACTCACTCTGATTACTGTGTGATAACCCAACAAAGAGTCAGCTCAGACTGTGATTTCAGCTCCGATATCTCACCCAGGGTAAGCACAGACCAAGACTCACTGTGATTACAGCTCCAATATCCCACCCAGGGTCAGTTTAGACCAGGATTCACTGTGATTGCCGCTCCGATACCCCACCCATCATCAGCACAGACCCAGTCTCACTGTGATTACAGCGCTCATATCCCCACCCAGGGTCAGCTCAGACTAAGACACAGTGTTAACGCTCCGATAACCCACAAAGGGTCAGCTCAGACCAAGACTCACAGTCGTTTCAGCTCTGAATGCTTCCCAGGTTCACCCTAGACCAAGTCTTCTGTGATTACAGCTCCGATATCCCACCCAGGGTCAGCTCAGACCAGGACTCACTGTGATTACAGCTCCGATAGCCAACCCAGGGGCAGATTTGTCCAAGACCCACTGTGATTGCAGCACCAATATCCCACCCAGGGTCAGCACACACAAAGACTCACTGTGATTACAGCTCCAACATCCCACCCAGGGTCAGCTCAAACCAGGATTCACTGTGATTGCCGCTCCGATATCACAGTCAGGGTCAGCTCAGTCCAAGACTCACTCTGTTAAAAGCTCCAATATCCCACTCAGGGTCAGCTCAGATGAAGACTCATAGTATTTACCGCTCCGATAACCCACAAAGGGTCAGCTCAGACCAAGACTCACTGTGATTACAGTCCGATATCACACAGCCAGGGTCAGCGTAGGCCAAGACTCACTGTGATTACAGTTCTGATATCCCTCTCAGGTATCAGCTCAGATCAAGACTCAATGTGATTACAGCTCCAATATCCCACACAGGGTCAGCTCAGACCAAGACTCACTCTGATAAAAGCTACAATATCCCACTCAGGGTCAGCTCAGACCAAGTCTCACTGTGATTACAGCTCCTACATCCCAACCAAGGTCAATTCAGACCAAGACTCAGTGTGATTACAGCTGCTCTATCCCACCCAGGGACAGCTCAGTTCAAGACTCACTGTGATTGCCGCTCCGATATCCCACCCAGGGTCAGCACTGACCAGGTCTGACTGTGATTACAGCTCCGATAGCCAACCCAGGGGCAGATTTGTCCAAGACCCACTATGATTGCAGCACCGATATCCCACCCAGGGTCAGCACACACAAAGACTCACTGCAATTACAGCTCCAAAATCCCACAACCAGGGTCAGCTCAGACCAAGAGTCACTGCGATTATAGCTCCGATATCCCACAGCCAGGGTTAACTCAGATCAAGACTCACTGTGATAACAGCTTCAATATCCCAGCCAGGGTCAGCACAGACCAAGACTCCCTCTGATTTCAGTCTGATATCCCACCAAAGGATCAGCTGAGAACAGGACTCACTGTGATTCCAGCTCCGATATCCCACCCAGGGTCAGCGCAGACCAAGATTCACTGTGATTACAGCTCCAATATTCCACTCAGGGTCAGCTCAGACCAAGACTCACTGTTATTACAGCTCCAATACCCAACCAGCGTCAGCACACACAAAGACTCACTGCAATTACAGCTCCGATATCCCATCCAGGGTCAGCTTAGATCAAGACTCACTCTGGTTACAGTCCGATATCCCACCAAAGGATCAGCTGAGAACAGGACTCACTGTGATTTCAGCTCCGTTATCCCACCCAGGGTCAGCTCAGACAAAGATTTACTGTGATTACAGCTCTGACAGCCCACCCAGGGACAACTCAGAACAAGTCTCACTGTGATTACAGTGCCGATATCCCTCTCAGGTATCAGCTCAGACCAAGACACACTGTGATTGCTGCTGCGATATCACACTCAGGGTCAGCTCAGACCAAGACTCACTCTGTTAAAAGCTCCAATATCCCACTCAGGGTCAGCTCAGATCAAGATTCACTGTGATTACAGTCCGATATCACACAGCCAGGGTCAGCGTAGGCCAAGACTCACTGTGATTACAGTTCTGATATTCCTCTCAGGTATCAGCTCAGATCAAGACTCACTGTGATTTCAGCTCCAATATCCCACACAGGGTCAGGTCAGACCAAGACTCACTGTGATTACAGCTCCTACATCCCAACCAGGGTCAGCTCAGACCAAGACTCACTCTGATTTCAGTCTGATATCCCACCCAGGGTCAGCTCAGATCAGGACTCACTGTGACTTCAGCTCCAATATCCCACTCAGGGTCAGCTCAGACCAAGACTCACTGTTATTACAGCTCCAATACCCAACCAGCGTCAGCACACACAAAGACTCACTGCAATTACAGCTCCGATATCCCACCCAGGGTCAGCTTAGATCAAGACTCACTCTGGTTACAGTCCGATATCCCACCAAAGGATCAGCTGAGAACAGGACTCACTGTGATTTCAGCTCCGTTATCCCACCCAGGGTCAGCTCAGACAAAGATTTACTGTGATTACAGCTCTGACAGCCCACCCAGGGACAACTCAGAACAAGACTCACTGTGATTACAGTGCCGATATCCCTCTCAGGTATCAGCTCAGACCAAGACACACTCTGTTAAAAGCTCCAATATCCCACTCAGGGTCAGTTCAGATCAAGATTCACTGTGATTACAGTCCGATATCACACAGCCAGGGTCAGCGTAGGCCAAGACTCACTGTGATTACAGTTCTGATATTCCTCTCAGGTATCAGCTCAGATCAAGACTCACTGTGATTACAGCTCCAATATCCCACACAGGGTCAGGTCAGACCAAGACTCACTGTGATTACAGCTCCGATAGCCCACCCAGGGGCAGATTAGTCCAAGACCCACTGTGATTGCAGCACCTATATCACACCAAGGTTCAGCTCTGACCAACAGTCACTGTTATTACAGCTCCAATACCCAACCAGCATTAGCACACACAAAGACTCACTGCATTTACAGCTCCGATATCCCACCCAGGGTCAGCTCAGATCAAGCCTCACTCTCGTTACAGTCCGATATCCCACCAAAGGATCAGCTGAGAACAGGACTCACTGTGATTTCAGCTCTGAATCCTTCCCAGGGATAGCCGAGACCAGGACTCACTGTGATTACAGCTCTGATATCCCACCCAGGGTCAGCTCAGATCAAGACTCACTGTGATTACAGCTCCGATATCCCACCCATCATCAGCACAGACTCAGTCTCACTGTGATTACAGTTCCGATATCCCTCTCAGGTATCAGCTCAGACCAAGACACACTCTGATCACAGCTCCACATTCCACCCAGGGTCAGCTCAGACCAGGATTCACTGTGATTGCCACTCCAATATCCCACTCAGGGTCATCTCAGACTAAGACTCATAGTATTTAACGCTCCGATAACACACAAAGGGTCAGCTCAGACCTAGATTCACTGTGATTACAGTCCGATATCACACAGCCAGGGTCAGCGTAGGCCAAGACTCACTGTGATTACAGTTCTGATATCCCTCTCAGGTATCAGCTCAGATCAAGATTCACTGTGATTACAGCTCCAATATCCCACACAGGGTCAGGTCAGACCAAGACTCACTGTGATTACAGCTCCCATATCCCACTCAGGGTCAGCTCAGACCAAGACTCACTCTGATAAAAGCTCCAATATCCCATTTAGGGTCAGCTCAGATCAAGACTCATTGTGATTACAGCTCCTACATCCCAACCAGGGTCAGCTCAGACCAAGACTCACTGTGATGATAGCTCCAATATCCCACTCAGGGTCAGCTCAGACTAAAACTCATAGTGTTTTCCGCTCCAATACTCACAAAGGGTCAGCTCAGACTGTGACTTCAGCTCAGACCAGGACTCACTCTGATTACAGGTTCGATATAGCACACAGGGTCAGCACAGACCTGGTCTCACTGTGATTACACCTCCGATAGGCCACAGCCAGGGTAAGATCAGAAGAAGTATCTCTGTGATTACAGCTCCGACATCCTAACCAGCAACAGCTCAGACCAAGACTCACTGTCATTTCAACTCCGATATCCCACAGCTAGGGTTAGCTAAGACAAAGTCTCACTGTGATTACAGCTCCTATATCCCACAGCAAGTGTCAGTTCAGACCTAAACACACTGTGATTACAGCTCCAATAGCCCACCCAGGGGCAGATTAGTCCAAGACCCACTGTGATGGCAGCACCAATATCCCACCCAGGGTCAGCTCAGACCAAGACTCACTGTGATTATAGCGCCGATATCCCACCCAGGGCCAGCGCAGACCAAGGTTCACTGTGATTACAGCTCCAATATTCCACTCAGGGTCAGCTCAGACCAAGACTCACTGTTATTACAGCTCCAATACCCAACCAGCGTCAGCACACACAAAGACTCACTGCAATTACAGCTCCGATATCCCACCCAGGGTCAGCTTATATCAAGACTCACTCTGGTTACAGTCCGATATCCCACCAAAGGATCAGCTGAGAACAGGACTCACTGTGATTTCAGCTCCGTTATCCCACCCAGGGTCAGCTCAGACAAAGATTTACTGTGATTACAGCTCTGACAGCCCACCCAGGGACAACTCAGAACAAGACTCACTGTGATTACAGTGCCGATATCCCTCTCAGGTATCAGCTCAGACCAAGACACACTCTGTTAAAAGCTCCAATATCCCACTCAGGGTCAGTTCAGATCAAGATTCACTGTGATTACAGTCCGATATCACACAGCCAGGGTCAGCGTAGGCCAAGACTCACTGTGATTACAGTTCTGATATTCCTCTCAGGTATCAGCTCAGATCAAGACTCACTGTGATTACAGCTCCAATATCCCACACAGGGTCAGGTCAGACCAAGACTCACTGTGATTACAGCTCCGATAGCCCACCCAGGGGCAGATTAGTCCAAGACCCACTGTGATTGCAGCACCTATATCACACCAAGGTTCAGCTCTGACCAACAGTCACTGTTATTACAGCTCCAATACCCAACCAGCATTAGCACACACAAAGACTCACTGCATTTACAGCTCCGATATCCCACCCAGGGTCAGCTCAGATCAAGACTCACTCTCGTTACAGTCCGATATCCCACCAAAGGATCAGCTGAGAACAGGACTCACTGTGATTTCAGCTCTGAATCCTTCCCAGGGATAGCCGAGACCAGGACTCACTGTGATTACAGCTCTGATATCCCACCCAGGGTCAGCTCAGACCAGGACTCACTGTGATTTCAGCTCCGATATCCTACCCAGGGTCAGCTCAGATCAAGACTCACTGTGATTACAGGACCAAAAGCCTCCCTAGGGTGAGCACAGACCAAGGCTCACTGCAATTACAGCTCTGATATCCCACCCAGGGTCAGCTCAGACCAAGACTCACTGTGATCAGCTCCAATATCCCACCCAGGGTCAGCTGAGACCAAGACTCACTGTGATTACAGCTCCGGTAGCCAACCCAGGGGCAGATTTGTCCAAGACCCACTGTGATTGCAGCACCAATATCCCACCCAGGTTCAGCACACACAAAGACTCACTGCAATTACAGCTCCAACCTCCCACAGCCAGGGTCAGCTCAGACCAAGAGTCACTGCGATTATAGCTCCGATATCCCACAGCCAGGGTTAACTCAGATCAAGACTCACTGTGATAACAGCTTCAATATCCCAGCCAGGGTCAGCACAGACCAAGACTCCCTCTGATTTCAGTCTGATATCCCACCAAAGGGTCAGCTGAGAACAGGACTCACTGTGATTTCAGCTCCGATATCCCACCCAGGGTCAGCGCAGACCAAGATTCACTGTGATTACAGCTCCGATATTCCACTCACTGTCAGCTCAGACCAAGACTCACTGTTATTACAGCTCCAATACCCAACCAGCGTCAGCACACACAAAGACTCACTGCAATTACAGCTCCGATATCCCACCCAGGGTCAGCTTAGATCAAGACTCACTCTGGTTACAGTGCAATATCCCACCAAAGGATCAGCTGAGAACAGGACTCACTGTGATTTCAGCTCCGATATCCCATCCAGGGTCAGCTCAGACAAAGATTTACTGTGATTACAGATCTGGTGGCCCACCCAGGGACAACTCAGACCAAGACTCACTGTGATTACAGTTCTGATATCCCAATCAGATATCAGCTCAGACCAAGACACACTGTGATTACAGCTCCAATATCCCACCCAGGGTCAGCTCATACCAGGATTCACTGTGATTACAGCTCCAATATCCCACCCAGGGTCAGCTCAGATCAAGACTCACTGTGATTACAGCTCCGATATCCCACCCATCATCAGCACAGACTCAGTCTCACTGTGATTACAGTTCCGATATCCCTCTCAGGTATCAGCTCAGACCAAGACACACTCTGATCACAGCTCCAACATTCCACCCAGGGTCAGCTCAGACCAGGATTCACTGTGATTGCCACTCCAATATCCCACTCAGGGTCATCTCAGACTAAGACTCATAGTATTTAACGCTCCGATAACACACAAAGGGTCAGCTCAGACCTAGATTCACTGTGATTACAGTCCGATATCACACAGCCAGGGTCAGCGTAGGCCAAGACTCACTGTGATTACAGTTCTGATATCCCTCTCAGGTATCAGCTCAGATCAAGATTCACTGTGATTACAGCTCCAATATCCCACACAGGGTCAGGTCAGACCAAGACTCACTGTGATTACAGCTCCCATATCCCACTCAGGGTCAGCTCAGACCAAGACTCACTCTGATAAAAGCTCCAATATCCCATTTAGGGTCAGCTCAGATCAAGACTCATTGTGATTACAGCTCCTACATCCCAACCAGGGTCAGCTCAGACCAAGACTCACTGTGATGATAGCTCCAATATCCCACTCAGGGTCAGCTCAGACTAAAACTCATAGTGTTTTCCGCTCCAATAACCCACAAAGGTCAGCTCAGACTGTGACTTCAGCTCAGACCAGGACTCACTCTGATTACAGGTTTGATATAGCACACAGGGTCAGCACAGACCTGGTCTCACTGTGATTACACCTCCGATAGGCCACAGCCAGGGTAAGATCAGAAGAAGTATCTCTGTGATTACAGCTCCGACATCCTAACCAGCAACAGCTCAGACCAAGACTCACTGTCATTTCAACTCCGATATCCCACAGCTAGGGTTAGCTAAGACAAAGTCTCACTGTGATTACAGCTCCTATATCCCACAGCAAGTGTCAGTTCAGACCTAAACACACTGTGATTACAGCTCCAATAGCCCACCCAGGGGCAGATTAGTCCAAGACCCACTGTGATGGCAGCACCAATATCCCACCCAGGGTCAGCTCAGACCAAGACTCACTGTGATTATAGCTCCGATATCCCACAGCCAATGACAGCTCAGATCAAGACTCACTTTAATAACAGTTCCGATATCCCACCCAGGGTCAGCACAGACCAAGGCTTACTCTGATTACTGTCTGATAACCCAACAAAGAGTCAGCTCAGACTGTGATTTCAGCTCCGAGATCTCACCCAGGGTCAGCACAAACCAATACTCACTGTGATTACAGCTCCAATATCCCACCCAGGGTCAGCACAAACCAATACTCACTGTGATTACAGCTCCGATATCCCACCCGGGGACAACTCAGACCAAGACTCACTGTGATTACAGCTCCAATATCCCACCCAGGGTCAGCTCAGACCAATACTCACTGTGATTACAAGTTCGATATACCACACAGGGTCAGCATAGACCTGGTCTCACTGTGATTACAGCTCCGATATCCTTCCCAAGGTCAGCCTAGACCAAGGCTCACTGTGATTACACCTCCAATATCCCACAGCCAGGGTTAGCTCAGACCAAGACTCATTCTGATTACAGCTCAAATATCCCAACCAGGGTCAGCTCAGACCGAGATTCACTGTGATTACAGTTCTGATATCCCTCGCAGGTATCATCTCAGACCAAGACACACTGATTACAGCTCCAATATCCCAACCAAGGGTTAGCACAAACCAAGATTCACTTTGATTACAGCTCCGATATCCCACCCAGGATCAGCTCAGACCAAGACTCACTGCGATTACAGCTCCTACATCCCAACCAGGGTCAGCACAGACCAAGACTCACTCTGATTACTGTGTGATAACCCAACAAAGAGTCAGCTCAGACTGTGATTTCAGCTCCGATATCTCACCCAGGGTAAGCACAGACCAAGACTCACTGTGATTACAGCTCCAATATCCCACCCAGGGTCAGTTTAGACCAGGATTCACTGTGATTGCCGCTCCGATACCCCACCCATCATCAGCACAGACCCAGTCTCACTGTGATTACAGCGCTCATATCCCCACCCAGGGTCAGCTCAGACTAAGACACAGTGTTAACGCTCCGATAACCCACAAAGGGTCAGCTCAGACCAAGACTCACAGTCGTTTCAGCTCTGAATGCTTCCCAGGTTCACCCTAGACCAAGTCTTCTGTGATTACAGCTCCGATATCCCACCCAGGGTCAGCTCAGACCAGGACTCACTGTGATTACAGCTCCGATAGCCAACCCAGGGGCAGATTTGTCCAAGACCCACTGTGATTGCAGCACCAATATCCCACCCAGGGTCAGCACACACAAAGACTCACTGTGATTACAGCTCCAACATCCCACCCAGGGTCAGCTCAAACCAGGATTCACTGTGATTGCCGCTCCGATATCACAGTCAGGGTCAGCTCAGTCCAAGACTCACTCTGTTAAAAGCTCCAATATCCCACTCAGGGTCAGCTCAGATGAAGACTCATAGTATTTACCGCTCCGATAACCCACAAAGGGTCAGCTCAGACCAAGACTCACTGTGATTACAGTCCGATATCACACAGCCAGGGTCAGCGTAGGCCAAGACTCACTGTGATTACAGTTCTGATATCCCTCTCAGGTATCAGCTCAGATCAAGACTCAATGTGATTACAGCTCCAATATCCCACACAGGGTCAGCTCAGACCAAGACTCACTCTGATAAAAGCTACAATATCCCACTCAGGGTCAGCTCAGACCAAGTCTCACTGTGATTACAGCTCCTACATCCCAACCAAGGTCAATTCAGACCAAGACTCAGTGTGATTACAGCTGCTCTATCCCACCCAGGGACAGCTCAGTTCAAGACTCACTGTGATTGCCGCTCCGATATCCCACCCAGGGTCAGCACTGACCAGGTCTGACTGTGATTACAGCTCCGATAGCCAACCCAGGGGCAGATTTGTCCAAGACCCACTATGATTGCAGCACCGATATCCCACCCAGGGTCAGCACACACAAAGACTCACTGCAATTACAGCTCCAAAATCCCACAACCAGGGTCAGCTCAGACCAAGAGTCACTGCGATTATAGCTCCGATATCCCACAGCCAGGGTTAACTCAGATCAAGACTCACTGTGATAACAGCTTCAATATCCCAGCCAGGGTCAGCACAGACCAAGACTCCCTCTGATTTCAGTCTGATATCCCACCAAAGGGTCAGCTGAGAACAGGACTCACTGTGATTCCAGCTCCGATATCCCACCCAGGGTCAGCGCAGACCAAGATTCACTGTGATTACAGCTCCAATATTCCACTCAGGGTCAGCTCAGACCAAGACTCACTGTTATTACAGCTCCAATACCCAACCAGCGTCAGCACACACAAAGACTCACTGCAATTACAGCTCCGATATCCCATCCAGGGTCAGCTTAGATCAAGACTCACTCTGGTTACAGTCCGATATCCCACCAAAGGATCAGCTGAGAACAGGACTCACTGTGATTTCAGCTCCGTTATCCCACCCAGGGTCAGCTCAGACAAAGATTTACTGTGATTACAGCTCTGACAGCCCACCCAGGGACAACTCAGAACAAGTCTCACTGTGATTACAGTGCCGATATCCCTCTCAGGTATCAGCTCAGACCAAGACACACTGTGATTGCTGCTGCGATATCACACTCAGGGTCAGCTCAGACCAAGACTCACTCTGTTAAAAGCTCCAATATCCCACTCAGGGTCAGCTCAGATCAAGATTCACTGTGATTACAGTCCGATATCACACAGCCAGGGTCAGCGTAGGCCAAGACTCACTGTGATTACAGTTCTGATATTCCTCTCAGGTATCAGCTCAGATCAAGACTCACTGTGATTTCAGCTCCAATATCCCACACAGGGTCAGGTCAGACCAAGACTCACTGTGATTACAGCTCCTACATCCCAACCAGGGTCAGCTCAGACCAAGACTCACTCTGATTTCAGTCTGATATCCCACCCAGGGTCAGCTCAGATCAGGACTCACTGTGACTTCAGCTCCAATATCCCACCCAGGGTCAGCACAGACCAAGATTCACTGTGATTACAGCTCCAATATCCCACTCAGGGTCAGCTCAGACCAAGACTCACTGTTATTACAGCTCCAATACCCAACCAGCGTCAGCACACACAAAGACTCACTGCAATTACAGCTCCGATATCCCACCCAGGGTCAGCTTAGATCAAGACTCACTCTGGTTACAGTCCGATATCCCACCAAAGGATCAGCTGAGAACAGGACTCACTGTGATTTCAGCTCCGTTATCCCACCCAGGGTCAGCTCAGACAAAGATTTACTGTGATTACAGCTCTGACAGCCCACCCAGGGACAACTCAGAACAAGACTCACTGTGATTACAGTGCCGATATCCCTCTCAGGTATCAGCTCAGACCAAGACACACTCTGTTAAAAGCTCCAATATCCCACTCAGGGTCAGTTCAGATCAAGATTCACTGTGATTACAGTCCGATATCACACAGCCAGGGTCAGCGTAGGCCAAGACTCACTGTGATTACAGTTCTGATATTCCTCTCAGGTATCAGCTCAGATCAAGACTCACTGTGATTACAGCTCCAATATCCCACACAGGGTCAGGTCAGACCAAGACTCACTGTGATTACAGCTCCGATAGCCCACCCAGGGGCAGATTAGTCCAAGACCCACTGTGATTGCAGCACCTATATCACACCAAGGTTCAGCTCTGACCAACAGTCACTGTTATTACAGCTCCAATACCCAACCAGCATTAGCACACACAAAGACTCACTGCATTTACAGCTCCGATATCCCACCCAGGGTCAGCTCAGATCAAGCCTCACTCTCGTTACAGTCCGATATCCCACCAAAGGATCAGCTGAGAACAGGACTCACTGTGATTTCAGCTCTGAATCCTTCCCAGGGATAGCCGAGACCAGGACTCACTGTGATTACAGCTCTGATATCCCACCCAGGGTCAGCTCAGATCAAGACTCACTGTGATTACAGCTCCGATATCCCACCCATCATCAGCACAGACTCAGTCTCACTGTGATTACAGTTCCGATATCCCTCTCAGGTATCAGCTCAGACCAAGACACACTCTGATCACAGCTCCACATTCCACCCAGGGTCAGCTCAGACCAGGATTCACTGTGATTGCCACTCCAATATCCCACTCAGGGTCATCTCAGACTAAGACTCATAGTATTTAACGCTCCGATAACACACAAAGGGTCAGCTCAGACCTAGATTCACTGTGATTACAGTCCGATATCACACAGCCAGGGTCAGCGTAGGCCAAGACTCACTGTGATTACAGTTCTGATATCCCTCTCAGGTATCAGCTCAGATCAAGATTCACTGTGATTACAGCTCCAATATCCCACACAGGGTCAGGTCAGACCAAGACTCACTGTGATTACAGCTCCCATATCCCACTCAGGGTCAGCTCAGACCAAGACTCACTCTGATAAAAGCTCCAATATCCCATTTAGGGTCAGCTCAGATCAAGACTCATTGTGATTACAGCTCCTACATCCCAACCAGGGTCAGCTCAGACCAAGACTCACTGTGATGATAGCTCCAATATCCCACTCAGGGTCAGCTCAGACTAAAACTCATAGTGTTTTCCGCTCCAATACTCACAAAGGGTCAGCTCAGACTGTGACTTCAGCTCAGACCAGGACTCACTCTGATTACAGGTTCGATATAGCACACAGGGTCAGCACAGACCTGGTCTCACTGTGATTACACCTCCGATAGGCCACAGCCAGGGTAAGATCAGAAGAAGTATCTCTGTGATTACAGCTCCGACATCCTAACCAGCAACAGCTCAGACCAAGACTCACTGTCATTTCAACTCCGATATCCCACAGCTAGGGTTAGCTAAGACAAAGTCTCACTGTGATTACAGCTCCTATATCCCACAGCAAGTGTCAGTTCAGACCTAAACACACTGTGATTACAGCTCCAATAGCCCACCCAGGGGCAGATTAGTCCAAGACCCACTGTGATGGCAGCACCAATATCCCACCCAGGGTCAGCTCAGACCAAGACTCACTGTGATTATAGCGCCGATATCCCACCCAGGGCCAGCGCAGACCAAGGTTCACTGTGATTACAGCTCCAATATTCCACTCAGGGTCAGCTCAGACCAAGACTCACTGTTATTACAGCTCCAATACCCAACCAGCGTCAGCACACACAAAGACTCACTGCAATTACAGCTCCGATATCCCACCCAGGGTCAGCTTAGATCAAGACTCACTCTGGTTACAGTCCGATATCCCACCAAAGGATCAGCTGAGAACAGGACTCACTGTGATTTCAGCTCCGTTATCCCACCCAGGGTCAGCTCAGACAAAGATTTACTGTGATTACAGCTCTGACAGCCCACCCAGGGACAACTCAGAACAAGTCTCACTGTGATTACAGTGCCGATATCCCTCTCAGGTATCAGCTCAGACCAAGACACACTGTGATTACAGCTCCAACATCCCACCCAGGGTCAGCTCAGATCAAGATTCACTGTGATTACAGTCCGATATCACACAGCCAGGGTCAGCGTAGGCCAAGACTCACTGTGATTACAGTTCTGATATTCCTCTCAGGTATCAGCTCAGATCAAGACTCACTGTGATTACAGCTCCAATATCCCACACAGGGTCAGGTCAGACCAAGACTCACTGTGATTACAGCTCCGATAGCCCACCCAGGGGCAGATTAGTCCAAGACCCACTGTGATTGCAGCACCTATATCACACCAAGGTTCAGCTCTGACCAACAGTCACTGTTATTACAGCTCCAATACCCAACCAGCATTAGCACACACAAAGACTCACTGCATTTACAGCTCCGATATCCCACCCAGGGTCAGCTCAGATCAAGACTCACTCTCGTTACAGTCCGATATCCCACCAAAGGATCAGCTGAGAACAGGACTCACTGTGATTTCAGCTCTGAATCCTTCCCAGGGATAGCCGAGACCAGGACTCACTGTGATTACAGCTCTGATATCCCACCCAGGGTCAGCTCAGACCAGGACTCACTGTGATTTCAGCTCCGATATCCTACCCAGGGTCAGCTCAGATCAAGACTCACTGTGATTACAGGACCAAAAGCCTCCCTAGGGTGAGCACAGACCAAGGCTCACTGCAATTACAGCTCTGATATCCCACCCAGGGTCAGCTCAGACCAAGACTCACTGTGATCAGCTCCAATATCCCACCCAGGGTCAGCTGAGACCAAGACTCACTGTGATTACAGCTCCGGTAGCCAACCCAGGGGCAGATTTGTCCAAGACCCACTGTGATTGCAGCACCAATATCCCACCCAGGTTCAGCACACACAAAGACTCACTGCAATTACAGCTCCAACCTCCCACAGCCAGGGTCAGCTCAGACCAAGAGTCACTGCGATTATAGCTCCGATATCCCACAGCCAGGGTTAACTCAGATCAAGACTCACTGTGATAACAGCTTCAATATCCCAGCCAGGGTCAGCACAGACCAAGACTCCCTCTGATTTCAGTCTGATATCCCACCAAAGGGTCAGCTGAGAACAGGACTCACTGTGATTTCAGCTCCGATATCCCACCCAGGGTCAGCGCAGACCAAGGTTCACTGTGATTACAGCTCCGATATTCCACTCACTGTCAGCTCAGACCAAGACTCACTGTTATTACAGCTCCAATACCCAACCAGCGTCAGCACACACAAAGACTCACTGCAATTACAGCTCCGATATCCCACCCAGGGTCAGCTTAGATCAAGACTCACTCTGGTTACAGTGCAATATCCCACCAAAGGATCAGCTGAGAACAGGACTCACTGTGATTTCAGCTCCGATATCCCATCCAGGGTCAGCTCAGACAAAGATTTACTGTGATTACAGATCTGGTGGCCCACCCAGGGACAACTCAGACCAAGACTCACTGTGATTACAGTTCTGATATCCCAATCAGATATCAGCTCAGACCAAGACACACTGTGATTACAGCTCCAATATCCCACCCAGGGTCAGCTCATACCAGGATTCACTGTGATTACAGCTCCAATATCCCACCCAGGGTCAGCTCAGATCAAGACTCACTGTGATTACAGCTCCGATATCCCACCCATCATCAGCACAGACTCAGTCTCACTGTGATTACAGTTCCGATATCCCTCTCAGGTATCAGCTCAGACCAAGACACACTCTGATCACAGCTCCAACATTCCACCCAGGGTCAGCTCAGACCAGGATTCACTGTGATTGCCACTCCAATATCCCACTCAGGGTCATCTCAGACTAAGACTCATAGTATTTAACGCTCCGATAACACACAAAGGGTCAGCTCAGACCTAGATTCACTGTGATTACAGTCCGATATCACACAGCCAGGGTCAGCGTAGGCCAAGACTCACTGTGATTACAGTTCTGATATCCCTCTCAGGTATCAGCTCAGATCAAGATTCACTGTGATTACAGCTCCAATATCCCACACAGGGTCAGGTCAGACCAAGACTCACTGTGATTACAGCTCCCATATCCCACTCAGGGTCAGCTCAGACCAAGACTCACTCTGATAAAAGCTCCAATATCCCATTTAGGGTCAGCTCAGATCAAGACTCATTGTGATTACAGCTCCTACATCCCAACCAGGGTCAGCTCAGACCAAGACTCACTGTGATGATAGCTCCAATATCCCACTCAGGGTCAGCTCAGACTAAAACTCATAGTGTTTTCCGCTCCAATAACCCACAAAGGTCAGCTCAGACTGTGACTTCAGCTCAGACCAGGACTCACTCTGATTACAGGTTTGATATAGCACACAGGGTCAGCACAGACCTGGTCTCACTGTGATTACACCTCCGATAGGCCACAGCCAGGGTAAGATCAGAAGAAGTATCTCTGTGATTACAGCTCCGACATCCTAACCAGCAACAGCTCAGACCAAGACTCACTGTCATTTCAACTCCGATATCCCACAGCTAGGGTTAGCTAAGACAAAGTCTCACTGTGATTACAGCTCCTATATCCCACAGCAAGTGTCAGTTCAGACCTAAACACACTGTGATTACAGCTCCAATAGCCCACCCAGGGGCAGATTAGTCCAAGACCCACTGTGATGGCAGCACCAATATCCCACCCAGGGTCAGCTCAGACCAAGACTCACTGTGATTATAGCTCCGATATCCCACAGCCAATGACAGCTCAGATCAAGACTCACTTTAATAACAGTTCCGATATCCCACCCAGGGTCAGCACAGACCAAGGCTTACTCTGATTACTGTCTGATAACCCAACAAAGAGTCAGCTCAGACTGTGATTTCAGCTCCGAGATCTCACCCAGGGTCAGCACAAACCAATACTCACTGTGATTACAGCTCCAATATCCCACCCAGGGTCAGCACAAACCAATACTCACTGTGATTACAGCTCCGATATCCCACCCGGGGACAACTCAGACCAAGACTCACTGTGATTACAGCTCCAATATCCCACCCAGGGTCAGTTCAGACCAGGATTCATTGTGATTGCCGCTCCGATACCCCACCCATCATCAGCACAGACCCAGTCTCACTGTGATTACAGCTCTCATATCCCCACCCAGGGTCAGCTCAGACTAAGACACAGTGTTAACGCTCCGATAACCCACAAAGGGTCAGCTCAGACCAAGACTCACAGTGATTTCAGCTCTGAATCCTTCCCAGGCTCAGCCTAGACCAAGTCTTCTGTGATTAGAGCTCCGATATCCCAACCAGGGTCAGCTCAGACAAAGACTCACTGTGATTTCAGCTCTGAATCCTTCCCAGGGCCAGCCTAGACCAAGTCTTCTGTGATTACAGCTCCGATATCCCAACCAGGGTCAGCACAGACCAAGACTCACTGTGATTTCAGCTCCGATAGCCAATCCAGAGGCAGATTAGTCCAAGACCCACTGTGCTTGCAGCACCAGTATCCCATGCAGGGTCAGCTCAGACCAAGAATCACTGCAATTACAGCTCCAATATCCCACCCAGGGTCAGCTGAGACCAAGACTCACTGTGATTACAGCTCCGATATCCCACAGCCAGGGTTAGCTCAGACCTAGACTCATTGCGATTACAGACCCCATATCCTACCCAGGGTCAGCTCAGGCCAATACTCACTGTGATTACACGTTCGATACACCACACAGGTTCAGCACAGACCAGGTCTCACTGTGATTACAGCTCCGATATCCTTCCCAGGGTCAGCCTCGACCAAGGCTCACTGTGATTACACTTCCAACATCACACAGCCAGGATAAGCTCAGACCAAGTCTCACTGTGAATCCAGCTCCGACATCCCAACCAGGGTCAGCTCAGACCTGGACTCACTGTCATTTCAGCTCCGATATCCCACAGCCAGGGTTAGCTCAGACCAAGACTCACTGTGATTACATTTCCGATATCCCTCTCAGGTATCATCACAGACCAGGTTTCACTGTGATTACAGCTCCGATATCACACCCAGGGTCAGCTCAGACCAAGATGCACTGTGATTACAGCTCCGATATCCTACCCAGGGTCAGCTCAGACCAAGACTCAATGTGATTATAGCTCCGATATCCCACAGCAAGGGTCAGGTCAGACCAAGACTCACTGTGATTGCAGTTCTGATATCCCTCGCAGGTATCATCTCAGACCAAGACACACTCTGATAACAGCTCCAATATCCCACCCAGGGTCAGCTCAGACCAAGACTCACTGTGCTTACAGCTCCAATATCCCACCCAGGGTCAGCTCAGATCAATACTCACTGTGATTACAGGTCCAATATACCACACAGGGTCAGCACAGACTTGGTCTCACTGTGATTACAGCTCCGATATCCGTCCCAGGGTCAGCCGAGACCAAGGCTCACTGTGATTACACCTCCGATATCCCACAGCCAGGGTTGGCTCAGACCAAGTCTCAGTATGATTACAGCTCTGATATCCCACCAAAGGGTCAACTGAGAACAGGACTCACTGTGATTTCAGCTCCGATAGACCACCCAGGGTCAGCGCAGACCAAGGTTCACTGTGATTACAGCTCCAATATCCCACTCAGGGTCAGGTCAGACCAAGACTCACTGTGATTACAGCTCTGATATCCTACCCAGGGTCAGCACACACAAAGACTCACTGCAATTACAGCTCCTATATCCCACTCAGGGTCAGCACAGAACAGGAATCACTCTGATTCCAGTCTGATATCCCACCAAAGGGTCAGCTCAGACCAGGTCTCACTGTGATTACAGCTCCGATATCCTTTCCAGGGTCAGCCTAGACCAAGAATCACTTTGATTACAACTCCGATATCCCACTCAGGGTCAGCACAGACAAGGACTCACTCTGATTCCAGTCTGATATCCCACCAAAGGGTCAGCTCAGACCAGGTCTCACTGTGATTACAGCTCCAATATCCTTCCCAGGGTCAGCCTAGACCCAGGCTCACAGTGATTTCAGCTCTGATATACCATAAAGGGTCAGCACAGGCTAAGTCTCACTGTGACAATAGCTCCGATATCCCACAGCAAGGGTCAGCTCAGACCAAGACACACTGTGATTACAGCTCCGATATCCCACCCAAGGTCAGCACAGACCAAGACTCACTGTGACAATTGCTCCGATATCCCACAGCAAGGGTCAGCTCAGACCACGACACATTGTGATTGCAGCTCGAATATCCCACTCAGGGTCAGCTCAGACGAAGACTCATAGTGTTTACCGCTCCAATAACCCACAATGGGTCAGCTCAGACCAAGAATCACTGTGATTTCAGCTCTGAATCCTTCCCAGGGACAGCCTAGACCAAGACTCACTGTGATTACAGCTCCGATATCCCACCCAGGGTTAACTCAGATCAAGACTCACTGTGATAACAGCTTCAATATCCCAGCCAGGGTCAGCACAGACCAAGATTCCCTCTGATTTCAGTCTGATATCCCACCAAAGGGTCAACTGAGAACAGGACTCACTGTGATTCCAGCTCCGATATCCCACCCAGGGTCAGTGCAGACCAAGGTTCACTGTGATTACAGCTCCAATATCCCACTTAGGGTCAGCTCAGACCAAGACTCACTGTGATTACAGCTCTGATATCGTACACAGGATCAGCTCAGACCAAGACTCACTGTGATTACAGCTCGGATACCTTACCCAGGGTCAGCTCAGACCAGGACTCACTGTGATTTCAGCTGCTACATCCCACAGCCAGGGTTAGCTCAGGTCAAGACCCATTGTGATTACACCTCCGATATCCCACCCAGGGTCAGCTCAGATCAATACTCACTGTGATGACAGGCCCAATATACCACACAGGGTGAGCACAGACTTGGTCTCACTGTGATTACAGCTCCGATATCCTTCCCAGGGTCAGCTGAGACCAAGGCTCACTGTGATTACACCTCGGATATCCCACCGCCAGGGTTGGCTCAGACGAAGTCTCAGTATGATTACAGCTCCGATATCCCACCAAGGGTCAGCTCAGCCGAAGTCACGCTGTGCTTCCAGCTGCAATATCCCACCCAGGGTCAACTCAGACCGAGTCTCACTTTGATAACAGTCCGATATCACACCTAAGGCTCAGCTCGGACCAAGGCTCAGTGCGATTACACCTCCAATATCACACCCAGGGACGGTTCAGACCAAGTTTCACTGTGATTACAGCTCTGATAACCCACAATGGGTCAGCTCAGACCAAGACACACTGTGATTACAGCTGTGATATCCTTCCCATGGTCATCCTAAATAAAGGTTCACTGTGATTACAGCTGCGATATCCTTCCCAGGGTCAGACTAGACTAAGACTCACTGTGATTACAGCTCCAATATCCCACCCAGGGACAGCTCAGACCAAGAGTCACTGTGATTGCAGCTCCGAAATCCCATGCAGAGTCAGCTTAGACCCAGACTCACTGTGATTACAGCTCCGATATCCCACCCAGGGTCAGCTCAGACCAAGACTCACTGTGATTACAGCTGTGATATTCCACCCAGGGTCAGCTCAGACCAAGACTCACTGTGATTACAGCTGTGATATTCCACCCAGGGTCAACTCTGACCAAGACACACTGTGATTGAAGCTCCGATATCACACTCAGGGTCAGCTCAGACGAAGGCTCATAGTGTTTACCGCTCCGATAACCCACAAAGGGTCAGCTCAGATCAAGACTCACTCTGATAACAGCTCCAATATCTGACTCAGGGTCAGCTCAGACTAAGACTCATAGTGTTTACCGCTCCGATAACCCACAAAGGGTCAGCTCAGATCAAGACTCACTCTGATAAAAGCTCCAATATCACACTCAGGGTCAGCTCAGACGAAGACTCATAGTGTTTACCGCTCCAATAACCCACAAAGGGTCAGCTCATCCAAGACTCACTTTGATTTCAGCTCTGCATCCTTCCCAGGGTCAGCCTAGACCAAGACTCACTGTGATTACCGCTCCGATATCCCACCCAGGGTCAGCCTAGACCAAGACTCACTGTGATTACAGCTCCCATATCCCACCCAGGGTCAGCTCAGACCAAGACTCACTGTGATTACAGCTCCGATAGCCCACTCAGGGGCAGGTTAGTCCAAGACCCACTGTGAATGCAGCACCAATATCCCACCCATCATCAGCACAGACCAAGTTACAATGTGATTACAGCTCCCATATCCCACCCAGGGTCAGCTCAGACCAAGACACACTGTGATTTCAGCTCTGAATCCTTCCCAGGGTCAGCCTAGACCAAGACACAATATGATTACAGCTCCGATATCCCACCCAGGGTCAGCACAGACCAGGATTCACTGTGATTACAGCTCCGATATCCCACCCAGGGTCAGCTCAGACCAGGATTCACTGTGATTACAGCTCCGATATCCCACCCAGGGACAGCTCAGATCAAGACTCACTGTAATTACAGCTCCAATATCCCACCCACGGTCAGCACAGACCAAGACTCACTGTGATTACAGCTCCGATATCCCACCCAACATCAGCACAGACTCAGTCTCACTGTGATTACAGTTCCAATATCCCTCTCAGGCATCAGCTCAGACCAAGACACACTGTGATTACAGCTCCAACATCCCACCCAGGGTCAGCTCAGACCAGGATTCACTGTGATTGCAGTTCCGATATCACACTCAGGGTCAGCTCAGACCAAGACTCACTGTTAAAAGCTGCAATATCCCACTCAGGGTCAGCCCAGACTAAGACTCATAGTGTTTACCGCTCCGATAACCCACAAAGGGTCAGCTCATCCAAGACTCACTTTGATTTCAGCTCTGCATCCTTCCCAGGGTCAGCCTAGACCAAGACTCACTGTGATTACCGCTCCGATATCCCACCCAGGGTCAGCCTAGACCAGGACTCACTGTGATTACACCTCCCATATCCCACCCAGGGTCAGCTCAGACCAAGGCTCACTGTGATTACAGCTCCAATATCCCACCCACGGTCAGCACAGACCAAGACTCACTGTGATTACACCTCCGATATCCCACCCAGGGACAGCTCAGATCAAGACTCACTGTAATTACAGCTCCAATATCCCACCCACGGTCAGCACAGACCAAGACTCACTGTGATTACAGCTCCGATATCCCACCCAACATCAGCACAGACTCAGTCTCACTGTGATTACAGTTCCAATATCCCTCTCAGGCATCAGCTCAGACCAAGACACACTGTGATTACAGCTCCAACATCCCACCCAGGGTCAGCTCAGACCAGGATTCACTGTGTTTGGAGTTCCGATATCACACTCAGGGTCAGCTCAGACCAAGACTCACTGTTAAAAGCTGCAATATCCCACTCAGGGTCAGCCCAGACTAAGACTCATAGTGTTTACCGCTCCGATAACCCACAAAGGGTCAGCTCAGATCAAGACTCACTCTGATAACAGCTCCAATATCCGACTCAGGGTGAGCTCAGACAAAGACTCATAGTGTTTACCGCTCCAATAACCCACAAAGGGTCAGCTCATCCAAGACTCACTTTGATTTCAGCTCTGCATCCTTCCCAGGGTCAGCCTAGACCAAGACTCACTGTGATTACCGCTCCGATATCCCACCCAGGGTCAGCCTAGACCAAGACTCACTGTGATTACAGCTCCCATATCCCACCCAGGGTCAGCTCAGACCAAGACTCACTGTGATTACAGCTCGATAGCCCACCCAGGGGCAGATTAGTCCATGACCCACTGTGATAACAGCTCCAATATCCCAATCAGGGTCAGCTCAAACTAAGATTTACTGTGATTACAGCTCCGATAGTCCACTCAGGGGCAGATCAGTCCAAGACCCACTGTGATTGCAGCACCAATATCCCACCCATCATCAGTACAGACCAAGTCTCAATGTGATTACAGCTCCCATATCCCACCCAGGGTCAGCTCAGACCAAGACACACTGTGATTACAGCTCCAATAACCAACAAAGGGTCAGCTCAGACCAAGACTCACTGTGATTTCAGCTCTGAATCCTTCCCAGGGACAGCCTAGACCAAGACTCACTGTGATTACAGCGCCGATATCCCACCCAGGGTCAGCTCAGATCAAGACTCACTGTGATTACAGCTCCAATATCCCACACAGGGTCAGCTCAGACCAAGACTCACTGTGATTACAGCTCCCATATCCCACTCAGGGTCAGCTCAGACCAAGACTCACTCTGATAAAAGCTCCAATATCCCACTCAGGGTCAGCTCAGACCAAGACTCACTGTGATTACCACTCCGATTGCCCACCAAGGGCCAGCTCAGACCAAGACTCACTGCGATTACAGATCCGATATCCCTCTCAGGTATCAGCTCAGACAAAGACAAACTGTGATTACAGCTCCAACATCCCAACCAGGGTCAGCTCAGACCAGGATTCACTGTGATTTCCACTCCGGTAAACCACAAAGATCAGCTCAGACCAAGACTCATTGTGATTTCAGCTCTGAATACTTTCCAGGGTCAGCCTAGACCAAGACTCACTGCAATTGCAGCTCCGACATCCCACCCAGGGTCCACTCAGACCAAGTCTCACTTTGAATACAGTCCGATATCCCACCCAAGGGTCAGCTCGGACCAAGATTCACTCTGGTAACAGCTCAGATATCCCACTCAGGGTCAGCTCAGACTAAGACTCAAAGAGATTACCGCTCTGATAACCCACAAAGAGTCAGCTCAGACCAAGACTCATTGCGATTACAGCTGTGATATCCTTCCCAGGGTCAGCCTAGACCAAGACTCACTATGATTACAGCTCCGATATCCTACCCAGGGTCAGCTCAGACCAGGTCTCACTGTGATTACAGCCCTGTTATCCCACCCCAGGGTCAGCTCAGACCTGGACTCACTGTGATTTCAGCTTCGTTATCCCACAGCCAGGGTTAGCTCAGACCAAGACTCATGGTAATTACAGCTCGGACACCTTACCCATGATCAGCTCAGACCAGGACTCACTGTGATTTCAGCTGCTATATCCCACAGCCAGGGTTAGCTCAGACCAAGGCTCATTGTGATTACACCTCCGATATCCCACAGCCAGGGTGAGCACAGACCAAGTCTCACTGTGATTACAGTTCCGATATCCCACCCAGGGTCAGCTCAGATCAATACTCACTGTGATTACAGTTCCGATATCCCACCCAGGGTCAGCTCAGATCAATACTCACTGTGATTACAGGTCCAATATTCCACACAGGATCAGCACAGACTTGGTCTCACTGTGATTACTGCTCTGATATCCTTCCCAGGGTCAGCTGAGACCAAGGCTCACTGTGATTACAGCTCCGATATCCCACAGCCAGGGTTGGCTCAGACCAAGACTCACTTTGATTACAGCTCCAATATCACACCCAGGGTCAACTCAGACCAAGTCTCACTTTGATAACAGTCCGATATCACACCCAAGGGTCAGCTCGGACCAAGGCTCAGTGTGATTTCAGCTCTGATATCCCACAGCAAGTGTCAGCTCAGACCAAGGCTCAGTGCAATTACAGCTCCGATATCTCACCCAGCGTCAGCTCAGACCAAGACTCATTGTGATAACAGTTCAAATATCCCTCTAAGGTATCAGCTCAGACCAAGAGAATCTGTGATTACAGCTCCAATATCACACCCAGGGACAGCTCAGACCAAGAGTCACTGTGATTGCAGCTCCGAAATCCCACGTAGAGTCAGATCAGACCAAGACTCACTGTGATTACTGCTCCAATATGCCAACCAAGGGTCAGCTCAGACCAAGACTCACTGTGATTACAGCTCCAATATCCCACCCAGAGTCAGCTCAGATCAAGACTCACTGTGATTACAGTTCCGATATCCCACCCAGGGTCAGCTCAGATCAATACTCACTGTGAGTACAGGTCCAATATACCACACAGGGTCAGCACAGACTTGATCTCACTGTGATTACTGCTCCGATATCCTTCCCAGGGTCAGCTGAGACCAAGGCTCACTGTGATTACACCTCCGATATCCCACAGCCAGGGTTGGCTCAGACAAAGACTCACTGTGCTTCCAGCTCCAATATTCCACCCAGGGTCAACTCAGACCAAGTCTCACTTTGATTACAGTCCGATATCACACCCAAGGGTCAGCTCGGACCAAGGTTCAGTGTGATTTCAGCTCTGACATCCCACAGCAAGTGTCAGCTCAGACCAAGGCTCAGTGCAAGTACAGCTCCGATATCTCACCCAGCGTCAGCTCAGACCAAGACTCATTGTGATAACAGTTCAAATATCCCTCTAAGGTATCAGCTCAGAACAAGAGAATCTGTGATTACAGCTCCAATATCACACCCAGGGACAGCTCAGACCAAGAGTCACTGTGATTGCAGCTCCGAACTCCCACGCAGAGTCAGCTCAGACCAAGACTCACTGTGATTACTGCTCCAATATGCCAACCAAGGGTCAGCTCAGACAAAGACTCACTGTGATTACAGCTGTGATATCCTTCCCATGGTCAGCCTAGACCAAGACTCACTGTGATTACAGCTCCGATATCCCACAGCCAGGGTCAGCTCAGATCAAGACTCACTGTGATTACAGCTCCCATATCCCACTCAGGGTCAGCTCAGACCAAGACTCACTCTGATAAAAGCTCCAATATCCCACTCAGGGTCAGCTCAGACCAAGACTCACTGTGATTACAGCACCGATATCCCACCCAGGGACAGGTCAGATCAAGACTCACTGTGATTACAGGTCCGATATCCCAACCAGGGTCAGCACAGACCAAGACTCACGGTGATTACAGCTCCAATATCCCTACCCACGGTCAGCTCAGACCAGGATTCACTGTGATTGCCGCTACAATATCCCACCCATCATCAGCAGAGACTCAGTCTCACTGTGATTACAGTTCCGATATCCCTCTCAGGTATCAGCTCAGACCAAGATACACTGTGATTACAGCTCCAACATCCCACCCAGGGTCAGCTCAGACCAGGATTCACTGTGATTGCCGCTCCGATATCACACTCAGGGTCAGCTCAGACTAAGACTCATAGTGTTTACCGCTCCGATAACCTACAAAGGGTCAGCTCAGACTCAGACTCACTGTGATTTCAGCTCTAAATAATTTCCAGAGTCAGCCTAGACTAAGAATCACTGTGCTTACAAGTCCGATATCCCACGCAGAGTCAGCTCAGACGAAGATTCACTGCGATTACAGCTCCGATATTCCACCAAGGGTCAGCTCAGACCAAGAGTCATTGTGATTATAGCTCCGATATCCCACAGCCAGGGTCAGCTCAGATCGAGACTCACTGTGATAACAGCTCCGATATCCCACAGCCAGGGTCAGCTCACACCAAAGCTCACTGTCATTGTAGTTCCAATATCCCTCTCAGGTATCATCTCAGACCAAGACTCATTATGATTACAGCTCCAATGTTCCACCCAGTCTCAGCTCTGACCAAGACTCACTCTAATAACAGCTCCAATATCCCACTCAAGGTCAACTCAGACTAAGATTCATAGTGACTACCGCTCTGATAATCCACAAAGGGTCAGCTCAGAGCAAGACTCACTGTGATTACAGCACCGATATCCCTGTCAGGGCCAGCTCAGACCAAGACTCACTGTGATTACCGCTCTGATATCCTACCCAGAGTCAGCTCAGACCAAGAGTCACTGTGATTGCAGCTCCGAACTCCCACGCAGAGTCAGCTCAGACCAAGACTCACTGTGATTGCAGCACCAATATCACACCAAGGGTCAGTTCAGACCAAGACTCACTGTGATTACAGCTCCAATATCCCACCCAGGGTCAGCTCAGACCAGGATCACTGTGATTACAGCTCCGATATCCCACCCAGGGACAGCTCAGATCAAGACTCACTGTAATTACAGATCCAATATCCCACCCAGGGTCAGCTCAGACCAAGACTCAGTGTTATTACAGCTCCAATATCCCACCCAGCGACATCTCAGACCAAGACTCACTGTGATTACAGCTCCGATATCCCACCCATCATTAGCACAGACTCAGTCTCACTGTGATTACAGTTCCGATATCCCTCTCAGGTATCAGCTCAGACCAAGACACACTGTGATTACAGCTCCAACATCCCACCCAGGGTCAGCTCAGACCAGGATTCACTCTGATTGCCGCTCCGATATCACACTCAGGGTCAGCTCAGACCAAGACTCACTGTTAAAAGCTGCAATATCCCACTCTGGGTCAGCTCAGACTAAGACTCATAGTGTTTACCGCTCCAATAACCCACAAAGGGTCAGCTCAGACTAAGACTCACTGTGATTACAGCTCCAATATCCCACCCAGGGTCAGCTCAGACCAGGATTCACTGTGATTACAGCTCCGATATCCCACCCAGGGACAGGTCAGATCAAGACTCACTGTGATTAGAGCTCCGATATCCCACACAGGGTCAGCTCAGACCAAGACTCACTAAGATTACAGCTCCGACATCCCACCCAGTGTCAGCTCAGACCAGGATTCACTGTGATTACAGCTCCGATATCCCTCTTAGGTGTCTGCTCAGACCAAGGCACACTGTGATTACAGCTCCAACATCCCACCCAGGGTCAGCTCAGACCAGGATTCACTGTGATTGCCGCTCCGATATCACACTCAGGGTCAGCTCAGACCAAGACTCACTGTTAAAAGCTGCAATATCCCACCCAGGGTCAGCTCAGACTAAGACTCACTGTGATTTCAGCTCTAAATAATTTCCAGAGTCAGCCTAGACCAAGAATCACTGTGCTTACACCTCCGATATCCCACGCAGAGTCAGCTCAGACGAAGATTCACTGCGATTACAGCTCCGATATTCCACCAAGGGTCAGCCCGGACCAAGAGTCACTGTGATTATAGCTCCGATATCGCACAGCCAGGGTCAGCTCACACCAAGACTCACTGTCATTGCAGTTACAATATCCCACTCAGGTATCATCTCAGACTAAGACTCATTATGATTACAGCTCCAATGTTCCACCCAGTCTCAGCTCTGACCAAGACTCACTCTGATAACAGCTCCAATATCCCACTCAAGGTCTGCTCAGACTAAGATTCATAGTGACTTCCGCTCTGATAATCCACAAAGGGTCAGCTCAGAGCAAGACTCACTGTGATTACAGCACCGATATCCCTGTCAGGGTCAGCTCAGACCAAGACTCACTGTGATTACAGCTCGGATATCCTACCCTGAGTTAGCTCAGACCAAGACTCACTGTGATTACAGCTCCGATATCCCACCCAGGGGCAGATTAGTCCAAGATCCACTGTGATTGCGGCACCAATATCACACCAAGGGTCAGCTCAGACCAAGACTCACTGTGATTACAGCTCCAATATCCCACCCAGGGTCAGCTCAGATCAAGACTCACTCTGGTTACAAAGGATCAGCTGAGAACAAGATTCACTGTGATTTCAGCTCCGATATCCCACCCAGGGTTAGCTCAGACAAAGATTTATTGTGATAACAGCTCTGAGAGCCCACCCAGGGACAACTCAGACCAAGACTCACTGTGATTACAGTTCTGATATCCCACTCAGGTATCAGCTCAGAGGAAGACTCACTGTGATTACAGCTCCAATATCCAACCCAGGGTCAGCTCAGACCAGGATTCACTGTGATTACAGCTCCGATATCCCACCCAGGGACAGCTCAAATCAAGACTCACTGTAATTACAGATCCAATATCCCACCCAGGGTCAGCTCAGACCAAGACTCAGTGTGATTACAGCTCCGATATCCCACCCAGGGACAGCTCAGACCAAGACTCACTGTGATTGCCGCTCCGATATCCCACCCATCATTAGCACAGACTCAGTCTCACTGTGATTACAGTTCCGATATCCCTTTCAGGTATCAGCTCAGACCAAGACACACTGTGATGACAGCTCCAACATCCCACCCAGGGTCAGCTCAGACCAGGATTCACTCTGATTGCCGCTCCGATATCACACTCAGGGTCAGCTCAGACCAAGACTCACTGTTAAAAGCTGCAATATCCCACTCAGGGTCAGCTTAGACTAAGACTCATAGTGTTTACTGCTCCGATAACCTACAAAGGGTCAGCTCAGACCAAGACTCACTAAGATTACAGCTCCAATATCCCACCCAGGGTCAGCTCAGACCAGGATTCACTGTGATTCCAGCTCCGATATCCCTCGCAGGTATCAGCTCACATCAAGACTCACTGTGATTACAGCTCCGATATCCCACCCAGGGACAGGTCAGATCAAGACTCACTGTGATTCGAGCTCCAATATCCCACACAGGGTCAGCTCAGACCAAGACTCACTGTGATTACAGCTCCGATATTCCACCCAGGGACAGCTCAGACCAAGACTCACTGTGATTACAGCTCCAATATCCCACACAGGTTCAGCTCACACCAAGACTCACTGTGATTACAGCTCTGATATCCCACCCAGGGTCAGCTCAGACCAAGACTCACTGTGATTACAGCTCCGATAGCCCACCCAGGGGCAGATTAGCCCAAGACCCACTGTGATTTCTGCACCAATATCCCACGCAGGGTCAGCTCTGACCAAGACTCACTCTATAACAGCTCCAATATCCCACTCAAGGTCTGCTCAGACTAAGATTCATAGTGACTACCGCTCCGATAATCCACAAAGGGTCAGCTCAGAGCAAGACTCACTGTGATTTCAGCACCGATATCCCTGTCAGGGTCAACTCACACCAAGACTCACTGTCATTGCAGTTCCAATATCCCTCTCAGGTATCATCTCAGACCAAGACACACTGTGATTACAGCTCCGATATCCCTGTCAGGGTCATCTCAGGGCAAGACTCACTGTGATTACAGCTCCGATATCCTTCCCAGGGGCTGCTTAGTCCAAGGCCCACTGTGATGACAGCACCAATATCCCACCCAGGGTCAGCTCACACCAAGACACACTGTCATTGCAGTTCCAATATCCCTCTCAGGTATCATCTCAGACCAAGACACACTGTGATTACAGCTCCGATATCCCACCCAGGGTCAGCACAGATCAAGACTCACTGTGATAACAGCTTCAATATCCCACCCAGGGTCAGCTCTGACCAAGACTCACTGTGATTACAGCTCCACTATACCATCCAGGGTGAGCACAGACCAAGAATCACTGTGATTACAGCTCCGATATCCTTCCCAGGGGCAGTTTAGTCCAAGGCCCACTGTGATTGCAGTACCAATATCCCACGCAGGGTCAGCTCAGACCAGGATTCACTGTGATTACAGCTCCGATATCCCACCCATCATCAGCACAGACTCAGTCTCACTGTGATTACAGTTCCGATGTCCCTCTCAGGTATCAGCTCAGACCAAGACACACTGTGATTACAGCTCCAACATCCCACCCCGGGTCAGCTCAGACCAGGATTCACTGTGATTGCCGCTCCGATATCACACTCAGGGTCAGCTCAGACCAAGACTCACTCTGTTAAAAGCTCCGATAACCCATAAAGGGTCAGCTCAGACCAAGACTCACTGTGATTACAGTCCGATATCACACAGCCAGGGTCAGCGTAGGCCAAGACTCACTGTGATTACAGTTCTGATATCCCTCTCAGGTATCAGCTCAGATCAAGACTCACTGTGATTACAGCTCCAATATCCCACACAGGGTCAGCTCAGACCAAGACTCAGAGTGTTTACCGCTCCCATATCCCACTCAGGGTCAGCTCAGACCAAGACTCACTCTGATAAAAGCACCAATATCCCACTCAGGGTCAGCTCAGACCAAGACTCACTGTGATTACAGCTCCAACATCCCACCCAGGGTCAGCTCAGACCAGGACTCACTGTGATTACAACTCCGATAGCAAACCCAGGGGCAGATTTGTCCAAGACCCACTGTGATTGCAGCACCAATATCCCACCCAGGGTCAGCACACACAAAGACTCACTGCAATTACAGCTCCAACATCCCACAGCCAGGGTCAGCTCAGACCAAGAGTCACTGCGATTATAGCTCCAATATCCCACAGCCAGGGTTAACTCAGATCAAGACTCACTGTGATAACAGCTTCGATATCCCACCCAGGGTCTGCTCAGACGAAGCCCCACTGTGAATGCAGCTCCGATATCCCACCGAATGTCAGCTCCGATATCCCACCCAGGGTCAGCTTAGACTAAGACTCACTGTGATTACAGCTCCACTATACCATCCAGGGTGAGCACAGTCCAAGATCCACTTTGATTACAGCTCAGATAGCCCACCAGAGGCAGCTTAGTCCAGGACCCACTGTGATTGCAGCACCAATATCCCATTCAGGGTCAGCTCAGACCAAGACTCACGGTGATTACAGCTCCGCTATCCCACCCAGCGTCAGCACAGACCAAGACGCACTGTGATAACAGCTCCGGTATCCCACTCAGGCTCAGCGCAGACCAAGACTCACTGTGATTGCAGCTCCGATATCCTTCCCAGAGTCAGCCTAGAGCATGGCTCTCGGTGATTACAGCTCCGATATCCCACAACCACGGTTAGCTCAGACCAAGACTCACTGTGATTTCAGCTCAGATATCTCACCCAGGGTTAGCTCAGACCAAGGTTCACTCGGAACACAGTCCGATATCCCACCCAAGGGTCAGCTCGGACCAAGACTCACTGTGATTTCAGCTCCGATATCCCACAGCCAGTGTCAGTTCAGCCCAAGTCTCAGTGTGATTACAGCTCCGACATCCCACCCAGGGTCCGCTGAGGTCAAGACTCACTGTGATTACAGCTCCGATATCCCACAGCCAGTGTCAGCTCAGACCAAGACTCACTTTGATTACAGCTCCAATATCCCAACCAGGCTCAACTCACTAAGATTCACTGTGATTTCAGCTCCGATATCCCACCCAGGTTCAGCACAGACCAAGACTCACTCTGATTACAATCCGATATCACACCAAACGGTCAGCTCAGACCAAGACTCAGTCTGAGCAGACCCTGACTTGGATACTGGAGCTGTTATCAGAATAAGACTCATAGTGAATACCGCTCCGATAACCCACGAAGGGTCAGCTCAGACCAAGACTCACTGTGATTACAGCTCCGGTGTCCTTCCCAGAGTCAGCCTAGACCAAGGTTCACTGTGATTTCAGCTCCGATATCCCACCCAGGGCCAGCTCAGACCAAAACTCACTCTGAACACAGTCCGATATCCCACCCAAGGGTCAGCTCAGACCAAGTCTCACTGTGATTTCAGCTCCAATATCCCACAGCCAGTGTCAGCTCAGCCCAAGTCTCAGTGTGATTAAAGCTCCGACATCCCACCCAGGGTCCGCTGAGGTCAAGACTCACTGTGATTACAGCTCCGATATCCCACAGCCAAGGTCAGCTCAGATCAAGGCGCTCTTTGATTTCAGCTACGATATCCCAGCGAGTGTCGGCACGGTCCAAGTCTCACTGTGATTACAGCTCTGACACCCCACCCAGGGTCAGCTCAGACCAAGACGCCCTGCTATTACAGCTCCGATATCCCACCCAGGGGCAGCTCAGACCAAGATTAACTGTGATTAGAGCTCTGATACCCCACCCAGGGTCAGCTCAGACCAAGACTCACTGCAATAACAGCTCCAATATATACCCAGGGTCAGCACAGTCCAAGACTCACTGTGATTACAGCTCCAATATCCCACACAAGGGTCAGCCCAGACCAAGATTCACTGTGATTACTGCTCCGATATCCCACCCAGGGTCAGCTCAGACCAAGACTCACTCTGATTACAGTCCGATATCGAAGCCATGGGTCAGCACAGTCCAAGACTCACTGTGATTACAGCTCAGATATCCCAACTAAGGTCAGCTCAGACCAAGTATCAGTGCGATTGTAGCTACAATCTCCCACCCGGGGTCAGCTCAGACCAAGGTTTACAGTGATTGCAGTTCTGATATCCCATCCAGGGACAGCTCACATTAGGACGCTCTTTGATTACAGCTCCATTATCCCAGCGAGCGTCAGTACAGTCCAAGTCTCACAGTGATTACAGCTCCAATATCCCAACCAGGCTCAGCTCACTAAGATTCACTGTGATTTCAGCTCCGATATCTCACCCAGAGTCAGCACAGACCAAGACTCACTCTGATTACAATCCGATATCACACCAAAGGGTCAGCTCAGACTCAGTCTGAACAGACCCTGAGTTGGATACTGGAGCTGTTATCAGAGTAAGACTCATAGTGAATACCGCTCCGATAACCCACAAAGGATCAGCTCAGACCAAGACTCACTGTGATTACAGCTCCAGTATCCTTCCCAGAGTCAGCCTAGACCAAGGTTCACTGTGATTTCAGCTCCGATATCCCACCCAGGGCCAGCTCAGACCAAAACTCACTCTGAATATAGTCCGATATCCCACCCAAGGGTCAGCTCGGACCAAGTCTCACTGTGATTTCAGCGAAGATATCCCTCAGCCACTGTTAGCTCAGAGCAAGACTCACTGTGATTACAGCTCCCATATCCCACCCAGGGTCAGCTCAGAGCAAGACTCACTGTGATTACAGCTCCATTATCCCACCCAGTGTCAGCACACACCAAGTCTCTCTGGGATTACTGAAACAAATTCCCTGCCAGGGTCAGCTCAGAGCAAGACACACTGTGATTACAGCTCCAGTATTCCACCCAGGGTCACCTAAGACCAAGAATCACTGTGATTACAGCTCCGATATCCCACCCAGAGGCAGCTTAGTCCAAGACTCACTGTGATTACAGCTCCGATATCCCACTCAGGGTCAGCTCAGACCAAGACTCACGGTGATTACAGCTCCGATATCCCACTCAGGGTCAGCTGAGACCAAGACTCACTGTGATTGCAGCTCCAATATCCTTCCCAGAGTCAGCCCAGATCATGGCTCTCGGTGATTACAGCTCCGATATCCCACAGCCACGGTTAGCTCAGATCAAGACTCACTGTGATTTCAGCTCCGATATCTCACCCAGTGTTAGCTCAGACCAAGGTTCACTCGGAACACAGTCCGATATCCCACCCAAGGGTCAGCTCGGACCAAGTCTCACTGTGATTTCAGCTCTGATATCCCACAGCCAGTGTCAGCTCAGCCCAAGTCTCAGTGTGATTACAACTCCGACATCCCACCCAGGGTCAACTCAGGTCAAGACTCACTGTGATTACAGCTCCGATATCCCACAGCCAAGGTCAGCTCAGATCAAGGCGCTCTTTGATTTCAGCTACGATATCCCAGCGAGTGTCAGCACGGTCCAAGTCTCACTGTGATTACAGCTCTGATACCCCACCCAGGGTCAGCGCAGACCAAGTCTAACTGTGATTAGAGCTCCGATATCCCACCCAGGGTCATCTCAGACCAAGACGCCCTGAGATTACAGCTCCGATATCCCACCCAGCATCAGCACAGACCAAGATGCACTGTGATAACACCCAGCTCGGAGCAAGATTCACTGTGATTACAGCTCCGATATCCCACCCAGCGTCAGCACAGACCAAGACGCACTGTGATAACACCCAGCTCAGACCAAGATTAACTGTGATTAGAGCTCTGATATCCCACCCAGGGTCATCTCAGACCAAGACGCCCTGAGATTACAGCTCAGATATCCAACCCAGCGTCAGCACAGACCAAGACGCACTGTGATAACACCCAGCTCGGACCAAGATTCACTGTGATTTCAGCTCCGATATCCCACAGCAAGGGTCAGCTCAGACCAAGGCTCAGTGCGATTACAGCTCCGATATCTCACACAGGGTCAGCTCAGACCTAGACTCACTGTGATAACAGTTCCGATATCCCTCTCAGGTATCAGCTCAGACCAAGAATCTCTGTGATTACAACTCTGATATCCCACTCAGGGTCAGCTCTGACCAAGACTCTATGTGATTTCAGCTCTGATACCCCAACAGCCACGGTTAGCTCAGACCAAGTCTCACTGTGATTACAGTTCCGATGTCCCTCTCAGGTATCAGCTCAGACCAAGACACACTGTGATTACAGCTCCAATATCCCACCCAGGGTCAGCTCAGACCAAGACACACTGTGATTACACCTCCAATATCCCACCCAGGGTCAGCTCAGACAGAGGACTCACTGTGATTGCAGCTCCGATATCCCACTCAGTGTCAGCTCAGACCAAGCCTCACTGTGATTACAGCTCCGATATCTCACCCAGTGTCTGCTCAGACCAAGACTCACTGTGCTTACAGCTCCAATATCCCACCCAGGGTCAACTCATACCAAGTCTCACTTTGATTACAGTCAGATATCACACCCAAGGGTCAGCTCGGACCAAGACTCACTGTGATTTAAACTCCCATATCCCACAGCAAGGGTCAGCTCAGACCAAGGCTCAGTGCGATTACAGCTCCGATATCTCACCCAGGGTCAGCTCAGACCGAGACTCATATTGATAACAGTTCGATATCCCTCTCAGTTATCAGCTCAGATCAAGAGATTCTGTGATTACAGCTCCAATATCACACCCAGAGACAGCTCAGACCAAGATTCCATGTGATTACAGCTCCGATATCCCACCCAGTGTCAGCTCAGACCATGTCTCACTGTGATTACAGCTCGGATATCCCACCCAGGGTCAGCTCAGACCACGACTCACTGTGATTATCGTTCCGATATCCAACAGCCCAGGTCAGCTCAGACCAAAAGTCACTGTGATAACAGCTCCGATATCTCACCCAGGGTCAGCTCAGACCAAGGCTCACTCGGGCCACAGTCCGATATCGCACCCAAGGGTCAGCTCGGACCAAGTCTCACTGTGATTTCAGCTCCAATATCCCAACCAGAATCAGCTCAGACCAACATTAACTGTGATTACAGCTCCGATATACTACCCAGTGTTAGCTCAAACCAAGACTCACTGTGAGTAAACGCCGATATTCCACATCCAAAGATCATCACAGACCAAGACTCACTGTGATTACAGCTGCTATCGCTGCTATCCCACCCAGGGTCAGCTCAGACCAAGACACATAGATCACATAGATTATAGAACAATACAGCGTAGTACAGGCCATTTGGCCGTCAATGTTGCCCCGATCCAAGCCCATCTAACCTACACTAGCTCACTATCCTCCATATGCCTATCCACTGCCCATTTAAATGCCCATAAAGAGGGAGAGTCCACCACTGCTACTGGCAGGGCATTCCATGATCTCACAACTCGCTGAGTAAAAAATCTACCCCTAACATCTGTCCTATACCTACCACCCCTTAGTTTAAAGCTATGCCCCCTCATAATAGTTGACTCCATACATGGAAAAAGGTTCTTATGGTCAACCCTATCTAAACCACTAATCATCTTGTACACCTCTATCAAGTCATCAACCTTCTTTTCTCCAACAAAAACAGCCCTAAGTGCCTCAGCCTCTCCTCATACGATCTTCCTACCATACCAGGCAACATCCTGGTAAACCTCTTCTGCACACGTTCCAGTGCCTCCACATCCTTCCTATAGTATGGTGACCAAAACTGCACACAATACTCCAGATGCAGCCGCACCAGAGTCTTATACAACTGCAACATGACCTCAGGACTCCGGAACTCAATTCCTCTACCAATAAAAGCCAGGACATCATATGCCTTCTTCACAGCACTATTTACCTGGGTGGCAACTTTCAGAGATCTGTGTACATGGACACCAAGATCCCTCTGCTCATTCACACTACCAAGTATCCGACCATTAGCCCAGTACCCCATCTTTTTGTTACTCATACCAAAGTGAATCACCTCACACTTACCCACACTGAACTCCATTTGCCAACTTTCTGCCCAGCTCTGCAGCTTCTCTATATCCCGCTGTAACCTGACACATCCTTCCTCACTGTCAACAACTTCACCGACTTTTGTATCATCCGCAAACTTGCTCACCCAACCTTCTAGCCCCTCCTCCAGGTCATTTATAAAAATGACAAACAGCAATGGTCCCAAAACAGGTCCTTGCGGAGCACCACTAGTAACTGCACTCCAAGATGAACCTTTACCATCTTCTTCCTTCTTCCAGTCAGCCAATTCCTAATCCAAACCTCCAACTCACCCTCAATGCCATATCTCCGTATTTTTTGCAGTAGCCTACCATGGGGAACCTTATCAAATGCCTTACTAAAATCCATATACACCACATCTACCGCTTTCCCCTCGTCCACCTCCTTATTCACCTTCTCAAAGAATTCAATAATTTGTGAGGCACGATCTGCCCTTCACAAAACCATGCTGACTATCCTTGATCACATTATTCCTGTCCAGATGTTCATAAATCCTATTCCTTACAATTCTCTCTAAGACTTTGCCCACAACAGAATTGAGGCTCACCGGCCTACAGTTACTAGGGTTATCCCTACTCCCCTTCTTGAACAAGGGAACCACATTTGCTATCCTCCAGTCTTCTGGCACTATTCTTGTAGACAACGAGGACATAAAAAAAAAGGCCAATGGCTGTGCAATCTCCTCCCTTGCTTCCTAGAGAATCCTAGGATAAATGTCATCAGGCCCAGGGGACTTATCTATTTTCACCCTTTCCAGAATTTCCAACACCTCTTCCCTACATACCTCAAAGCCGTCCATTCTAATTAATTGTGCCTCAATATTCACATCGGCAACAATGTCCTGTTCCTGAGTGAATACTGATGAAAAGTATTCATTCAGTGTCTCCCCAATCTCTTCAGCCTCCACACGCAACTTCGCACTACTATCCTTGACTGGACCTATTCCTACCCTAGTCATTCTTTTATTCCTGACACACCTATAGAAAGCCTTTGGGTTTTCCCTAATCCTACCAACTAAGGACTTTTCATGTCCCCTCCTTGCTGCTCTTAACTCTCTCTTCAGATCCTTCCTGGCTACCTTATAACTCTCAATCGCCCCAATTGAACCTTCACGTCTCATCTTTACATAGGCCACCCTCTTCCCTTTAACAAGGGATTCCAATTCCTTATTAAACCATGGCTCCCTCACACGACCCTTTCATCCCTGCCTGACAGGTACATACTTATCAAGGACACTCAATAGCTGCACCTTGAACAAGCTCCACATACCAATTGCGCCCTTGCCTTGAAGCCTACTTTTCCAAGCCACGCATCCTAAGTCGTGCCTCACCGCATCATAATTTCCCTGCCCCCAGCTATAACTCTTGCCCTGCAATGCACATTTATCCCTCTCCATCACTAGAGTAAAAGTCACCGATTTGTGGTCACTGTCCCCAAAGTGCTCACCTACCTCCAATTCTAACACCTGGCCTGGTTCGTTACCCAGAACCAAATCCAGTATGGCCTCACCTCTTGTTGGCCTGTCTACATATTGTGTCAGGAAACCCTCCTGCACACATTGGACAAACACCGACCCATCTAACGAACTCGAGTTATAGCTTTCCCAATCAATATCAATCAATATCAATAAAGTCCCCCATAACAACACCCTATTACTTTCAAACTTCTCCTCAATCATCCTCGCAATACTTTCTTCTACGTCTCTAGGACTATTAGGAGGCCTGTAGAAAACTCCTAACAGGGTGACCTCACCTTTCCTATTCCTAACCTCAGAACAAACTACCTCAGATGGCGAGTCTTCATCCATCGTCCTTTCCACCGCTATAATACTACCTATGACAAGCAATACCACACCTCCACCTCTTTTACCCCCACCTCTGACCCTACTAAAACATTTAAACCCTGGAACCTGCAACAGCCAATCCTGTGTCTGTTCTACCCATGTCTCTGTAATAGCCACAACATCGAAATCCCAGGTACCAACCCACGCTGCAAGTTCACCTACCTTATTTCGTATACTTCTTGCATTGAAGTATACACACTTCAAGCCACTTTCCTGTTTACAGGCACCCTCCCTTGAGGGTGATGCCATGTTCCTAACCTCCCTACACTCCAGGTCCTGCACCCTAAAGCTACAGTCTAGGTTCCATGCCCCTGCAGAGTTAGCTTAAACATCCCCCAAGAGCACTAGCAAACCTCCCCCAGGGATACTGGTGCCCCTCAGGTTCAGATGTAGACCATCCTGTTTATAGAGGTCCCACCTTCCCCAGAAAGAACCCCAGTTATCCAGATACCGGAATCCCTCTCTCCTGCACCATCCCTGTAGCCACGCATTTAACTGTTCTCTCTCCCTATTCCTCAACTCTCTATCACGTGGCACGGGTAACAAACCAGAGACAACAACTCTGTTTGTTCTAACTCTGAGCTTCCAACCTAGCTCCCTGAAAGCCTGCCTAACATCCTCAGCCCTCCTCCTACCTATGTCGTTGGTGCCAATGTGGACCATGACTTCGGGCTGCTCCCACTCCCACTTAAGGACCCGGAAAACACGATCAGAGACATCATGTACCCTTGCACCTGGGAGGCAACATACCAAACGTGAGTCTCTCTCGCCCCCACAAAACCGCCTATCTGTGACCCGAACTATCGAGTACCCAATAACTATTGCTCTGCTCTTCTCCACCCTTCCCTTCTGAGCAACGGGGACAGGCTCCGTGCCAGAGGCCTGAACCCCATTGCTTACCCCTGGTAAGTCGTCCCCCCCACAAGAATCCAAAACGGTATATTTGTTCTTGAGGGAATCGGCCGCAGGGGGTCCCTGCACTGGCTGCTTCCTCCCAGTCCCCCTCACTGTCACCCATCTGTCTGCAATCTTTGCAGTTACTACTTCCCTAAAGCTCCGACCTATGACCCCCTCTGCCTCCCGAATGATCCTAAGTTTATCCAACTCCAGCTCCAGTTCCCTAACACGGTCTTGGAGGAGCTGGAGATGGGTACACTTCCTGCAAGTGTAATCAGCAGGGACGACCATGGCATCCCTCACCTCAAACATGTTGCAAGAGGAACATTGCACTGCCTTCACTGCCATCCCTCTAAAAGTAACCTTTTAAAAAAAAGAGGTCTAAAAAAATAGAACAAGCAAAATGCAGCACTTACCTACTTATTACAACGGGTCTTATTATTAGGTTAGAGGAGGATGGCGGGTGAGAGACACTACCTCTGTAGTGCCTCGGGTTCCACTCCTGCACGCTTTTATAGGGAAAAAAAACCTAACTAGGTAAGCTTGCGCTACACCAGCTTCTAGGTCCTGGCTGCCCCTCTGGTCGTCGTCACATCCCCCTGCTGCTCTCGCTGTGACTGTGAAGAGAAAAAAACACCGCTGCCCGCTACCCGCTACCCACTACCGGTAAGTAATTTTAAAACAAACTGTCTTACCTTAGCTATAGCCTTCCGGGTTCGTTTAAACTCAGCTGCTGCTCGCACTCAAAATCACTGTGATTACAGTTCTGATATCCCACCCAGGGTCAGCTCAGACCAAGACTCACTCTGATTACAGTCTGATATCACACAGCCAGGGTCATCTCAGACCAAGACTTACAGTGATTGCAGCTCCGATATCCCACCCAGGGACAGTTCACATTAGGACGCTCTTTGATTACAGCTCCGATATCCCAGCGAGCGTCAGCACGGTCCAAGTCTCACTGTGATTACAGCTCTGTTAACGCACTCAGGGTCAGCCTGACCAAGACTCCCTGCGAGTACAGCTCCGAAATCCCACCCAGTATCAGCTCAGACCATGATACACTGTGATTTCAGCTCCGATATCCCAGCCAGGGTCAGCACAGATCAAGACTCACTCTGATTACAGCTCCAATATCCCAACCAGGCTCAGCTCACTCAGATTCACTGTGATTTCAGCTCCGATAACCCACCCAGGGTCAGCACAGACCAAGACTCACTGTGATTACAGCTCTGATATCCCACCCAGGGACAGCTCAACCCAAGACTCACTGTGATTAATCTTGGATATCCCACATCCAAGGATCATCACAGACCAAGATACACTGTGATTACAGCTCTGATATCCCACCCAGGGTCAGCTCAGAACAAGACTCACTGTGATTACAGCTCTGATATGTCACCCAGGGTCAGCTCAGACCAAGACTCACTGTGATTACAGTCTGATATCACACAGCCAGGGTCATCTCAGACCAAGAATCACTGTGATTACAGCTCCAATATTCCACACAAGTGTTAGCCCAGACCAAGATTCACTGTGATTACTGCTCTGATATCACACCCAGGGTCAACTCAGACCAAGTCTCACTCTGATTCCAGTCCGATATCCCACCCATGGGTCAGCTCAGACCAAGACTCAGTGTGATTACAGCTCCGATATCCCACCCAGGGTCAGCTCAGACCAAGACTCACTGTGATTACACCTCCTATATCCCACCCAGGGTCAGCTCAGACCAAGACTCACTGTGAATATAGCTCCGATATGTCACAGCCAGGGTCAGCTGAGACCAAGACTCATTATGATAACAGCTCCGATATCTCACAAAGGAACAGTCAGACCAAGACTCACTGTGATTACAGCTCCGATATCACTCTCAGGGTCAGTTCAGACAAAGCCTCACTGAGATTACAGCTCCGATATCCCACCCAGGGTCAGCTCAGTCCAAGACCCATTGTGATTACAGCTCCAATATCTCACCCAGTGTCAGAACACACCAAGTGTCTCTGCGATTACCGAAACGAATTCCCAGCCAGCGTCATCTGAGACCAAGACACACTCTGAATACAGTCCGATATCCCACCCAAGGGTCAGCTCAGACCAGGACTCACTGTGATTTCAGCTCCGATATATACCCAGGGTCAGCACAGTCCAAGACTCACTGTGATTACAGTCCGATATCACACACCCAGTGTCAGCTCAGACCAAGACTCACTGTGATTACAGTTCCGATATCCCTCTCAGGTATCATCTCAGACCAAGACACACTGTGATTTCATCTCTGATATATACCCAGGGTCAGCACAGTCCAAGACTCACTGTGATTTTAGCTCTGATATCCCACCCAGGGTCAGCTCAGACCAAGTATCAGTGCGATAGTAGCTCCAATCTCCCACCCGTGGTCATCTCAGACCAAGACTTACAGTGATTGCAGCTCCGATATCACACCCAGGGATAGCTCACATTAGGACACTCTTTGATTACAGCTCCGATATCCCAGCGAGAGTCAGCACGGTCCAAGTCTCACTATGATTACAGCTCTGTTATCCCACCCAGGGTCAGCCTGACCAAGACTCCCTGTGATTACAACTCCGATATCCCACCCAGTATCAGCTCAGACCAAGATTCACTGTGATTTCAGCTCCGATATCCCAACCAGGGTCAGCTCAGACCAAGATTCACTGTGATTTCAGCTCCGATATCCCACCCAGGGTCATCTCAGACCAAGACTAGCTATGATTGCAGCTTTGATATCCCACCCAGGGTCAGCTCAGTCTACGACTCAATATGATAACAGCTCCGATATCCCACAAAGGGTCAGCTCAGACCAAGACTCACTGTGATTGCAGCTCCGATATCACTCTCAGGGTCAGTTCAGACAAAGCCTCACTGAGATAACAGCTCCGATATCCCACCCAGGGTCAGCTCGGTCCAAGACCCATTGTGATTACAGCTCCAATATCTCACCCAGTGTCAGAGCACACCAAGTGTCTCTGCGATTACCGAAACGAATTCCCAGCCAGCGTCATCTGAGACCAAGACTCACTCTGAATACAGTCCGATATCCCACCCAGTGTCAGCACAGACCAAGTCCCACTGTGATTTCAGCCCCGATATCCCACCCAGTATCAACTCAGACCAAGACTTACTGTGATTACAGCTCCGATATCCCACCCAGGGTCAACTCAGACCAAGACTCACTGTGATTATTGCTCCGATATCCCACCCAGGGTCAGCTCAGACCAAGACTCACTGTGATTACAACTCCGATATCCCACCCAGGGTCAGCTCAGACCAAGACTCACTGTGATTACAACTCCGATATCCCACCCAGGGTCAGCTCAGACCAAGACTCACTGTGATTACAACTCCGATATCCCACCCAGGGTCAGCTCAGACCAAGACTCACTGTGATTATAGCTGTCCCCGGTTGGGGTATGGGTCTGTTTTTTCAGTGAAACGGTGTCTGACCTAAGCTGGCAGGTCTACTGGGGCTGTATTCACAGTAAATCTGGGTCTGAACAGACCCTGGTTGGGGAATGGGGGATGTATTTACAAAGAATCTGGATCTCAGCTGACCCTTGCTTGGCTAAAGGGGCTGTATTTACAGTGAATCTGGGGCTGAGCTATGCCTCAGTTGGGGGATGCATGCTGCAATGACAGTGAGTCTGGGTCTGAGCTGACCCTGGGTGAGGTATGTGGCCTGTACTCACGGTGAATCTGGGTCTGAACTGACCATAGATGTGGTATGGGGGCTGTATTCGCAGTGAATCAGTGTCTGTGCTCTCCTTGGGCTGTGTGTGGGAGCTGCATTCTCATGAATCTGGGTCTAATCTGATGCTGGCTGGAGAATGGGGTTTAACTTCACAGTGAATCTGGCTTTGAGCTTACCCTGGATAGGGTATAGGTCTGTATTTTCAGTGAAACTGTGTCTGAGCTAATCCTGGGTGGGGAACTGGGGATGTATTCACAGTGAATCTGGGTCTGAGCTGTCCCTGGGTGTGGTATGGTTGTTGTATTCACAGTGAATCTGGTAGGGTATGGAGGCTTGGGTGGGGTATGAGTTCTCCTTGGGTACGGTGTGGGAGATGTATTCACAGTAAACCTGTGTCTGAGCTGACCCTGGATGAGGTGTGTGGGTTGTATTCACAGTGAATCTGTGTCTGTGCTCTTCCTGAGCTGTGTATGGGAGCTGTATTCACGTTGAAACTTGGTCTGGACTAACCTACATGAGGATTGGGTGCTGTATTCACTGTGAATGTGGCTTTGAGCTGTCCCCGGTTGGGGTATGTTCAGTGAAACTGTGTCTGACCTAATCCTGTGTGGGGAACGAGGGATGTACTCACAGTGAATCTGGGTCTGAGCTGTCCCTGGGTGTGCAATAGTGCTGTATTCACAGTGAATCTGGTTCTGATCTGATGCTGGGTCGGGCATGGGAGCTGTATTCACAGCTAATCTGGATCTACAGCATGAAATTTGGTTGGGTATGAGGGTTGTATTCGTAGCGTGTATGGGTCTGATCTGACGCTGGCTGGGATATGTTTAGTGAGTCTGGGTAGGAGCTGACTCTGGTTGAGATATGGGGCTGTATTCACAGTGAATCTGGGTCTGAGCTTATCCTGGGTAGGGGAGAGGGGATGTATTCACAGTGAATCTGGGTGGGATATGGGGACTGTATTCACAGTCAATTTGTGTTAGAACTAACCCTGTGTGGGGTATGGGAAATGTATTCAGAGTGATTCTGGGTCTGAGCTAACCATGCGCTGTATTCACAGCGAATCAGTGTCTGTGCTTTCCCTGGGATTTGTATGGAAGTTGTATTCACAGTGAAATTTTAGTCCTGGCTAACCCTGTGTGGAGTAAGGGGGCTGTATTCACGGTGAATCTGAGTCTGAGTTGACCCTTGGTCGAGTAAGGGGCTGTATTCACAGTGAATCTTGGTCTGAGCTGACCCTGGGTGGTGTGTTGGGGCTGTATTCACAGTGAACCTTGGTCTGAACTAACCAAGGCTGAATCTTGGTGGGGTATGGGGACTGTAATCACTGTGAATCTGGATCTTTGCTGACCCTCGGTGTGGTAAAGGGTTGTATTCACAGTGAATCTGGATCTGAACTCACCCTGGGTATGGTATGGGGGATGTATTCACAGTGAATCTGGAACTGAGCTGACTCTGTGTGGACGTTGAGGCTGTTTCCAATGTGAATCCGTCTCTGAGCTGATCCTCGGTGCGGTATGAGGGCTGTATTCAGTGAATCTGGGTCTGAGCTGACCCTTGGTGGGGTATGAGGGATGTATTAGCAGTAAATCTGTTTCTGACTTGGTCATGAGTGGGAAACACGGGCAGTATTCACTTTGAGTCTGTGTCGGAGTTAACCTTGGTTAGGGTATGGCATCTGTATTAACAGTGATTCTGACTCTGAGCTGACCCGGAGTGTGGTTCTGGGCGATGTATTCACAGTGAATCTGGATCTGAGCTGACCCTGGGCTAGGTATGAGGGTTTCATTAATAGTGAATCTGGGTCTGAGCTGACCCTTGGTGGGGTAAGGGGATTTGTACCCAAAGTGAATCTTGGTCTGAGCTGACCCTGGGTGGTTTATGGGGGCTGTATTCATAGTGAATCTGGATCTGAACTAATCCTGGGTGGACTGTGGGGTCTGTACTTACAGGGCGAATCAGGGTCTAAGGTGACCCTGGTTGGGATATGGGAGATGTTCAAAGTTTGGGAGAAGATTTGTAGCTCGGGTGCTCATTGTTGTGGTTCTGTTTGCCATTAGCAAAACTAATGTAGTGTACAAAATCCCATGCAAGGACTGCACAAAACACTACATCGGACAAACAGGAAGACAGTTAACGATCCGTATACACGAACACCAACTAGCAACGAAACGACACGAACAGCTATCCTTAGTAGCCACACACACAGACGGCAAGCTACATGAATTCGACTGGGACAACACTACCATTATAGGGCAAGCCAAACAGAGAACAGCCAGGGAACTCCTAGAGGCATGGCACTCATCCACAGACTCTATCAACAAACACATCGACCTGGACCCAATATACCGGCCACTGCAGCGGACAGCCCGAACTGACAACCGGAAGCGGCAGAGACAGGCCACTATAAATGCCGGAGGAAACAGCACAGAAGTGCTTCACAGGAAGCTCCCAAGCACTGAGGATGTCACCTAGACAGGGGATGAAACGTTTGCAAGACAAATTCCCAGCTCGGCGAACAGAACCACAACAATATGGGAGATATATTTACAGTAAATCCCTGTCAGAGCTAACGCTGGGAAGTGTATTGGGGCTGTATTCACAGTGAATCAGGGTTGGAACAGACCTTGGTTGGGGAATGGGGGATGTATTTACAAAGAATCTGGGTCTGAGCTGACCCTTGGTGGGGTATGGGGGTCGTATTCACAGTGACTCTGGGTCTGAGATAGCCTTGTGTAGGGTATGGGAGATATATTCGGAGTGAACCTGTGTCTGAACTGACCCTAGGTGAGGTATGTGGGCTGTATTCACAGTGAATCTGGCTTTGAGCCGACCCTGGTTGTGGCATGGGTCTGTATTTTCAGTAAAACTGTGTCTGAGCTGACCCTGGGTAGTGAACGGGGGATGCATTCACAGTGAATCTGGGAATGAGCCCTCCCTGGGAGGGGAATGGTGCTGTATTCACAGTGAATTTGCGTCTGAACAGATCCTGGTTGGGGAATGTACTTACAAAGAATCTGGGTCTCAGCTGACCCTTGATGGGGTAAAGGGGCTGTATTCACAGTGAATCTGGGTCTGAGCTGACCCTGGGTGGGGAATGGGGGCTGTATTCACAGTGAATATGTGTCTGTTCTCTCCCTGGGCTGTGTATGGGAGCTGTATTCACTGTGAATCTGGGTCTGGACTAACCTGCATGAGGAATGGGGGCTGTGTTCACTGTGAATGTGGCTTTGAGCTGTCCCCAGTTGGGGTATGGGTCTGTATTTTCAGTGAAACTGTGTCTGACCTAACCCTTTGTGGGGAACGAGGGATGTACTCACAGTGAATCTGGGTCTGAGCTGTCCCTGGGTGTGCAATGGTGCTGTATTCACAGTGAATCTGGTTCTGATCTGACGCTGGGTCGGGCATGGGGGCTGTATTCACAGTTAATCTGGATCTGCAGCATGAAACTTGGTGAGGCACGAGGGTTGTATTCGGAGTGTGTATGGGTCTGAACTCTCACTGGCTGGGATATGGAGACTGTACTCACAGTGAGTCTGGGTAGGAGCTGACTCTGGTTGAGGTCTGGGGCTGTATTCATAGTGAATCTGGTTCTGAGCTAACACTGGGTGGGATATAAGGGATGTATTCACAGTAAATCTATGTCTGAGCTAAAACTGAGTGGGGAAAGAGGTATGAATTCACAGTAAATCTGGTTCTGAGCTGACCCTGGGTGGGGTATGGGGGCAGTATTGACAGTGAATCTGGGTCTCGGTTGAATCTTGGTGAGGTATGAGGGCTGTAATCACTGTGAATCTGGATCTGTGCTGACCCTGTGTGGACTATGGGGCTGTTTCCAATGTGAATCTGGCTCTGAGCTGATCCTGGATGTGGTATGAGGGCTGTATTCACAGTGAATCTGGGTGTAAGCTGACCCTCGGTGGGATATGGGGACAGTATTCACAGTGAGTTTGTGTCAGAGCTAATCCTGTGTGGGGTATGGGGAATGTATTCAGAGTGAATCTGGGTCTGAGCTGACCATGGGTGGGATATGGTGGCAGTATTCACAGTGAATCCGTGTCTGTGTTTTCCCTGGGATTTGTATGGGAGTTGTATTCACAGTGAATTTTGGTCTGGGCTAACCCTGGGTTGAGTACGGGGGCTGTATTCACAGTGAATCTGTGTGGTCCAGTAAGGGGACTGTATTCACAGTGAATCTTGGTCTGAGCTGACCCTGGGTGGGGTGTTGGGGCTGTATTCTCAGTGAACCTTGGTCTGAGCTAACCCTGGGTCTGGTATGGGGGATGCATTGACAGTAAATCTGGATCTAGGCTGAATCTTGGTGGGGTATGTGGACGGTAATCACAGTGAATCTGGATCTTTACTGACCCTCGGTGGGGTAAGGGGTTGTATTCACAGTGAATCTGGGTCTGAACTGACCCTGGGTATAGTATGGGGCCTGTATTCACAGTAAATCTGGTTCTGAGCTGACTCTGTGTGGACTGTGAGGCTGTTTCCAATGTGAATCTGCCTCTGAGCTGATCCTGGGTGCGGTATGACGGTTGTATTCACAGTGAATCTGGGTCTGAGCTAATCCTGGGTAGGGTATAGGGCTTGTATTCACAGTGAATTTGTGTCTGAGCTAATCCTTGGTGGGGTATGAGGGACGTATTCACAGTAAATGAATAGTGGGCGGCACGGTGGCACAGTGGTTAGCACTGCTGCCTCACAGTGCTAGAGACCTGGGTTCATTTCCCGCCTCAGGCGACTGACTGTGTGGAGTTTACACATTTTCCCCGTGTCTGCGTGGGTTCCTCCGGGCGCTCCGGTTTCCTCCCACAGTCCAAAAACCTGCAGGTTAGGTTAAATTGCCTGTAATGTTAGGTGAAGGGGTAAATCTGGGGGACTGGGTCTGGGTGGGCCGCGCTTCGGCAGGTCGGTGTGGACTTGTTGGGCCGAAGGGCCTGTTTCCACTCTGTAAGTAATCTAATCTAAATCTGTTTCTGAGCTGGTCATGGGTGGGAAACACGGGCTGTATTCATTCTGAGTCTGGGTCTGCTCTAACCCTGGTTAGGGCATAGCATCTGTATTAACAGTGATTCTGGGTCTGAACTGACCCAGAGCGCGGTTATGGACGATGTATTCACAGTGAATCTGGATCTAAGCTGACCCTGGGCTGGGTATGAGGGCTGCATTAATACTGAATCTGGGTCTGAGCTGACCCTTGGTGGGGTAAGGGGGTTTGTATCCACAGTGAATCTTGGTCTGAAATGACCATGTTTGGTCTATGGGGGCTGTATTCATAGTGAATCTGGATCTAAACCAACCCTGGGTGGACTGTGGGGTCTGTATTTTCAGAATGAATCAGGGTCTAAGGTGACCCTGCTTGGGACATGGGAGATGTATTCACAGTAAATCCCTGTCTGAGCTAACGCTGGGAGATGTATTGGGGCTGGCTGTATTCACAGTGAATCTGGGTAGGGAACGGGGGATGCATTCATAGTGAATCTGGTTATGAGCTGTCCCTGGGAGGGGAATGGTGCTGTATTCACAATGAATTTGTGGCTGAGCTGATCCTGGTGGGATATGGGGGCAGTATTCACAGTGAATCTGGGTCTGAGCTAACCCTGGGTGTAGTATGGGTTCTGTATTCACAGTGAAACTGGGTTTTAAGCTGACTTTCGTTCAGATATAGGGCTGTATTCACAGTGAATCTGGTTCTGAGCTGACCTTGGGTGGGTTATGGGGGTTGTACTTAAAGTGAATCTGTGTCTGAATTGACCTTGGTGGTTTATGGGAGCTGTGTTCACAGTGAATCTGTGTTTGAGCTGACCCTGGGTGGGGAATGTGGGCTATGTTCACAGTGAATCTGCGTCTGAGCTGGCCATTTTTGGGTTACGGGGGCTGTATTAACAGTGAGTGTTGGTCTGAGTTGACACTGGATGTAGTATGGAGGCTGTATTCACAGTGAATCTTGGTCTGAGCTAACCTTGAGTCAGGTATGGGATCTGTTTTCACAGTGAATCTGCATGTGAGCTGACCCTAGCTGGAGAAAGGGGGCTGTATCCACAATGAATCTTGGTCTGAGCTGACCTTGGCTGAGGTATGGGGGTGTATTCACAGTGAATCTGTATCTGAATTACCCTTGGATGGGGTATGAGAGCTGTTTTCACAGTGAATCTGTGTCTTGCTGACCCTGGGTTGGGTATAGGGGATGTATTGTCAGTGAATCTGGGTCTAGGCTGAATCTTGGTGGGGTTAGAGTGCAGTAATCAGTGCGAATCTGGATCTGTGCTGACCATGGGTGCTAATAGGGGTTGTATTTACAGTGAATCTAGGTCTGAACCAACTCTGAGTGTTGTATGGGGACTGTATTCACAGTGAATCTGTGCCTGAATTACCCTTGGGTGGAGTTTGGGATCTGTTTTCACAGGGAGTCTGTGTCTGAGCTGATCCTGGGTGGGGAATGTGGGCTCTCTTCACAGTGAATCTTGGTCTCAATTTACCTTGGAATTGATATGGGGGATGCATTCACAGTGACCCTGTGTCTGTGCTTACCCTGGGTGAAGTATGTGGGCTGTATTCACAGTGAATCTGGTTCTGAGCTGACCCTGGGTGAAATATGGGGGGATATTCACAGTGATTCTGTGTTTGTGCTATCGCTGAGCTGTGTATGGGAGCTGTATTAACAATGAATCTGCGTCCGCAGTAACCCTGGGTAGGGAACGGGGCTGTATCAACAGTGAATGTGGGTCTGAGCTGACACTGGGTGGGATATGGAGGCGGTATTCGCACTGAATTTGTGTCTGAGCTAACCCTGTGTGGAGTATGGGTGATGTATTCACATGAATTTTTGTCTGAGCTGATCCACGTTGGATATGGGGGCAGGATTCAAAGTGAATCTGAGCCTGAGCTAACCTAGGGTGCGGCATGGGTTTTGTATTCACAATGAATCCCTGTCTGAGCTAATGCTGGGAGGTGTATTGGGGCTGTATTCACAGTGAGTCTGGGTCTGAACAGACCCTAGTTGTGGAATGGGGGATGTATTTAGAAAGAATCTGGGTCTGAGCTGACCCTTGGTGGGGTATGAGGGCTGTATTTACACTGAATCTGGGTCTGAGCTAATCCTGTGTGTTGTATGTGGTCTATATTCACAGTGAACCTGAGTCAGAGCTGACTCTGCGTGGGATATGGGCGATGTATTCACAGCGAAATTTGGTCTGAGTTGACTGTGAGTGGGGTATGGGGAGGGTGATTCACAGTGAATCTGGGTCACAGCTGACCCTGGATTTGGTATGGGGGCTGTATTCACAGTGAATCTGGATCTGAACTAACTCTGGGTGGGCTATGGGATCTGTATTTTCAGGGTGAATCAGGGTCGAAGGTGATCCTGGTTGGGATATGGGAGATGTATTCACAGTAAATCCCTATCTGAGCTAACGCTGGGAGGTGTATTGGGGCTATATTCACAGTGAATCTGGGTCTGAAGAGACTCTGGTTGGGGAATGGGTGTTGTACTCACAGTGAATCTGGGTCTGAGATTACCTTGGGTATGGTATGGGGGATGTATTCGAAGTGAACCTGTGTCTGAGGTGACCCTGGGTAAGGTTTGTGGATTGTATTCACAGTGAATCTGCATCTGTGCTCTCCCTGGCCTCTGTATGGCAGCTGTTTTCACAGTTAATCTGGGTCTTGACTAACCCCTTGACTAGGGGTCTGTATTTTCAGTGAAACTGTGTCTGAGGTAACCCTGTATGGGGAATGGAGGTTGTATTCACAGTGAATCTGGGTCTGTGCTGTCCCTGGGTGGGGAATGGTGCTGTATTCACAGTGAATCTGGTTCTGAGCTGACGCTGGGTGGGGCATGGGGGTTGTATTCACAGTTAATCTAGATCTGCAGCATGAAACTTGGTGGAGTATGAGGGTTGTATTCGTAGTGTTTCTGGGTCTGAGCTCACCCTGGGTGAGATATGGGGACTGTACTCACAGTGAGTCTGGATAGGAGCTGACTCTGGTTGAGGTATGGGGCTGTATTCATAGTGAATCTGGTAATGAGCTGACACTGTGTGTGATATAAGGGACATATTCACAGTGAGCCTGGGTCTGAGCTAACACTGAGTGGGGAAGGGGATGAATTCACAGCGAATCTGGGTCTGAGCTAACCCTGGGTTGGGTAAGGAGGCTGTCATCACAGTGAGTCTGTGTCTGAGCTGACCCTGGGTTGGTTAAGGAGACTGTAATCACAGTGAATCTGGGCCTGTGCTGACTCTGGGTGCAGTATGGGGGTGGTATTCACAGTGAATCTGGGTCTGAGCTGGCCCGGGGGACACTATGGAGCTGTATACAATGTGAATCTGGCTCTGAGCTGACCCTGAGTGCAGTATGGGGGCTATATTCACAGTGAATCTGGGTTTGAGCTCACTCTGGGTACGGTATGGGGGCTGTATTGACAGTGAATCTGTGTCTGAATTGATGTTGGGTGGGGTATGGGAGCTTTATCCAAAATGAATCTTGGTGTAAGCTGACCCAGGGTGCGGTATGGGGGCTGTATACAATGTGAATCTGGCTCTGAGCTGACCCTGGGTGCGGTATGGGGGCTGTATTCATAGTGAATCTGGGTCTGGGCTGACCATGGGTAGGGTATGGGGGCTGTATCCAAAATGAATCGTGGCATGAGCTGACACTGGGTAGGGTATGGGGGCTGTATACAATGTGAATCTGGCTCTGAGCTGAATCTGGGTGCACTATGGGGGCTGTATTCACAATGAATCTGGATCTGAACTGACCCTAGGAGGGCTGTGGTGTCTGTATTCACAGTGAATCAGAATCAAAGGTTGGGTTATGGGAGATGTATTCACAGTGAATCCCTGTCTGAGCTAACGCTGGGAAGTGTATTGGGGCTGTATTCACAGTGAACCTGGAAACTGAGGGTACTCAGATTGCGATATGGAGGCTGTATTCGCAGTGAATCTGGTTCTAAGCTGACCCTTGGTGCGGTATGGGGGCTGTATTCACAGTGAATCTTGGTCTGGGTAGGGGATTGGGGCTGCATTCACAGTGTATCTGGGTTTGAGCTGACTCTAGGTACAGTATGGGGTCTGTATTCACAGTGAATCTGTGTTGGAATTGATCTTGGGTGAAGTATGGAAGCTGTATTCACAGTGAATCTGAGTCAGAGATGTCCCTGGGTGGAGAATGTGGGCTGTATTCACAGTGAATCTGAATCTGAGCTGACCCTTGATAGAGTAAGGGGTCTGTATCCACAATGAATCTTGGCCTGAGCTGACCTTGGGTGGTGTATGAGGTCTGTATTCACAGTGGTTTTGTGTCAGAGCTAACCCTGTGTGGGGTATGGAGGATGTATTCACAGTGAATATGGGTCTGAGCTGACCATGGGTGGGGTATGAGGGCTGTATTCACAGTGAATCTGTGTCCAAATTACCCTTGGGTGGGGTATGGTAGCTGTTTTCACAGTGAATTTGTGTCTGAGCTGATCCTGGGTGGGGAACGTGTGCTCTATTCACAGTGAATCTGTGTCTGAGCTGACCCTGGGTGGGGAACGTGTGCTCTATTCACAGTGAATCTGTGACTGAGCTGACCCTGGGTGGGGAACGTGGGCTCTATTCACAGTGAATCGGGGTCTGAGCTGACCCTGGGTGGGAAATGGGAGTTGTATTCGCAGTGAATCTGTGTTTGTGCTATCCCTGGGCTGTTATGGGTGCTGTATTCACAGTTAATCTGGGTATGAGCTGACTCTGGGTGGAATATGGGGGATGTATTCACAGTGAATCTGGGTCTGAGATAACTCTGGGCAGGGGATGGGGGCTGCATTCACAGTGTATCTGGGTTTGAGCTGACTCTGGGTACGGTATGGTGGCTGTATTCACAGGGAATCTGGGTCGGAGATAACTCTGGGTAGGGGGTAGGGGCTGCATTCAACGTATATCAGGGTTTGAGCTGACTCTGGGTATGGTATGGGGTCTGTATTCACAGTGAATCTACATCTTAGCTGACCATGGTTCTAGTATGGGGGCTGTGTTCACAGTGAATCTGTGTTGGAATTGATCTTGGGTGGAGTACGGAAGCTGTATTCACAGTGAATCTGAGTCAGAGCTGTCCCTGGGTGGAGAATGTGGGCTGTATTCACAGTGAATCTGAATCTGAGCTGACCCTTGGTGGAGCAAGGGGTCTGTATCCACAATGAATCTTGGTCTGAGCTGACCTTGGGTGGTGTATGGAGGCTGTATTATCATTGAACCTTGGTCTAGTATTCGAGATGTATTGTCAGTGAATCTGAGTCTAGGTTGAATCTTGGTGCGGTATGAGGGCTGTAATCAGTGTGAATCTGGATCTGTGGTGACCCTGGATGTAAAATGGGGTTGCATTTACAATGAATCTTGGTATGAGCTGACCCTGGGTGTGGTATGGGGTCTGTATTCACAGTGGCTTTGTGTCAGAGCTAACCCTGTGTGGGGTATGGAGGATGTATTCACAGTGAATATGGGTCTGAGCTGACCATGGGTGGGGTATGAGGGCTGTATTCACAGTGAATCTGTGTCCGAATTACCCTTGGGTGGGGTATGGGAGCTGTTTTCACAGTGAATTTGTGTCTGAGCTGACCCTGGTTGTGGTATGGGTCTGTATTTTCAGTGAAACTGTGTCTGAGCTAACCCTGAATGGGGAAAGGGGAATGTATTCACAGTGAATCTGGGTCTGAACTATCCCTGGGAGGGGAATGGTGCTGTATTCACAGTGAATTTGTGTCTGAGCTAACCCTGTTTGGGGGATGTGTGATGTATTCACACTGAATTTGGGTCAGAGCTGATCCTGGTGGGATATGGGGGCAGTATTCACAGTGAATCTGGGTCTGACTGAACCCTGGGTGCAGTATGGGCTCTGTATTCACAGTGAAACTGGGTTTGAGGTCAGCCTCGTTCGGGTATGGGGCTGTATTCACAGTGAATCTGGTTCTGAGCTGACTCTGGGTGCCGTATTGGGGTGGTATTCACAGTGAATCTGAATCTGAGGTGACCCAGGGTGCGATATGGGGGCTATATTCACAGTGAATCTGGATCTGAACTTACCTTAGGTGGGCTGCGGTGTCTGTATTCACAGTGAATCGAGGAGTAAGGTGACCCTCGTTGGGATATGGGAGATGTATTCACAGTGAATCCCTGTCTGAGCTAACGCTGGGAGCTGCATTGGAGCTGTATTCACAGTGAATCTGGGTCTGAACAGACCCTGGTTGGGGAATGGGGGATGTATTTACCAAGAATCTGGTTCTGAGCTGACCCTTGGTGGGGTAAGGAGGTTGTATTCACAGTGAATCTGGGTCTGAGTTAATCCTGTGTGTCGTATGTGGGTTGTATTCACAGTGAATCTGGGTCTGAGCTAACCCTGGGTGGGATATGGGCGATGTATTCACTGTTAATCTTGGTCTGGGTTGACCGTGAGTGGGGTATGGGGGGAGTGATTCATAGTGAATCTGGGTTAAAGCTGACCCTGGATTTGGTATGGGGTCTGTATTCACAGGGAATCTGGGTCTGAGCTGACCATTGGTGGGTATAGGAGCTGTATTCACATTGAATCTGGGTCTGAGCTGACCCTGGGTGGAGAATGTGGGCTGTATTCACAGTGAATCTGGGTCTGAGCTGTACCTGGGTGGAGAATGTGGGCTGTATTCACAGTGAATCTGGGTCTGAGCTGTACCTGAGCGGGGTATGGGGGCTGTATTCCCAGTGAATCTGGGTTTGAGCTCACCCTGGGTGGGGTATGGGCTGTAAACGCAACACATTAGGGTCTGAGATACCCCTTAGTGGGGTATGAGGGATGTATTCGCATTAGATCTGTTTCTGAGCTGATAGTGGGTTGGAAACATGGGCTGTATTCACTCCGAGTCTGTGTCTGAGCTAAACCTGGGTAGGGTATGGCATTTGTATTAACAGTGATTCTGGCTCTGGGCTGAGCCTGAGTGCAGTTATGTGCGATGTATCCACAGTGAATCTGGATCTGAAGAGACCCTGGTTGGGAAATGGGGTATGTATTTACCAAGAATCTGGTTCTGACCCTTGGTGCGGTATGGGTGTTGTATTCACAGTGAATCTGGGTCTGAAATTACCTTGGATATGGTATGGGGGATGTATTCACAGTGAACCTGTGTCTGAGCTGACCCTGGGTGAGGTTAGTGGATTGTATACACAGTGAATCTGCATCTGTGCTATCCCTCAGCTTTGTATGGGAGCTGTATTTACAGTTATTCTGGATCTTGACTAACGCTGGGTGGGGAATTGGGGTTGTATTCACATTGAATGTGGCTTTGACCTGACCCTGGTTGGGGTATGAGTCTGTATTTTCAGTGAAACTCTGTCTCAACTAACCCTGTGTGGGGAACGGGGGATGTATTCACAGTGAATCTGGGTCTGTGCTGTCTCTGGGTGGGGAATGGTGCTGTATTCACAGTGAATCTGGTTCTGAGCTGACACTGGGTGGGCCATGGGGGCTGTATTCACAGTTAATCTAGATCTGCAGCATGAAACTTGGTGGGGTATGAGGGTTGTATTCGTAGTGTGTCTGGGTCTGAACTCACACTGGCTGGGATATGGATACTGTACTCACAGTGAGCCTGGGTAGAAGCTGACTCTGGTTGAGGTATGGGGCTGTATTCACAGTGAATCTGGCTTTGAGCTCACCCTAGTTGGGGTATGGGTCTGTATTTTCAGTGAGTCTGTTTCTGAGCTAACCCTGGGTAGGGAACTGGGGATGTATTCACAGTGACTCTGGGTCTGAGCTGTCCCTGGGAGGGGAATGCTGCTGTATTCAGTGAGCCTGGGTCTGAGCTGACCCTGGGCAACTATGGGAATGTATACAATGTGAATCTAGCTCTGAGCTGACCCTGGGTGCGGTATGGGGGCTGTATTCACAGTGAATCTGGATCTGAACTGACCCTGTGTGGGCTGTGGAGTCTGTATTCACAGTGAATCAGGGTCTAAGGTGACCCTGGTTGGGATATGGGAGATGTATTCACAGTGAATCCCTATCTGAGCTAACGCTGGGAGGTGTATTGGGGTTGTATTCACAGTGAATCTGGGTCTAAACAGACCCTGGTTGGGGGATGGGGGTGTATTTACAAAGAATCTGGGTCTGAGTTGTCCCTTGCTGGGGTATGGGGCTGTATTCACAGTGAATCTGGGTCTGAGCTATCACTGGGCTGTGTATGGAGTGCAGCACTGACAGTGAGTCTGGGCCTGAGCTGACCCTGGTTGGGGTATGGGTGTTGTATTCACAGTGAATCTGGGTCTGAGATATCCTTGGGTAGGGTATGGGGGATGTACTCACAGTAAACCTGTGTCTGAACTGACCCTGGATGAGGTATGTGGATTGAATTCACAGTGAATCTGCATCTGTGCTATCCCTGGGCTGTGTATGGGAGCTGTACTCACAGTGAATCTGGGTCTGGACTAACCCTGGGTGGAGAATGGGGGTTGTATTCACAGTGAATGTATGTCTGACCTAACCCTGTGTGGGGTATGGGTTATGTATTCACAGTGAATATGGGTCTGAGCTGACCCTGGGTGCGGCATGGGTTCTGTATTCACAATGAATCCCTGTCTGAGCTAATGGTGGGAGGTGTATTGAGGCTGTATTCACAGTGAGTCTGGGTCTGAACAGACACTGTTGGGGAATGGGGGATGTAGTTACAAAGAATCTGGGTCTGATCTGACCCTTAGTGTGGTAAGGGGGGCTGTATCCACAGTGAATGTGGGTCTGAGCTATCCCTGGATTGAGTATGGGTGCTGCATTGACAAGTGAATCTGGGTCTGAGATATCCTTGTGTAGGGTATGGGAGATTTATTGGGAGTGAACATGTGCCTGAACTGTCGCTAGGTGAGGTATGTGGGCTGTATTCACAGTGAATCTGGGTCTGAGCTGACCCTGGGTGGGATATGGGAGCAGTATTCGCAGTGAATCTGTGTCTGAGCTATCCCTGGTCTGCGTATAGGAGCTGCATTCACAGTGAATCTGGGTCTGAGCTGACTCTGGGTGGAGAATGGGGGCTGTATTCACAGTGAATCTGGGTCTGAGCTGTCACAGGTGGTGGTATGGAGGCTGTGTTCACAGTGAATCTGAGTCTTAACTAAACCTTGTTGGGGATGACAGATGATTTCACGGAATCTGGACGTGAGCTAACCCTGGGTGGAATATGGGGCCTGTATTCACATTGAATCTGGCTTTGAGCTGACCCTGGGTGTGTTTATGCGTGATGTATTCATAGCGAATCTGGATCTGAGCTGACCCTGGGTGGGGTTTGGGGCTGCATTAACAGTGAACTTGGCTCTGAGCTGACCCTGCCTGGGTATGGGGACTGTATTCACACTGAACTGGGTCTGAGCTGACCCTGGGTGTGCTGTGGGAGATGTATTTACAGTGAATCTGGGTCTGAACTGACCCTGAGTGGGGATTTGAGGCTGTATTTACAGTGAATCTGGTTCTAAGCAGACCCTGGGTGATGTAAGGGGGATGTATTCACATTGAGTCAGGCTCTGAGCTGACCTGGGTGGGTTATTGAGTCTACATTCACAGTGAATCTGGTCAGACTCAAACCTGGGTGGGGTGTGGAGGCTGTATTCACAGTGAATCTGGGTCTGTGTTGAACCTGGCTGTGCTATGGGGGATGTATTCACAGTGAATCTGAGTCTGAGCTGACCCTGAATGGGTATGGGGACTGTATTCACACTGAACTGGGTCTGAGCTGACCCTGGGTGTGCTGTGGGAGATGTATTCACAGTGAATCTGGGTCTGAGCTAATGCTGGGTGGGGTGGAAAGGCTGTATTCACAGTGAATCTCTGTCTGAGCTGAACCTGGCTGTGGTAAGGGGGATGTATTCACAGTGAACTTGGCTCTGAGCTGACCCTGCCTGGGTATGGGGACTGTATTCACACTGAACTGGGACAGAGCTGACCCTGGGTGTGCTGTGGGAGATGTATTTACAGTGAATCTGGGTCTGAGTTGACACTGGGTGAGGTATGGGGGCTATTTGACAGTGAATCGAGGTCTGAGCAGGCCTTACGTAGAGTATGGGAGCTGTAATCACATGAATATAGCTCTGAGCTAACCCTGGGTGTGGTATGGGGGATTTGTTTACACTGAACTGGGTCTGAGCTGACCCTAGGTGTGCTATGGGGGATGTATTCACAGTGAATCTGGGTCTCAGCTGACACTAGGTGGGGTATGGGGGCTGCATTCACAGTGAACCTGGGTCTGAGCTAACTGTCAGTGGGATATGGGGACTGTAAATCACAGTAAATCTGTTTCTAAGCTGACCCTGGGAGCGATATAGGGGCTGTATTCACAGTGAGTCGTGGTCTGAGCTGATTCTGGTTGGGGTATAGGGGATATATTCACAGTGAATCTGGGTCCAAGCTGTCGCTGGGTAGGGTAAGGTGAATGTATTCACAGTGAGTCTCTGTCTGAACTGACCCTGGGTGTGGTAAGGGGTATTGTTCACAGTGACACTGGGACAGAGCTGATCCTCGATGGGGAATGTGGCTGAATTCACAGTGAATCTGGGTCTGAGCTAATCGGCGGTGGAGAAGGGGGGCTGTATTCACATTGAGTCTGGGTCTGAGCTGAGCTTGATTGCAGTTTTGGGTGATGTATTCACAGTGAATCTGGGTCTGAACTGAACCTGGGTGTGGTATGGGGGCTATATTTGCAGTGAATCTGGGTCTGAACTGACCCTGGGTGGGTTATGGGGGCTATATGTGCATGAATCTGGGTCTGAGCTAACCCTGAGTGGGGATCTGAGACTGTATTCACAGTGAATCTGGTCTGACCTAAACCTGGGTGGGGTGTTGAGGCTGTATTCACAGTGAATCTGGGTCTGAGCTGAACCTGGCTGTGGTAAGGGGGATGTATTCACAGTGAATCTGGGTCTGAGCTGACCCTGCGTAGAATGGGGACTGTATTCACACTAAACTGGGTCTGAGCTGACCCTGGATGTGCTGTGGGAGATGTATTCACAGTGAATCTGGGTCTGAGCTAATGCTGGGTGGGGTGGAAAGGCTGTATTCACAGTGAATCTCTGTCTGAGCTGAACCTGGCTGTGGTAAGGGGGATGTATTCACAGTGAATCTGGGTCTGAGCTTACCCTGCATGGGGTATGTGGGCTGTATTCACTCTGAAGCTGGGTCTCAGCTGATCCTGGGTGGGTATGGGAACTGTATTCACAGTGAATCTGGGTCTGATCTAATCCTGGGTGTGGTAATGAGGGCTGTTTTCCCAGTGAATCTGGGTCTGAGCTGACCCTGCTTGGTGTATGGGGGATGTATTCACAGTGAATCTGTGTCTGAGATCATCGTTGGTGGGGTATTGGGGCTGTATTCACAGTAAATCTGTTTCTGTTTTGCCCCTGGGTGGGATATACATGCTATATTCACAGTGAGTCTGGGTCTGAGCTGACCTTATTGGGGTATGGTGGCTGGATTAACAGTGAATCTGGGTCCATCTTAACCCTGGGTGGGATATGGGGGCTCTATTCACAGTGAACTTGGGTCTGAGCTGACCCTGGGTGATGTATGGAGGATTTATTCACAGTGAATCTGAGTCTGACCTAAATCTAGGCCGTATGTGGGAGGTATTCTCACTGAATCTGGTCTCAGCTGACCCTGGGTGAGTATGGGGACTGTATTCACATGGAATCTGGGACTGAGCTAACCCTGATTGGGTATGGGGACTCTATTGAAAGTGAATCAGGGTCTGACCTAACCCAGAGGGGTATGGGGGCTGTATTTACAACGAATCTGGGCTGAGTTGACCCTGAGTGGGGATTGGAGGCTGTAATCACACTGAATCTAGTTCAAAGCTGACCCTGGGTAGTGTAAGGGGGTGCATCTATGGGTGACGTATTCACAGTGAATCTGGGTCTGAGCTAACCAGTGGTGCAGAAGGGGGTCTGTGTTCACATTAAGTTTGGGTCTGAGCTGACCCAGGGTGATGTTTTGGGTGATGTGTTCACAGTGAAGCTGGATCTGAGCTCACCCTGGATGGGGATTCGGGGGCTGCACTAACAGTAAATCTGTGTCTGAGCTGAACCTGGGTGTGGCATGGGGGCTGTATTTGCAGTGAATCTGGGTCTGAGCTGACCCTGGGTGGGGTATGGGGGCTGTATTCACAGTGAATCTGGGTCTGAGCTGACCCTGTGTGGGGTATGTGGGCTGTATTCACACTGAAGCTGTGTCTCAGCTGATCCTGGGTGGGTTTGGGGACTGTATTCACAGTGAATCTGGGACTTAGAGTCATAAAGTCATAGAGATGTACAGCATGGAAACAGACCCGTCGGTCCAACCCATCCATGCCAACTAGATATCCCAACCCAATCTAGTCCCACCTGCCAGCACCTGGCCCATATGCCTCCAAACCCTTCCTATTCATATACCCTTCCAAATGCCTCTTAAATGTTGCAATTGTACCAGCCTCCACCACATCCCCTGGCAGCTCATTCCATATATGTACCACCCTCTGCGTGAAAACGCTGCCCCTTAGGTCACTTTTATATACTTCCCCTCTCACCCTAAACCTATGCCCTCTAGTTCTGAACTCCTTGACCCCAGGGAAAAGACTTTGTCTATTTATCCTATCCATGCCCCTCATAATTTTGTAAACCACTATAAGGTCACCCCTCAGCCTCCGACACTCCAGGGAAAACAGCCCCAGTCTGTTCAGCCTCTCCCTTTAGATCAGATACTCCAACCCTGGCAACATCCTTGTAAATCTTTTCTGAACCCTTTCAAGTTTCACAACATCTTTCCGATAGGAAGGAGACCAGAATTGCACGCAGTATTCCAACAGTGGCCTAACCAATGTCCTGTACAACCGCAACATGACCTCCCAACTCCTGTACTCAATACTCTGACCAATAAAGGAAAGCATACCAAATGCCTTCTTCACTATCCTATCTACCTGTGACTCCACTTTCAAGGAGCTCTGAACCTACACTCCAAGGTATCTTTGTTCAGTAACACTCCCTTGGACCTTACCATTAAGTGTATAAGTTCTGCTAAGATTTGCTTTCCCAAAATGCAGCACCTCGCATTTATCTGAATTAAACTCCATCTGACACTTCTCAGTCCATTGGCCCATCTGGTCAAGATCCTGTTGTAATCTGAGGTAACCCTCTTCGCTGTCCACTACACCTCCAATTTTGGTGTCATCTGCAAACTTACTAACTGTACCTCTTATGCTCGCATCCAAATCATTTATGTAAATGACAAAAAGTAGAGGGCCCAGCACCGATCCTTGTGGCACTCCACTGGTCACAGGCCTCCAGTCTGAAAAACAACCCTCCCCCACCACCCTGTCTTCTACCTTTGAGCCAGTTCTGTATCCAAATGGTTAGTTCTCCCTGTATTCCATGAGATCTAACCTTGCTAATCAGTCTCCCATGGGGAACCTTGTCGAATGCCTTACTGAAGTGCATATAGATCACAGCTACTGCTCTGCCCCCATCAGTCCCCTTTGTTACTTCTTCAAAAAACTCAATCAAGTTTGTGCGACATGATTTCCCATGCACAAAGCCATGTTGACTATCCCGAATCAGTGCTTGCCTTTCCAAATACATGTACATCCTGTCTCTCAGGATTCCCTCCAACAACATGCCCACCACTGGGGTCAGGCTCACCAGTCTATAGTAACGGTAAAAACAATGACTGCAGATGCTGGAAACCAGATTCTGGATTAGTGGTGCCGAAGGGCTTTTGCCCAAAACGTCGATTTCGAAGCTACTTGGATGCTGCCTGAACTGCTGTGCTCTTCCAGCACCACTAATCCAGTCACCGGTCTATAGTTCCTGGCTTGTCTTTACTGCCCATCTTAAACAGTGGCACCATGTTAGCCAACCTCCAGTCTTCCGGCACCTCACCTGTGACTATCGATGATACAAATATCTGAGCAAGAGGCCCAGCGATCACTTCTCTAGTTTCCCACAGCGTTCTTGGGTACACCTGATCAGGTGCTGGGGAGTTATCCACCTTTAACCGTTTCAAGACATCCAGCACTTCCTCCTCTGTAATCTGGACATTTTGCAGGATGTCACTATCTATTTCCCTACAGTCTATATCTTCCATATCCTTTTCCACAGTAAATACTGATGCAAAATATTCATTTAGTATCTCCCCCATTTTCTGTGGCTCCACACAAAGGCCGCCTTGCTGATCTTTGAGGGGCCCTATTCTCTCCCTAGATACCATTTTTTCCTTAATATATTTGTCAAAACCCTTTGCATTCTCCTTCATTCTATTTGCCAAGGCTATCTCATGTCCCCGTTGTTCCCTCCTTATTTCTCTCTTAAGTATACTCCTACTTTCTTTATACTCTTCTAAGGATTCACTCGATCTGTCCTGTTTATATCTGACATATGCTTCCTTCTTTTTCTTAACCAAACCCTCAATTGCTTTAGTCATCCAGCATTCCCTACACTTACCAGCCTTCCCTTTCACCCTGACAGGAATATACTTTCTCTCGACTCTCGTTATCTCATTTCTGAAGGCTTCCCATTTTCCAGCCATTCCTTTGCCTGCGCACATCTGCCTCCAATCAGCTTTTGAAAGTTCTTGCCTAATACCATCAGCTGACCCTCAGTGCATATGGAGATTGTATTCAAAGTGAATCAGGGTCTGACCTAACCCTGGGTGGATATGGGGATTGTATTCATACTGAACTGGGTCTGAGCTGACCCTGGGTGTGCTGTAGGAGATGCATTCACAGTGAATCTGGGTCTAAGCTAACCGTCGGTGGGGTATGGGGGCTGTAATTACAGTAAATCTGTTTCTGAGTTGACCCTGGGAGAGATATAGTGGCTGTATTCACAGCACAAATCTGGGCCCGAGCTGTCCCTCGTTGTGGTAAGGGAGATTATTCACAGTGAATCTAGGATGGAGCTGTTCCTGGGTGGGGAATGTTGCTGTAGTCACACTAAATCTGGATCTGAGCTAACCGGTTGTGGGGAAGCGGAGCTGTATTCACATTAAGTTTGGGTCTGAGCTGACCCTGAGTGCGGTTTTGGGTGATGTATTCGCAGTGAATCTGGGTCTGAGCTGACCCTGGTGGTGGTGTGGAGGCTGTGTTCACAGTGAAGCTGGGTCTGAGCTAACCCTGGATGGAGATTGGGGCTGCATTAACAGTGAATCTGGGACTGAGCTGACCCTGGATGGGATATAGGGGCTGTATTCACAGTGAATCTGGGGCTGGTCTAACCCTTTGTGGGGCCTTGAGGCCGTATTCACAATGAATCTTCGTCTGAGCTAATCGTCGGTGGGGTATTTGGGGATGTATTAACAGTAAATCTATTTCTGAGCTGAGCCTGTGTGAGAAACAAAGCTCACACACTTCAATAATTTCAGTCCGAGACAAGATTTGAATCAGTAGTGTCATTTATGTCACACTTGCAAGTGGGTGTGATGTCCAGTGCCTATAAGGCAGAGGACATACACACACCAAATTCAATTCATACACAATATTTATATAATTTGGTTTCTTTTGTTTTACATTGCTCCTCCCCTGTTTACATCTTCCACTTCCCTAAGACCGGCACCCATTACTTCTGTTTATCTCTTGCCTTATCCGGGCCTGTCTGTGACAAAATGCTTATTTCTGGCCTCACATGGCCGTTTGACCTCATCCCGCATTGTTGGGCATATTCTTTCTTCATCATTATCTACCCCCTTCATCTGCACCTTTCCCTCACAGCATCTTATCACTAAGCCCTTTTAATTGGGGTTTGTTCCTGTGTTTCTGTAAAAGTGGGAAACAGATGTTTTTACCTACTGTTTGTACAGGCGTATCTAGCTTAACTTCATCCCCTCACAACATCTTATCTATTTGCCCATAATATCTACCATTGTTTTGCAGTCCCGTTTCTTTCTTGCATACATTTTTAGCTAATACAAAAACAATTATATATTTCCTCTACATAGTTTCCATTCTTGTTGACTCAGCTCTTGGCCAAAACAATTACACACTGGTGTGAGTTCATTCACCTTGTATCAGAAATTATAATTGTAGAATTGCAGAAGTAACATTAATTTACCTATATCCCACAATTTTCCCTTTTTCTTTAATTACCATTTGTAATCTTCTGCATTTTTCTTTTAAGCATCGCCCCGAAATTCGCAAGCATCATTCCGGAGATTTCATCCATCTTGGTCTCACTCATCTCCTCATTATTTAGTCGATAAAGTTCTTCTGCCTTTTTCTTTTAGGGGCACCTGTTTCATCAAGGCTGTCTCACTCAGTCTTTGGGTGAGCCCTCATATACAGGGTATGATACAACAGCTAATGGCCACCAATACCCCAACTACTACTATCAGGGAAGTAAGGATGGAAACCACCACTCCTTTCCATTTTCCAAACCATGATTCAAGCAAAAATGGAGCTCATAACGTCGCCCTCTACGCAGATGTCAATGGTAAACAGTTCCCCGTTACCCGGGGGCAGGATGTGGGCCGGTACCAGGTCTCCTGGAGCAGTGAGCATAAGGCAGCCAGCTCCGGCACCTACCTGGTCAAGTTCTTTGACGAAGAGTCCTACAGCGCCCTCAGGAAGGCCCAGCGTAGTCAGGAGAACCTGTTGACCATCACCCCACTGTTCACTGTCACTGTGGATCACCGGGGTGCGTGGAGCGGACCTTGGGTTTGCTACCGAAGTGGTTGCTGCAGCGATTGGGTTGCTGGTCTACTATGTGGCGTTCAGTGCAAAGAGTACCATCCAGTCCTGAGGGCACCGGAGGAAGGTGGGGGGGAAGGGGGTGGAAGTGGAGACCCTCTGGGGGGCGGGGGTGGGGTCTGCTTGCTGGTTCCAGTCTCTGCCCCATAATAAAACACCTTTTCTATATTTATATTTTTAGGGGCACCAGAGACCCGGGTTCAATTCCCACCTCGGGCGACTGTCTGTGTGGAGTTTGCACATTCTCCCTGTGTCTGTGTGGGTTTCCTCCGGGTGCTCCGGTTTCCTCCCACAGTCCAAAGATGTGCAGGCCAGGTGAAATTGCCACGCTAAGTTGACCGTAGTGTTAGGTAAGGGGTAAATGTATGGGTATGGGTGGGTTGCGCTTCGGTGGGGCGGAGTGGACTTGTTGGGCCAAAGGGCCTGTTTCCACACTGTATGTAATCATCCCATGAGAATGTGTCTACTCCTGAATTCTCAGCCAGTTCCTCTGCTAAGGTAGTCAATCCCCTTAAGGCCCGAGTAAAGAAGTATATACTGGACTTGTCCTCCTCTTTGTCTTTCCTCAGGAAACAGGGTTTATTGGCACAGACTCCACCCCTTGAATTCACCGTTCATCTCATCCAGCCGGGCGATTGGATACATTTTTAGCTAATACAAAAACAATTATATATTTCCTCCACATAGTTTCCATTGCTGTTGACTCAGCTCTTGGCCAAAACAATTACACACTGGTGTGAGTTCATTCACCTTGTATCAGAAATTAGAATTGCAGAATTGCAGAAGTAACATTAATTTACCTATATCCCACAGCCTGGGAGCGTTAATAGGGGCTGTATTTACAGTGGGTCTGAGTCTGAGCTATCCATAGGTTGGGTATGGGGGCTGTATTCACAATGAATCTGGGTCTGAGCAGACTCTGGGTGGGGTATGGTGTCTACAAGGTAAAAACAATGACTGCAGATGCTGGAAACCAGATTCTGGATTAGTGGTGTTGGAAGAGCACAGCAGTTCAGGCAGCATCCAAGGAGCTTCGAAATCGACGTCTCGGGCAAAAGCCCTTCATCAGGAATAAAGGAAGTTTAGAACTAGGGTGAGGTGGGGGAAGGGGAAATGAGGAAACTGTTGAAGTCCACATTGATGCCCTGGGGTTGAAGTGTTCCAAGGCGGAAGATGAGGCGTTCTACCTCCAGGCGTCTGGTGGTGAGGGAGCGGCGGTGAAGGAGGCCCAGGACCTCCATGTCCTCGGCAGAGTGGGAGGGGGAGTTGAAATGTTGGGCCACGGGGCGGTGTGGTTGATTGGTGCGGGTGTCCCGGAGATGTTCCCTAAAGCGCTCTGCTAGGAGGCGCCCAGTCTCCCTAATGTAGAGGAGACCACATTGGGAGCAACGGATACAATAAATGATATTAGTGGATGTGCAAGTAAAACTTTGATGGATGTGGAAGGCTCCTTTAGGGCCTTGGATAGAGGTGAGGGAGGAGGTGTGGCTGCAGGTTTTACAGTTCCTGCGATGGCAGGGGAAAGTGCCAGGATTGGAGGGTGGGTTGTAGGGGGGCGTGGACCTGACCAGGTAGTCACAGAGGGAACGGTCTTTGCGGAAGGTGGAAAGGGGTGGGGAGGGAAATATATCCCTGGTAGGGGGGTCTGTTTGGAGGTGGCGGAAATGTCGGCGAATGATTTGGTTTATGCAAAGGTTGATAGGGTGGAAGGTGAGCACCAGGGGCGTTCTGTCCTTGTTACGGTTGGAGGGGTGGGGTCTGAGGGCCGAGGTGCAGGATGTAGACGAGATGCGTTGGAGGGCATCTTTAACCACGTGGGAAGGGAAATTGCGGTCTCTAATGAAGGAGGCCATCTGGTGTGTTCTGTGGTGGAACTGGTCCTCCTGGGAGCAGGACCGGCGGAGGCGGAGGAATTGGGAATACGGGATGGCATTTTTGCAAGAGGTAGGGTGGGAAGAGGTGTAATCCAGGTAGCTGTGGGAATCGGTGGGTTTGTAAAAAACGTCAGCGTCAAGTCGGTCATCATTAATGGAGGTGGAGAGGACCAGGAAGGAAAGAGGTGTCAGAGATGGTCCAGGTAAATTTAAGGTCAGGGTGGAATGTGTTGGTGAAGTTGATGATTTGCTCAACGTCCTCGCGGGAGCATGAGTTGGCGCCAATGCAGTCATCAATGTAGCGGAGGAAGAGGTGGGGAGTGGTGCCGGTGTAATTACGGAAGATCAACTGCTCTATGTAGCCAACAAAGAGACAGGCATAGCTGGGGCCCATACGTGTGCTCATGGCTACCCCTTTGGTCTGGAGGAAGTGGGAGGATTCAAAGGAGAAATTGTTAAGGGTGAGGACCAGTTTGGCCAAACTAATGAGAGAGTTGGTGGAAGGGTACTGTTGGGGATGTCTGGAGAGGAAAAAATGGAGGGCTTGGAGGCCCTGGTCATGGCGGATGGAGGTATAGAGGGATTGGATATCCATGGTGAAGATGAGGTGTTGGGAGCCGTGGAAATGGAAGTTTTGGAGTAGGTTGAGGGTGTGGGTGGTGTCTCAAATGTATGTGGGGAGTTCCTGGACTATGGGGGATAGGACAGTGTCGAGGTAGGTAGAAATGAGTTCAGTGGGGCAGGAGCATGCTGAGACAATCGGTCGGCCAGGGTGGTCAGGCTTGTGGATCTTGGGAAGGAGGTAGAACCGGGCAGTGCGCGGTTCCTGGACTATGAGGTTGGAAGCTGTGGGTGGGAGATCTCCTGAGGTGATGAGGTTCTGTATGGTCTGGGAGATGATGGTTTGGTGATGGGGGGTGGGGTCATGGTCGAGGAAGAGGTGTCCTCAAGTTGACGTTTGGCTTCAGCGGTATAGAGGTCAGTGCGCCAGACTACCACTGCATCCCCTTTATCCACTGGCTTGATGGTGAGGTTGGGATTGGAGCAGAGGGATTGGAGGGCTGTGCGTTGCAAAGGTGAGAGTTTGGAGTGGGGGAGGGTGGTAGACAGGTTGAAGTGGTTAATGTCCTGGCGGAAGTTGGAAATAAAGAGTTCGAGGGCAGGTAATAGGCCAGCACGGGATGTCCAGGTGGATGCAGTGTGTTGGAGGTGGGCGAAGGGGTCCTCGGAAGATGGGCAGGAGTCCTGATTGTGAAAGTGAGCTCGGAGGCGGAGGCGACAGAATTATTGCTCGACGTCATGGCGTGTATTAAATTCATTGATGCGTGGACAGAGGGGGATGAAGGTGAGTCCTTTGCTGAGGACTGATCGTTCGTCCTCAGTGAGGGGGAGGTCTGGGGGGATGGTGAAAACTCGGCAGGGCTGGGAGCTGGGATCTGGTGTGGGTGTAGAGCTGGGAATGGGGGCGGAACCTGTAACTGGAGTGGGTGTGATGGTGGGGGGAATGGGGGTGGAGTCATGAGCAGAGGTAGTGTTCCCATCGGGGTTCTGGGGGGTGGGGATAGTGACAGTGGGGTCTGTGGGGGGCATGTCAGCAGAATGCAGGTGAGTGGCACTGGTGGGGGCGGAAGTGGTGGTGACCACGGCAGTAGGGGTGGCAGAAGTCACTGAGCATGTGGCATCAGCGATGATATGAAGGGCGGAAGTGATGTCACATGTGATGCATGAGGAATTGTGAGGGGTGGAAGTGGCCATGATGGGGGCAGAAGTGACATCATCAATCAGCATTGGGGTGGCAGCTGCATCAGCCACATGGCTAATGGTGGAATAGATTCCGAGGCCAGGGGAATCTTCTGGAATGTTTGAGGAGTGCTGGTTATGGAGGTGGGTGGATAAAAGTTTGTTGTACTTACAGTTTTTAATGTTTGAGATGGAATTGAAATACTGTTTGTTGAGAGTATGAATTCTCCTGAAGATTAGTACAGAGTGGGTCCTTTGCAATTCTGAGAGAGTGTGGCCCTCAGCTGAGGCAGGGCTGACTGTAGAGAGGTTAGGTGCCGGCGCATTGCTGCAAGCGTGGAGCGGAGTATCTTGAAGGAGAACTGTTGCTGGTGTTTTTGAATCTGTAGTCTGTACTGTTTGTCCTGTTCGGGTCCAAACTCTGCTGGTTTAAAGGTGGTCCGGAGTCCGTGTGGGATGAGTTGGTTATGGAGGCAGGCACTGAGGAAGCAAATGTGGCTGTAGTAGCAAGTTTGTTTCACGACATGGTTGAAGAGCTTCAGAGCAGAGGAACTGACCTGGGAGTTGCAGTGGGAGAGGGACTCCCTGAGATTCTTGTAGAGAGAGGAGGAAAACTTCTTCACATCTCCGGGACACCCGCACCAATCAACCATCAATGTGGACTTCAACAGTTTCCTCATTTCCCCTTCCCCCACCTCACCCTCGTTCTAAACTTCCAGCTCAGCACTGTCCCCATGACTTGTCCGGACTTGTCCTACCTGCCTATCTCCTTTTCCATCTATCTACTCCACCCTCTCCTCTCTGACCTATCACCTTCATCCCCTCCCCCACTCACCCATTGTACTCTATGCTACTTTCTCCCCACCTCCACCCTCCTCTAGCTTGCCTCTCCACGCTTCAGGCTCACTGCCTTTATTCCTGATTGAGGGCTTTTGCCTGAAACGTCGATTTCGAAGCTCCTTCAATGCTGCCTGAACTGCTGTGCTCTTCCAGCACCACTAATCCAGAATATGGTGTCTATATTCGCAGTGAATCAGGGACTGAGCTGACCCTGATTTGACTATGGGGACTGTATTCACAGTGAATCTGGGTCTGAGCTTACCCTGGGTGGGTATGGGGCTGTGTTCTCAATGAATTGGGGTCTGAGCGGAACCCTACGTTGAGTATGGGGTTGTAATCTCTTGAATCTGGGTCTGACCTAACCTTCGGTGTGGTATGTGGGCTATATTTGCAGTGAATCTGGGTTGGAGCTGACCTGGGGGGGGGATTGGAGGCTGTATTCACAGTGAATCAGGTTCTAAGCTGACCCTGGGTTGTGCGAGGGGGATGTAGTCTCATTGAGTCAGGGTCTCATCTGACCCTGGGTCAGGTCTTGGGGCTGTATTCACAGAAAATCAGGTTTGATTGAACCTGGGTGGGGTGTGGAGACTGTTTGGGGTTTGGGGCTGCATCAACAGTGAATCTGGCTCTGAGCTGAACCTGAGTGGGGTCTGAGAGCTGTATTTGCTGTGAATCTGGGTCTGAACAGAGCCTGGTTTGCAAATGGGGATTATATTTGCAGTGAATCTGGGGCTAAGCTGATCCTGAGTGGGGATCGGAAGTTGTATTCACAGTGAATCAGGTTCTAAGCTGACCCTGGGTGGTGTAAGGGGGATGTATTCACATTGAGTCAGGGTCTGAGCTGACCCTGGGTGGGGTATTGGGGCTGTATTCACAGTGAATCTGGGTCTGAGCTGAGCCTGGCTATGGTGTGGGGGCTTGTATTCACAGTTAATCTGGGTCTGCAGCATGAAACTTGGTGAGGTGTGAGGATTGTGTTCGTAGTGTATTTGGGTCTGAGCTGACCCTGGGTGAGATATGGGGACTGTACTCACAGTGAGTCTGGATCAGAGCTGAGTTTGGTTGAGGTATGGGGCTGTATTCATAGTGAATCTGGTTCTGAGCTGACACTGTGTGGGATATGGGAGATGTATCCACAGTGAATCTGGGTCTAAGCTAACACTGAGTGTGGTATGGGCATGTATTCACAGTCAATCTGGGTCTGAGCTGACCCTGGGTGATGTTTTGGGGGATGCATTCACAGTGAATCTGGGTCTGAGCAGACCCTGCGTGGAGTATGTGGGCTGAATTCACACTGAGTCTGAGTCTGAGCTGGTCCTGGGTGGATATGGGGGCTGTATTCACAGTGAATCTGGGTCTGATCTGACCCTTTGTGCAGTTGGGGGCTGTATTCACAATGAATCTTCGTCAGAGTTCATAGTCGGTGGGGTATTTGGGGATGTATTCATATTAAATCTGTTCCTGAGCTGACCCCGGATGGAAAGTATTGGCTGTATCAGTGAATCTGAGTCTAACCTATTCCTTGGTAGGGTATGGGGGATGTATTCACAATATATCTTTTCTGAGCTGACCCTGGTGGGAAATACGGGCTGAATTCACAGTGAGATTGTGTCTGATCTGACTCTGGTGGGGAAAATGGGCTGAATTCACCGTGAATCTGGGACATAGCTGACCCTGAGTGGTGTATCGGGGCTGTATTAACAGTGAATCTGGGTCTGAGCTGAACTGAGTGGGGAAAGGGAGACTGTGTTCACATTGAATCTGTGTCTGAGCTAACCCTGGCTGGGGTATGGGGGCTGTATTCACAATGAATGTGGGTCTGACCTGACACTGAATGGGGTATGGAGTATGTATTCACAGTGAGTCTGGGTCTGAGCTGACCCTGACTGGGGTATATAGGCTGTATTCATACTGAATCTGGGTTTGAACTAACTCTGGGTGTGTTATTGAGGCTGTGTTCACAGTGAATCTGGCTCTGAGCTAAACCTGGGTGTGGTATGGTGGTTATATTCACTGAGTCCGGATCTGAGTTAACATTGGGTGTAGTGTGGGGACTGCATTAATAGTGACTCTGGGACGGAGCTGATCCTGGGTGTGCTATGGGGGACGTATTCACAGTGAATCTGGGTCTTAACTGACACTGGGTGGCGTATTGGGGCTGTATTCACAGTGAAACTGGGTCTGTTCGGAAACTGGGTGGGTTATGGGGGGTTGTATTCACAGTGAATCTGTGACTTAGCTGTCCCTGGGTACGATTTAGGGGCTGTATTCACAGTGAGTCTGGCTCTGAGCTGACCCTGGGTGCGGTAAGGTTGGTTTTATTCACAGTAATCTGTTTCTGTGCTGACCCTGGGTGGGATAAGAGTGATGCATTCACAGTGAATCTGGGTCAGAACAACCCCTGAGTGGGGTATGGTGGCTGTATTCACACTGAATCTAGGTCTGAGCTGAACACTTGTTAGGGCAGGGGGATGTATTCATAGTGAATCTGGGTCTGACCTGACTCAGAGTGGGCTATGGGGGCTGTATTCATAGTGAATCTGGGTATGAGCTAAACCTGGCTGAAGTATCGGGGATTTGTTCACACTGAACAGTGGGATATGTGGGGGTGTATTCACAGTGAATCTCAGATTGGGCTGTCCCTGGGTACAACGTAGGGGCTGTATTCATAGTGAGTCTGTACCTGAGCTGACCCTGTTTGGGGTATGTGGGATATAGAGGATGCATTCACTGAATTTGGATCTGAGCTAACCCTGGGTGGAGTATGGGAGCTGAGCTGTGTCTGAGCTGAACCTGGTTGTGGTTATGGGTGATATATTCACAGTGAATCTGGATTTCAGCTAAACCTGGGTGTGCTAGGGGGCCTGTATCCGCAGTGAATCTGTGTCTGAGCTAACCATCGGTGGGGTATGTGGAATGCATTCACAGTAAATCTGTTTCAGAGCTGACCCTGGGTGGGGTTTGGAGGCTGTATTCACATTGAATCTGGGTCTGAGCTGACCCTGAGTGGAATAAGGGGCATGTATTCACAGTGAATCTGAGACGTCGCTAACTCTCAGTGGTTATGGGGACTGTATTCAAAGTGAATCTGGGTCTGAGCAGAAGCTTGGTGGGGTATGGAGTCTGTAAATACAGGGAATCTGGATCTGAGCTAACCATCGGTTGGGTATAGAACATGTATTCACAGTAATTTGTGTCTGAGCTGATCCTGGGTGGGAATTACGGGCTGTATTCACTCTATGTCTGCATCTGAGCTAACCCTGGGTGGGGTATGGGTGCTGTATTCACAGTGAATCTGGGTCTGAGCAGAACCTGAGTAGTGTATGGATGCTGTATTTGGTATGAACCTGGGCCTGATCTGAACCAGGGTGGGGAATTCAGGCTCTATTCACAGTGAATCTGAGTCTGAGCTAACCATTGGTGGGGTATGTGTGATGCATTCACAGTAAATCTGTTTCAGAGCTGACCCTGGATGGGGTTTGGAGGCTGTATTCACATTGAATCTGGGTCTGACCTGATACTGGGTGGGGTTTGGAGGCTGTATTCATACTGAATCTTGGTCTGAGCTGACCCTGAGTGGAATAAGGGGCATGTATTCACAGTGAATCTGAGACGTCGCTGACTCTCAGTGGTTATGGGGACTGTATTCAAAGTGAATCTGGGTCCGAGCAGAAGCTTGGTGGGGTATGGAGTCTGTAAATACAGGGAATCTGGGTCTGAGCTAACCATCGGTTGGGTATAGGACATGTATTCACAGTAATTTGTGTCTGAGCTGATCCTGGGTGGGAATTACGGGCTGTATTCACTCTATGTCTGCGTCTGAGCTAACCCTGGGTGGGGTATGGGTGCTGTATTCACAGTGAATCTGGGTCTGAGCAGAACCTGAGTAGTGTATGGATGCTGTATTTGGTATGAATCTGGGCCTGAGCTGAACGAGGGTGGGGAATTCGGGCTCTATTCACAGTGAATCTGGGTCTGAGCTAACCCTGGTTGGGGTATGGGAGCTGTTTTCACAGTGAATCTGGGTCTGAGCTAATCCTGGTTTTGGTATGGGGGCTGTATTCATAATGAATCTGGGTCTGAGCTGACCCTGGGTGGGGTAAGGAGGCTGTATTCAGTGAATCTGAGAGCTGACCCTGATTGAGGTATGGTGCATGTATTCACAATGAATCTGCATCTGGGCTGACCCTGGGTGGAGTAAGGGGATATATGCACAGTCAGTCTGGGTCTGAGCTATCCCTGGGTGGGTTAGGGGGAATGTCTTCGTAATACACCTGTTTCTGAGCTGACTCTGGGTGTATTCCCAGTGAGTTGGTGTCTGAGCTGACCCTGGTGGGGAAAATGAGCTGAATTCACCATGAATCTGGGACTTGGCTGACCCTGAGTGGGGTATGGGGGCTGCATTCACAATGAATGTGGGTCTGACCTAACACTGGGTGGGGTATGGAGTGTGTATTCACAGTGAATCTGGATCTGAGCTGACTCTGGGTAGGGAAAGGGGAATGTATTCACAGTGAATCTGTGTCTGAGCTAACCATCGATGGGTATGTGTGATGTATTCACAGTAAATCTGTTTCTGAGCTGACCCTGGGAGGGATGGAGGGGCTGTATTCTCATTGGTGGCAATTACAATAGAGACAATGAAAGTAATTTTAAATTATCACATGAATACAGAAGGAATGGAGGAATGCAGATCAAAGGTAGGCAGAAGGAATTCATTTAATTTGGCATCATGTACGCCACAACATCATGTGTCAATGGGCCCGTTCTTGTGCTGTGTTGTCCTATGTTCTATGTTCTGTGCAAGATTGCAAGATTTTTTAGATATCTTAAAGGCTACAGAGAGGTAAGAGTGGATATTGAACCGGTGGAAATGCACCTGGACAAGGAGCAATAGGCAACAAAGAAATGCTGGAGAAACCTTGCATCAGTTTTCCCAGTGCACGATGCCAGTAACATCCAAGAACCATAAGGAGTCTGGGAGAGGGTTGAGTGCAGTGGCCACCATTTTGGAGAAGTTGCTGGGAATGCCGAAAGGTTTGAAGGTGGATAAATAACCCGGACTGGATGGATTACACTGCAGGGTTCCAAAGGAGACAGCTGAGGAGGTTGTAAAGGCATTGGTGATCTTTCAGGAATCACTGGATTCAGGTAGGGTTGTAAGGACTGAAAATGACTGATGTTAACTTCCCTGTTTAAGGATAGAGAGAGGCAGAAGACAGATTACTATAGTCTGGATGGCATGGCCTTGGTCATTTCTCAGATTTGAGAGTTTGTTTTTGTGGATGCGATTGGTGAACACATGATAAATTAGTGCAGAAACATTAAGGCTCCCTCAAGATTCTGTCTGACAAATCTGTCAGAATTCTTTGAGGAGGGAATGAGCAAGTTAGACAGAGGAGAGTCAGTGGACGTGATCTGTTTGGATTTCCAGAAGGCCTTTGACAAAGTGCAGCACAGAAAGCTGTTGTGTGAAGATGCTGCTCCTTTAACAAGGTTATGTTGGTCTTGTGTTTTTTATAGTGAGGTCATAAAAGACACAGATTTCAAAAAGTCTAAGTTCAAGGTTTTAGAGCCAGTTAGATTAGAGCTAACAGGAACTGCCTCAGGCAAAAGGTTTTTAAGTTTAAAATAAAAAGAATTGTACAATGTAAGGGGAGTGCGCAGTTCAAGAAAGATGTGGAAATATATGAAAATAACTACAAGATGAATTGAAGTGAATGGAAAGCTGGGTAGATTTTAAATTCTACACAAGAACTTGAATTGAGTGAGATGATCTGCACACGGTGACGATGAACAAAATCTGCAGTTCTGAAATTTTACCAGAAATATTTTAGAATTTTTCCTAAAGGACAACTCAAGTGTTTGTGTTCCTGATTCTGATCATTTTCATGGATGTTAGCGACAGTGTGTAATGGAGGAATTAGGAAAACCAGCTTTGAGATTAAAAATTGTTCAGTAAGTTAGAAATCAATTGTGAGAAGTTTATAAGGAAATTCCTTTCTCGAGGATCAGAGATTTATAGAAAAACTGTTCTTCCATGTTTTTCCATTCTGTCTTAACTCTGTCTCAGTCTTCCTCTGTTCATTGGACTACTTTCACTCAATGAATTCCGAACAAGCCAGAAAATGTAAACTCATTGGAACTTGAAGGTTGTAAGTCCTCACTGCCTGCCTTTGTGAAATGGAAATGCAGTAAACCCAGGTCTCCAACTGGTCTTGTAATTTTCAAACACCAGTGTGTTCCCTTTATCCTATTCACCATCCCATAGTGCATTGCATTGTCAAGGGAGGTGAAGAAGAGTCAAACGTCAATTACGACAAGTTGCATGACTTATATTTAAGCAGAATGACTAATTTATCTCTGAAGATATTTCAATTATGATAGAAACAAGTAATTAGTCATGAAATATCAACCTCCCGACCCATCTCACAGCAGCCATCAGATTTGTTTTTTGCCTGAGAACCTTGTGGACATTGAGCTCATTACCTCCAGGGTTTGAAAAGCTGCCCTGAGCTGGACATTCACAGATGCAATGATAGAATCAGACCGTACTGAAGAGGTCACTCTCAGCCTTCTCTGCTTTCAACAAAAGAACCTGAGCTTTTCCATCTTCTCTTCACAATGACATTTTCTATCCAGGGCAACGTCCTGGAAATTTCCTGCAACCTCTCCAGGCCAACCACATCCTTCTATGGTGCAGAGACCAGAACCATGCACAGTACTCCAGCTGTGGCCGAAGGAAACTTTTGTACCGCCCCAACATAATCTATCTGTAGTTATAGAGTCAAACAGCGAGGAGACAGTCCCTTCATTACAACTGGTCTGTTCCAATGTGAGAAACCAATCTGACAGAGTCCGAATTTCCAGCATTTGGCCCATATCCCATAATACCCTTGTTATTCATATCCCCATCTTGACTGCTTTTAAATGCTGTTGGTGAACTCCATTCCACCATTTTCCCTGGCAGCTCATTCCGGACTTGTACCATTCTCTGTGTGAGGAAGTTACCCCTCAGGTCCTTTTTAAATCTTTCCCCTCTCACCATAAACCTATGCCCTCTAGTTTTGGACTCTCACACCGTTGGGAGAAGACTGTTGTTATTCAACATACCCATGCCCCTCATCAGGTGATAAACCTCGAGAAGGTCTCCCCTTATCCTCCGACAGCCCAAGGATAAAATGCCCCAGCCTATTCAGCCTCTCCTTATAACTCCAACCCTCCAACTCCTGCAACAAACTTTCAAAACGTTTCTGCATCCTCTCAGGTTAAACAACATCTTTCGTATAGAAGACGACTGGAACAGTACGTGGATTCCAAAAGTCCTGTAGAGCTGCAACATGAAATTCTAATTCATACATTTGTTGTTCTGACCAAATACTCTCTTCGTCAACCTCCACTTTACCTGCTCTTGTGATCTTTGTATTGACTGAAAAAGTGTGGTATGCCTTCATATCAAGGTTAAACACATAAAAAAGAAACCGCAGATGCTGAAAACCAAGGTAGATAAGCTGGAGGCTGGGAGAACACAGCAAGCCAGCCAGGTTCAGGAGGTGAAGAAGTCAAAATTTCTTCAAACCCTTCTTCAAGACTGGGAGTGGGTGGAAGGGGAGCAGCAGATAAAGGGGGTGGGGCAGGGTGGTGGGGTGGGGATAGGTGAAGACTTTTACAGGGTATGACCTGATTGGTCAGTTGGAGGAATGAATCTGGTTGGTGGCTGAGAGGAATGGAAGTGAGGAGGAGGGGCTGGGAAGGGAGTCGGGGGATGGGAGGGAGGTTATTACAAGTTGGAGATCTCAACGTTGAGTCCTTCGGGCTATAGGCTGCCCTGGTGGAAGTTGAGGTGTTGTTCCTCTAATTTGCGGTCTGATTCATTGTGGACTGGAGGAGGCCAAGGATAGTCATGTCGGAAAGGGAGGGAGAAGGGGAATTAAAATGGGTGGTGACGAAGAGGTCTGGTTGGCTGCTGCGGGACTGGCTGAGGTGCTCGGTGAAATGTTCCCTTAATTTACATTTTTAAAAATCCATTCGTGTGATGAGGGCATCGCTGACTGGGCCAGCATTTATCACCCAGAAGGCAGTTAACAGTCAACCACATTGTTGTGGGTCTGGAGAAACATGTAGGCCAGACCAGGTAAGGATAGCAGATTCCTTCCCGAGAGGACATTAATGAACCAGATGGGCTTTTCTAACCATCGATAATTGATTCATGGCTGTTAGACTCGTATTTCCAGATTTGTTGATGAGTTCAAATTCCACCATTTGCCATGGAGGGATTCAAAACCGAGTCTCCAGAATGTTCTCTGGGTCTCTGGATTAACAATCCAGCAATAATACCACTAGTCCATTTTCTCCCTGATGTAGAGAAGATCACATCAGGAACAACTGGTGCTGGAAACTAGTATGGAGGAGAGGTAGGTGAACCTCTGTCTCAAATGGAAGGACTGTTAGGGGCCCTGGATGAAGGTGAGGGGTGGGAGGGTGGGGTGATGGCAGGTTTTGCATCTTCTCCAATTCAGCGGAAGGTGCCTTGTGGTTCGGGAGGGGCAGGTGGGCAATGGTGGGGAGATTGGCACAAACTAAGCATTAGGAAAGAGAGCAGTCCTTGTGGAAAGTAGGTAGGCTGGTGAGGGGAAGGTATTCTTGGTGGTGGGGTCCAGATGGACTTGGTGGAATGATTAACTGCGTTAGTGATCTGTCCTGCTGCCTTCAGAGATCCGTGGACAAGCGCCCACGACCTCTCTGTTCATCTGATGTTTCTTGTGTCCTGCTTTTCATTCAGTATTCCCTTGACTTGTTATTTCCCCAAGTGCATCATATCATCATAGAGATGTACAGAATGGAAACAGACCCTTCGGTCCAACCCGTCCATGCCGACCAGATATCCCAACCCAATCTAGTCCCGCCTGCCAGCACCCGGCCCATATCCCTCCAAACCATTTCATGGTTAATTTCTACTCTCACTCTCTGCTCATCTGTCAAATTGGTCTCTATCTTTTTGGAACTAAGACATTTTTTTTCTCAGTGATAAGCACCCGGCAATTTTCATGTTATCTGTACATTTTCTAATCATTGCCTTGGAATTTCTTCGAAATTGTAAATATATATAGTCATGAACAATGATACAGCACTGATCCTTGTGTTACTGGAGACCAGCACCCAGTTACACAAACAGCCTTCTATTAACAAATTAATTTTGTATCCAACTAGCCAAGTTATCCTGTATTTTTACTCTGTTATCTGTCTATATATAGGATCATGTCAAAGGCTTTAGTGAAATCCACATCAACTACATCAACCTCACCACCACTGTCTACAAACCTGATTCATGCTACAGGTGTAGAAAACTCTGGTGCGGCCATAATTGGAGTACTGTGTACAGTTCTGGTCACCCCATTATAGGAAAGATGTGGAAGCTTTGGGAAGGGTTCAGAGGAGATTTACTAGGATGTTGCCTGGTAGGGAGAGGAAGTCTTACAAAGAAAGTCTGAGGGTACCGAGGCTGTTTACTTTGGGGTGAAAAAGGTTGAGATGTGACTTAATCGAGACGTATAAGAATATCAAAGGGTTAGATAGCGTGCACAGTTAGAGCCTTTTTTCTCAGGTGGTGAAGGCTAACACAAGGGGACATAGCTTTAAATAGAGGGGTGATAGATTTAGGACAGATATCAGGAGTAGATTCTTCACTCAGAGAGTAGTCGAGGTATAGAATGCTACAGTAGTAAACTTGCCGATGTTAAGGGCATTTAAATAGGCATTGGACATACATATGGATAATACTGGAACTGTGTAGGTTAGATAGGTATCAGATGAGTTTCACAGGTCCTTAAGACCATAAAACATTGGAGTGGAGGTAATGCCCTTCGACCCAACAAGTCTACTCCATCATTTAATCATGGCTGATGACCATTTCAATTCCACTTGCCCGCACTCTCACTGTAGCCCTTAATTCCTTGTGAGATCAAGAATTTATCAATCACTGCCTTGAAGACATTTAATGTCACAGCCTCCATTGTGCTCCATGGCAATGAATTCCACAGGCCCACCATTGTGTGGCTGAAGAAATGTCTCTTCATTTCTGTTCTAAATTGACCCTCTCTAACTCTAAGGCTGTACCCATGGATCCAAGTCTCCCTGCCTGATGGAAACAACTTCCCATAGTCCGTGCATTATCTTGTAAGTTTGTATTAGATCTCCCTCAACCTTCTAAACTCTAACGAATAGAATCCCAGGATCCTCAGCCATTCATTGTATGGTAGGCCTAACATTCCAGGGATCATTCGTGCGAATCTCCACTGGACATGCTCCAGTGCCAGTATGTCCTTCCTGAGGTGTAGGGCCCAAAATTGGACACAGTATTCTAAATGGGACCTAACTAGAACTTTATAAAGTCTCAGTAGCACATCACTGCTTTTATATTTCAGCCCTCTTGAGATAAATGACAACATGACATTCCTTTCTTAATCACTGATTCAACCAGCAAGTTTGCCTTTAGAGAAGACTGGACTCGCACTCCCAGATCCCTTTGTACTTTGGCATTGCGAATTTTCTCGCCGTTTAGAAAATAGTTCATACCTGTATTCTTTTTTCTTTCTTTGGATATTGACTTTTTTAAGGGGGAGGTGTGACGCTGCTGCTCCTTTAACAAGGCTTTGGTGTGCATTGTTTTTTTGTTCAGAGTTTAGAAAAGACACAACTTCGAAAAGTCTAAGTTGAAGGGTTTTAGGACTAGTTTGATTGTAGCTAATAGATACTGCCTCAGGCAAAAAGATTTTACATTAAAAAAATTACAGTCTAAGGAGGGTGCCCAGTTCGCCCAGCTCAGATTTTCTCTGGTTTGATCTGTTTTTTTGGCAGTCTGGCTATTCACTGAAAGCAGTCAGACAGCTGAAGCTGCTGGGGTGGAGGGGGGTGTGGGGGGACAAAAACACAGATTCTCTCACAAACACTGGTTCTCTCTCTCTCTCTGAGTGCTCTCCTGTAAGATCTTGTGTTTGATTTCACCGTTTGTATCAAGGGGCGTTTATGGGGATTGTTTCAAGTATTTGGAACAGCATCATTCAGTTGGGATCATCTGTTGGGTCTTTGGATAAGTTAAGTGATTCAGTATTCTATTCTCTTTTGTTTGGTTTCATTTGGTAATCTTATAAATAAACTCTGTTTTGTTTTGACCAACTGCAGCCCTCCTTGAATATTTGTATTACACCTCCTTAAAACAGCCAGCACAGTTACAGTCAGGGCTACTTTCCTGAAATGTTTTGAGGGGGTCTGGCCTGGTCCATAACTGTTAAATATGATAAGCGGGCATGATATTAGGGGCAAGGTACTGGCATGGATAGAGGATTGGCGAACTGGCAGAAGGCAGAGAGTCAGGACAAAGGAGTCTTTTTCAGGATGGCAGCTCGTAACTCGTGGATGTTGTCAGAGGTCAGGATTACAATCTCAGCTATTCACATTATGCATTACCGATGTGAAAGAAGGCACTGAGGGCATTGTCGCTAAATTTGCGATGACATAAAGATAGCAGGAGTGTTGGAGTAACGAGGATGCAGAAGGAGTTAGATGTGCTTAATGTGTGGGAAAGCAAGTGAAAAGCAATTTGAGGGGGTGTGAGGGCTTATAGTTAATTAGGAAAACTTTAGACATTTTTCTAAATTTGGAAAGCCTTAAAAAATCTGAAGTGTTAAGGGACTTGAAAGTCTGAGTTCAGAATTCTCGTCAGATTAAAGTGCAGGTTCTATTGGCAGTTAGGAGGGGAAACGCAGTGTAGGCGTTCATTTCAAGAGGGCTAGAATACAAGAGCAGAGATGTACTACTGAGGCTGTTCACAGCTCTGACTAGAGTGCATTGGGAATATTGTGAGCAGTTTTGAGCCTCATATTTCAGGAAGGATGTGCTGAAGTTGGAAGGGGCCCAAGGAGGTTTACAAGAATGATGTTGGGGTTGAGGGCTTGACACATGGGGAGTAGCTGAGGACTCAGGGTCTATACTCACTGAATGTCAGAAGGATGAGGTGGAGATCTGATCAAAACTTACAGAAGTGATAGGCCTGGATAGAATAAACATGGAGATCCTGTTTCCATTAATAGGAGATACCATGACCTGAAACCGCAGCCTCAGTGTGAAGGGAGCACCCTTTTGAACTGAGATATGGAGGAATGACTTTCACTAGAGAATAGTTAATCTGTGGAACTCATTGTGGAAGAGGACGATGGAGGCCACTGAATGCAATTAACACGGGAATAAATAGGTTCTTGATTAGGAAAAGGATCAAGAGCAAAGGGAGGAGGAAGGAGAATGGGTTTGAGGAATGTATTGACCCTGATTGATTGTAAGAGCAGACTCGATGGGTGATTAGCTTGTTCTGCTCCTCGATCTTGTGGCCTTATTGTGCGCTTATGGCTGCACTGCAGTTATTGCAGAAAATTAAAGCTCAATCGAGCGATAACATTTTGCCAATGGATCAAAGATTCACTGGCTCAGAAGAAGCAGTGGGCAGAGAGAAATTAGTCATTTTCCGGTTGGCAAGATGGAATGGGTGATGTGCCACTGGGATACAGTGGGCAGTTTCCAATCTGTTACAACTGAGAGAATGACATGGATGAAGGGACAAATGTCATGGTTGGTAATGTTGCAGGTGCCACAAAGACATGTAGGAAAGGAAGTTACAAAGCAAAGCTAAACATAAAGGAAGTGCAAATGGACTTGGAAGTCTGAGTTCAGGACTCTCTTTGGATTAAAGTATAGGTTCCATTGGCAGTTAGGAGGGCAAATGCAGTACGGGCATTCATTTCAAAAAGGCTAGAATACAAGAGCAGAGATGTACTGCTGGGGCTGTTCACAGCTCTGACTAGACTGCATTGGGAATATTGTGAGCAGTTTTGAGTATTATATTTCAGGGAGGATGTGCTGGAGTTGGTGGGGTCCCGAGGAGGTTTACAAGAATGATGTTGGGGTTTAGGACTTGACACATGGGGAGCAGCTGAGGACTCTGGGTCTGTACTCACTGAAGGTCAGAAGAATGAGGTGGAGATCTGATTGAAAGTTACAGAAGTGATAGGCCTGGATAGAATAAACATGGAGAACCTGTTTCCAATAGTAGGGGATACCATGACCCACAGGCACAGACTCAGTTGAAGGGATCACCCTTTAGAACTGATATGTTGAGGAATTTGTTCAGCTAGAGAATAGTTTATCTGTGAATCTCATTGTGACAGAGGATGATGGTGGCTATTGAGTGCATTTAACATGGAAACAAATATGTTCTTGATTAGTAAAGGGATCAAGATCAACAGGGAGAAGGAATATATTGGCATGATTGATTGGAAGAGCAGACTCATTGGGGTGAATAGCTAGTTCTGTTCCTCCATCTTGTGGCCTTATTGTGTGCTTACGGGTGCACTGCAGTTATTGCAGGAAATTAAAGCTCAGTCCAGCAGTCACATATTGCCAATGCAGAGAAGATTCACTGGCTCATAAGAAGCAGTGGGCAGAGAGAAATTAGTCATTTTCCAGTTGACAAGATGGAATGGGTGGTGTGCCACAAGGATACAGTGGGCAGTTTCCAATCAGTTACAATTGAGAAAATGACATGGATGAAATGACCAATGTCATGGTTGGTAATGTTGCAGGTGCCACAAAGACATGTAGGAAAGGAAGTTACAAAGCAAAGCTAAACATAAAGGATGATTACAGATTGACAAATGGACATAGAGAGTTTAATTCAGTTTGGTGGTATTTGGCAAGATTAGATTAGATTCCCGACAGTATGAAAACAGGCCCTTCGGCCCAACAAGTCCACACCAACCCTCCAAAGGGCAACCCACCCAGACCCAGTCCTATATATTTACCCCTGACAAATGCACCTAACACTATGGGCAATTCAACTGACACATCTTTGGACTGTGGCAGGAAACCCACGCAGACACAGAAAGAATGTGCAAATTCCACACAGACAGTTGCCTCAGGCGGGAATCGAACCCGAGCCCTGGTGCTATTAGGCAACAGTACTAACCGCTGAGCCACCATGCCACATGAAGTATGCTGCGACATAATGTGGGAAAATAAGAAAACGTTCATTATGGCTGGAAGCATAAAATATAAATGATGGGAGATTGCAGAGCTCTGAGTGACAGAAGGATTTCGGTATCCTCCTGCATAAACTGCAAGATGTTGAAATAAATGTTCCGCAAATGTCTAGGGAAGTTCAAAAGATACTTTTGTTTAGATTAGACTGTTTATTATAAGGAGAGTTAAACAATAAATTGGTGAGATGATGCTTAAGCTTGAAAAGATATTCCCAGGACCACATCTGGAACAGTGTACAGAACTGGGATCCTTATTGAAGGAAGGATGTAAATGTTTTGAAGCAGCCCAGAAAATGTTTCAACTAATAGCTGGAATGGACAGGTTGTCTTCTGGGGAAAGTTTGAGCTGGTGATGTTTTAAATGGCCAGAGTTTAGAAAAGGTACAAATGACTTGAATCTTTACTGTGTGAAATCAGGCCATTTGGCCCAACAAGTCCACACCAACCCTCTGAAGAGTAACCCTTCCAGACTCATTCTTGTACTCGATTACTCAATGTTTACCTCTGCCAGAAAAGGTACCTGTAATTGGAATTCACGATGAGACAAGAAGCACTCACTTATGTAAAGTGAGGTTAGAGTGTCCAGAGAAGAGAGGGAAAATTGAGGTAGGAGTACTGGACAAACTCTCAGCTCCAGGAATACAGTTGGTCTGTGCTAATGACATAGCTGATTGATGTGAAGTTTGACCCTGATAGTAGGAGTGCTGCCTATTGTGGTTGAAAAGCCAGTGGAAACTCACACAACTGATTGCAGGACACATCTCATGGAATTTTTCCTGACTGTATGGTAACGAGGTGACGAAGTCACCAGCTGAAACAGGAGAGATCAAAGAGATTGGAAAGTTGATGTGGAATAGACAGGGACCTTGTTTGATCAGATGGTTGAGACAAGCCAGGAGCAGATAGATGGCAATACCATTAGCTCAGATAAATTAACTGAGTTAATGAACAATGATGAAAATTTAAAACAATTGTATCAAAAGGATCCGAAAGTTTCCCTAAATGCTATTACCTTAAAAATGATACCTTAATGAGGAAATGGAGACCATCACAGATTCAGGCAGATGACAAATGAGCAGAAGTTCATCAAATTGTATTGCCAGTGAGGTATTGAAATGGGGTGTTGTGAATGTCACATGACCTACCACTGGAGGTCATTTCGAAGTGAGGAAAACACAGGCTAAAATGCAAAAACACCTTTACTGGCTTGGACTGCACAGGGATGTAGTTGAGCTTTGCCACACGTGTCATTCCTGTCAGATAATTGGAAAACCACAGGTAGTAATAAACCCTGCACCTTCAATACCTATTCCAGCATCTGAGGATCATTTTCCAAGAGTCTTCATTGATTGTGTATGATGCCGACCTAAAACAAAAAAAAATGGGAATCATTATTTGTTAACAATAATGGATATATCAACTAGAATTCCAGAGGCACTATGCAATATCACAGCTCAAAGGATGGGAGAGCATTTCTCAGATTTTTCACTTGATATGGAATAACGACAGAGATACAATCAGATCCAGGGTCAAACTTCACATCAAAATTATTCAAGGAAATTATGGACAGTTTAGGAATAAAACAATTCAAATCTACTGCATACCATCCAGAATCACAGGGAGCAGTAGAAAGGTGGCATCAGACATAAAGGACCATGTTGAGGGTTTATAGTCCAGACAATCCAGATAATTGGGATAAAGGAATTCCGTTTGTGTTTTTTTTATCAGAAATGCACCAAATGAATTAACCAAATTCAGTCCATTTGAATTAGTTTTTGGGCATGAAATGAGAGGACAATTAAAAATGATTAAGCAGAAATTAGTAAGTCAGAATTCAGAGATCACATATTTGGACTACGTGTCAAATTTTAGGGAACAATTAAATAGAGCTGAAGAGTTGGCTAGGCAACATTTAAAAGTATCACTGCATGCAATGAAACAGGAAGCTGACAAGAAATCAAAAATTTTCAATTTTGCTATCGGGGATAAGGTATTAATATTACTTCCAGTGATAGGTGCACCTTTAAAAGTATGGATTTGTTGACCTTATCCAGTTGAAAGGAGGTTGAGTGAGGTGAACTACTTAGGGACTCCAGATGGAAAGAAATCTCACAGAGTGGGTCATGTGAATATGCTGAAAAGGTATTTTGACAACAAAAGTTAAAGGAGACTGCGTTATTGGTTAGAACACAGAGGGAAGAACCAAGCTCAGAGGATTCTGAATTGAAAATTCCTCAAATTAAACTGGACCATGAAGACATTGTCAAAAATTTGGATAAATTATTCAGTTACCTTCCCGAGGAAAATCGAAATGAAAGAGTTATAACTGTCACTGGGAAGGTTTGTGGAAATAAGCTGGGAAGTAATAATCTAATTGTGCATGATGTAGATATAGGAGACGCTGTTCCGATTAAGCAACATTCTTATAGGCATAACCCTCTAAACTTGGCATCGGTTCAAAAGGAGATTGAACATGTGCTCCAAGATGACACATTCAAAGTGAGTTACAGTGACTGGAGTTCACCCATAGTAATGGTGTCGAAACCAGATGGTACCCAATGGATTTGTGTGAACTATTGCAAAGTCAATGCAGTCACAAAGACTGATGCGTATCCGATTCCCCATTTGGAAGACTGTGTTGAGAAGGTGGGACAAGCAACTTACATTTCTAATTTGGACTTGCACTTAGGACACTGGCAGGTACCTGTGTGAGAAAGAGCAAAGGCAATTTTGGCTTTCATAACGCCAAAAGGACTAGATCCGTTTAAAGTCATGCTATTTGGTTTGAAAAATGCTCTGGCCACATTTCAGAGACTAACCAATTAGTTCATTGCCAGATTACCCAATTGTGTCGTATATATCAATGACTTAGTGATTTTTAGTCACTCATGGAAGGAGCATTTATAATATTTATTAGACTTATTTGATCGACTTCGCAAGGCAGGCTTGGTGACAAACATGGCTAAAAGTGAATTTGCCAAAGCCCAAGTCACCATCCTGGGCCATGTTATTGGACATGGACAAATGGTCCCAGGGTAGGTACAAACAAAGATAATTGGTGAGTTTCCCATGCCAAAGACAAAAAGAGCAGAACATTGATTCAGGGATTAAGTACACTTTATCAAAACTTTGTGCCAAATTTTATCAGTGTGGCTGCTCCACTCATTGAATTGCTGCAGAAAGGCAAGAAGTGTCAGTGGGCAGCAGACCGTCAGATACTCTGAAAGCTGTGTTCACCCATAGTAGGCATACCTAAATATGCAAAGGCTTTCAAGGGGGTTATTAATGCAAGTGATGTGGGTTTGGTGATTTACAGGAAGACCATGAGAAGATAGAAAGAGCTATCGGGAATTTCTCCAGGAAGTTGAACATCAAAATATTCACCGGTTGAGAAGGAGACTTTGACCTTAGTGTTGGCATTGCAACATTTCAGAGTTTATCTTACCAATAACGTATCTGCCACAATCATATACACTGATCATAACCCATTGAAGTTTGTGGAGAAATCTAAGAACAAATATGCTCAACTGTTAGATGGAGCTTGTTGTAACAAACATTCAATTTAAAAATTGTGCCTGTGTTGGACAAGAAAGCATGTTTGTCGACTCATTGTAGAGACTCAAATGAGAGATGGAGGCATTCAGTGGCAGGTGTACAACAGACTTGGAAAGGACTATTGTTGTGCATGTAATGTATCTGTATGTTTAGAGTACTAGTCATTTTTTTAAAGAGTTTTCAAAATGAAACCATCTGTGGTTATTGATGGCTCATTGCTTTAGGGGGAAGGTGTGATGAAGCTGCTCCTTTTACAAGGTTGTGTTGTCCTTGGTTTTCTTTTCCTTTTGACTGGAAACAACACAAGTTCAAAAAAGTTTGCATTTGGAAGGGTTTTAGGGCCAATTTGTTTACAGCCTACAGATACTGCCTCAGGTAGAGGTCTTTCCAGATTTAGAAAACAACATTTATATAAAGAAAGGAGAGCGGCTGGTTCTCCTATCTCAGTTTTTCTCGTTTGATTTTAGTAGTGAAGGAAGGCTGCTGGAAGCAAGCCATGCTCTCGTTCTCTCTCTCGTTCTGACTTCTCTCCTGTAAGAACTTGTTTGATTTTACCTTTTGTGCCAAGAGGTGTTTATGGAGTTTGGTGCAAATATTTTGGAACAGCACCATTAAGTGGAGAGAGAGAGAGAGAGAGAGAGAGAGAGAGAACCTGCACAGTTACCGTGTTTGCTGTTTGAATTTGTGTATCGCTGGACATCGGAGTGCCTCTGGGAAAATTAACAAACAGTGAAATTCACAACTAATCTTGGAGGAACTGTTGGGCAAAGTTCACAGCACAGAATCAGAGAAGTTAATTGTTGTTTTAAGTCTGTCCTAGAGAAAGGCTGCAGTAGTGGGTACAGTGGATTCTATCTTAATTATATGTTTTTGGAGATAAGTCTCTTGATTAAACTTAAAATATAAGCCATTGCTATTAATTTAACCTGTGGCAGTATTTGTAGAGGAATAAGACAATGTTATTTTCTGGGTCTGTAGATTGTGAAGGAGGAAAAATGGCCTTTACAGTGATATGTACTTCTTGTCAGATGTGAGAGTTTAAAGAGAGTTTAAGGGTTACTGCAGATTATATCTGCCATAAATGCTGTTGGATGCGAATCTTATCAGATCAAGTGGATCGGTTGGAGAGACAAACAGCAACAGTATGTGATGGATGGCAGTTATAGGAAGGGGGGAAAGTCGCAGATACAGTCACATAGATGGGTTAACTCCAGGAAGGGTAAGAGAGGTAGGCAGCTAGTGCAGGAGTCTTTTGTGGATATACCCATTTCAAACAGGTATGCTGTTTTGGAAAATGTAGGAGGTGATGGATTCTCAGGGGAACGTAGCACAAACAGCCAAGTTTCTGGTTTTGAGACTGGCTGTAATGCAACGAGGGGTACGTCAGCTTCCAAGAGATCAATTGTGTTAGGGGATTCTGTAGTCAGAGGTACAGACAGATGTTTCTGTGGCCAGCAGAGTAAAAGCAGAATGGTGTGTTGTTTCCTGGTGCCAGGATCAAGGATGTCTCAGAGAGAGGGGCCAGCAGGAGGTCATTGTCCACATTGGAGCCAACAACATTGGAAGGGAAAAGGTTGAGACTCTGAAGGGAGATTACAGAGAGTTAGGTAGAATTTTAAAAAGGAGGTCCTCAAGGGTAGTAATATCTGGATTACTCCCAGTGCTACGAGCTAGTGAGAGCAGGAATAGGAGGATAGAGCAGATGAATGCATGGCTGAGGAGCTGGTGTATGGAAGAAGGATTCACATTTTTGGATCATTGGAATCTCTTTTGGGGTAGAAGTGACCTGTACAAAAAGGACGGATTGCACCTAAACTGGAAGGAGACCAATATACTGGCAGGGAAATTTGCTAGAACTGCTTGGGAGGATTTAAACTAGTAAGGTGGGGGTGGAGAAGGGGAGGTGGGACCCAGGGAGATAGTGAGAAAAGAGATCGATCTGAGACGGGTACAGCTGAGAGCAGACGTGAGTCAAACAGCTAAGGCAGGCAGGTAGGACTAATAAATGAAACTGCATTTATTTCAATGCAAGGGGCCGAACAGGGAAGGCAGATGAACTCAGGGCATGGTTAGTAGGAACATGGGACTGGGATATGATAGCAGTTGCGGAAACATGGCTCAGGAATGGGCAGGACTGGCAGCTGAATGTTCCAGGATACAAATGCTATAGGAAGGCGAGAAAGGGAGGCAAAAGAGGAGGGGGAGTGGCATTTTTGATAAGGGATAGCATTAAAGCTGTGCTGAGGGAGGATATTCCTGGAAATACATTGAGGGAAGTTATTTGGGTGCAGCTGAGAAATAAGAAAGGGATGATCACCTGATTGGGATTAGTATTATAGACCCCCCCCCCCCCCCCCAATAGTCAGAGGGAAATTGAGAAACAAACTTGTAAAGAGATCTCAGCTATCTGTAAGAATAATATAGTGGTTATGATAGGGGATTTTAACTTTCCAAACATCGACTGGGACTGCCATAGTGTTAAAGGTTTAGATGGAGAGGAATTTCTTAAGTGTGTACAAGACAATTTTCTGATTCAGTATGTGGATGTGCCGACCAGAGAAGGTGCAAAACTTGACTGACTCTTGGGAAATAAGGCAGGGCAGGTGACTGAGGTGTCAGTGGGGGAGCACTTTGGGGCCAGCGACCATAATTCTATTCGTTTTAAAATAGTGATGGAAAAGGATAGACCAGATCTAAAAGTTGAAGTTCTAAATTGGAGAAAGGCCAATTTTGACAGTATTAGGCAAGAACTTTCGAAAGCTGATTGGAGGCAGATGTTTGCAGGTAAACGGATGGCTGGAAAATGGGAAGCCTTCAGAAATGAGAATTCAAGAATCCAGAGAAAGTATACTCCTGTCAGGGTGAAAGGGAAGGCTGGTAGGTATAGGGAATGCTTGATGACTAAAGAAATTGAGGGTTTGGTTAAGAAAAAGAAGGAAGCATACATCAGGTACAGACAGGACAGATCGAGTGAATCCTTAGAGTATAAAGAAAGTAGGACTATACTTAAGAGGGACATCAGGAGGGGAAAACGGGGACATGAGATAGCTTTGGCATATAGAATTAAGGAGAATCCAAAGGGTTTTGACAAATATATTAAGGACAAAAGGGTAACTAAGGAGAGAATAGGGCCCCTCAAAGATCAGCAAGGCAGCCTTTGTGTGGAGCCACAGAAAATGGGGGAGATACTAAATGAATAGTTTGCATCAGTATTTACTGTGGAAAAGGATATGGAAGATATAGACTGGAGGGAAATAGATAGTGACATCTTGCAAAATGTCCAGACTACAGAGGAAGAAATACTGGATGTCTTGAAATGGGTAAAGGTGGATAAATCCCCAAGACCTGATCAGGTGCACCCGCCAACTCTGTGGGAAGCTAGAGAAGTGATTGCTGGGCCTCTTGCTGAGATATTTGTATCATTGATAGTCACAGGTGAAGTGCCGGAAGACTGGAGGTTGGCAAACGTGGTGCCACTGTTTAAGAAGGGTGGTAAGGACAAGCCAGGGAACTATAGTCCAGTGAGCCAGACCTCGGTGGTAGGCAAGTTGTTGGAGGGAATCCTGAGGGACAGGATGTACATGTATTTGGAAAGACAAGGACTGATTCGGGATAGTCAACACGGCTTTGTGCGTGGGAAATCATGTCTCACAAGCTTAATTGAGTTTTTTGATGAAGTAACAAAGAAGATTGGTGAGGGCAGAGCAGTAGATGTGATCTATATGCACTTCAGTAAGGCGTTCGACAAGGTTCCCCCTGGGAGACTGGTTAGCAAGGTTCGATCTCATGGAATACAGGGAGAGCTAGCCATTTGGATACAGAACTGGCTCAAAGGTAGAAGACAGAGGGTGGTGGTGGAGGGTTGTTTTTCAGACTGGAGGCCTGTGACCAGTGGAATGCCACAAGGATCGGTGCTGGGCCCTCTATTTTTTGTCATTTACATAAATGATTTGGATGCGAGCATAAGAGGTACAGTTAGTTAGTTTGCAGATGACACCAAAATTGGAGGTGTAGTGAACAGCAAAGAGGGTTACCTCAGATTACAACAGGATCTGGACCAGATGAGTCAATGGGCTGAGAAGTGGCAGATGGGATTTAATTCAGATAAATGCGTGGTGCTGCATTTTGGGAAAGCAAATCGTAGCAGGACTTATACACTTAATGGTAAGGTCCTAGGGAGTGTTGCTGAACAAAGGTACCTTGGAGTGCAGGTTCATAGCTCCTTGAAACTGGAGTCACAGGTGGATAGGATAGTGAAGAAGGCGTTTGGTATGCTTTCTTTTATTGGTCAGAGTACTGACTACAGGCGTTGGGAGGTCATGTTGCGGCTGTACAGGACATTGGTTAGGCCACTGTTGGAATATTGCGTGCAATTCTAGTCTCCTTCCTATCGGAAAGATGCCGTGAAACTTGAAAGGGTTCAGAAAAGATTTACAAGGATGTTGCCAGGGTTGGAGGATCTGAGCTACAGGGAGAGGCTGAACAGGCGGGGGCTGTTTTCCCTGGAGTGTTAGAGGCTGAGGAGCGACCTTATAGAGGTTTACAAAATTATGAGGGGCATGGTTAGGATAAATAGGCAAAGTCTTTTCCCTGGGGTCAGGGATTCCAGAACTAGAGGGCATAGGTTTAAGGTGAGAGGGGAAAGATATAAAAGAGACCTAAGGGGCAACATTTTCATCCAGAGGGTGGTACGTGTATGGAATGTGCTGCCAGATGATGTGGTGGAGGCTGATACAATTGCAATATTTAAGAGGCATTTAGATGGGTATATGAATAGGAAGGGTTTGGAGGGATATGGGCCGGGTGCTGGCAGGTGAGACTAGATTGGGTTGGGATAGCTAGTCGGCATGGACAGATTGGACCAAAGGGTCTGTTTCCATGCTGTACACCTCTATGACTCTATGACTCTATGTGTTCTCCCATAGTGTCAGCGGCAGCGTCATCCTCAAAAGCAGCTTCAGAGAGAGGGACAAATCAGAATCTGAGACCAACAGAATGTTACAACAATGGACAGGGATTTATCCTGGGGTCTTCACTATCTTTCTCAGGATTAGGGATATTTAAAAAGCAGATAGAAGCCTTACTGATGATAGTTCAGGCGGATTACTTTCCCTTCCTCACTATTGTTGGTGCTCCTGGAAAGTATACATTTTTCCATCTATTAATTCTGTAAATCATTCTGATTGCCATAACTATTTCTGTCATCTACATTTCGCAAAGGTATAAAATATTGCATTTGCTTTTAAACACAAATTCCATTCCTGTTCCATGAATTTCATACCCTTCCCTTACAAACATCTGAGGAGGAACAAAGTGTTCATCCACACAATGGCCCCATTTTGCCCTGAACTGATTTATATCTCAATATTCTAACTATCATCAAACCTGTCCACCACCACCTCCATGATGTCCCCAGTCTTCACGTCTGCCTCACTGCTGTTTCTGAATAAACCACCATCCAAATCTTTCTGGTTGCAGTTCACATCTGGCCAATCTTCCAGTTACAAATGTTTTGATCACAAACTTATCTTTGTCTCTACTGGACCTGTGCCAGCTGCAAAGTGTGAAGGTAGTCTGATTCTAAAATGAGGTGATCACAACTTTGTGTCACTTCTTTCAGCATAACCTGTAACCTCATCTTAAGGAGAGGACTGTGCTGTCAGTGACCATGAAGTGACTTCATTCTAAAACTTTCTGAGCACGAGTGAGTGCCATGTTCATCATCCCACAGGTGCAGTACTCGAATGTATTCGCTCAGCGATGGAGGTGAATACTCGCTGAGGGGAATACATTAGTTCTGTCTCCATCGAGGAAGATTTTAATCAATTTTCCCGAAATAACAAGGGACAATCTGACCTGTCAAAATCAGAGACTGAGGAAGATATGAATTAATAAAGTCAAATTACTCAATAAACAAATTGAATTGAAGGTTGGTGAGTTGCTGCAACAGGTGAGTTTCATCCCAGAGTACTTATGAAGGTGAGAATACAGTGAGGGAATAGATTCATACAGCACAGAGACAGACCCTGAGGACCAAATAGCCCACGCCAATCATAATCCCAAACTAACCTAGTCCTACCTACCTGCGCTTGGCCCATATCCCTCCAAACCTTTCTTAATAATGCCCTTAACTAAATGTATTGTAAATATTTTCTCTACAAGAAGGAATTATTGATTATCCTTCAAATTTCTTTGGAGTCTAGAAATTCTGGTTCCTGAAAGTAGCTATTGTAAACCTAGTTAAAAATCACAAAACACCAGGTTATGGTCCAACAGGTTTATTTGGAAGCACTAGCTTTTGGAGCGCTGCTCCTTCATCAGGTGGTTGTGGAGAATAAGATTGTAAGACACAGAATTTATAACAAAAGTTTTCAGTGCGATGTAACTGAAATTATATGTTGAAAAAGACCTGGAATTCTTGTTAAGTTTCATATTTTAGAATGACCATGTTGGTATCAGTTTTTTCATGTCTAAACTGCAAAACCTTTTTTAAAAGTTACATTCGCAAGTGAACTTTAACAATTGGTGTCATGTCAGCCCAGATAAGGTATTGAAGGAGTTAACAATATGTGAGGCTATCTGTGTAACAATGGTCAGACTGATTCTAATCTAAAAATCGGATTTTCAGAATCTTACATGGATTCATGCAGTTTTTGAGCAAAGTAAGATATAATTCTGCAAGTATAAATTCACCCCATAAATGTATATGTGTATGTGTGCATGTGGGTGTGTGGGGGTGGGGGGAGGTTGTTATGATTGTCTGTGAGAGGGTGTGTGCATGTGTGTGAGTGTGAGTGTAAAGAAGTTTAAGTCTGGGAGAGGGTATGTGTGTGGGAGCGTATGTGTGAGTGTATGAGAGAGGGTATGAGTGTGCGCGCATGTGTGCGTGCACGCGCTTGTGTGTGTGTATGCATAATGCAATGGGGTAACCTGTAGTGTGACATGAACCCAAGTTCCCATGGGTACCAAACTTACCGAACTTCCTCTGCTTGGCCACTTTTTGTTGTTGCCTGTCCCAAAGTCCACGTTGGAGGACGGTCACCCGAAGGTCTGTTCTCCGACTGGGAGGGAACACTCCTGTCTGGTGATTTTTGTGCAGTGTACATTCATCCGTTGCTGTGCCTTCTGCTTGGTCTCACCAATGTACCATGTCTCAGGGCATCCTTGCTTGCAGCATATGAGATAGACAACATTGGCTAAGTTGCATGAGTACCTGCCATGTACATGGTGGGAGGTGTCCCCACGCGTAATGGTGGTATCTGTGTCGACATTCTGACATGTCTTGCAGAGTCTTCCATGACAAGGTTATATGGTGTTGTCCAGAAAGCCGGGCAGTTTGCTACAAACAATGATCTGTTTGAGGTTTGGGGCTGGTTACAGACGAGAAGTGGAGGTGTGGGGAAGGTCTTGGCGAGGTGCTCATCCTCATTGAGAATGTGTTGCAGGTTGCGAAGAATCATTGTGATCCTAAATATTGGAAATGATATTGGGAGGGAACATACAAAGAAATTGGAAACTTGATATCATGTTTTGAGGATGATATTAGAATCTTTAATAAGGATTGTGATAACTAGACACTTGGAGATTCATGGTATGACTTGACAGAGTCAGTTTAGATTCAGGAAAGAGAAATCATCTTTGAGAAACGTGTGGAGTTCTAGTTAAGGCATCTATTAATGAGAACCAGTGGGAGTGGTCTATTTGAATGGCTGCTGACAAGTTGAGTGAAAAAATTTCGAGCCCATGGAGAAGAGAGGAATATACTACACAGACTGAGAATTGTTTAGGTGAGACAACACAGAGAACAGCGCTCCTTTCTGCACTGAAGGCTGATACTCATGGGGTATCACATGGACCACAGCAATTTGCAAGGCAGGCAAATGAAATGGATGCGGGTAACAAATAGCATATGTCTCATTTTGCATTGATTAAATGGTACAAGGTTGGGAATAGTTGTTGTCCAAAAGGACCTGCATGTCCTTGATCATGAGTCACCAAAATTAGTACATCCAGGGCTTCAGTAACAATGACAATAAATGTTATGTTGTCGTTCATTGTAAGATGATTCAAGTATATAAGTAAAACAATCTTCCTACAACTGTAGAGCGTTGATGAGAGAGTATTTGGGGCACTGTGTACTGATTGAATCTCCTTTGTAAGGAATGATCACCTTGCCACAGACACAGTTCAAATGAGTATCACCAGATTAATCCCTTGGATGATGGTACCATGAGGAGAGACCTTACACAAAAGCATATGGCTTCCCTCCTCACTGTGGCAAAAACCACGTTAAAGTCCCTGCCTGTGCAGTCTCTGCTCCATTTGATGGTCCTATTGGAACATCAATTACCTCATTCTCTCCCTGTACAAGTGACCCGAGGGACTGAATGGCCTCCTCATGTTCCTGTCTAAGTGGCTGAAGGTACAGAATAGCTTCTTCATCATCCGACTGGATATGGCCAAGAGCCCAATTCGGCTCCACCCACCCCCCGGTTTCTGTTTAACTGCTCTGTGTGCTAACTAGTGTGACAATGCTGTAGCTTTCAAGGTTATTTTGTCCACATTTCTTTCAAGAGAGAAATTGAGCAAGAGGTGCAACACCAGCTAGTTAAGAGCACTTGAGTAAACACTTTGGGTGGCCTTGGGAAATCTCTAATGCAGCCTGAATGGGTGGGGCCAGCTATTACAGATTAGGATTTCTGGGTTTGGTTTTTCACTCACACCAGAAGTTGTTGGAGTGTCAACAGACTTGGAAGTTTCAATGCATGTATCCTGACTGCTACTCTATTCCAATGTTCTCTGTTTTTTTTTCTTACTGGATTGGAGAAATGCATCTGAGAATCTGTGTCTTAATTTTCATTTTTGCCAAGGGGATGGGATGTTAATGTTTTGGGACAGCTATCTGTAATACTTAGTAGAGTTTTTCGAGGAAGTGACCAAATTGTTAGATGAAGGAAGCACTGTTGATATCATATACATGGACTTTAGTAAGGCGTTTGATAAGATTCCCCTTTGTAGACTAATAGAGAAAGTGAAGTCACATGCTGTGCAGGGTGTTCTAGCTGGGTGGATGAAGAACTGGTTGAACAATAGGAGACAGAGAGTAGTAGTTGAAGGGAGCTTTTCGAAATGGAGAAAGGTGACCAGTGGTGTTCCACATGGATCAGTGTTGGGGCCACTGTTGTTTGTAATATACACAAATGATCGAGAAGAGGGCACTGTTGGTATGATCAGCAAGTTTGTAGATGACACAAAGATTGATGGAGTAGCAGAAAGCATAATGGACTGTCAAAGAATACAGGAGGATATAGATAGACTGGAGAGTTGGGCAGAAAATTGGCAAATGGCTTTCAATCCAGACAAATGTGAGGTGATGCATTTAGGCAAGTCTAATTCTAGAGCGAATTATACAATGAATGGAAGAACCTTGGGAAAAGTTGATGGGCAGAGAGATCTGGGAGTGCAGGTCCATTGTACCCTAAAGGTTGCTGCACAGGTGGATAGAGTGGTCAAGAAGGCATATGGTATGCTTGCCTTCATTGGACAGGGTATTGAGTATAAGAGCTGGCAAATCATGTTAAAATTGTACAAGACATTGGTTCGGCCACATTTAGAATACTGTGTACAGTTCCACATTAACAAAAGGATGTGGACGCTTAGAAGAGGGTGCAGAGAAGGTTTACGAGGATGTTGTCTGGTATGGAAGGTGCTAGCTATGAAGAGAGGCTGAGTAGGTTAGGTTTATTTTCACTAGAAGAAAGGAGATTGAGGGGGGACCTGATTGTGGTTTACAAAATCATGAAAGGTATATACAGGGTGGATACAAATTCTTAGGAATTGACTGATAGGTTTCGACAGTACATTTGGATCGTCTCAGGCTCGGAGGGCTGAAGGGCCTGTTCCTGGGCTGTAACTTTCCTTTGTTCTTTGCACTTACTGTTCGAATTATTGTGTTAAATTTTCCAATAGAGTTGAGTTATTCTAAACTCTGTTCTTTGGTTGTATTTCAGCTACAGCTGTTTAATTTAACAACGAGTCATTTGACTAGTCACATGGCATCTGGAACCGACACTTTCCATTTGCCTTTCAAATAAGAAAACATTAAGGTTTAGACTACCTTCTTAAAATACATTTTAGGGGGTCTTGTCTGGTCCATAACACTAGACTCCCTCTCTTCCTGTGCGATGGACTGGAGGGACTGAATCGGCGACCTCTCTTCTTGTTCAATAGTTTCGATGGGCTGAATGACTTCTTCATGTTCCTGCGAAGTGAATGAGCTCTTCACACTGTGGAAATGTACACTGTCTAAAGTACAGTTACATGAAAGTTACCCACACTTTAACAGCACAAGCTTGAATGTTGTCCAGGCCTTGCTGCACATGGACACAGACTGCTTCAGGAGCTAAGATGCAACACTTCCTTTGGAACATTGTGTAATCTTCAGTGACCATCCTGACTTCTGATATTAAGATGGGGGAAAGGCATTGATGAAACAGCTAAAGACGTTTGTGCTGAAGAAGCTACCCTGAGAATCTCCTGCAGAGATGTCCCCAGACTAAGAGTATTAACATCCATCTGCCACAAATATCGTCCTTCTTGCTTTAAATCAGTCATTCTCAGAGTGGGCCACATGGACCCTGAGGGGCACTGGTACATTTGAAAGGGGCCACAGAATGTTCAATAATGAATGATTTTCTGTCTATCTGTTTGTGTTGTAAGCCTGTCTGAAAGAGGGGGGTGCCTGGAACCTGAGAAGAGCTCCTGGGGTTCCATGGCCAATAAAGGTTTGAGAATCACTGCTTTACATCACTCCAGCTGTGGAGATATTAACAACTGATTCCCATTAAGTTCATTTTTGCTTGACGTCCTTGATGCCATCCTCAGCCAAATACTGCCTTGATATCAGGCAGTCGATGTTACCTGAGCCCTTGTGTTCACCTCTTTCATTCATATCAATAGGTCACGGTGGAGGTTCAGGGAGTGGTTTCTTCAAACAGAGATTAACGAATGTCAGAAATTCTCTCTTTCATAAAGTTAGGGAATGAGATTACTGAAGGTACTTAAAGAGGAAGCAGAGGGATTTTGACCTCTTAGAGTTGAGGGTGATGAAGAACCTAGAGCAGATCAGGCATGATCTGAATGAAGGCAAGGCAAGCTTGGGGTTGGTATTGCAGTGAGCGGCCTGCTCCTGTTTCAGATGTTCTCACATTCTGTTATTGGAAATGTAGTGGGTGCTATTTACCTGGACATTCTATTATTGAATGTTGCGGTCAGGGAGACCAGAGGATTTTGTGAGCCATCTCTGGCTGAGCTTTGGGGCCGAAACACACAGTGAGTCTGGATCTATAACATGACCAACAAATGAAGCATGTTGCAGAGAGGGGAAGCTCAGTAAAGAGAAATGAGGGACCACTTTCATACTCAGCTTGGGTTTTCCAGTTACATTTTCCAAACCACCCCAAACCGTGTCTGACAGTCTTGAGGGGCTGAGTGGCTTCTTCTGTTTCTGGTAATCTGAGTGAGTAGTTTCCAACTGCTCCTCTCTAGCGAGTTTGAGGGGCTGATTGGAACACAGGAAAATGGGACCGTGGAGCAGGAATGGGTCATTAGACACTGTGGGCCTTGCCCATTAGATATTAAGACTGTGGCTGATCAGGTTGTGGTCTCAGCCCCACATGCCTGTCTGTATCCCATTATCCATGATTCACCTCTCTGTCAAATATTTTACTAGCTCAGTATTGAATAAATGTAAACAAAGAGGTACCACAAACATCTGGGAAAGATACTTCTCGCTCAAAAGGCCCTTTCAGAAATTCTCCTGATCCCTCTTTTGGAGAGATGTAGAATGGAAACAGACCTTTCGGTCTCATTTGCTGACCAGGTATCCCAACCTCATCTAGTCCCATTTGCCAGCAATTGGTTCATATCTCTCTATCTGTTCATGTACTCATCCAGATGCCTTTTCAATGTAATTGTATCAGCCCACACCACATTCTCTGGCAGCTCATTCCATACATACAACGCCATCCATCTGAAAATGTTGCCCTGAAGGTCCTTTAAAAATCTTTCCCCTCTCCCCTCCATCCCCTCTCATGATTTCTAATATTGAATGCCTCCACCCCCAGGGAAATTGTCATTATCTATTTACTCTACCTCATGCTTCTCATGATTTTGTAAACCTTTGTAAAGTCACAGCTCAGCTTCCAACACTCCATGGAAAAAAGCCACAACCTAGTCATCCTCTTCCTATAGCTCAAAGGCTCCAGTACCGGCAAAGTCCTTGTCAATCTTTCCTGCACTCTCTCAAGTTTAACAGTATCCTTTCCTTAGCAGAGCCAACCAAATTGTACTCCGGTTTTGCAAAATGGCCTCACCAGGGTCCTGTATAGCTGCAGCAAATCTAGAGGGCACAGGTTCAGGTGAACGAAAAAGAACGAAAAAGTCATTGATATAAATGACAAGCAAAAGTGGATGCAGCATTGATCCTGTGAATCACCGCTGGTCACAGTCCTCTAGTCTGAAAAACAGTCCAGCATGACAAAGACCATCAGCAGAAACACGCACACGCACACGCACACAGCACATTCACACAGAGACACAGACACAGTTATGTCTTTAAGGCTGTGGTAGATATGTTTTGATTATTAAGGACATTGGGGTTACAATGCGAAGGCAGAAAAATTGTACTGTGAAACATGTCAGCCACGATCAAACAGCAAACCTTACTCAATGGGCCAAATGGCTTAATTCTGCTCCAATTTCTTGTGCTCCATAGTCTTAAAGTAGTAGAAAAGTCTTCTGTGGAGAGCAGTGTAGACTGAGTTTGATAAACGTTACTGAACAGGGTCAATGGGAATACGGGATATTTTTGAGGGGCTGAATGGCCTGCGTCTTTTCCTATTTGATGTGCACTTACTTCTCAAAAGAGGAGGTGACTTGCTGTGCAGTTAGCATACTTTAAAATTAAGGGGTCTCCCATTTATGATGATGATAAGGATGTTTGTTTATCATTTGGGCTGTTCTGTCCATGGTGTCCTCATTCCCAGGGAACAGTGAAGATTGAGTCATTGAAGATATTCAAGGCTGAATTCGATTGACCTTTGATGGACAGGAGAGTGAAAGTTTGCTGGGAATAGACAGAAAAGGGGTGTTCAGCCGCAATGAGATCAGATCAAACGTGATCTTTCAAAATCGCGCAACAGGCTCGAGGGGGCGAATGACTCATGTTGCTCCTACTCCTTGCGTTGCTCTCTCAGTCACAGAGGTTGAGGAAGACCCCATTCAGCCATTCAGGATCATTGCAATGAGACAGAAGGAGACCATTCTATCCCTCTGAGGAGTTGGTCAGGAATAGAATAAATTACTTGAGTACATTATACATCACAGGAGGAGGCCATGCAACCTTCCTAGGTTTCTACACAGGAACAGAGGATCCTTGGTTAGTTAACAGGAAATACAAAATAGCGATTATTCCTTATTTTCAGGTTGGAAAGCTGTTAGTAGTGGAGGGTATCAGGAAACAGTATAAGGTCATCAACAATTTATAATGTAGATGAATGATTGGGATGAAGGGGCTGAATGATTTGGATCTCAATTTGCTAAGACACAAGAATAATCATTTGATAAGGTGTCAAGTGGAGGCAGAGCGTCTGCAATGGGATACAGACAGGGGAGGTTAATGAGCAAACATTCAGCAAAAAAAACACACAATGTGGGTGATGGGAAGTTTGTCTTTTGGTGAAAAGATAAACAACCATAAATTGTTTAATTGCTGAGAAATTTCATAACACAGTAATACAGAGGGATTTGTGTATTCTCATTCATAAGTTACATCAAATTATTCAGAAGATGCAGCAAATGACTTAGATGGTAAATGGAATGGTGCTCTTTTTTTGACAAGGGTATCAGGTTTGATCTGATTTTTGTGCATCTGTACAGAAAAATTGCTGAGACCACATCTGAGGCAGGATGTTAGGTTATGATCCCCTTCACTGAAGAAAAACACACAATTGAATTTGAAGCTTTTCAAGGATGTTTGTCTTTACTCAGTCTTGTGATGAAGGCATTCTGTTCTGAAGGATTAACAGTTCAGACCTGATAAGCTGAAATGTTCTTATTGATCATATAAGTCTTGAGGAGAGGGTCGCTGGTAAATAGCGAATGGACATTTCCTCTTGCATGGGAGAATAAAACTGGGGAAGTAATTTAAGAATACAATACGAACATTTCAGCACAAATTTTGCGAAGACATCAAGCATTTTATTTTTAAACTATGTGGCACATATAAACACACCTTCAAATCAAATGGGGGTATTTGTTGCTAACGAAATGGCTCTGTGTACAACAGCAGCAATGATACAGCTAAATGGAGCATGGGATGTGGCGGAGTCATACAGTTCAGATAATGTGCAGGGAGACCTCACTTGGTCCAATTTGGCTTCAGATAACATTATTGTGTGATTGAATTCAGAGAGGGAAAAAATGTAACTTTCCTAAGAAGGAATGGCCTATTGCTCCCTCTCTCTTTTCCTCTTCCTCCTCACAGCAATGTGTGCAAGCTTATACACTTGTTATTTTTCTTTACCACTCTTGGAGGATTTTGTTTTCTGAAAGCTCAGCGGTTTTATCAGTTACACCACTCCTGGAATACCCACTTCACATCGACCTTAACAATAATAAAAAGTTAAAATTTGGGCCAACTTCTAAAAATATTTTAAGTGTGTGTGTGTGTGGTGATAGAAGATTGTTTTTCAGATTCGAGGTCTGTGACCAAGGGTATGCCGCAAGAATCAGTGCTGAGTTCACCTATTTTTCAGCATTGGTAAAAATGAAATGGATTTGAATATTAGAGGCTTGGTTAGCAAGTTTGCCGATTACATCAAAACAGGTGTTTTTTATGGACATGGAGTAACATCACAGCGTAAAACAGGAGGTTGATCAGATGGAAAAATGAGCCAAGGATTGGCAGGTGGAATCTAATTTCGATAAGTGAAGTATTGCATTTTGGAAAGACAAACCAAGGCAGGAATTATACAGTTAATGGCAAGTTACTGGGGAGTGCTGCTGAACAAAGAGGCTTTGGAGTGCAGGTTCATAGTTCCTTGAAAGTGGAGTCACAGGTATACAGAATAATGAAGAACACATTGGCACACTTGCCTTCATTGGTCAGTGCATTGAGTATTGGAGTTGTGATAAGTAAGAATAGAGAAGGCATGATGAGCAAGTCTGCAGATGCCACCAAGGTTAGATGTACAGTGGACAGTGAAGAACATTGTCTAAGATTACAAATAATTCTTGATCAATTGGATCACTGAGGTATAGAGTTGTACAGCGCAGAAACAGACCCTGCAGTCCAACTCGGCCATGATAACCAGATCTCCGAAATTAATCTGGTCCTATTTGCCATGATTTGGCTCATTTCCCTATAAACCCTTCCCTTTCATGTACCCATCCAGATATCTTTTAGATTACTTACAGTGTGGAAACAGGCCCTTCGGCCCAACAAGTCCACACCGCCCCGCCAAAGCGCAACCCACCCATACCCCTACATCTACCCCTTACCTAACACTACGGGCAATTTAGCATGGCCAATTCACCTGACCTGCACATCTTTGGACTGTGGGAGGAAACCGGAGCACCCGGAGGAAACCCACGCAGACACGGGGAGAACGTGCAAACTCCACACGGTCAGTCACCTGAGGCGGGAATTGAACCCGGGTCTCTGGTGCTGTGAGGCAGCAGTGCTAACCACTGTGCCACTGTGCTGCCCACATTTTCGATGTTATAATTGTAGCAGCCGCCACGACATCCTCTGGCAGCTCATTCCATACACCCTCTGCACGAAACATTTGCCCTTTAGATCACATCTTTTCCGTTCACCTAAACCTGTGCCCTCTAGATTTGCCTCCCCACCACCCCCCACCAACTCTGGAGAAAACACTTTGTTCATGATTTTGCCCCTCATGATATTATAAACTTCTGGAAGTTGCAAATTTGACTCCAATCAGTACGATTGGCTGTATTGTCCATTATCCCAGGCCGAAGTTCTGAAATTCAATACTGACACCTCTTTCTTCTCAGTCAAGTCATAATTCTAAAATAATTTGAATCCACCTGTTCAGATAAATGATGAAATGCCTCTGTAGGATTTGAATGTAGCTGTTTGAGTCCAGAGGTGGGACAGTACCATCAATCAGCAAAAGCCCTAAATCTGCAACATTATTCCCTTGTGTGTTTTGTTTATCAACCAGTTATGACATGCTGTGACATACCTCCAAGACAAGCAGGGCTTGAATCCAGACCTTGTGATCCAGTGATAGGGACACTACCACAAGTTCAGGAATTGGAATTGAATCCTGAGCTGTGACTCAGAGGTGCTGCACACTATACAACACCTGAACTTTGCCCAGATTTTGGATCACCTTTTTAAGTGTGCCAGCTTTCACCTCAGTCAGGGTTTATACAATCTGGTTAACATTACTGAATGACACAGTGGACATTTCCCATTGTTAAACAATTGCAGGGTATTTGCTTCAACATTGAGTGTACATGCCGTGCCATCGAGATAAACTATGAACATCTTTAATTGCCTGGCTCTGATTTCTAGCTTAAATGGGGCTTTGGTGGTGCTGTAGAACAGAGGCGTTCAAGTACTATTGTTTGAAGTTTGCATCACATATGGAAAGGATTGTTTAGAAAGCGTTTACATAACTTGCCTTCCTCACTCAGACCTTTGAATTTATGAATTGGGACACAATGTTAAGGTTGTACATGGTGTTGCCGAGGCATCTGCAGGAGCATTGTGTCCAGTTGTGGTCATCCTGTCATAGGTCAGATATTATTAAGCTTCGACAGTTCAGGGAGATTTACCAGGATTTTGCCAGGAATGGAGGGTTTGACTTATAATATTAGGTTAGAAATGATTGGATATGTTGTGGGGCTTAGGTGAACTAATAGAGATGTATAACATCATGAAGAGGATAGATTAGGTGAATGGCAGAAATCTTTCCCATGGGCTGGAAGATTACAAGGCAAGTGGATATTTATAAGGTGAGAGGAGAAATATTTTAAATAGACATATGGGGCTTTTTTAAAAACAGAGAGGCTCATGTCTAAGATGAATTTCTAGTGAAAGTGGTGCAAGTGGGTACAGTTGAAATGATTTAAAGACATTTAGATCAAATTTGGTAAAATGTGGGGAGATGCAGATGATACATAGCTATGGAAAAGGAGAGGATTAGGCAAAATTGGAGGATATTTAATTGGGGAAGAGAAAACTATGATGCAATTAGACGTGAGTTAGGAAGCATGGAGTGGGAGCAATTGTTCCATGGTAAAGGCACTATAGACATGTGGAGACTGTTTAAGGAACAGTTGTTGCAAGTGATGAATAAATATGTCCCTCTGAGACAGGCAAGAAGTGGTAAGATAAAGGAACCTTGGATGACAAGAGCGGTGGAGCTTCTTGTCAAAAGGAAAAAGGTAGCTTACATAAGGTGGAGGAAGCTAGGGTCAGGCTCAGCTCTACAGGATTACAGGCAGGAGAAAGTGAGGACTGCAAATGTTGGAGATCAGAGCTGAAAATGTGTTGCTGGAAAAGTGCAACACATCAGGCAGCATCCAAGGAGCAGGAGAATCAACGTTTCGGGCATGAGCCATTCTTCAGGAATTACAGGCAGGCGAGGAAGGAGCTTAAAAATGGTCTGAGGAGAGCCAGGAGGGGGCTCGAGAAAGGCTTGGCAGAACGGATTAGGGAGAACACAAAGGCATTTTACACTTATGTGAGGAATAAGAGAATGGTCAAAGAAAGAGTAGGGCCGATCAGGGATAGCATAGGGAATTTGTGTGTGGAGTCTGAGGAGGTAGGGGAAGCTCTAAATGAGTTTTTTGCTTCTGTCTTTACGAAAGAAACAAACTTTGTGGTGAATGAAACCTTTGAAGAGCAGGTGTGCATGCTGAAATGGATACAGATAGAGGAAGCTGATGTGCTGAAAACTTTGTCAAACATTAAGATTGACAAGTCGCCAGGCCCGGACCAGATTTGTCCTCGGCTGTTTTGGGAAATGAGAAATGCAATTGCTTCACCACTTGAGAAGACCTTTTCATCCTCGCTCTCCACTGGAGTCATACCTGAGGACTGGAGAGAGGCAAATGTAATTCCTCTCTTCAAGAAAGGAAATAGGGAAATCCTCAGCAATTACAGACCAGTAAGTCTCACGTCTGTTGTCTGCAAGGTGTTAGAAAGGATTCTGAGGGATAGGATTTATGACCATCTGGAAGAGCATTGCTTGATTAAATGCAGTCATCACAGCTTTGTGAGGTGCAGGTCATGCCTCACAAACCTTATCGAGTTCTTTGAGGATGTGACTAGAAAAGTTGATGAGGCTGTGGATGTAGTGTATATGGATTTCAGCAAGGTATTTGATAAGGTTCCCCATGGTAGGCTCATTCAGGAGGTCAGGAGGAATTGGATTCAGGGGAACATAGCTGTCTGGATACAGAATTGGCTGGCCAACAGAAGACAGCGAATGGTAGTAGAAGGAAAATATTCTGCCTGGAAGTCTGTGGTGAGTGGTGTTCCACAGGGCTCTGTCCTTGGGCCTCTATTGTTTGTAATTTTTATTAATGACTTGGATGAGGGGATTGAAGGATGGGTCAGCAAGTTTGCAGATGACACAAAGGTTGGAGGTGTCGTTGACAGTATAGAGGGCTGTTGTAGGCTACAGCGAGACATTGACAGGATGCAGAGATGGGCTGAGAGGTGACAGATGGAGTTCAACCTGGATAAATGCGAAGTGATGCATTTTGGAAGGTCGAATTTGAAAGCTGAGTACAGGATTAAGGATAGGATTCTTGGAGGAACAGAGGGATCTTGGTGTGCAGGTACATAGATCCCTTAAAATGGTCACCCAAGTCAACAGGGTTGTTAAGAAAGCATATGGTGTTTTGGTTTTCATTAAGAGGGGGATTGAGTTTAAGAGTCGTGAGATCTTGTTGCAGCTCTATAAAATTTTGGTTAGACCACACTTGGAATACTGCGTCCAGTTCTGGTCACCCTATTATAAGAAAGATGTGGATGCTTTGGAGAGGGTTCAGAGGAGGATTACCAGGATGCTGCCTGGACTGGAGGGCTTATCTTATGAGGAGAGGTTGACTGAGCTCGGACTTTTTTCTTTGAGAAAAGGAGGAGGAGAGGGGACCTAATTGAGGTATACAAGATAATGACAGGCATAGATAGAGTCAATAGCCAGAGAATATTTCCCAGGGCAGAAATGACTAACATGAGGAGTCATAGTTTTAAGCTGGTTGGAGTAAAGTATAGAGGGGATGTCAGAGGGGGGTTCTTTACACAAGAGTTGTGAGAGCATGTAATGCGTTGCCAGCAGCAGTTGTGGAGGCAGGGTCATTGGGGACATTTAAGAGACTCCTGGACATGCATGTGGTCACAGAAATTTGAGGGTGCATTCATGAGAATCAGTGGTTGGCACAACATCGTGGGCTGAAGGGCCTGTTCTGTGCTGTACTGTTCTATGTTCTATGTTCTACTAGTTTAGTTTGGGATTATGGTCAGCATGGGCTAGTTGGACTGTAGGTTTTGTTTCTGTGCTGTATAACTCCATGTGTGTTTGTATGTCAGATATGTGTCTGTGTGCTTCTGTCTGTATTTATGTTTATTCCTTTATATCTATACATGTCTCTGTGTGCCTTTCTGTGTGTGTGTGTGCTATGTGTGTTTCTGTGTTAATGTATTTGCATTGCTATATCTGCATCTCTGTGCAGTGATAATTCCTGGATTACATCTCCTCCCACCCTGACTCCTGTAAAAATGCTAGCCCTTATTCCCAATTCCTCTGCCTTCCACTGCATCTGCTCCCAGGAGGACCAGTTCCACACAGAACTTACCAGATTGCATCCTTCTTCAAAGACTGCAATTTCCCCTACCATGTGGTTGATGATGTCCTCCAACCCATCTCATCCACTTCCTCAATGCCACCCTTGAACCCCACCCCTCCAACAGCAACCAAATGGACCCCCCCACCTTGCCACGGTCCTCACCTTTCACCCCATCTGCCTCCATATATTTCGTATCATCCACCAACATTTCTGCCACCTACAAACAGACCACACTACCAGACATATATTGCTCTCCCCACCCCTATCCGCTTTCTGTAAAGACCATTCCCTCCCCGTCAGGTCCATGCCCCCTAAGAACCCACCCTGACCTCCTGGCACCTCCCCCTGCCACCGCAAAACCCATGCCCACACCTCCCCTCACCTCTGTCCTCAGTCCCAAAGGAGCCTTCCACATCTATCAAGGTTTTACCTGTACTTTTACACATCAGTTATTGTAGCCATTGCTTCTGATGCTGTCTCCTCTACACTGGGGAGACAGGATGCCCACTTGCAGTGTGCTTCAGAGAACATCTCGAGGATACCCGCACCCACCAACCCCACCGCCCTATGGCTGAACACTTCAACACCCCATCCCACTCCGGCGAGGACATGCAGGCCCTGGGCCTCCTCCATCACCACTCACTAACCACCCAACATCTGGAGGAGGAACATGTCTTGAGACCCTCCATTCCCATGGCATTAATGTGGATTTCACCAGTTTCCTCATTTCCCCTCCCCATACCCTATCGCAGTTCCAACCTTCCAGGTCAGCACCACCCTCATGACTTGTCCTATCTGTCCATCTTCCTTTCAACCTATCCGCCCCCCCCCCTTCCCACCGACCTAACACAATTACCCCCTACCAGCATCCGCCTATCACCTTTGCACCGACCTCCCCCCAGCCTCACCCCTCTATTTATCTCTCACACCCCTTACCACTCCACATTCCTGACAAAGGGCTTCCTGATAGTGGTGTTGCAGCAATTCATCTACTCAGGAGTTGTCCAGCCTTTTGGGAGGGTCTTTAGTGTCCTCCAATAGATTGATGAGGACTTGATCACCTGATCGATTGAACCCAACCAGGCATTGACGTGTGGATGGCAGGGTGGTACTTGCTCATCCATTCCTAGAGGTGTTGGGTGCACAAAGGTCATGTAGCCCTCTCCAAATAAGGGCATGAGGATCCCTGTGTCTGCCAAACAACTTGATGCTTCCAGTTGTCCTGGAGATGACATTCAGGTTGGTTCCATTCAAGTCAAATTCAAGTGTATATCGTATGGTCTGCAGCTGCTGTCATTCCTGATGAAAATCTTATGTTTGAAACGTTGACTCTCCTGCTCCTCGGATGCTGCAAGACCAGCTGTGCTTCTCAAACACTACACTCTTCGATGATGACTGTAGCTGCAGTCTGTATGCATTTTGCTACATGTTTATTCCGGTGTATTTGAGTGCAGTCATTTTGGTCAAGGTTTGTCTCAATTTCCCAGTATGCCTCATTTAATGTCTATTTTTCATAAATCCATCATTGTGAGCAGCTCATCTGGCCACAGTCTTATAGAACTAATTGTAGCTGAGTGAAGTTTTACAAACATTTTTAAACTCCAACTTCAAATTAAAGTTTTTTTTATGACCACTAAGATGTCCTTAATGTGACAGACCACAAAACCTCACAATCTTTTAATCAATTTACATTTTATTTTAACTTACTTCCTTCAGATTGGGTAGTCTTAATAATACAACAAAGTCCCAACACTATATTGTACACTTAAATCTGCAAGTTAACCTAACGTCCCTTTGTTTAGAACTGGCACAGGAACAACAGATTCACATCTAACTTTCATATTTCCATGTATCTGTGAATTATGGTGTCCTGTAAGTTATAACATCACTACATGAAAGTGAGCTCGAATGTGCAAGGGAGGTAGAGAGAAAATGTAAATCTAAGCCAATTTCAAATAAAACACATATTGCAAATACATGTAAGTTCAGATCATAAAGGGTTAATATTTATTTCAGTGAATATCAATATTTGAGAAATTTGCATTCAGATAGAAAGACCCTTTTACTCCAATAGGACAAGAGCGCAAGCTACTTGCCCTCCCAAATTTAATATTCTTTATTTCAGAAAATAAAGCAGCTCACCTTTTATATATCTTTTTGTAATCTCAGATTTTAATTTGTTTCAATCTTTCTTGAAGTGGGAGTGAGAGGTATCGAGATTTCTACATTTGTGATCAGAAGTACCATTTATGGTCACAACAATCAGTACAGAGCTTTTAAACAGAAACTGGGGAGAGCCGAATTGGCCACTTGGCCGTATCCAGTCGGTTGATGAAGAAACTATTCAGTACCTTCAGTCATTTACACAGGAACACGAGGAGGCCATTCAGTCCCTCGGGTCACTTGTCCAGCGCGAGAATGAGGTAATTGATGTTCTAACATGACAAACAAATGGAGTAGAGATTGCACAGACGGATTTTAACGTGGTTTTTGTCACAGTGAGGAGTGAAGCTTTGTGTAAAGTCTCTCATCGTGGTACTGTCATCCAAGGGATTAATCGTTTGAACTGTGTCTGTGGCAAGGTGATCATTCCTTACAAAGGAGATTCAATCAGTACACAGTGCCCCAAATACTCTCTCATCAAAGCTTTACAGTTGCAGGAAGATTGTTTTACTTATATACTCGAATCATCTTTCAATGAATGACAACATAACATTTATTGTCATTGTTACTGACACCCATGGATGTATTAATTTTGGTGACTCATGATCAAGGACATGCAGGCCCTTTTGGACAACAGCTATTCCCAACCTCGTACCATTTAATCAATGCAAGATGAGACATATGCTATTTGTTGCCCACATCCATATCATTTGCCTGCCTTGCAAATTGCTGTGGTCCATGTGATGAGTATTGGTCTTCAGTGCAGATAAGCGCACTGCTCTCTGTATTGTCTCACCCACACAATTCTCAGCCTGTGTAGTATATTCCTCTCTTATCCATGGGCTCAAAGTTTCATCGCTCAACCCATCAGCAGCCATGTCAATAGTCTTCTGCGAATTCAAATTGACCCCTCCCACTTGTTCTCATTAATGGATGCCTTAACTAGAACTCCATAGGTTTCTGAATGATGATTTCCCTTTCCTGAATCTAAACTGACTCTGTCAAGTCATATCATGATTCCCCAAGTATCTAGTCATCATATTCCTTATTAAAGAGTCTAATAGCGTCCTCACAATTGACATCAAGTTCCCAACTTTTTTTTATTTTCCCTCCCAATACCGTTTTCAATATTCAGGGTTACAAGAGCTACTTTCCAGTCTTCAGGAATCAGAATTTCCAGACTCCAAAGAAATTTGAAGGGGAATCAATAATTCCTTCTTGTAGTTACAATGTTTAAAAGACATTTAGTTAAGGCATTATTAAGAAAGATTTGGAGGGATATGGATCAAGCGCAGGTAGGTAGGACTAGGTTAGTTTGGGATTATGTTCGGTGTGGGCTATTTGGTCCTAAGGGTCTGTCTCTGTGCTGTATGAGTCTATTCTCTCACTCTATTCTCACCTACATGAGTACTCTGGGATGGGTGTCATCTGTTGCAGCAACTCACCAAACTTCAATTCAATTCATTTATTGTGTAATTTCTCTTTATTAATTCTAATCTCCCCCAGTCTCTGATTTTGACATGTCAGTTTGTCCCTTGTTATTTCGGGAAGATTTTTAAAATCTTCCTCCATGGAGACAGAACTAATGTATTCCCCTCAGCGAGTACTCCTTCCCATCACTGAGCGAATACAATCGAGTACTGCTCCTGTGGGATGATGAACATGACACTCACTCGTGCTCAGAAAGTTTTAGAATGAAAACAGTTCAATGAGCCCGTCCCTTCATGGTCACTAACAGCACAGTCCTCTCCCTAATATGAGTTTATAAGTTATACTGAAAGAAATGACACAAAGTTGTGACCACCTCATTTTAGAATCAGATTACCTTCACACTTTGCAGCTGGCAGAGGTCCAGGTAGAGACAAGAATAAGTTAGTGTTCAAGTTTGTAACTGGTAAAGTGGCCAGACGTGACCTGCAACCAGAAAGATATGAAATGAAACAGCACTGAGGCAGACGTGAAGACTGGGGACATTGTGGAGGTGGTGGTGGACAGGTTTGATGATAGTTAGAATATTGAGATGTAAATCAATCAGGGCAAAACGGAGCCATTATATGGATGAACACATTGTTCCTCCTCAGATGTTTGTCAGTGAAGGGCATGAAATTCATGGAACAGGAATAGAGTTTGTGTTTTAAAGCAAATGCAATATTTTATACCTTTGCGAAATGTAGATGACAGAAATAGTTATGGTGATCAGAATGATTTACAGAATTAATAGATGGAAAAATATATACTTTCCAGGTACACCAACAATCGCGAGGAAGGGGTAGTAACCCGCCTGAATTATCATCAGTAAGGCTTCTATTTGCTTTTTAAACATCCCCAATCCTAAGAAAGATAGTGAAGACCCCAGGATAAATCCCTGTTCATTTTTGTAACATTCCATTCTGTTGGTCTCAGATTCTGATCTGTCCCTCTCTCTGAAACTGCTGTTGAGGATGATGCTGCCCCTGACACTATGGGAGAACACATTGAGAGAAGTTTCATGCTTATAGAAGAAGGAAACCCTCCAGGGAGACAGTTAGGATCCATGGAGACTGACATCAATCACATTCACTGGACAAAGAGCTCCAGTTAAACTCTTCTAAATGCAGAACATTTAATGTAACAACAATACTTGGTCTGGGTGGGATGTTGACATCGCCTGCTATTGGCCTTATGACCATCTCTTATTACATTAGAGGTAAAGGAGAAGGATGATGCTTTCTCTTCACAGGCTCAGTGACGCTGCTGTATTATCCACATACAATGTTCTATGTAACCGTGCTCCTAAGAGACAACCAAGAGGATGTTACGACACTCAACTCTCCTCCACCAGAATAACTGGAATTTAAAAACTGTCTCTGGGTACAACTGCCCTGAACAGGAAGTGTGGATTTTTTCCAGACTTTCCCCTCACTGCTCTCACAAGGCGACATTTTATCTTTAACACAATGCACTTCAATAATTTGTTTCTAAAGTTGCAAACAGTTTATTGTACAGTTTACATGCATTTTCTTTTTCAGGTTTTTTTGGCTTCAGCCAACAATTAAATATTACACTTCCAGTTACCTTGATTGTTGGGATTAAAGTTTCAGACATAGAATTGAAATGTCACTGGTTAAGAAAGAGAAATGAATAGTAAACGGTGGCTGGGGAGGCACCAATATCATTGAGATAGCCAGAATAATAGACAGAAAAGTGCAGAGACAATAAACATTTAGAAGAAGGAATGGTGAGGGACAATATTCATTATTTTTTATTCATTCATGGGATGAGGGTGTCGCAGGCTAGGCCAGCAAAAATTGCCATCCCTGGTTGCCCAGGGGGCAGTTAAGAGACAACCACATTGCTGTGGGTCTGGAGTCACGTGTAGTACAGACCAGGTAAGGATGGCAGTTTCCTTCCCTAAAGGATACTAATGAACCAGATGGGCTTTCCAACAATCGACAATGTATTCATGGTCACCATTAGACTCCGAACTCCAAACTTTTTGTTGAATTTAAATTTCACCACCTACTGTGCCAGGATTCCAACCGGGGTCATAGAATATTTTAGAAGAGATTCCCTACAGTGTTGAAACAGACCCTTCGGCCCAACATGTCCACATCAACCCTCCAAAGAGTATGCCATCCAGACTTATTTCGTTCTTAAATTCAAGACTTATTGCACCTAACACAATGGGCAATGACATTGATTATAAATGTGTAAACATGCACAACTATAGTCCTTTCCAGGTCTGTTGTACTCCTGCCACTGAACACCTCCATCTCTCATTCGAGTCTCTACAATGCTTCGACAATCACGCTTTCTTATCCGGCACAGGCACAATTTTTAAATTGATTGGTTGTAACAACAATCTCCATCTAAACAGTTGAGCATTTTTGTCCTTAGATTTCTCCATAAACTTCAGTGGATTATGATCAGTGTATATGATTGTGGCAGATGCGTTACTGGTAAGATAAACTCTGAAATGCTGCAATGGCAACACTAACGTCAAAGTCTCTTCCTCAAAAGTTGAAAATTTTGATGATGAATGTTCAACTTCCTGGAGAAATTCCAGATAGCTCTTTCTATCTTCTTATGGTCTTCTTGTAAGCTCACATCACCAAACCCATCACATCACTTACATCAATAGCCACCTTGAAAGCCTTTGCGTATTTAGGTATGCCTAACGCTGGGGCAGTGGTGAACACAGCTTTCAGGCTGTCAAATGCCTTCTGACACTTCTTGCCTTTCTTAAGCAATTCAATGAGTGGAGCAGCCACACTGTTAAAATTTGGCACAAAGTTTTGATAAAGTCCACTTAATCCCAGGATCCGTGTTACTGCTCTTTTTGTCGATGGCATGGGAAACTAACCAATTATCTTTGTTTTTACCTCCTCTGGGACCATTTGTCCATGTCCAATAACATGGCCCAGGATGGTGACTTGGGCTTTGTCAAATTCACTTTTAGCCATGTTTGTCACCAAGCCTACCTTGCAAAGTCAATCGAATAAGTCTGATAAATGTTATAAATGCTCCTTCCATGAGTGACTAAAAATCACCAGGTCATTGATATATATGACACAATTGGGTAATCTGGCAATTACCTAATTGGTTAGCCTCTGAAATGTGACCAGAGCGTTTTTCATACCAAATAGCATGACTTTAAACTGATATAGTCCATTTGGCGTTATGAAAGCCAAAATTGCCTTTGCTCTTTCTCACAAAGGTACCTGCCAGTGTCCTCAGCACAAGTCCAAATTAGAAATGTAAGTTGCTTGTCCCACCTTCTCAACATAGTCTTCCAAATGGGGAATCGGATATGCATCAGTCTTTGTAACTGCATTGACTTTGTACTGTTAGGTACCATTTAGTTTTGACGCATTACTATGGGTGAGCTCCAGTTTGAATATGACATCTTGGAGCATGCCTTCAATCTCCTTTTGAACCTATGCCAAATTTGAGGACTATGCCTTTAAGAATGTTGCTTAATCGGAACAGCATCTCCTATATCTACATCATGTGCAATTAGATTATTACTTCACAGCTTATTTCCACAAACCTTCCCCTGTGATAGTTATAACTCTTTCATTTTGATTTTCCTTGGGAACGTAACTGAATAATTTATCCCAATTTTTGATTACATCCTCGTGGTCCAGTTTAATTTGAGGAATGTCCAATTCAGAATCCTCTGAGCTTGGTTCTTCCCTCTGTGTTCTAACCAATGACACAGTCTCCTTTGACCTTTCTTGTCAAAATACCTTTTCAGCATATTCACATGACCCACTCTGTGAGATTTCTTTCCATCTGGAGTCCCTAAGTAGTTCCCCTCACTCAATCTCCTTTCAACTGGAAAAGGTCGACTAAACCATACTTTTAAAGGTGCACCTATCACTGGAAGTAATATTAATACTTTATCCCCGATAGCAAAATTTAGAATTTTTGATTTCTTGTCTGCTTCCTGTTTCGTTGCATGCAGTGATGCTTTTAAATGCTGCCCAGCCAACTCGCTGGTTCTGTTTAATTGTTCCCTAAAATTTGACACGTAGTCCAAATATGTGATCGCTGAATTCTGACTTACCAATTTCTCCTTAATCATTTTTAATTATCCTCTCACTTCATGCCCAAAAACTCATTCAAATGAACTGGATTTGGTTAATTCATTTGGTGCATTTCTGATAAAAAAAACAAACGGAATTCCTTTATCCCAATTATCTGGATTGTCTGGACTATAAACCCTCAACATGGTCCTTTATGTCTGATGCCACCTTTCTACTGCTCCCTGTGATTCTGGATGGTATGCAGTAGATTTGAATTGTTTTATTCCAAGCTGTCAATAGCTTCCTTGAATAATTTTGATGTGAAGTTTGACCCTTGATCTGATTGTATCTCTGTTGGTATTCCATATCGAGTGAAAAATCTGAGAAATCCTCTCCAATCCTTTGAGCTGTGACATTGCGTAATGCCTCTGGAATTCTAGTTGATATATCCATTATTGTTAACAAATAACGATTCCCACTTATTGTTTTAGGTCGGCATCATACACAATCAATTAAGACTTTTAGAAAATGAGCCTCAGATGCTGGAATAGGTATTGAAGGTGCAGGGTTTATTACCACCTGTGGTTTTCCAATTATCTGACAGGAATGACACGTGTGGCAAAGCTCAACTACATCCCTGTGCAGTCCAGGCCAGTAAAAATGTTTTTGCATTTTAGCCTGTTTTTTCCTCACTTCGAAATGACCTCCAGTGGTAGGTCATGTGACATTCACAACACCCCATTTCAATACCTCACTGGCAATACAATTTGATGAACTTCTGCTCATTTGTCATCTGCCTGAATGTGGATGGTCTCCATTTCCTCATTAAGGTATCACTTTTAAGGTAATAACGTTCAGGGATACATTCGGATCCTTTTGATACAATTGTTTAAAATTTTCATCATTGTGCATGAACTCAGTTAATTTATCTGAGATAATGGTATTGCCATCTATCTGCTCCTGGCTTGTCTCAACCATCTGATCAAACAGGGTCCCTGTTAATTCCACATCAACTTTCCAATCTCTTTGATCTCTCCTGTTTCAGCTGGTGACTTCGTCACCTCGTTACCACACAGTCAGGAAAAATTCCAGGAGATGTGTCCTGCAATTAGTTGTGTGAGTTTCCACTGGCTTTTCAACCACGGTAGGCAGCATTCCTACTATCAGGGTCAAACTTCACATCAATCAGCTATGTCATTAGCACAGACCAACTGTATTCCTGGAGCTGAGAGTTTATCCAGTACTCCTACCTCGACTTCCCCTCTCTTCTCTGGACACTCTAACCTCACTTTACATAAGTGAGTGCTTCTTGTCTCATTGTGAATTCCAATTACAGGTACCTTTTCTGGCAGGGGTAAACATTGAGTAATCGAGTACAAGAATGAGTCTGGAAGAGTTACTCTTCAGAGAGTTGGTGTGGACTTGTTGGGCCAAATGGCCTGTTTCCACACAGTAAGAATTCAAGTCATTTATGCCTTTTCTAAACTCTGGCCATTTAAAACATCACCAGCTAAAACTTCCCCCAAAAGACAACCTGTCCATTCTCTGACCTACTTCAATGCATTTACATCCTTCCTTCAATAAGGATCCCAGTGCTGTACACTGTTCCAGATATGGTGCTGGGAATGTCTTTTCAAGCTTAAGCATCATCTCACCAATTTTGTATTTAATTCCCCTAATGATAAACAAACGCATCTTTTGAACTTCCTGGGTCATTTGCTGAACCTTCATTTCAACATTTTGCAGTTTATGCAGGAAGACACCGAAATCCTTCTGTAACTCCGAGCTCTGCAATCTCCCATCATTTCTATTTTATTCTTCCAACCATAATGAACGTTTTGTTATTTTTCCACATCATGCCTCATTATGTTTCATGTGGCATAGTGGTTCAGTGGTTAGCACTGTTGCCTGATAGTACCAGGAACCCAGGTTCGATTCCCACCTCAGGGATCTGATTGCATGGAGTTAGCACATTCTTCCTGTGTCTGCGTGGGTTTCCTCCCACAGTCCAAATAGGTGCCAGGTGAATTGGCCATGCTAAATTGTTCATAGTGTTAGGTGTATTTGTTCGGGGTAAATGTATAGGACTGGGTCTGGATGGGTTGTTCTTTGGAGGATTGTTGTGGACTTGTTGGGCCGAAGGGCCTGTTTCCATACTGTAGGGAACCGAATCTTATCTTGCCAAATATCTGCAAACTGAATTGAACTCTCTATGTCCATTTGTCAATCTGTAATCATCCTTTATGCTTTGTAACTTTCTTTCCTAACTGTCTTTGTGGCATCTGCAATATTACCAACCATGACATTGCTCCCTTCATCCATGTCATTCTCTCCACTGTAAATGATTGGAAACTGCCCACTGTTTCCCTGTGCCATACCACCCATTCCATCTTGCCAACTAGAAAATGGCTAATTTCTCTCAGCTGACTGCTTCTTATGAGCCAGTGAATCTTCGATCCATTGCCAATACGTTATTGCTGGACTGAGCTTTAATTTTCTGCAATGACTGCAGTGCAACCATAAGCACACAATAAGGCCACAAGATCGAGGAGCAGAACTAGCCATTCAGCCTATTGAGTCTGCTCTTCCAATTGATCAGGGCCAATATAGTCCTCAAAACCCATTCTCCTTGCTTCTCCTTGCTGCTCTTGATGTTTTCCTAATCAAGAACCTAGTTATTCTTGTGTTCATTTCTTTCAGTAACTCCATTGCCCTCTATCACAATGAGTTCCACAGATTAACTATTCTCTAGTGAAAGTCATTCCTCCATATCTCAGTTCTAAAGGGTGGTCCCTTCATACTGCGGCTGCGGTTTCAGGTCATGGTATCTCCTACTAATGGAAACAGGATCTCCATGTTTATTCTATCCAGGCCTATCACTTCTGTAATTTTCGATCAGATCTCCATGTCATCCTTCTGACCTTCAGTGAGTACAGACCCTGAGTCCTCAGCTGCTCCCCATGTGTCAAGCCCTAAACCCCAACATCATTCTTGTATACCTCCTTGGGACCCTTCCTATTCCAGCACACCCTTCCTGAAATATGAGGCTCAAAACTGCTCACAATATTCCCAATGCAGCCTAGTCAGAGCTGTGAACAGTCTCAGCAGTACATCTCTGCTCTTGTATTCTAGCCCTCTTGAAATGAAAGCCTACGCTGCATTTCCCCTCCTAACTGCCAACGGAACCTACACTTTAGTCTGAAGAGAATTCTGAACTCAGACTTCCGAATACCTTTGCACTTCAGATTTTTTTAAGGCTTTCCCAATTTAGACAAAATTCTAAAGTTTTCCTAATTAACTTAAGCCCTCACACCCCCTCAAATTGCTTTTCACTTGCTTTCCCATACATTAAGCACATCTAACTCCTTCTGCAGCCTCGTTACTCCAACACTCCTGCTATCTTTATGTCATCGCAAATTTAGTGACAATGCCCTCAGTGCCTTCTTTCAGGTCGGTAATGCATAATGTGAAAATCTGAGGTTGTAATCCTGACCTCTGACAACATCCACGAGTTACGAGCTGCCATCATGAAAAAGATTCTTTGTCCTGACTCTCTGCCTTCTGCCAGTTAGCCAATCCTCTATCCATGCCAGTACCTTGCCCCGATTACCATGCCCTCTTATCATATTCAACTATTATGGACCAGGCCGGACCCCCTCAAAACATTTCAGGAAAGTAGCCCTAACTGTAACTGTGCTGGCTGTTTCAAGCAGGTGTAATGCAGACATTCCAGGAGGGCTGAAGTTGGTCAAAACAAAACAGAGTTTATTTATAAGATTACCAAATGAAACCAAACAAAAGAGAACAGAATTCTGAATCACTTAACTTATTCAAAGACCCAACAGATCAACTCAACTTAATGATGCTGTTCCAAATACTTGAAACAATCCCCATAAACACCCCTTGATACAAAAGGTAAAATCAAACACAAGATCTTACAGGAGAGCACTCAGAGAGAAAGAACCAGCCTGGATATGCATTTTCCTCCCACTCCCCATGCCCTCCTCCACCCCAGCAGCTTCAGCTGCCTGTCTGCTTTCAGTGAATAGCCAGACTGCCAAAAAAACAGATCAAACCAAAAAAAAATCTAAGCTCGGACAACTGGGCACTCTCCTTAGAATGTAATTTTTTTAATGTCAAATCTTTTTGCCTGAGGCAGTATCTATTAGCTCCAATCCAACTGGCCTTAAAACCCTTCAACTTCGACTTTTCCAAGTTGTGTCTTTTCTAAACTCTCTGAAAAACAGTGCACACCTCCCCCTTAAAAAAATCAGTATCCAAAGAAAGAAAAAAGAATACAGGCATGAACTATTTTCTAATAGTGAGAAAATTCACAAAGCCAAGTACAAAGGGATCTGGGAGCGCGAGTCCAGGATTCTCTAAAGGCGGGGAGAAAGTGAGGACTGCAGATGCTGGAGATCAGAACTGAAAATGTGTTGCTGGAAAAGCGCAGCAGGTCAGGCAGCATCCAAGGAACAGGAGAATCGACGTTTCGCGCATCAGCCCTTCTTCAGGAATGCCCGAAATGTCGATTCTCCTGTTCCTTGGATGCTGCCTGACCTGCTGCGCTTTTCCAGCAACACATTCTCTAAAGGCGACCTTGCTGGTTGATTCTGTGATTAAAATAGCGAATGTCATGTTGTCATTTATCTCAAGAGAGTTCAAATATAAAAACAGCAATGTGCTACTGAGACTTTATAAAGTTCTAGTTAGGCCCCATTTAAAATACTGTGTTCAATTTTGGGCCCTACACCTCAGGAAGGACAGACTGGCACTGGTGGCATGTCCAGTGGAGATTCACATGAATGTTCACTGGAATAGTAGGTCTACCAAACGATGAATGGCTGAGGATCCTGGGATTCTATTCATTAGAGTTTAGAAGGTTGAGGGAGATCTAATACAAACTTACAAGACAATGCGTGGAGTCTGGAAAGTTGTTTTCGTAGGCAGGGAGACTAGGATCCATGGATACAGCCTTAGAATTAGAGAGGGTCAATTTAGAACAGAAATGAAGAGATATTTCTTCAGCCACTAAATGGTGGGCCTATGGAATTCATTGCCACAGAGCGCAATGGAGGCCGTGATGTTAAATGTCTTCAAGGCAGTAGTTGATAAGTTCTTGATCTCAAAGGCATTAAGGGCTACAGGGAGAGTGAGAGTAAGTGTGAAAGTGAAATGCCCATCAGCCATGATTAAATGATGGAGTAGACTTGATGGGCTGAATAGCCTTACTTCCACTTCAATGTCTTATGGTCTTAAGGACCTGTAAGAATAATCTAATTCCTATCTAACCTATACAGTTCCAATATTATCCATATGTATGTCCAATGCCCATTTAAATGCCCTTAACGTCGGCAAGTCTACTACTGTTGCAGGCAGCCCATTCCATACACCTAATACTCTCTGAGTAAAGAATCTACACTGATATCTGTCATAAATCTATCACCCCTCCATTTAAAGCTATGTCCCCTTGTGTTAACCTTCACCATCTGAGAAAAAAGGCTCTAACTGTGCACGGTATCTAACCCTTTGGTTATCTTCGACGTATCGATTAAGTCACATCTCAACCTTTTTCTCCCCAAAGAAAACAGCCTCAATTCCCTCAGCCTTTCTTTGTAAGACTTCCTCTCCATACCAGGCAACATCCTAGTCAATCTCCTTTGATCCCTTCCCAAAGCTTCCACATCCTTCCTATAATGGGGTGACCAGAACTGTACGCAGTACTCCAATTATGGCTGCACCAGAGTTTTCTACACCTGTAGCATGAATCAGTTTGTAGACAGTGGTGGTGAGGTTGATGTAGTTGATGTGGATTTCAGTTCAGCCTTTGACGTGATCCTATATATAGACAGATAACAGGGTAAAAAATACAGGATAACTTGGCTAGTTGGATCCAAAATTAATTTGTTAATAGAAGGCTGTTTGTGTAACTGGGTGCTGGTCTCCAGTAACACAAGGATCAGTGCTGCATCCCTTATTGTTCATGACTATATATATTTACAATATCGAAGAAAGTGCAAGGGCAATGATAAGTAAATTTACAGAATATACAAAAATTGCCCGGTGCTTATCACTGAGACAAAAATGTTTTAGTTCCAAAAGGATAGAGACCAATTTGACGGATGAGCAGAGAGTGAGTATTGAAATTAACCATGAAATGGTTGGAGGGATGTGGGCCGGGTGCTGGCAGGCGGGACTAGATTGGGTTGGGATATCTGGTCGGCACGGACAGGTTGGACCAAAGGGTCTGTTTCCATGCTGTACATCTCTATGACTCCATGACTCTATGTTGCGTTTGGGAAATAACAAGTCAAGGGAATACTCAATGAATAGCAGGACACAAGAAACATCAGACGAAAAGAGAGGTCGTGGGTGCTTGTCCACCGATCCCTGAAGGCAGCAGGACAGATTTCTAATGCAATTTACCATTCCACCAAGTCCACCTGGACCCCGCCACCAAGAATACCTTCCCCTCGCCAGCCTGCCTGCTTTCAACAAGGACCGCTCTCTTTCCTAATGCTTGGTTTGCGCCAATCTCCCCACCATTCCCCACCCATGCCACGCCCCTCCCAAACTGCAAGGCACCTTCCACTGAAATCGGAGAAGATGCAAAACCTGCCATCACCCCACCCTCCTACCCCTCACCTTCATCCAGGGCCCCAAACAGTTGTTCCATTTGAGACAGAGGTTCACCTACCTCTCCTCCATACTAGTTTCCTGCACCAGTTGTTCCCGATGTGATCTTCTCTACATCAGGGAGACAATGGCCGAGTGGTATTTTTGCTGGATTGTTAATCCAGAGACCCAGGGAATATTCTAGGGACCCGGTTTTGAATCCCTCCATGGCAGATCATGGAATTTGAACTCATCAACAAATCTGGAAATAAAAGTCTAACGGCCATGTATCAATTATCGATGTTTGGAAAAACCCATCTTGTTCATTAATGTCCTCTAGGAAAGAAATCTGCTGTCCTTACCTGGTCTGGCCTACATGTGTGTCTCCAGACTCACAGCAATGTGGTTGACTCTTAATTGCCTTCTGGGTGATAAATACTGGCTCAGCCAGTGATGTCCTCATCACATGAATGGCTTTTAAAAAATGTAAATTAAGGGAACGTTTCACTAAGCAACTCAGCCAACATCCTCGTCACCACCCATTTTAATTCCCCTTCTCCCTCCCTTTCCGACATGACTATCCTTGGCCTCCTCCATTTCACAATGAATCAGACCGCAAATTAGAGGAACAACACCTCAACTTCCACCAGGGCAGCCTTTCGCCCGAAGGACTCAACGTTGAGATCTCCAGGTTCAAATAGCCTCCCTCCAATCCCCGACTCCCTTCCCAGCCCCTCCTCCTCACTTCCATTCTTCTCAACACTTGTAGAAGGGTTACACCTGAAAGTTTGACTTCTCCACCTCCTGTACCTGGCTGGCTTGCCTTCGGCTTATCTACCTTGGTTTCCAGCATCTGCAGTTTCTTTTTTATGTGTTTAACCTTGATATGAAGACATACCACACGTTTTCATTCAATACAAAGATTACAAGAGCAGGTAAAGTGGAGTCGCAGATAGACAGGTTGGTGAAGAGGGTATGTTGTCAGAACATCAAATGTAGGAATTAGAATTTCATGTTGAAGCTCTACAGGACATTTGTTGAGGCTACTTTTGGAATCCACGTACTGTTCCAGTCGCCTTCTGTACGAAAGATGTTGTTTAACCTGAGAAAAGTTTTGAAAGTTTGTTGCAGGAGTTCAAGGGTTGGAGTTACATGGAGAGGCTGAATAGGCTGGGACATTTTATCCCTGGGCTGTCGGAGAATAAGGGGAGACCTTCTCGAGGTTTATAACCTGATGAGGCGCATGGATATGTGGAATAACAACAGTCTTTTCCCAAGGGTGTGAGAGTTCGAAACTACAGGGCATAGGTTTATGGTGAGAGGGGAAAGGTTTAAAAAGGACCTGACGGGTAACTTCCTCACACAGAGAATGGTACATGTCTGGAATGAGCTGCCAGGGAAAATGGTGGAATGGAGTTCACCAACAGCATTTAAAAGTGGTCTAGATGGGGTTATGAATAACAAGGGTATTATGGGATATGGGCCAAATGCTGGAAATTCGGACTCTGTCAGATTGGTTTCTCACATTGGAACAGACCAGTTGTAATGAAGGGACTGCCTCCTCACTGTTTGACTCTATAACTACAGATAGATTATGTTGGGGCTGTACAAAAGTTTCCTTCAGCCACAGCTGGAGTACTGTGCATGGTTCCAGTCTCTGCACCATAGAAGGATGTGGTTGGCCTGGAGAGGTTGCAGGAAATTTCCAGGATGTTGCCCTGGATGGAAAATGTCATTGTGAAGAGAAGCTGGAAAAGCTCAGGTTCTTTTGTTGAAAGCAGAGAAGGCTGAGAGTGACCTCTTCAGTACGGTCTGATTCTATCATTGCATCTGTGAATGTACAGCTCAGGGCAGCTTTTCAAACCCTGGAGGTAATGAGCTCAATGTTCACAAGGTTCTCAGGCAAAAAACAAATCTGATGGCCGCTGTGAGACGGGTCGGGAGGTTGATATTTCATGACTAATTACTTGTTTCTATCATAATTGAAACATATTCAGAGATAAATCAGTCACTCTGCTTAAAGATAAGTCATGTAACTTGTAGGCAGGCAGTGAGGACTTACAATCTTCAAGTTCTAATGGGTTTACATTTTCTGGCTTGTTCGGAACTCATTGAGTGAAAGTAGTCTAATGAACAGAGGAAGACTAAGAGAGAGTTAAGACAGAATGGAAAAGCGTGGAAGAATATTTTTCCTATAAATCTCTGACCCTCGAGAAAGGAATTTCCTTATAAACTTCTCACAATTGATTTCTAACTTACTGAACAATTTCTTATCTTGGAGCTGGTTTTCCTAATTCCTCCATTACACACCATCGCTAACATCCATGAAAATGATCAGAATCAGGAACACAAACAGTTGATTTGTCCTTTCGAAAAAATTTTAAAATATTTCTGGTAAAATTTCAGAACTGCAGACCTTGTTATTTGTGACCGTGTGCAGATCATCTCACTCAATTCAAGTTCTTGTGTAGAATTTAAATCTACCGAGTTTTCCATTCACTTCAATTCACCTTGTGATTATTTTAATATATTTCCATACCTTTCTTGAAGTTTACTGCTTCTGTTAGACACCGACATGTTGTATTCTAGCCTGAGAGTCGGAAAGTCATTTGAAACTTGCAGTAAGTGTCAATTCCTCGATCATTCAAATGTTGTCTCATTCTGCTGTTTTCAAACATCTCTCAGTTGTATTCTTCTCCCATGTTGCTGGGAACAGCTGGGAGTCACTATTCATTGTGGATTAAACCGCTTGTCCCCATTTTCGTTATACCACGTGTAAAACATCATATCTGCACACTCACACTAGTATCCCAATATCATACCACATGTCATCCGAAAGAACATTTAGCGAAGCCTGACTTCCATGTAATTTTGTATGATTGTGCAAATTACGAGCAGGGGTAGGTTAGACTATCTCTCAAAACTGCTCCATCATTCACTTAGATCATGGCCTATCAGATTGCTCCACATTTCTGCCCATTCTCCAACATCCCACCCTACCCGGCTTCACAGGATCTACGCTCCACTGCCTTATAATGATTCATTTTACTCTGTTTCAAACAGCTTTTGAGAAAGGGATTTCCAAAGTCTCATCTCTGCCTTAAATAGGAGCCCCCTAATTTTTAAACAGCCTTACCTAATTCTAGATTCTCGGACAAAAGGAAACACCATCTTTCCGTCCACCATGTAAAGACCAGTCAGGAAGTTAGATGTTTCAATTAAGGGCAGCACGATAGCTCAGTGGTTAGCATTGCTGCCTCACAGCCCCAGGGACCCAAGCTCTTTTCCACCCTCAGGCTACTGTCTGTGTGGAGTTTGCACATTTGCCCCATGTCTGTGTGTGTTTCATCTGGGCACTCTGATTTCCTCCCACAATCCAAAGATGTGCAGGTTAGGTGAATTGGCCATGCTAAATTGCCTATAGTGTTCAGGGATATGTAGGTTAGGTGCATCAGTCAGGGTTACATATTAGGTAGGGGAATGGGTTGGTTGGGTTACTCTTCTGAGGATCAGTGTGGACTGTTTCCATGCTACAGGGATCCTATTCATCTGTAACTTTCCTAAACTCTAGCTGATAAAAGACATCAACTTCTCAAACTTTCCTCACAAGACAACATGTCCATTCCAGCTATTAGTTGAAACATTCTCTGAGCTACTTCAATGCATTCACGCCCTTCCTTCAATAAGGATCCCAATGCTGTCCACAGTTCCAGATGTGGTCCTGGTAATGTCCCTCCCAGCTTGTAACTGACTGGAAACTTACCACTGTATCCCTGTGGCATACCACCCATTCCATCTTGCCAATCAGTAAAATGACTAATTTCTCTCTGCCTACTGCTTCTTATGAGCCAGTGAATCTTCTATCCATTAGCAATATGTTACCGCTGGACAGAGCTTTAATTTCCTGCAATAACTGCAGTGCATCCATAAGGCCACAAGATTGAGGAGCAGAACTAGCTATTCACCCCATTGAGTCTGCTCTTCCAATCAATCAGGGCCAATATATTCCGCAAACCCATTCTCCTTCCTACTCCCTGTTGCTCTTGATTCCTTTCCTAATCAAGAACCTATTTGTTTCCATGTTAAATGCACTCAATAGGCTCCATCACCCTCTGTTACAATGAGATCCACAGTTAAACTATTCTCTAGCTGAAGAAATTCCTCAACATATCAGTTCTAAAGGGTGCTCCCTTCACTCTGCGGCTGTGTTTTCAGGTCACGGTATCTCCTACTAATGGAAACAGGATCTCCATGTTTATTCTATCCAGGTCTATCACTTCTGTAAGTTTCGATCAGATCTCCACCTCATCCTTCTGACCTTCAGTGAGTACAGACCCTGAGTCCTTAGCTGCTCCTCATGTGTCAAGCCCTAAGCCCCAACATCATTCTTGTAAACCTCCTCAGGACCCCTCCAACTCCAGCACATCCTTCCTGAAATATGAGGCTCAAAACTGCTCACAATATTCCCAGAGAAATCTAGTCAGAGCTGTGAAAAGCCTCAGCGCTTGTATTCTAGCCCTCTTGAAATGAATGCCCGCACTGCATTTGCCCTCCTAACTGTCAACGGAACCTGCACTTTAATCCAAAGAGAATCCTGAACTCAGACTTCCAAGTGCCTTTACACTTCAGATTTTTGTAGCCTTTCCCAATTTAGGAAAGTGTCTAAAGGTTTCCTAAAGAACTACATATGCTCACACCTCCCCAAATGGTTTCTCATGTGTCACTTGTTTTCCCACTTGCTGAGCATATCCAAGTCCTTCTGCAGCCTCACCGCTCCAAACACTCCAGCTATCTTTGTGTCATCGCAAATTTCGCAACAATGCCCTCAGTTCCTTCTTTCACATCGGTAATGTATAATGTGAATAGCTGAGGTTATAATTCTGACCTCTGACAATATCCACAAGTTACAAGCTGCCATCCTGAAAAAGACTCCTTTGTCCTGACTCTGCCTTCTGCCAGTTAGCCAATCCTCTACCCATGCCAGTACCTAGCCTCCTAATACCATGGCCTCTTATCTTATTCAACTGTTATCATCCAGGTCAGATCCCCTCTAAACAAATCAAGAAAGTAGCCCGGACCCTAACTGTGCTGGTTGTTTTAAGCAGGTGTAATGCGAACATTCCATGAGGGGTGAAGTTGGTCAAAACAAAACCAAATTTATTTACAAGATTACTGAGTGAAACGAAACAAAAGAGAACAGAATACTGAATAACTTAACTTATCTGAAAACCCAACAGATTGTTCCCAACTGAATTATGCTGTTCCAGATACTTGCAACAATCTCCATAAACACCTCTTGGCACAAAAGGTAACATCAAACTCAGGGTCTTACAGCAGAGCAGTCAGAGAGAGAGAACCAGCCTGGACCTGCTCCTTTGCATCCTCAGCTTCAGCTGACTGACTGCTTTCAGTGGCCAGATTCCCAAAGAAAACAAAGCAAACCAGAGTGAAAATGTGCTGGGAGAACTGGCCACTCCCCTTACTTTATAATTATTTTAAAACATTAAAGCTTTTTGCCTGGTGCAATATCTATTAGCTATAATCAAACTGGCCCCAAAACCTTTCAACCTAGACTTTTTGGAGACTGTGACTTTTACGACCTCACTGAAAAAAATGCACAACATAACCTTCTTAAAGGAGCAGCATCATCATACATCCCCCTTTAAAAGAATAAACTATCAATATCAAAAGATGGCTTCATTTTCAAACCCTTAAGCCTCAACTGTTCATACTCTACAACACACATACACATTCCTTTGACAATACTCATGCAAACATTCAGTACTTTTTTTTTCAGTCCATCTTACTCCTGCCACCAAATGCCTCAGTGTCTCATTCAAGCCTCGACAATGCTTGGCAATCACGTTTTCTCTTTCTGTCACAATTTTCAAATTGAATGGCCATATCAACAACCTCTATCTGAACAACCTGGCATTTTTGTTCATATTTCTCGAGAATTGTGTTATGTTCAGCATAGATGACTGTCGCAGATATGTTACAGTTAACATAAACATTATAATGTTGTAATGCCAACACCAAGCTCAAAGTTTCCTTCCCAGCTATCCAATATTTTGATGATGAATGTTCAATTTCCAGGAGAAATACCCGATTGGCCTTTCTATCTTCTCGTCTTCTTGCAAGACTGCAGCACCGACACCCACAGAATTTGCATCCATAGCCACCTTGAATGTCTTTATGCATTTAAGTGTGTCTAATACTTGGGCAGTGGCTAATACAGTTTTCAGGCTGTCAAATGCCTTCTGACACCCCTCTGTCCACTGCAACCTCTTCCCCTTCTTTAGCAATTCAGTAAGTGGAGCAGTCACTTTTAGCCAGGTTTATTACCAAGCCTGCCTCCTGAAGTCAGTCGAACAAGTCTGATAAATGTTGCAAATGTTCCTCTCAAGTGTGACTAAAAACCACCAGGTCATTGATATACACGACACAATCTGGCAATGACCTCATTGTTTAGTCTCTGAAATGTGGCTGGCACATTTTTCATACCAAACGGCATGGACTTTAATGTCCATTCGGCATTACAAAAGCCGAAAGTGTCTTCGCTCTTTCTGACAAAGGTACCTGCCAGTATCCTCTGTGCAAGTCCATCTTGCCCCATTTTCTCAACACAGTCTTCCAAATGTGTAATGGCATCTCCGATATCTACATCATGCATAGTTAAGTTATTACTTCCCAGCTTATTTCCACATATCTCCCCATGTGATATTAATAACATTTCAACTTTCCTCAATAATTTATCCCAATTTTTGACACCATCTTCGTTGTCCAATTTAATTTGAGGAACTTGATTCTTCTCTGTGTTCGAACCAATAACACAGTCTCCTTTGGTTTTCCTTCCCTGTCAAAGTACCTTTTGAGTATGTTCACATAACACACTCTTTGAGATTTCATTTTGACTGGATTCCATATCAAATAGTTCACCTCACTCAATTTTCTTTTGACATAATAAGGTCCACTAAGCCTTGCTTTAAAGCTTCAGCTAGCACTGGAAGTGACATTAACATCTTATCTCAGATGACAAAACTGCAGGTTTTTGATTTCTTGTCTGATTCCTGTTTCTTTGTACACTGTGATAGATTTGAATGCCATCTGGCCAACTCCACCACTCTATTTAATCGCTCGTGAAAATTTGACACGCAGTCCAAATATGTGGCCTCTGAATTATGACCTCCCAACATCATAAAGCTTTTTTTATTAGATTACATACAGTGTGGAAACAGGCCCTTCAGCCCAACAAGTCCACACCGACCCGCAACCCACCCAGACCCAGTCCCCTACATTTACCCCTTCACCTAACACTATGGGCAATTTAGCATTGCCTACTCACCTAACCTGCACATTTTTGGATTGTGGGAGGAAACCGGAGGACCTGGAGGAAATCCACACAGACACGGAGAGAATGCGCAAACTCCACACAAGCAGTCACCTGAGGCGGGAATTGAACCCAGGTCACTGGTACTGTGAGGCAGCAGTGCTAACCACTGTGCCACCGTGCCACCTACGGTTTTGCTGCAATCTCACTTCCTGACCAAAAAACAATTCACTATGGACTGAATTTGTTCAATTGATTTGATGCATCTCTGATCACAAAAGAACACAAACAGAATTCCCTTATCCTAATCATCTGGATAATCTTAACTGTAGCGCTCAAGACTGTCTTTCATGTCTGATGCCACATTTCCAACCCTCCCTGCAACTCTGGATGGGAAGCAATCTATTTGAATTATTTTATTCCTAAGCTGTTTATAACTTTGAATAACTTTGATGTGAAGTTTGACCATTGATCTGGTTGTAACTCTATGGGTAGTCTGTATCGAGTCAAAAAATAGAGCAATTCCTCTACAATCCTTTGAGCTGTGATATTGTGTAATGGAATTACCTCTGGAAATCTCATCAACACTTCTATTATTGTGAATAAATATTGATTCCAACTTTTTGCTTTAGGTAGGTGTCATACATATTTAATTAAAACTCTTGTAAAAGGTTCCCCAAATAGATATGAAAGGTGCAGGTTTTATTACTGCCAATGGTTTTCCATCATCTGACATGTGTAACATATCTGGCAAAATTGAGCAACATCCTTGTGCAGTCCAGACAGCTAGAAATGTTTTTGTATTTTAGCTTGAGGTTTTCTCACGACTAAATGATCCCCTGGTGGTAGCTCATACACCACTCACAACGTGGTCTTTCGAGAGCCCACTGGCAACACAACTTGTGAACTTCTGCTATTGCTAATCGGCCTGAATGTGTGATGGTCTCCATTTCCTCATTAAGATATCTTTTTAACAGAATGATATTCAGGGATACATTCAAATTCTTCTTCTGTTTATGCATATTGATACAACTGCTTTGAATGTTCATCTTTGTGCTGGACCTCTGTTAATGTATCTGAGCTAAAGATATCTGCTGTGTCATCTATCTGCTCCTGATTTGTGTCAATCATCTGATTAAACAGAGTCTTTGTTATTACCACTTCATTTTTCTTCTGTGTACTCTTTGATCACTTCTGTCTCAACTGGAGACTTTGTTACCTCGTTACCACACAGTCCGCAAAAACCCCAGGATATATGTCCTGTAGTAATTCAATTGCCTGAGTTTCGACTGGCTTTCCAACCACATTGGGCAGCACTCCTACCTGGCAACCAGCTCTTTCACTGGCACAGACAAATTGTATTCCTGGAACTGAGAGTTTGTCCAGTACACTGACCGTGACTTCTTCACTCTTTACTGGACACTATAATTGAGCACTTCTCTCACAGTGAATTCCTGTTACAAGCACCTTTGCTGACAATAGTGTTTCAGAGGTATATATTGTTTCATCTTTAACATCACAGATGAGAGGATCCTCTATCTCTTCAAATTGTAACTTCTTTAGCTGCTGCTCCAGGTCGATTCAAGTAAACTTTACTTTTGCGAGTACATCATTTACAATGACCTTTAAGGAGGCATTTGACCAGGTTGGACATTCTGGTGCAGTTTTCTGGCCTCCATTGTGCTTTCCATTACCACTCCAACAAAATTCACTGGCTGATCCTGTTTTCCTACATCTGGCCTCCCAGTGCATTTCCTAACTCACCGACACTGTGATTTCATGTGGCCTACTTTATTGCAGTGAAAACACCGGAGCTTTTCAACATCTTTTCAAGTGTTTCCTCTTTACCCTGTGGTAAGTTATCCTTATGGTCTACACCGACATTGACCTTTCCCTTTTCATGCAAGATTCCATCTTTTTCCCCAATTTCTATCCTGAATGGTCAATATTGATTTTGGAAGCCAATCTTGGATTTATGGACCAACTCATAATTGTCAGCCACTTCAGCTGCTAATCTTGCATTTTAACTCTCTGCTCTTCCTCACAAGTTGTCACTACTTCAGAGAGTGAATTTTTACATTCCTGGCTCAGTGCCAATTTCTGAACTTCCAACTTCCACTCTTTCTCTCTTTCTCTTTTTCAATTTATTCTTTAAAAGCGATAAATTCTTTGTGATTCTTTGTGATAAAAGTGATAAGATCACAGAAGCGCTTCACAGGAGGCTCCCAAGCACTGAGGATGTCACCTAGACAGGGGACGAAATGTCTGCAACACAAATTCCCAGCTTGGCAAACGCAACCAAAATAAATTCTTTCTCTCTTTCCTCTGATTTTAATTGTAACTCCTTCTCTTTTTCAGTATTCCTTTGTGGGACATGGGTATTGCTTCCTGACCAGCATTGATTGTCTACCCAATTTGCCCCTGAAAAGGTGGGGATGAGCTGCCTTCTTGAATCACCACAGTCCATTTACTGTGGATTGACTCACAGTGCCAGGTGGGAGGGAATTCCAGGATTTTAACCCAATGACTGTGAAGGAACAGCAGTATATTTCCAAAACAAGGTGGTGAGTGGCTTGGAGGGGAACTTGCAGGTGCCGGTGTTCCCAAGTACCTGCTGCCCTTGTTCTTCTAGATGGAAGTGGTCCTGGGTTTGGAAGGTCCACCTAACTCAAGTTATTCCATTTTCAATTGCATTTGTAGCCATCTCTAAAGATTCTATGGCATTTCCAGCAAATTTTAATACTGAGCTATTGCTGTAATTATCTCTCTTTCCTCACAGAAGGAGGCAGCTCCAACCCCACCTTGTCTGATCATTCCTGGAGCTTGACATTAATCACCTTTTATAAAACCCTCAAGCTCACTTCTTCCAGCCCCAGAAAACTCTGGGTGACTGGAAGAGCCATTACTATCCCAAGTATTGTTTAAACCAACCAACATCAACACCCAGAACAAAGACACTGATACCTACCACTCACTGCCTTTGTGTCTAACAACCCTAACCCAAATTTGGAAATATAGCAGAAATTCCAGACGAGCCCCCAATCTGTTATGGACCAGGCTAAAAACCTCCCAAAATATTTCAAGAAAGTAGGTCTGACTCTAACTTTGATATTTGCAGATATTCAAGCTGGAATGCAATTGGTAATTTTAAACAAAACAGAATTTCTTTACAAGATTACCAAATGAAATCAAACAAAAGAGAACAGAATACTAAATAATTTAATGTATCTGAAAACCTAACACATCATCATCCCAACTTAATGATGCTGTTCAAAGTACTTGAAGCAATCCCCATAAACACCCCTTGGTACAAAAGGAAAAATCAAACCCAGGGTCTTACAGGAGAGCACTCAGAGAGAGAGAACCAGCCTGGACCTGCTTCTTTGCTCACAGCGCCAGGGACCTGGGTTCAATTCCCGCTTCAGGCGACTGACTGTGTGGAGTTTGCACGTTCTCCCCGTGTCTGCGTGGGTTTCCTCCGGGTGCTCCAGTTTCCTCCCACAGTCCAAAGATGTGCAGGTTAGGTGAATTGGCCATGCTAAATTGCCCGTAGTGTTAGGTAAGGGGTAGATGTAGGGGTATGGGTGGGTTGCGCTTCGGCGGGGCGGTGTGGACTTGTTGGGCCAAAGGGCCTGTTTCCACACTGTAAGTAATCTAATCTAATCTAATATGCTTCCCTTTCCCTGTTTCACAACCTCTCTCGTTATCCAAGGGTCCCTTACCTTGCCAATCCTGTTCTTCCTTCTCACTGGAACATACTGGTCCTGAACCCTGATCAATAGGTTTTTTAACTATTTCCACATGTCAAATATGGACTTGAACTGTAACAGATCCTCCCAATTAACACTCACTAGCTCCTGCCTAATACTAATATAATTTGTCCTCCCCCAGTTGAGTTCTTTCCCATATGGTCCTGACTTATCCTTGTTCATAGCTATCTTAAAACTTAACCAGTTCTGATCACCGTTTCTGAAATGCTCTCCCACTGGTGGGTCAGTCATGGCGAGCTCATTAGCCAGTACAAAGTCCAGTATGGCCTCTCCTCTCATTGGACAATTCACATACTATTTCAAGAAGTCCTCTTGGACGTACTTAAAAATTTTGCCCCATCCAAGCCTCTTGCTTTAAGGGAGCCCCAGTCAATATTGGGGAAGTTGAAGTCACCCGCGCTGCCAACCTTGTTATTATTGCATCTTTCCAGAACTTGCCTACATAGGTGTTCATCAATGTATCTGTGCCTGTTGAGGGGCCGATAGCATCATCAGATAATCTTACTGCTGAGCTCTACCCATATTTCCTCAGTGGATAAGCCCTCCGGTATCTCCTCTCTGAGTGCAGCAGTGGCATTCTCCATAATTAATAATGTGACTCCTCCACCTCTTTTATCTTCTTGTCTTCCTCATCTTAAACATGAAACCCTGGCAATTTGAGCAGCCAGTCATGTTCCCGTCTCAACCAAATCTCTGTTACAGCCACAATACCACAGTCCCATGTCCTCACCCAAGTTCTAAGTTCATTTGTCTCACTCAATAAACACACTTCAGCCCATTAGTACCATTGTGTTCATTAACCTGTCTCTGACTGTCCTTCCTTTCTGACTTACTTTCATCTTCAGTCCCTCCACTTCCTAACCTGCTGCTCTGGTTCCCAGCTGAAATGAAACTGTTTGTTTAGTGACTGGAATTAATGTTAGTCTCTATCGATTCTACCTGTGACACTGGAGCAATTCGCTTTTCTGTTAAAAGCAGGCTCATTTCAATGTGACATTCCATAGAGTCAGTGGCAGCATCACGTCCAACACTCAACAGCTCCAGAGATGGGGAAAGGAGAGATTAGAATCTGAGAATAAAGTCAGCTGGAATATTTCATCAATGGACCAGAATCCAATAATACTGGACATGCCTATTACAATGGATAGGACTTTATATTGGGATCTGTTGGCCCTTTCTGCTTTTTTATGATAAGATTCCATTATCCCTGAGAATCCATTACATAATGTACATGACTGAATTCTTTTATTATCCTATCCTGGCTATTGTTGGCGTCCCTGGTAAGTCTCACTGCCTGGTTATTTCTATAAACCATGTTTAATTACATTGTTATTCTTTCTGTTTATTGTACTGCCCTTGCTGCTGTTATTACTGCTGATGAGACTCTGAATTTATCCTTCACTCTGCAAACCCTTGCTAACTGTCTGCCTTCTCTTTGACTCTGGTCGATACACAAGAGGGAGATTGCTCAGCTTTATCTGTAAACTACGATTCATTGTGTTCCTGTCATCATTCTTTACAGATTAGGAACATAAAAATCACTATCTTCTATTCTGGCAATTAACTACATTTCCTTCCGACTCCAATATCTGAACCTACAACAGCTTTTCCACATATACAGTGATCCCTTTATCCCTGGGCTGATTTCCGGGCCCCATATCCTGACCATTATTCATTGTATTTACTAAACCCACAGGAACATCTTTCACTGGATCAACCCAGCTGCTGCTGAAAGCATGCAATATGACATCCAGTTTCGGTATTCCCGGTACTCTGCTCACCCCATTCCCATTCACAAAACGGCATCTGCAAAGCTCATCCAAAGATTCCACAGCTCTTTCACAGAGGTTAGACTGAAATCCATCCACTTCTCATTCCTGTGAGCTTCAATGTTGCTATTAACTCCTGCAGTGTCTCCACTTGAAAAGTTTCACACACGTGATGACATCTGTTGATGATTTCGCTCTCTGCCTCGTCCTGTCTCATTCCTAAATCTCTGCTAGTTATTTATGTTTAAACTGATTTCCCTCTAGAACATAGAACATAGAACATAGAACAATACAGCACAGAACAGGCCCTTCGGCCCACGATGTTGTGCCGAACTTCTATCCTAGATTAAGCACCCATCCATGTACCTATCCAAATGCCGCTTAAAGGTCGCCAATGAATCTGACTCTACCACTCCCACGGGCAGCGCATTCCATGCCCCCACCACTCTCTGGGTGAAGAACCCACCCCTGACATCTCCCCTATACCTTCCACCCTTCACCTTAAATTTATGTCCCCTTGTAACACTCTGTTGTACCCGGGGAAAAAGTTTCTGACTGTCTACTCTATCTATTCCTCTGATCATCTTATAAACCTCTATCAAGTCACCCCTCATCCTTCGCCGTTCCAACGAGAAAAGGCCGAGAACTCTCAACCTATCCTCGTATGACCTACTCTCCATTCCAGGCAACATCCTGGTAAATCTTCTCTGCACCCTCTCCAAAGCTTCCACATCTTTCCTAAAGTGAGGCGACCAGAACTGCACACAGTACTCCAAATGTGGCCTAACCAAAGTCCTGTACAGCTGCAACATCACCTCACGACTCTTGAATTCAATCCCTCTGCTAATGAACGATAATACTCCATAGGCCTTCTTACAAACTCTATCCACCTGAGTGGCAACCTTCAAAGATCTATGTACATAGACCCCAAGATCCCTCTGTTCCTCCACCTGACCAAGAACCCTACCATTAACCCTGTATTCCGCATTCTTATTTGTTCTTCCAAAATGGACAACTTCACACTTGGCAGGGTTGAACTCCATCTGCCACTCCTCAGCCCAGCTCTGCATCATATCTAAGTCCCTCTGCAGCCGACAACAGCCCTCCTCACTGTCCACAACTCCACCTATCTTTGTATCATCTGCAAATTTACTGACCCACCCTTCGACTCCCTCATCTAAGTCATTAATAAAAATTACAAACAGCAGAGGGCCCAGAACTGATCCCTGCGGAACTCCACTTGTAACTGGACTCCATGCTGAATAGCGATTTTCACATCTGCACTCCCTCAGTCCTTGTCCTTTACTGGTGTATTGCAGACACAGATGTGAACTCATGGAAGCACCACTTCCAGTCATTTACAGCAGAACCTGGAAATTTCTCCATGCTCGATACATTCCCGATGAAGGGCTCCAGCCTGAAACGTCAATTTTCCTGCTCCTCGGATACTGCCTGACCTGATGAGTTTTTCCAGCAACACACTCTCAACTCTGATCTCCAGCATCTGCAAACCTCACTGTCTCCACTATCTAGTGCAGGTATACTGAGCAACAGACTGATCTAGTCCGCGTCCATGCTGCAAATAGTCCAGTTTACTGACCAGTGCTTCAGCGTGGTCTACAAAGTGTCTTCTGCCTGGTTTGATTATGTTGCGACTCGATCTGCTAGGTAGATTCAGATTACAATATAACTGATCATTTCACATGATCTCCCAATCTCATTATTTAGTTTTTCCATTTTGCAATTGGACTCCCTCTTCCAGTTAATGTGAATTCCCTGATTGTATCCAATGTGGAACTTCTGAAAATCCCTGTGGAAGTCCAATTAATCCTTCCAATGGTTCCTCCGACCACCTTTATTATTTATTCCAGTAAAAACTTCGAGCAATTTTCAAGGACGAATTACTTTTCATAAATTCGTGCTCAATTTATCTGACAACTGCTATTAAATGTTTTCCAATGAACTTCAAGATTTTCCCCACTAGCGGTGTCAGTCTAACCAGCAAATAATTCCCTTTGACTGCATTTAAGAAAAAAAGTGTTGTCCCATTTCTCAACTTCCAATTTGTAGGAATTATTTCAGAACGTGAAAATTTCGAAAGACAGCCACCAATGCACTGACTATTTCCTTATGTGTTCTGCAATGCACCTTATTGGCCCTGAGGATTATGGGGGTTTATTCCCATCAAGTTCCCCACTACCTTTTCCCTAGTAATCATTCAGTTCCTCTCCCTTCGAGGAATCTGTGCTCTCCAACAATTGTATTATCCTGTTTGTGCCTTTCTTAATGAAGACGAAACCGAGATGAAAAAAAGTGAGTGAATTGAAGTCTGATAGAATAAACACCTTCACAATAAGTAGCCTGTGAGATGAAGATTGAAATAAACTAAAAATAAAGAGAATACATGAGCTGTAAATGCTATCGCTGGAATAATTGTGGACAATTTAACTTCACAAAACTTTCACAAATCGAAATGTAAAAGGCAGAATTGAGAACTGATTTAGACAACCATTCTTTCTGTTATTCATTTTGTGGGATATGGGTGTTGCTGGCTGGCCAGCATTTATAGCCCACCCCTAGTTTCCCTTGAGAAGGTGGTGGTGAGTTGCCTTCTTCAACTATTATAGTCAATGTGCAGTGAGTTTAGCCAAATGCCATTGGGAAGGTAATTCCAGTGTTTTGACCCAGTGACAGTGAAGGAACAGTGATATATTTTCAAGACAGAACGGCGAGTAGCTTGGTGCCAGGAGTTTGCGGTGTGGGGGTGGAATTGAAAGTGATGACGTTCCTGGGTATTTGCTGCTCTTGTCCTTATGGATGGAAGTGGCTGTGATATCTGAGGATCTTTGGCAAATTTCTGCAGCCCATCTTGTGGATGTTACACTTGTCTTGCACTGGTGTATCACAGATACGGAGACATGAACTCATAACATCACCACTTCCAGTCATTTACAGCAGAACCTGGAAATTTTCCCAAGTTTGGCCATTGTCTAGTGCAGGTATACTGAGCAAGAGAGTGATCTATGCCTGATCCATGCTGCAAATGCTCCACTTTACTGATCAGTGCATCAGCATGGTCTGCAAAGTATCTTTTGCCTGGTTTGGTTATGTCTTCAAAATGTGTTGCTGGAAAAGCGCAGCAGGTCAGGCAGCATCTAAGGAACAGGAGAATCGACGTTTCAGGCATAAGCCCTTCTTCAGGAATGTCTTGATTCATTCTGCTCAGTAGATTATATTTTCAAGACAGAATGGTAGATAGCTTGGTGCCAGGATTTTGAGGTGTGGGGTGGAATTGAAAGTGATGATGTCCCTTTGCATTTGCAGCTCTTGTCCTTCTGGATGGAAGTGGCTGTGAGTTTAGGTGGGTGCTATCTGAGGATCAACCCATCTTGTGAATGTTACACTTTGTTGCCGCTGAGCATTGGTGGTGGAGGGAGTGGATGCTTGTTGATGTAAAGCTAATCAAGCCGGCTGCTTTGTCCTCGATGGTGTCAAGTTCCTTGAGTGTTCTTGGAGTTGCACTGTCCAGGCAAGTGGGAAGTATTCCACCACACTTGACTTGTTCCTTTGCAGGTGATGGACAGATACAGGTGGGGATACAGGTGGTGAGTTACTCGCATCAGTATTCCGAGCCATGACCTGTTCTTGTAGCCAATGTGGTTATATGGTGAGTCCAGTTGAGTTTCTTTTCGATAGTAAATCCCTGGCTGGTGATTGCAGGAGAATCTGTGACGGCAACACCATTGAATGTCACGGGGCAGTGGTTATGTTGTCTCTTATTGGTCATAGCTGTAGCCTTGAATTTATGTGGCCTGATTGTTACTTGCCAGTTTTCAGCCCAAGTCAGGGTAATGTCCAGAACTTATTGCATTTGAACATGAACTGCTTCATTATCTGAGAAGTCGCGAAAGGTGTTGAACATAGTGCACTCATTTGGAAACATCCCCACTGCTGACCGTATGATGGAGAGAAGGTCATTGATGAAGCAACTGAAGATGGTACAGTCAGGACACTACTCTGAGGATTTCACATAGAGATGCCTTGGAGCTGAGACACCTGACACCCACTAACCATGACCATCTTTCTGTATGTCAAGTATGACTCCATCCAGTGGAAAGTGTGCCCCTGATATCCATTGATTTCAGTTCTACAAGGGTTCTTTGATGCCACACTCAGACAGTTTTGACTGAGGACAGTTTCAATGAAAACTCTTTTCTGGAACTCCTAGCGAACAAGTTATTTTTGAGTTGAGAAAAATTGTGTGGTGGGATGAATAATAAAATCGTTTAGAGACAGAAGTGGGCATAAAATGCTGCAGTATGACAAATAGATTCAATTTGGAAAGCTTTGATTCAGATAAACCTAAAATGAAACATTACAACAGTGTGGAGACATAGTGGTAAAGGTTGAATGTTGAAATGTAAAGGCAGAGAAGAAATGAAAACGTTCAAGGAGATATTCCACAACACTTCAGGAAGGTAAAAGAGACAGATGATGACATGAAACGACAAGAGTGGATCAGAAAAAGAAGCTCCAAAATTTGAAAAACATTTTTAATGTACAGAATGTCTAAAGTAAAATGTTATTCTTTAGATAAACTGTAAATATATTGCTATCGTCTATCTCAATGAAAGCTAATTTAACAAAGACGCTTAGGTCACCTGCTGTTAGAGTTCATATGTGTTCACATGCAGAGCATTGTTTAGCATGCACTAAAAACATCGACAAAGTAACAATTTCACCTTCACATTGAAAAATAGAAGTGTGCTTCTTGTTGTGAAGCTTGTGGAATCCTGACCGAACCTGAAAGATAAAAAGCTGGGTTGATGCATCCTGATTGGGAATGGTCCATTTTCATTTCCTGAATGTGATAGGCTTACAAGTGAAATAGCTACAGTTGTGTGTCATGTATTTGCAGATGAATGATCTCGAAGGCAGGATAGCAACATGGAACTGATCCTGCTTGTGCTGCAAAAGCACGTGATAACTTGGAGTATTTCTTAATCTAAAATCACACTGAATTTCAGTAACAGCCACTTGTTGTCTGTTTGATGCTAATGACTATGTACTGCTGAAAATGACATGTGTTTGAGTTATGTATCTGCCCCAAGAGCAGTGAGAGAACAGGTTCAGAAGGAGAAGCTAATCTTTGATATTGTTTTTATTTGTGACACGGTCCCAGTGCATGTTTTCTGTGCAAATATAATCTGTACCTCAGCTCAGAATTGATTTTCTTTGTCCTCGAAAGAATATGTTTGCTCACTGGGTCTTTCTTTATTTTTTGCAGTTAACGTAATAGCAATTGTGCTCCTGCCACGGCGAAAGTGTGGACTTTCCACTTGCACCAGTCGCTACTTGGTGGCCATGACATTGATGGACCACCTGGTCATTATCACTGAGGTCATACTCCGTCGAATCAAAAATTATTATTTCCCATTAAATATCGTGAAGCTAACTTCTTTGTGTCGACCTCTCTATGCTGTGATTCATGTAGCCATAGACTGTTCCATCTGGTTTACCGTGACTTTCACTTTTGACCAATTTGTTGCTATTTTTTGCCAGAAACTGAAATTGAAATATTGCACCAAGAAAACTGCAACGGTGGTTCTAGCCACAACTGGCATTCTCCTGTGTTTTTAAAAATTCCCATTTACTTTAAGTATAAACCTAAAAGGGTAATCAACAATGTAGAATGGCATTGTTCTATTTTCGTGATGGACTGGATTTAGGATGTTTGAAAAGGTTTTAACACCATTATTACCATTCGGTTTAATTCTGTTATTCAATGCTATGCCAGTCAGACACACTTTAGTGGCCAGTCGATTCCATATGGGATTGAAGCATCACAAAAAAGATGAAAAATACAGCGACCAAGAGCTGGAGAGTAAAAGGAAGTCGATGATTTCACTCTTTACCATATCGGGCACCTTCATCCTCCTGTGGTTTGTTTACAATATATACTTTTTTTGATTTTGATAATTCTCTAGACAGTTCTGTTAAGATACTTGAAGTGGTTGCCTATATGCTGAGAAATTTAAGTTGCTGCACAAATACATTCATTTACGTGGCTACTCAGTCCAAGTTCAGAGAGCAGTTGAAGAGCTTGTTCAAATATCCCTGATGTCTGCTCATAAATGTGTGAAGAAACAAAGCAACTGAGAGCAGTATAAATATCCAGACAACAATAGACAATTAAACCTCTTGTTACAAAAAACAACTTCACATAGCTCTAAACAATGGAAATGAGAGGGATGTACAGGGGACATAATTGATAAGTGTGAACTATGGATCAACAGCATGGAAGAAAACTGGGGAAAGGAGGAGAATTGTCAACTAGAAGACAGGAAGAACGCGAGTGGAATGAAACCACACGTCAGAGAGCTGGCAGTCAAGGGTTAGATTTTCATTTTGGAGGAACAGTGGTTAGAAGCAGTCGGAGTCAGAGTAACACACAATTATGGGACAGATGGCAAACAGGGTCACAAGGAGACCAGTAAGTAGAGAATTGTTGTCAAATGAACGGCAGAGCAAATGACGAAACCATAAGATCTGACTCTCAGACGAGAACGCTAACATGAATGCTGAGGAGAATGACTGGACTGTTTGGAGGGACTAATAACGATAAAACACAGGTTTCACTCTTACATTCTCAAAACTGTGCATTAATAGAAACAAATAGAGGTTGTGAACAGCATATCCTTTAAGTGTATTACTATTGTTTTTGCAAACAAGTTGTGGTTTGTGATTGCTTATTTAAGAAAGCGATGAAGAGGACATGCATCTCTCAGAGGGTAGTTAATCTGTGCAACTCTTTAGCACAGCGGGCTATATTAAAGGTGAGCCAGACAAAATTATAATTATTCAGAGACAAAATGGTTGTGGGTCAAAGACAGCAAAGTGAATTTGAGGATTATCAGATCAACTCAATGAATAGAGAAGCATATTCAAGTGACTAAATGGAATGATTCTGCTCCTATGGTCTTATGGTTTTACCATCATTAATTCCGTGAATAGCACTTTCCAGTATTCTGACTCTGCTGTCTCTGTTTCTCTCAGCCATTAACTCAAAAGTTTAACACAAGTCCGCTAAACAATAGATCCAGATGTCATAGGACATCTTGAAGATCTCGACAAACCATGGACTTGATGTTAAAAACATTATCTTTTTAATAATTCCATAATTATACAAATGTTTCATTATCTGCTATCTCACCTATGCTTGATAATTCTCTCCTCTCCCTATCAGTAACATCTTCCAGATACAAGAACAACCTCTATCACAGTGAACTGCACAAGGCCACACAACCCTGTTCTCATGCAATCATCTTCAAGCATGTGAACACTCCCTATTTCGATAAGGTCCTGCTTCACCTAGAACTTGTATTGTCTCCAGATATTTTCCCATATTTGTCTTGGGTGGGCACGATGGCTCAGTGGTTAGACCTGTTGCCTCTCAGTACCAGGAATTCGGGTTCAATTCCCACCTCGGGCAACTGTGTGTCGAGTTTGCACGTTCTCCCCGTGTCTGCGTGGGTTTCCTCCAGATGCTCCAGTTTCCTCCCACAATCCGAAGATGTGCACGTCAGGTGAATTGAACTCGCTAGATTGCCCATAGTGTTAGGTGCATTAGTCAGGGGTCAGTGGAGGGTAGGGGACTGGGTCTGCATGGGTTACTCTTCAGAGGGTGGGTGTGGACTTGTTGGGCTGAAGGGCCTGTTCCATACTGTAGGGAATCTGATCTGATCATTGATAATGAATGAGCTGTCATCACTTCTTCAATTCTCTACAGTGCTGCGAAGGTACTGGAACCCTTCCTATTTTTGTAATTATGTTTGAACCCAAAAACACCCAATCACCTGCGGATGATGAGCAAAAACATATACTTCCCCTCGTCTGGACCCTACTGTCCTTCGTAATATGGCCGCCTGTTCGAGACTCAGTTAACTTACTTCACTTTGCATCATTCTCCAGAACACCACAATTCTCCCTCTCTTTGTAACAACTTTTCCCGTCTCTGTCAGTCCTTCAGCTCTCACTATCTTCAGGAATTCCTCCAGTCCATGTAAAATTTTCACACTGAAGGGTGAAATATTAGGAAGCAAATTGAAACATAATAAAAGCTCAGTGTTATAAGTGACAGAAAGGATGTACCGATTAAAGCCACAGAGCCCATAGTGCTGAAAGACTGCAAATACAGAGAGGACAGATGACCAAGAGCAGGAATTGAAGATGCAGTGAATGGTTTTGTCCCCTTATTATACTGACAGTTATGACAGCAAAGCAGACTCTAAGTTTATTGAGATGAGGTGTAATTAAACATGTAGGATTCTGAAAGTTAAGATTAGATTACTTACAGTGTGGAAACAGGCCCTTCGGCCCAACAAGTCCACACCGACCCACCAAAGCGCAACCCACCCATTCCCCTATATTTACCCCTTTTACCTAACACTACAGGCAATTTAGCATGGCCAATTCATCTGACCTGCACATCTTTGGACTGTGGGAGGAAACCGGAGCACCCAGAGGGGACCCACGCAGACAGGGGGAGAATGTGCAAACTCCACACAGTCAGTCGCCTGAGTCAGGAAATGAGCCCGGGTCTCTGGTGCTGTGAGGCAGCAGTGCTAACCACTGTGCCACCATGCCACCCATGGATCTGCACATACAGTTGCGATTGAAATCTGAATCCTGGTGGTAACACCCAATGCACTGACTGGGCTAAACACAGGTGTAAATTCTTGAAGTCAGTGTTTGTGCTGCACCTTCCAACCAATTGATGTATCACATGCTATTTAGTGACAGCTCATTAGAAAGTTCGGTCTTCAGAATACAATGCAATGCTATTTGAATAAAACACATTGCAACATCGAACGTTTGTTCCACAGCCTCCGCAACTGGGCTTCCTTTTTTCAGGACTCCCATCCAACTTCTGAAGGCTTTTTCTCCCACCTCCAACACGCCCCATCCACGTGCACACCCAGTGCTGGTCTGTTACCCACCCTCAATCTCTTTATTTCAAACTGCCACTGGGACATTAACTATATCAACCTCTCCAACCTCCTCATACACTCCAACCTCTCACCCTCGCAACATGCAGCCCTCCACTCCCTTCGTTCCAACCCCAACCTCATCTTAAAACCAGCATACAAGGGTGGGGGGGGGGGCGTGGGTGGACAGGAAACGCAGTGGTAGTTTGGCACACTGACCCTTACACTGCTGAAGCGAGGCACCAACTCACAGACAACTCCTCCTACTGCCACCTTGACCATGACTTCACCCCCGTCATCTCCAAACCATCATCTCCCAGACCATTCTCAACCTCATCACCTCAGGGAATCTCCCACCTCCAACTTCCAACCTCATCGTCCGTGAACCCAAACCCCTCCGGTTCTACCTCCTACCCAAGATCCACAAGCCTGACTGCCCCAGCCAACCCATCATCTCAGCCTACTCCTGTCCCACCGAACTCACCTCCACCTACCTCCAATACTGTCCAATCGCCCCGGTCCAGGAACTCCCCAGTTATGTTCAAGACATCATCCACGCTCTCCCCTCCACCAAGATTTCCATTTCCCCAGCCCCCAAAGCCTCAAAATTACCATGGACATCCAGTCCCTATACACCTCCATCCGCCATGACGAAGGCCTCTAAGCCCTTCATTTCTTCCTCTCCCGGCATCCCCACCAGTACCCCTCCACTGACACTCTCATTCATTTGGCTGACTGGTCCTCACCCTCAATAATTTCTGCTTTGAATCCTCCCACTTCCTCCAGATGAAAGGGGTAGCCATGGGCATCCACGTGGTTCCCAACTATGCCTGTCTCTTTGTCGGTTACATGGAACAGTTCATCTTCTGCAGTTACACCGGCACTGTGCCTCAGCTTTTCTTCTGCTACATTGATGACTGTATCAGCACCAACTCATGCTCCCATGAGGATGTGAACAGTTCATTAACACATTACACCCCGATCTTAAATTCACCTGGACTATATCGGACACCTCCTTCCCCTTCCCCCAGGAACTCTCCATCTCCATCAGTGGCGACTGACACAACACGGGCATCTTTTACAAATCTACCAACTCCCACAGCTACCTGGACTGTACCTTCTCCTGCAAAAACACTATCTGATATTCCCAACTCCACCGCCTCTACTGCATCTGTGCCCAGGAGGACCAGTTCCATCACAGAACACACCAGGTGGCCTCCTTCTTTAAGGACCGCAATTTCCCCTCCCAAGTGGTTGATGACCTCCAACGCATCTCCTTCACATCCCACACCTCTGCCCTTGAGCCTTACCCCTCCGACTGCAACAAGGACAGAGCCCCCTGGTCCTCATCTTCCACCCCACCAATCTCTGTATACATTGTATCATCCTCTGCCATTTCCGCCACCTACAAGTAGACCCCACCACCAGAGGTATATTTCCCTCTCCATCCCTATCTGCTTTCCTTAAAGAGTTCCCTCCACGACTCCCTTGTCAGGTCCATGCACTCAATCATACCACCCTCCCCTCCTGACATCTTCCCCTGCCACCACAGGAATTGCAAAACCTATGCAGCCACCTATGCCTCACCTCTGTGCATAGCCCCAAAGGCGCCTTCCACATCCATCCAAATTTTACCTGCATTTCCACACATGTCATTTACCGTATCTCTTGCTCCAGAAGCAGTCTCCTCTAACTCGGGAGACAGGATACCTACTCGCAGAGCGCTTCAAAGAACATCTCCGGGACACCCACACCTACCAATCCCACCACCCCATGGCCGTATACTTCAATTCCCCCTCCCACTCCACCAAGGACCTGCAGGTCCTGAGCCTCTTCAATCGCCAGCCCAGTCTATGTTTGGAAAGTTAAAATCCCCTAACATAACCATCCTATTATTCTTACAGATAACTGAGATCTCCTGACAAACTTGTTTCTCAATTTCCCTCTGAGTATTAGGGAGTCTATAATGCAATCGCAATATGGTGTTCATCCCTTTCTTAGTTCTTAGTACAACCCAAATAACTTCCCTGGAAGTATTTCTGGGAATATCCTCCCTCAGTTCAGCTGCAATGCTATCCCTTATCAAAAACACCACTCCCCCTCCTCTCTTCCCTCCTTTACTGACTCTTCTATAGCATTTGTATCCTGGAACATTAAGCTGCCAGTCCTGTCCATCCCTGAGCCACGTTTCCATAATTGCTATGATATCCCAGTACCATGTTCCAAACCATGCTCTGAGTTAATCTGTCTTCCCTGTTCGGCCTCTTGCATTGAAATAAAGACAGTTTAATTTATCAGTCTACCATATTCTCTGCTTGTCCCTGCCTGCCCTGACTGTTTGACTCGCTTCTTTTATCAACTGTACCAGTCTCAGATTGATCTCCCTGGGTCCTACACCCCCACATTAATAGTTTAAATCCTCCTGAGCAGCTCTAGTAAATTTCCCTGCTAGTATATTGGTCCAATTTCGGTGAAAACCATCCTTCTTGTACAGGTCAGTTTGACACCAGAAGTGATTCCAATGATCTAAAAATGTGAATCTTTCTCCCATACACCAGCTCCCCAGCCACGCATTCACCTGCTCTATCCTCCTAGTCCTACCCTCACCAGCTCACAGCACTGGGAGTAATCCAGATATTGCTACTCTCGAGAGGACCTCCTTTTTAAATTCCTGCTTAACACTCTATATCTCCCCTCCAAAATCTCACCCTTTTACCTTCCTATGTCATTGGTTCCAATGTATACAATGACCTCCTGCGGAACCCTCTCCTGCTTTGAGAACATTCTGCACTCTGTCTGAGACATCCTTGATCCTGGAACCAATGAGGCAACGCACGATTCTGATTTTTCACTGCTGGCTGCAGAAACATGTGTCTGCGCCTTGGAATAGAGAGTCCCCTAACGCAAGTGATCTCTTGGAACTCCTCATTGCATTAGAGCCAGTCTCAATACCAGAAACTTGGCTGTTCATGCCACATTCCTCTGAGAATCCATCACCCCCTACATTTCCCAAAACAGCATACCTGTTTGAAATGGGGAGAGCCACAAAAGACTTCTGCACTACCTGCCTATCTCTGTTACCTTTCCTGGAGTTAACCCATCTGTGTGACTGCATCTGCAACTTTTCTTCCTTCCTATAACTGCCATCCATCACATGCTCTTGCTCTTGTAAATTCCTCATTGCCTCTATCTGTCTCTCCAAGTGATCCATTTGATCTGTCATTAACTAGGTTGCTGGCTGATAAAAATAAGGAACCTACAGGGAGGAAGAGATGTTTTAAGAACAGCAAGAATCCAATTCCAATCCCCATGCAACAGGGCGTGTGCTAGAACAAATAAAAGAAAGATCATGATGAACAACACTTGGATCTTTCTGTTTAGACGGGTGGAAAACGTGATGAAGTGAGTGAATAATACATTAGGAAACAAACATCAGGAGTTCAAGACACGGATGTTGGAATTCTGTACACAAGACATATTAGTCACAGCTGGGAGGAGGAGAGCTCCTGCATTGTGGCCATGTCCTATAAATGGTACTTCTGAATACAACCACAGAAATATCTATATCTCACATCCATTACAAGAAAGATTGAAACAAAATTAAAATCTGAGATTGTAAGAAGTTAATTAAAAGGTGAAGAGCTTTGTTCTGTGAAAAGAAAGAATCCCAACCTGAAGCGAGTGAGTAGTTTGTGCTCTTATTCTATTGTGGGAAAAGAGGGGTTTCTGTCTGAATGGGAATTCCTCAAAGACTAACATTCACTGACATAAATGTTAACCCTTTGTGGCCTGACCATGTATGAATTTGTACGGTGGGTCATACTTGAAACCAATTTAAATTTCTAATGTTATTCTTCCTCTCTGCAGTTCCTGTATATAAGAACATGTCTGAGAGGGGGTCTGTTGCAGACAGGACAGTGACAGGATATATTGAATCTATCAGGAAGGTTTCTCACGTGATGAAACAAAGGGATCAGTTAAAGTGTGTCTGCTTTAATGCAAGGAGTGTCCGGAATAAGCGTGACAAACTTAGTGCATGGATCAGTACTTGGGGTTATGATGCTGTGGCCATAACGGAGACGTGGGTTTCACTGGGGCAGGGATGATTGCTTGATGTTCCAAGGTTGAGTACGTTTAAAAAGAACAGGGAAGGTGGAAAAAGAGGAGGGGGTGCAGCATTGCTAATCAGAGATTGCATCACAGTTACAGAAACAAAGGCTGTTGAGGAAGGTTTGCCTACTGAGTCAGTATAGGTGGAAGTTAGGAACAGTAAGGAAACAGACACCACATTGGGGGTTTTCTACAGACCACCTAATAGCAGTAGAGAGATTGAAAATCTCATAGGTGGGCAGATTCTGGAAAAATGCAAAAGTAGCAGGGTTGTTGTTATGGGTGATTTCAACTTTCCCAGTATCAACTGGAACCTCCTCAGTGCAGATGGTTTGGATGGAGCTGTTTTTGTCCAGTATATTCAGGAGGGTTTCCTTCCTCAGTATTTAGACAGGTCGACGAGGGAAGAGGCCAGTTTGAATTGGGTGCTCGGAAATGAGCCAGGACAGGTGTCAGATCTCGTGGTGGGAGAATACTTTGGTGACAGTGACCACAACTGCCTCACATTTACCATAGCCTTGGAGAGGGAAAGGAACAGCTCTACAAGTCCCTGGTGAGACCACACTTGGAATATTGTGTCCAGGTTCTGGTCACCCTACTATAGGAAAGATACAGAGGCTTTGGAGAGAGTGCAAAGAAGGTTTACCAGAATGCTACCTGGACTGGAGGGCTTGCCTTATAAAGAAAGGTTGAATAAGTTTGGACTTATCTCTCTGGAGAGAAGGAGGAAGAGAGGAGACCTGATTGAGCTATACGAAATAATGAGAGGAATAGATAGAGTCAATAGCCAGAGACTTTTCCCCAGGGCAGGATTGACTGGTACAAGAAGTCATAGTTTGAAGATATTAGGAGGAAGGTATAAAGGTCAGAGGTAGGTTCTTTACACAGAGAGTTGTGAATGCATTGCCAGTTGAAGTGATGGAAGCGAAGTCATTGGGGACAATTAAGTGACTGCTGGACATGCACATGGATAGCAGTGAGTTGAGGGTTGCATGGGTTAAGTTACTATATTTTACATTAGGATTAAGTCTCGGCACAACATCAGGGGCCTAAGGACCTGCTCTGCACTGTACTTTTCTATGTTCTATGTTCTAACACTATGATGCATTGAGTTTATAACTTAAAGGAATTCATATTTCTCAGATGCATGGAAATATGAAAGTTGGGTGTGAATCTGCAGTTCCTGTGTCAGTTGAAAACAAAGGGATGTCAGGTTAATTTGCAGAATTGGGTGGTGCATTTAGTGTTGGGCTTCATGGCATCATTCTGACTCCTTGATCTGAAGGAAGAATTTTGAAGCAAACTCCAAATCGATTCAAGGATGGAGAGGCAACAGTGTTCTTTCACGGTAATGACATTTTAGTGATCACAAACAGACTGCTTCCAAATGTAATTCAAAGTCAGAACTTAAAGACCAAATGTACGAATTTCCCTCAGCTATAATTAGTTACATAAGGCCAACTGGAGAAAGAATAATAAGAAAACAACACGTAATTTGTACCCAGTTTTCCTGTGTTACATTTTGATTAAGGAAAGAGTTTTAGATAATGGGTTGCATTATTAAATTGTCAAGATTAAGTCTCATTTTCTGGCTATAGTTAGCTTTCGAATATTATTTTGACATATGGATGAATCTTTATTTCTGTATAATATGAATTCCTCGTGTTAAATGTGCATTGGTTTGAATTGTAACTTTAGAGATGTTAACAAAAGACTGGAATTCTTAAACAGTGGAATGCTAATTGTCTTTGAACAAATGCTATCTGAGTATATGATCTGAAACTGAGAATGTATTGGATCTCAATTAGCTAATGTACCAAGGAAATCCTTCAATAAGTTGTCAGTTGGAGGTATTTCAATGGGAAATAGTCGGGGGAGGTGAGTGAACAAACTTTTCTGCAGAAATTGTGTGATGTGGTTTATGAGAATTTGTCCATTTTGGCAGGAGGGATAAGTCAACAGTAAACTATTTAAGCAGAGTGAGATTGCAGAATTCAGCAGTGCAGATGAATTGTTTGTCCTGATACATGAATGACATAAACTTAGTGTGCAGATGCAGCAACTGATTTGCATGGCATTTTGCTGTTTCTTGTGAAGGTTATTGAATATAAATGTTCAGTATTATTTGTTTCATCTGTGCAGGACATTGGTGAGACCACATCGGGTTCAGTTTGTGCAGCTGTGACCTCCTAATTAGAAGCCAAAGTACCTCATTGTTTTCCAAATAGTTCAGAGATATTTCACTTCACTACTTCCTTGATGATGGAGTTATGGTATGGAGTTGTGAACAAGTTTCTCGTTGCTTTTAACAACTTGGAAAAGGTGATCATACTGAGCCATACTAGGTTTTGAAGACAGTTGAACATGTGGATTCCCAATGTATACTTGTACAGTCTAAAACATTATTTTTTATCATTAGGTTTTTGTCCACTTTTTGAAGAATTTTGACTTGGTAGTAAGCAAGTTTTTTGTTGTTGACTAATGAAACCCATCTGACTTATTCTTAACAGTGAACTTGACCCAGTCTGAGACGTGTATCATTGACCATGTCAAATTTGAAATGTCTTGTGATTGGTCGAGAAGTGGGAATCCAAAGGATCACAGTCAGCCCCGAACACCAACCTGAAGAGGGCCAAGGGGACATTCTCAGAGGTTCATTCAACTGAGATTGCTCTTCAACAGTAGTTCATGGAGGCTGGAGAATTAAATCATAGCAAGTTTGACCTAGTTTGATTCTCGACAGAGAGTGAGTCAGGGATAACATGGTCTGAAAGGAAAAGTGCAACTGGAACCACAATGAGATCAACCACAATCTCATTTCAAGGGGAAGTAGTGAAAAGTTTCAAATAACCCCATCGTCCTGTTCGGTCCTATGTTCTGATGTTCCCCCGATAGTGAAACGATAGGGCGCTCCATTCGGATCTCCTGTGTTCCACCCCTTCTGCATTTTTTTGTTCGACAGTTTCCTCTTCTCTGTAGTTTATTTTACAAAATGTTAACATCTTCACCTCACTGGGAGGGGATGACACTGAGACCAGAGGCCATCATTGGCGAGTTCCAGAAATGAATCACAGATCATGCCGGGGAACAGGTCCTAGTCCAGGCCAGTTCGGGTGTGATTCCAGACCACGCCAGTGCAGGAGACAGTCCCAGATCAGGCCAGGGAAGGAGGGGACTCCCAGACCAGTACAGCACTGGAGGGAGTCCCAGACCAGGCCAATGTGGGAATATGTCCCAGACCAGGTCAGTGCAAGAGTGAGTCCCAGACCAGGTCAGCGTGGGATCAGCAAATCCGTAAACAGTGCCACTGCTCTGTTAAGTTTGGAACAAACTTCTGACAGAATCTGCTGAGTCCTAAGAATTGAAGCACCTCTTTCTTTGAGGTTAGTCATAGAAATTCCTCAATGGCCTTCAGCTTTGCGTTCTGTGGGGTCAACTTTCCATGACCGATGTTACATCCCAAAAACCTCACCACTGCTTTTGTGAATTCATTTTTATTTAAGTTTATCACCAGTTTTGCTTCTCATAATCATTCAAAGAGCTCTGCCAACTGCACCATGTGATCTTTCCAGGACTTACTAAAGATCACTACATTGTCCAAATAGACTGCACAGTTTGTTAACCCTGCCACAACTCTGTTCATGAGTCTTTGGAATGTGGTGGGTGCATTCATCATTCCAATGGGCATCACTTTAAACTGCTACAGCCCATTTGGGGTTATCAGTGCAAAAATTTCTTTCACCGTCTCTGATAAAGGTACCTGCCAGTAACCACACAGTTAGTCCAACTTGGTGATGGAGCTGGCTTGTCCGACTTTCTCGATACAGTTCTCAAATCTAGGAATTGGATATGGGTCTGATTTGGTAACAGCGTTGACTTTCCAATAATTCACACAGAATCGTTGAGTCCTGTCTGGTTCAGGAACTAAGACGAATGGTGAACTCTACTCACTCTGGCTCGGTTCGATGCTGTGTTCATCGAGCATGCCCCCCACCTCCTTCTGGACCTGTCTGGCTTTGAAAGGATTAAGCTGACAGGGGTGTTGTTTTATCAGAGCAGCATTCCTTACGTCTACTTCAGGTACAATAACATTAGTCCTCCCCATCTGATTCTTACAAGTGTCCTTATACTGCAGTAACAAATTTTTCAGCTGCATTCTCTGCTCATAATCCAAATAGGTTACTAATCGATCACAATCCTCAAGGACTTTTCTAAAAATCTATTTTGAGACACAAAAAATCCACATCATCTGGATTTGATTCCTCGCTCTGCGGCATAGTAACTAACACTTATTCTTGAGTTCATTCTCTCTCGTACAATATGGTTTCAACATGTTCATGTGACATACCTGCTACGTTTTTTTCCAAAGTGGCATCTTGACTAGACAGTTCATCTGACTCAACTTGTTCTCAATTTGATAGGGATGTGCTATCATTGGTAACAGTATTAACATGTTATCCCCTCGGGAAAGCATCAGAGTCTCAGAGCTTTTCTCTGCCACCTGCTTCATTCATCACTGTGCCCTCTTTAGGTGCTGTTTAACTAACTCACCTACTCCATTTAGTCTCTTCTTCACCTCCGATACATAATCTCAGTGTGAGATCTCTGACTTTGGTCCTGTCAATTTTTCTTTAATTTCAAAAGGCCTCTCACTTCATGCCCAAATATTAACTCAAAGGCAGTGAACTGAGTAAATTAGTTTGGGGCATCTCTAATGGCAGACAATACGAATGGGATGCCTTTATCACAATCATCAGGTAATCCTGACATTATGCTTTCAACATGATCTTCAAGGCCCGATGCCACCTTTCTCCAGCTCACTGGAATTCAAGAAGATAAGCACTGCATTTAAAGTGCTGTATGCCTAAAGCTATCCATAACCTCCTTAAACAGCCTAGCAGTAAAATTTGACCCTTGCTCTGACTGAATCTCTCTGGGTAGCCCATATTGTGTGAAGAAAGTTACGAACTCCTCTACTACCCTTTTTGCCTTGATACTTGGTAGTGGAATTGACTCCGTAAATCTAGTAGACACATCCATTATGATTAACACATACTGGTTCCCACTTTTAGTTCTCAGGAGAGGACCTACACAATCAATTATAACCCCTGTGAAAAGTTCTTCAAATGCTGGTTTTATTACCGCCTGTGGCTTACCTGCTATTTGCTGCGTATGACACGTTTGGCAATAGTTAACCGCATCCTTGTGCATTCCAGGCCAATAAAAATGTTTTTATACCTTAGTCTGAGTCTTTTGTACTCTTGGTGACCTCCTACAGGTAGTTCATGTGCTCCCCGTAATACTGTATGTCTGTATGCTACTGGCAAAACAATCTGGTGCACTTTGGCCCATTTCCCCTCTGTACTAACCTGCCATGGTCTCCATTTCCACCTTAAGATTCTATCTTTCAGATAATAACCCTCATGAATACTCTCTGCCTCCTTTTCGGAGGACGCATCCACATACATATCTTTTATCATCTTGCCTTGCTGTTGCAAGTCTCTTAGCCTTTCAGGATGAAACACTTCTGTCTGACCCTCTGCCTGTTCAGGTTTTTCCTGCACCATTATGTCAAGCAGGATGTCCGCTAACTGAACCTCAACTCCTTCATCTCTCTCTTTACTTTTCACTTTGTGTTGTGACTTAGAATAGTGGAACCTGGTTACTACACAGTCTGGGAAAACACCAGGATATTTCTGTTTTAACTCCTAAGTTTCTTGGTCTTCCTTGGGTTTATCCACAGCAAGGGGTGTCACTCCCACCTTGGATCCTGCCAAATCATTCCCAGGAACAAACTGGATTCCTGGAACTGACACTCGGTCAATCACTCCCATTGTAACTTCCCCAGTCTTGCATTGGCACTCCAACCTGATCTTACAAAGGGGAATCTATCCCACAAATTATCACACTCTCAGATAACAGATCAGAAAGGATGCATATTTGCTCATCCCTTTATATCAGCGACTTGTTAGATCCTGTATTGCTCAAAATTATAATTTTGTGTCTTTCTCACCCTGTTCTTTCTGAGTAAGCTTTACTCTCAGATGCAAATTCTTTACAGAGATCTGGTACTAACCCCACACCCAGCCCCTCCCTAGGCTGTGCACTGTCCTGCAGCTCCTCGGCTCTTCTTGGGGTCTGCTTTCTTACCTTCACTAATGTCACTGGCTTTGCTTCTTTTACCACATCTTTCCCCATAGCACCTTTCTTTAACGACCAGCACTGTGTCTTTACATGTCCCACTTTCTGGCAGGGAAAACACCTTTTCCCAGGGCCCTTCTGAAACCACCGGCACCGACAGATACATGGATGGGAAGGGTGCAGAGGTATACAGAGCCTTATAAAATAGGCGACAGGTTTGGATAGAGGATCTGGATCAGTGCAGGCTTGTAGGGCCGAAGGGCCTATTCCTGTGCTATAATGTCTTTTGTTCTTTGTTCTTAAGTGGCTTGACAGGGTAAATGCTGAGAGGTCATTTCCTCTCACAGAAGCATCGAGAACCCAAGGGCATCATCACAGAATAAAGTAACGTTAAGTTCAGGCTGCAATGAGGAGAAATGTTTTCTTTCAAAGAGTTGAATGCCTTTCGCTCCCCTGGCCACAGGAAGCTCTGGAGCAAAGTTCTTGTGTTTATTGGAGAATGAAAGAGATTCCTGCTCATGAGGGAATCAAGTGCAACTGGGAAACGCAGAAACGTGCATCTCAGCACGATCAGATCAGGCATGATACTGAATGGTATAACAGGCTTGAGAGGCCAAACAATGTTTTCCTGTCCCTAGTTCTTATGGTGGTATTGGAATCAGGGGAATTCACTGATTGGAGTGTTACCTGAAACATAGGATGATGGGTGTGGTTTGTTGGAAGTCAGTTTTCTTAGCTTGAGAAAAGTACAAGTCCTCTCGAGTTCTGCAGGTTGTGTTCTCAATCCAACCTGTCTCCAGTTGCTCCATCAATGACCTTCTGTCCACTTTCAGTCCAGGAATGGGGATGTTTCCTGCAGACTGCGTAGTGTTCAACAATATTTGTGACTGCTCGGGTACTGAAGCAGTCCATGTGCAAACACAATAAGGTCACGACAATGTGCAGGTTTGAGCTGACAAGTAACATTGGTGCCACACAAAAGCAAGACAATGATCATCATAAATCATCACACCATTGCCACTCGACATCCAATAGCCAATACTTAGGCTCTAACATTCTGAGGTTTATCCAAGACTATATAACTATGATGCTTCGAACAGCAAATCGAACGGTGAGAATCCTGCAGCGAGTGACTTGCCTCCTGTCTCGCCAAAGCCTGGACAAAATCTTCAAGGCTCAAGTCATGAATGTGATGGAATAAACCCACTTCTCTGAATGAGTGCAACTCCATCTATACTCAAACAGCTTGACGTGATCAAAGAACAAACAGTCTTTGATAGATTCGCATCTACAATCACTCACTTCCTCCACCACTGACACTCAGGTGTGAGTACCATGGTACTCCTTAGACAGTAGCTGCCACACTCATTGCCACTGCCAACTGGAAGGAAAATGGCAGCTTTTCAGGAATAATGATCATAATTCAGTTGAGTTTCACATAATTATTGTACAAGATAAAGCTAGACCAAGAGTTGGAGTTTTAATTAGTATCAATGATACTAAGATGAGAAGAGATTTATTTAAAATGAGCCAGACACAACGACTCAGAGGTGAAGCAGTGATGGACACGCTGAAGGGAGATTAAAGAGGCTCCAAAACAAATGTTGCCACAATGTAAAGACGACCAGGCTGTTAATTTCTGAGCTCCCCAGAAATCTAACAGCACGCAGGCCGATAAGGAAAGCTTATGTCCTTCAGGGAGTGTTCAATACTGTAGGAAGCCAAGACGAGCCCTGAATGTGGAGGGGTCTGATCCTAAAGTAAGTTAGAAAACAAACAGCATGTGTAACACGATGTTGGTAAGAATCAACAAGGCAGTCTTCAGCAGATTGTTTTGCAATACAGAGAAAAACAAATGTAAGGATCATAAAAAATACAAACCATATGTAGATGGAAACGATCTCTATATCATTGTTAATGAATACCTTTGACAGAAATTTAAATTGCCTTCAACAACGTTGTGACATCGTGAGGAAACTGGGCCAATCATCTGAGGAGACTGTCTGACCCTTCTTGATGTTATGAGCAGATACTTTCATTTAGGAACACAAGGTCCATGCATCGAGGCAGAATGGCAACAATGAAATGGTTTGGGAACATTGGAAGACAAGAGAAACTGTAAGCTTAGTCAAAAATTAAAGGGAGGCAAATGTAAGATTTAGGGCACTGAAGGCAGCCAGAGCTCTCAACAAATACAAATAAAGCAGGAGGAATGTCAACAAGCATTTAGGAGGGCAAAAGGTGGTCATAAGTATGTTTGGCAAACAGCATTAATGAAAACCCCAAACCATTTTATACTTTAATGGAGAACAAGAGGGTAGCTAGGGAAAACAAAGGAGGGCATTTATGCATGGACCTGGGGGAAATGAATAAAGTTCTTAACAAATACTTTGTACTGGTATTCACAACAGGTGGATGGTGAGTCTAGAAAGGGATACTTTGACATTCTGGAGCATTTCGATCTCAAAAAGGGAGGTGCTTGATGTTTGAAAAGCGTTAAGGCAGTAAAGGCTTCAGGACCTGAGGGGATAAATCCCAGAATGCGAAGGAGTAAATTACTGGGGCCTTGTGTGAAAGCTTCATATCCTCTTTAGTCACATGATGGGTACAAGAAAATTGTAGCTTTTTGATTTGTGTGAGAAGGGCAACACGGAGAATCCGTAAAAGTACAGGCATGTGAGTTTTAAATGTGGAGTGAAATTACTGGAGAAGACTCTTAGCGATAGGATTTGCTCACTTTTGGAAGGACTTGGGTTTATTAGTGATAGACAACATGGTTCTGCATGTGAGAGATCGTGTCTTACAAATTTGATTGGATATTTTGAAGAAGTACCAAAGATGATTGATGAGGGCATATGGCTGGATATTGTCCATATGGGCCTTTGCAAGGCTATTGGTAAGGTTATGGTCCAGAAGGTGAAGTCAAATGGTATCTGTAGTGAGCTGGTAAGATGGATACAGAACTGACTTGGTCATAGAAAACAGAGTAGCTGTGGAAGGGTGGTTTCTGACTGGAGATCCATGACCTGGAGAGATCAATGCTGGGACTACTGCTGTTTGTAAAATATATAAAGGATCTAGAGGAGAATGTAGTTAGCCAGGCGAGTAATTTGTTTGGACAACTCAACAATTGGAGGTGGGGTGGTCTGTAGACTGAGAGGACAGTTATAGAACAGCTTATAGGCTGGCTGGAGACTTTGATGGAGAAAAGGCTGATGCAATTTAATATGGACAATTGCGAGGTGATAAATTTTGAAAGGCCCAGTGCAGGAGAGAAGAATACAGTAAATAGATGAACTCTTTCTGGCATTGACAACTGAAGAGATCCAGGCATACAGGTCCACAGTTCCGTGCATGGAATGCTTGTGAACATCAATTAGGGGTACACAGGATACAAATTGACAAGTCACGTTGCAGCTGTCTAGAACTCACGTTTGGCCACATTTGGAATTTTATTTCCAACACCGATTGTCACGCTCACAGAAGGATGTGGAGGTGTTGGAGAGGGAATGGAAAAGGTCAACCAGAATGTTGCCTGAATTGGAGGGGATTGGCTACGAGGGGAGATTGGACAAACTTGGTTTGATTTCACTTGACGTCAGACGCTGACAGGTTACCTGATAGAAGTTCAAAAAGTTGTGAGAGACACAAATAGAATGAGCAATCAGAACATTTTTCCCAGGGTAGAAATATCAATTACCAGGGACCACAGGTTTAAGGTAAGAGGAGGGAGTTTTAAAGGAGGTATGAAAGACACATTTTTATTTAACACAAAATCTGTAAGTAGCTGGAATGTGTTGACAGAGGAGGATGTAAGAAGAAGGTAGAACTGCAAAGATTAAGAGGCATCTTGAGAGATATGTGAATAGGTGCGATACGGATCATGTGGAGGGAAAGGTATTTCAGTTTGAAAAGTGGTCAAGTGTTGGATCAGGCTTGATGGTCTGAGGGGATTTTCATTTCCTTTGCAATTCTTTGAGATAAGAGTCTAGCAAGATCATGGCGAGTTGCTTTCTGTCCTCATCAATTTGCAGGATCATGCCCTGACTCCCACTGAGGGGGAATATCAGTGCTGGGAATTGGTGACTCCATCTTGCCCATCACTCTGTGGACCTCCATCCTGGACAACAACATTGTGGGGGAATGCTGCACAGATAGAACCTGCACGCACGCCATGCCCACCAAAGCTGGCATTTGTCACATGCCAGCCTCAGCATGCCACTGACAGTGTGCTTCTATACATCAGTGCTGCATCTCAGGGTGCACTGACAACTCTCATTGCAATGCTGCTGCAAGGACACCCAGCTCATGGACTGTTCCTCTGGGACACTCACTCGGTGTTTGTACACTCTCACTTTGAGCTGACTTGAATGCTCACGGAATGATTGTCTTGCCTTACCCCTACCTTTGTGAGTATTTCCTACCAGGCTCACATGACTGCTACATTGTCTTATTATTTAGTACAGACACAGACCAGGAAAATTAATGTCATTACCCGCAGTCAGTCAAGGTGCCTGGCACAGTGAGTGAAAGGTCGTCTCAGATTCCATTCTGGGAGCTTGGCCACAGTCAGTAAGCCTCCCGTGGTTGTGAGGATCACTCCTGTCAGGAGTGAGGAGCTGAATGCTTGACTGTCCCATGTCGCTCTTGTCTCTTTCTGTCCGATTGTAAGATGGTTCCTTCTGGAATGTGAGAATTACCAAGAGTACACAGGGATGTTGTAGTGGCTAGCACAGCTGTTAGTGCTGGTACGACTGGGGAGAAGGTGGTGAGATGTCCTGAGTGAGTGAGTTGGCAGCACAGATGCCAGGCAGAGTTGGGGAGATGGGCAGAGAAGAGGTTAGAGACAGAGAATGAGATAAGATGTCACATTCAGTAGTTGGCTCCTCTTTGCTCTCCCTTTAGGTCTTTCCTGGCTAATGTGTAACTCTCAAGCGCCCTAACTGAGCCTTCACATCTCATGCTTTCTCTTCCTCTTGACAAGAGATTCAATTTCTTTCCTCAACCACTTCTTCCCTGCCTGACCCGTACATACTTATCAAGGACACGCAGTAGCTGTTCACTGAAAAAAGCTCCACATTTCAATTGTGCCCATTCCCTGCAGTTTCCTTCTCATCCTGTGCATCCTAAATCTTACCTTGTCACATCATAATTTCCTTTCCTCCAGCGATAACTCTTGCCCTGCAGTGTATTCTTATCCCTTTCCATTGCTAAAGTAAACATAACTGAATTGTAGTCACTATCACCACAGTGCTCACCTACCTCCAAATTTAGCATCTGGCCCTGTTCATTATGCAGTACCAAATCTAATGTGGCCTCGCCCCTTGTTGGCCTGTCGACATACTGTATCAGGAAACCTTCCTTCATACACTGGACAAAAACTGACCCATTTAAAGTACTTGAATTATAATATTCCCAGTCAACATTTGGAAAGTTAAAGATCCCCATAACACCTATCCTGTTACTCTCGCTCCTATCCAGAATCATCTTTGCTATCCTTTCCTCTACATCTCTGGAACTATTCAGAGGCCTATAGAAAACTCCCAACAGGGTGACCTTCTCCTTTCCTGTTTCTAACCTCAACCCATACTACCTCAGTGGTCAAGTCCTCAAATGACCTTTCTGCCACTATAATACTGTCTTTTACTAACAATGCCACACCTCCCCCCTTTTACCGCTTTCCCTGTTCTAGCTGAAACATCTAAATCCCAGAACATGCATCAACCATTCCTGTCCCTTCTCTACCCATGTTGCTGAAATGGCCACAACATCAAAGTCCCAGGTATCAAACCATGCTGGACGTTCACCCACCTTATTCCTGATGTGCCTGGTGTTGAAGTAGACACACTTTAGGTTAGATTCCCTACAGCGTGTAAACAGGCCTTTCGACACAACCAGTCACACCAACCCATCAAAGAGTAACCCACCCAGACCTATTGCCCTCTGACTAATGCACCTAACACTACGGGCAATTTAGCTTGACCAATTCACATGACCTGCACATCTTTGGACTGTGGGAGGAAACTGGAGTACCCGCAGGAAACCCACGCAGACACGGGGAGAATGAACTAACTCCACACAGACAGTCACCGGAGGCTAGAACCGAACCTGGGACCCTGGTGCTGTGAGGCAGCAGTGCTAACCGCTGAGCCTTCCTGCTTGTCGGTGAACTCTTGCGACCTTGAAACATTATTTCTGATCCCACTACACTCAACTTGCTGGACACAAGAGCTGAAATGTAGGTTCCCATCCTCCTGCTCAATTAGTTTAAATTCTCATAAAGAGCATTAGCAAATTTCCCTGCCAGGATATTGGTATCCCTCTGGTTCAGGTGTATACCATCCTGTTTGTAGAGGTCCCACCTACCCCAAGAATGGGCCCGAGTTACCTAGGTGTCTGAAACCTTCCCTCCTGCACCATCACTGAAGTCACATGTTCAACTCCTCTCTCTCCCTATTCCTCACCTCGCTAGGTTGTGGCATGGGCAAAAACAGAGAGATAACAATTCTGTTTGTTCTAGCTCCAAGCTCCCTGAATTTCTGCCTTAAATGTGCATCCCTTTTCCTACCTATGTCGTTGGTGTGTATGTGTACCATGACTTGGGGCTGCTTCCTCTCCACTGAAGGATCCCAAAAACACAATCTGAGACATCACGAGCCCTGGCAATTTGGGAGGCAACACACCAGCAGTGAGTCTCTCTCGGCCCCACAGAACCTCCCATCTTTCCCCCTAATTATGGAGTCCCCAATGACTAATGCTTTGGTCATCTCCTCCATTCCCTTCTGAGCAATAGGGAGAGACTCTGTACAAGAGACCTGTACCCCCGGCTTACCCCGGTCAGTTGCTCCCCTCCCAACAGTATCCAAAATGGTATACTTGTTATTGAGGGGAATGGCCATGGGGGATCCCTGCACTGCCTACCAATTTCCTTTCTGTCCTCTGATAGCAACCCATCTGCCTTCTTCTTGTATCTGAGGTGTGACTATATCCCTGTAATTCCTCTCAATAACCTCCCTCCACGTCCCGAATGATTCAAAGTTCATCCAGCTCCAGCTCCAGCTCCCTAATGGGGTTTTTGAGGAGCTGGAGTTGGGTCCACTTCCCGCAGATGAAGTCAGCAGGGGCACTATTGGTGATCCTTACCTTCCACATTCTGCAGGAGGAACATTCAACTGCCCTAACCTCCATTCCCACTATTCTGAAGAAAAATAAAGAATATAAAAAATGCAAGTAATCTTATGAATCCGGGGCACAGAACCATTTGATTTTGGTGAGAGGAGGAGGATGGGTGGGGGACACTAAGTATCTAAGTAGTGTTTCGGGTAAAGCAACCACCCAAATATCTTACTTTACTTACTCAGCAGTCCCATGTCCGCTCCTGCTCAGCGTGCGCTCTGCCTATTCACGAGGTAGGTTTATATAATTTTAAGTTTACCTTCCCCACAGCAGTACCTGTGTATCTTGTCAGAACAGCAGTGTCTGTGTATCATGTGGAGAACAGCTGTGCCTTTGTATCTTTTAGAGAACCGCAGTACATGTGTATCTGAGAGAGAAGTGCCTGTCTATATGAAAGGGAACAGCAGTATCTTACAGAGAACAGCAGTCCATGCTTAGACTAATGGGCGGCACTGTGGCACAGTGGTTACCACTGCTACCTCACAGCGCCAGAGACCCGGGTTCAATTCCTGCCTCAGGCGACTGACTGTGTGGAGTTTGTACATTCGACCCGTGTCTGCGTGGGTTTGCTCTGGGTGCTCCGGTTTCCTCCCACAGTCCAAAAATGTCTGGGTTAGGTGAATTGGCCATGCTTAATTGCCTGTAGTGTTAGGTGTAGGGGAATGGGTCTGGGTGGGTTTTGCTTCAGCAGGTCGGTGTGGACTTGTTGGGCCGAAGGGCCTGTTTCCACACTGTAAGTAATCTAATCTATACAGTAAAGCAGTTCCTGTGTATCATCTAGACAACAGCCATCCTTGTGTATGAGAGAACAAACAGCGGTCCCTGTGTATCTTTTACAAGACAGCAGTGCCTGCGTATCTCATACAGAACAGCAGTCCCTGTGTATCTTAAACAGAATAGCAAACCCTGTGTATCTTACAGAGAACAGCAGTCGTGGTGTATCTTTAATAGAACAGCACTACGAATAAATCTTACAAACAACAGTCCCTGAGTATAGAACATAGAACATAGAACATAGAACAATACAGCGCAGTACAGGCCCTTCGGCCCTCGATGTTGCGCCGATCAAAGCCCACCTAACCTACACTAACCCACTATCCTCCATATACCTATCCAATGCCCGCTTAAATACCCATAAAGAGGGAGAGTCCACTACTGCTACTGGCAGGGCATTCCATGATCTTACGACTCGCTGAGTGAAGAACCTACCCCTAACATCAGTCCTATATCTACCCCCCCTTAATTTAAAGCTATGCCCCCTTGTAATAGCTGACTCCATACGCGGAAAAAGGTTCTCACTGTCAACCCTATCTAACCCCCTAATCATCTTGTACACAACACTATATTCTCTTGTATCTTATAGAGAATATCAGTCCCTGTGAATCTTTTAGAGAACAGCAGACCCTGTGTATCTAAAAGGGAACAGTAGTCCATTTGCATGTTATACAGCGCAGCAGTCCCTGTATATCTTATAGAGAAGAGCAGCGCCTGCGGACGGTGAGAGAGAACAGCAGTCAATGAGTTTCTTACAAAGAATTGGAGTTGCTTTGTATCGGAGAGAGAACCACAGCCCCTGTTTATCTTATAGTAAAACGGCAGACCCTGTGTATCTTATAGAGAACAGAAGTCCCTGCGTATATTATACAGTAAAGCAGTCCTTGAGTATCTTATAGAGAATATCAGTCCCTGTGTATCTTTTAGAGAACAGCAGTCCCTGTGTATCTAAAAGAGAACAGTAGTCCATTTGTATGTTATGCAGTACAGCAGTCCCTGTGTATCTTATAGAGAACAGCAGTGCCTGTGTACATGAGAGAGAACAGCAGTCCCTGAGCATCTTATCAAAAACTGGAGTTCCTGTGTATCGGAAAGAGAACCACAGCCCCTGTTTATCTTACATAAAAATGTAGTCCCTGCGTATCTTATAGAGAACCGCAGGCCTTGTGTACCTGATAGAGAACAGCAGTCCAGGTGTTTCTTATGGAGCGCAGTAGTCCCAGTGAACCTTATAGAAAACATCAGTGCCTGTGCATATGAGAGAGAAAACAGCAATCCGTCTGTATCTTACAGAGAACAGTAGAGCCTGTACATTTGAGTGAAAACAGCAGTCCCTGTGCATCTTACAGTGAACAATAGTGCCTGACTATATGAGAGAGAACAGCACCCCTGTGCATCTTATGTAAAACAGCAGTACCTGTGTATCTTATAGAGAACCGCCATGCCTGCGTATCTTAAATAGAACAACAGTCTCTGTGTATCTTATCGAGACCAGCTGGCCCTCTATATCTTATATAGAACAGCAGTGCCTGTGTATCTCATGGAGAATAGCAGTCCCTGTGTACCTTATAGCAAACAGCAGTTTCTGTGCATCTTGTCGAGAACAGCAGTTCCTGTGTATCTTATATAGAACAGCACTGCATGTATACATGAGAGGGAACAGCAATCCCTGAGCATCTTATGAAGAACAGCTGTCCCTGTGTATCTGCAAGAGAACCACAGCCACTGTTTATTTTATAAAGAACAGCAGTCCCTGTGTATCTTATAGAGAAAAACAGTGCCTGTGTATCTGAGAGAGAACAGCAGCCCCTGTGTATCTTACAGAGAACAGCAGTGGCTGTGTATACGAAAGAGACCAGGAGTCTCTTTGTTTCTTATCGAGAACAGCAGCGCCTCTGTATATTAGTGAGATCATCAGTCCATGTGTATCTTATGGAGAACAGCAATGCCTATGTATGTGAGAGAGAACAGCATTCACTGTGTACATGAGAGAAGACAGCAGTCTCCCTATATCTTGCAGAGAACAGCAATCCCGATGAATCAAATAGGCAGAACAGCAGTCACTATGTATCTTATACAGAACTGCAGTGCCAGTGTATATATGAGAGGACAACAGTCCCTGTGTTTCTTACCGAGAACAGCACTCCCTGAGCATCTTCTAGAAAACAGTCATCCATGTGCATCTTACAGAAAACAGCAGTCCCTCTGTATCTTATACAGAACAGCAGTGCCAGTGTATCTGAGAGCACACCGCAGTCTCTGTGTATCTTGTGGAGCACAGCAGTCCCTTTGTGTGTTAAAGAGATCATCAGTCTCTGGGTATCTTATGGAGAACAGCCATGCCTGCGTATCTCAAAGAGAATAGCAGTCTCTGTGTTTCTTATTAAGAACAGCTGGCCATCTATATCTTATAGAGAAGAGCAGTGCCTGTGTATCTCATGGAGAATAGCAGTCCCTGTGTACCTTATAGCGAACAGCAGTTCCTGTGCATCTTGTAGAGAACAGCAGTCCCTGTGTATCTTCTAAAGCACAGCACTGCATGTATACATGAGAGGGAACAGCAATCCCTGAGCATCTTATAAAACAAACTGCAGTCCCTGTGTATCTTATACAGAAAAACAGTGCCTGTGTATCTATTAGAGAACAGTAGTCTGTGTGCATGTGAGAGAGAACAGTCCCTGTGTATCTTACAGAGAACAGCAATCCCTGAGTAAATTATAGGGAACACTAATCCTTGCATATATTAAACAGTTAACAGTGCCTGAGAGAGATGGCAGTCGCTGTGTATCTTATCGAGGACAGCAGTGCCTGTGTATATGAGTGAGATCATCAGTCCCTGTATATCTTATGGAAAACAGCAATGCCTGTGCATGTGAGACAGAACAGCAGTCCCAATGTATCAAATAGGCAGAACAGCAGTCAATGTGTATCTTATACAGAACAGCAGTGCCAGAGTATATGAGAGAGAGCAGCAGTCCCTGTGTTTCTTATCGAGAACAGCACTCCCTGTGTATCTTCTAGAGAGCAGTTGTCCCTGTGTATTGAGACCGAACAGCAGTCATAGATATCATGTGGAGAACAGCAGTCCCTTTGTATATTACAGAGAACAGCAGTCCCTATGCATATGAGAGAGAACAGTCCCTGTGTATCTTAAAGAGTAAAGCATTCCCTGTGTATCTTACAGAAAACAGCAGTCCCTCTGTATCTTATACAGAACACCAGTGCCAGTGTATCTGAGAGCACACTGCCGTCTCTGTGTATCTTGTGGAGCACAGCAGTCCGTTTGTGTCTTGTAGAGATCATCAGTCTCTGTGTATCTTATAGAGAACGGCAGTCCCTGCGTATTTTGTAGACAACAGCAGTCCCTGTGTATGTGAGAGAGAACTTCTGTCCCTGTCTATCTTATTCAGATCAGCAGTGCTTGTGTATCTCATAGAGAACAGCAGTCACTTTGTATCTTGTGGAGAACAGCACTCCCTGTCTATCTTAAACAGAACAGAGTCTCTGTGTATCTTACAGAGAACAGCAGTCACTATGTATCTTTAAGAGAACAGCACTGCCAGTGTATCTTAGAAACAACAACAGTCCCTGTGTATGTTATAGAGAATAGCGGTCCCTGTGTATCTCAGAGAACAGTAATCCATTTGTATGTTATACAGTGCAGCAGACCCTGTGTATATTCGAGAGAACAGTCGTCCCTTTGTATCTGACAGAGAACAGTAATCACTGTGTATCACGTGGAGAACAGCAGTCCCTTTGTATCTTACAGAGATCAGAAGTTCCTGTGTGTCTTATAGAGAACAGCAGTCCCTGTGCATATGAGAGAGAAGAGTCCCTGTGTATCTTACAGAGAACAGCAGTCCCTGAACAAATAATAGAGAAAACAGCAGTCCCTGCATATATTATACTGTAAAGCAGTCCTGTGTATCTTACAGTGAACAGCAGTCCCTGTGTTTCTTATAGTGAACAGCAGTTCTTGTGTATTTTATCGAGAACAGCAGTGTCTGTGTATCTTATCAATAACAGAAGTCTTTGTTTTGGATGTACGTTTGCTCGCTGAGCTGAAAGGTTCATTTCCAGATGTTTCATTACCTTACTAGGTGACATCTTCAGTGGACTTTATGCAAAACAATGTTGAAACTTCCTGCTTTCTAATTATATTTTTGGGTTTCTTTGAGTTGGTGATGTTATTTCCTTTGGTGATGTTATTTCCTGTGGTGAAGTCACTTCCGGTTCCTTTTCTCAGGGTGTGGTAGATGGGTCTAACTCGATGTGTTTGTTGATAGAGTTCTGGTTGGAATGCCATGCTTCTCGGAATTCTCATGCGTGTCTTTGTTTGGCTTGTCCTAGGATGGATGTATTGTCCCAGTCGAAGTGGTGTCCTTCCTCATTCACATGGGAGGATACTAGTGAGAGAGAGTCGTGCCTTTTTGTGGCTAGTTAGTGTTCACGTATCCTGGTGGCTAGTGTTTCTGCCTGTTTGTCCAATGTAGTGTTTGTTACAGTCCTTGCACGGTATTTTGTAAATGACGTGAGTTTTGCTCATTGTCTGTATGGGGTCTTTCAAGTTCCTTAGCTACTGTTTTAGTGTGTTGGTGGGTTTGTGGGATACCATAATGCCAAGGGTCTGAGTAGTCTGGCAGTCATTTCTGAGTTGTCTTTGATGTAGGAGAGAGTGGCTAGGGTTTCTGGACATGTTTTGTCTGCTTGTTTGGGTTTGTTGCTGGGAAATTGGCGGACTGTGTTCATTGGATACCCATTCTTATTGAACACACAATATAGGTGATTTTCCTCCGCTCTGCATAGTTCCTTTGTGCTGCAGTGTGTGTTGACTCATGAAATAATGTTCTGATGTAGCTTTGTTTGTGGGTGTTGGGGCGATTGCTTCTGTAGTTCAATATTTGGTCTGTATGTGTTGTTTTTCTGTAGATGCATGTTTGAAGTTCCCCATTGGCTGTTCCCTCTACTGTGACATCTAGGAATGGCAGTTTGTTGTTTTCCTCCTCTTGAGTGAATTTTATGCCAGTAAGGGTATCATTGATGGTCTTGAAGGTTTCCTCAAACTTGTTTTGTTTAGTAATGACAAAGGTGTCATCCATGTAGCGGACCCAGAGTTTGGGTTGGATGGTTGGCAGAGCTGTTTGCTCAAGTCTCTGTATTACTGCCTCTGCTAAGAACCCTGATATCGGATACAAATCTTCTCAAAACTCTCTAAGAAGTCTTTGTATCTTAAAGAGAACTGTAGTTCCTGTGCATCTTGTCAGAACAGCAATGTCTGTGTATCATATGGAGAACAGTTGTGCCTTTGTATCTTTTAGAGAACAGCAGTCCCTATGCATATGAGAGAGAACAGTCCCTGTGTATCTTAAAGAGTAAAGCATTCCCTGTGTATCTTACAGAAAACAGCAGTCCCTCTGTATCTTATACAGAACAGCAGTGCCAGTGTATCTGAGAGCACACTGCCGTCTCTGTGTATCTTGTGGAGCACAGCAGTCCATTTGTGTCTTGTAGAGATCATCAGTCTCTGTGTATCTTATAGAGAAAGGCAGTCCCTGTGCATCTTGTCAGAACAGCAATGTCTGTGTATCATATGGAGAACAGTTGTGCCTTTGTATCTTTTAGAGAACAGCGGTACATGTGTATCTGAGAAATAACAGAAGTGCCTGTGTACATGAGAGGGAACAGCAGTGTCTGTGTATCTTACAGAGAACAGTACCTGTGTATCTTGTAGAGAACAGCAGTGCCTCTATATCTTAAAGAGAACAACAGTGCTTGCATATCTTATAGAGAACAGCTGGCCTTATGTATCTTGTGGAGAACAGAAGTCCCTGTGCATCTTGTCAGCATAGCAGTGACTGTATATCATGTGGAGAACAGCAGTGCCTTTGTATCTTTTAGAGAACAACAGCACATGTGTATCTGAGAGTAAAGAAAAGTGACTTTGTCTATGAGAGGGAACAGCAGTGCCTGTGTATCTTACAGAGAACAGCAGACGCTGTGTATCTTCTGGAGAACAGCCATCCCTGTATATCTGAGAGTGAACAGCAGTCCCTGTGTATCTTGTGTAGAACAGCAGTCCCTTTGTATCTTACAGAGAACAGCAGGCCCTGTGAATCCTATAGAGAACAGCAGTCCCTCTGCATATGAGAGCGAACAGTCCCTGTGTATCTTACAGTGAACATCAGTTCCTGTGTTTCTTATAGCGAACTGCAGTTCCTGTGTATCTTATTGAGTTCAGCAGTGCCTGTGTGTCTTATCGATAACATCATTCCCTTTGTAACTTAAAGAGAACTGTAGTCCCTGTGTATCTTGTCAGAACAGCCCTATCTGTGTATCATGCGGAGAACAGCTGTGCCTTTGTATCTTTTAGAGACCAATAGCACATGTGTATCTGAGAGAGAAGACAAGTGACCTTGTCTATGAGAGGCAACAACAATGTCTGTCTAGCTTACAGAGAACAGCAGACCCTGTGTATCTTGTAGAGAACAGCAATCCCTGTGCATTTGATTGAGAACAGCAGACTCTGTGTAACTTCTGGAGAACAGCCATCCCTGCATATCTGTGAGTGAACAGTAGTCCCTGTGTATCTTGTGGAGAACACAAGTCCCTTTGTATCTTCCAGAGAGCAGCAGTCCCTGTGCATGTGAGAGAGAACAGTCCCTGTGTATCTTAAAGAGAACTTCAGCCCCTGTGTATCCTATTGAAAACAGCAGCCCCTGCATATATTATACAGTAAAACAGTCCCTGTGTATCTCACAGAGAACTGCAGTCCCTGTGTATCATCTACAGAACAGCCTTCCCTGTGTATTTTGTAGACAACAGCAGTCCCTGTGAATCTGAGAGAGAACTTCAGTCGCTGTGTATCTTATATACAACTGCAGTGCCTGTGTATATCATAGAGAACAGCACTCCCTTTGTATCTTATAGAGAACAGCATTCCCTCTATCTCTTAAACAGAACAGCAGTCCCTGTGTATCTTACAGAGAACAGCAGTCACTACATATCTTTTAGAGAACAGCACTGCCAGTGTATCTTACAAACAACAACAGTCCCTGAGTATCTTATAGAAAATATCAGTCCCTGTGTATCTAAGAGAGAACAGTAGTCCATTTGCATGTTATATAGTACAGCAGTCCCTATGTATCTTATAAAGAACAGCAGTACCTGTGTATAAAAGAGAGAGCAGCAGTCCCTGAGTATCTTACAAACAGTCATGGAGTTCCTCTGTATCGGAGAGAGAACCACAGCCCCTGTTAATCTTATAGAAAACTGCAGTCTCTGCATATCTTATAGAGAACCACAGACCTTTTGTATCTGATAGAGAACAGCAGTCCCTGTGTTTCTTATGGAGTGCAGTAGTCCCAGTGAACCTTTTAGAAAACACCAGTACCTGTGTATATGAGAGAGAAAACAGCAGTCCCTCTGTATCTTACAGAGAACAGCAGTACCAGTGCATATCAGAGAGAACAGCAGTCCCTCTGTATCTCATGGAGAACAGCCATGCCTGCTTATCTCAAAGAGAATAGCAGTCTCTGTGTTTCTTATCAAGAACAGCTGACCCTCTATATCTTATAGAGAAGAGCAGTGCCTGTGTATCTCATGGAGAATAGCAGTCCCTGTGTACCTTATAGCGAACAGCAGTTCCTGTGCATCTTGTAGAGAACAGCAGTCCCTGTGTATCTTCTAAAGCACAGCACTGCCTGTGTACATGAGAGAGAACAGCAATCCCTGAGCATCTTATAAAAAAAACTGGAGTCCCTGTGTATAGAGAAAAACAGTGCCTGTGTATCTATTAGAGAACAGTAGTCCGTGTGCATGTGAGAGAGAACAGTCCCTGTGTATCTTACAGAGAACAGCAATCCCTGAGTAAATTATAGGGAACACTAATCCTTGCATATATTAAACAGTTAACAGTGCCTGAGAGAGATGGCAGTCGCTGTGTATCTTATCGAGGACAGCAGTGCCTGTGTATATGAGTGAGATTATCAGTCCCTGTATATCTTATGGAAAACAGCAATGCCTGTGCATGTGAGACAGAACAGCAGTCCCAATGTATCAAATAGGCAGAACAGCAGTCAATGTGTATCTTATACAGAACAGCAGTGCCAGAGTATATGAGAGAGAGCAGCAGTCCCTGTGTTTCTTATCGAGAACAGCACTCCCTGTGTATCTTCTAGAGAGCAGTTGTCCCTGTGTATTGAGACCGAACAGCAGTCATAGATATCATGTGGAGAACAGCAGTCCCTTTGTATATTACAGAGAACAGCAGTCCCTATGCATATGAGAGAGAACAGTCCCTGTGTATCTTAAAGAGTAAAGCATTCCCTGTGTATCTTACAGAAAACAGCAGTCCCTCTGTATCTTATACAGAACACCAGTGCCAGTGTATCTGAGAGCACACTGCCGTCTCTGTGTATCTTGTGGAGCACAGCAGTCCGTTTGTGTCTTGTAGAGATCATCAGTCTCTGTGTATCTTATAGAGAACGGCAGTCCCTGCGTATTTTGTAGACAACAGCAGTCCCTGTGTATGTGAGAGAGAACTTCTGTCCCTGTCTATCTTATTCAGATCAGTAATGTCTGTGTATCTCATAGAGAACAGCAGTCCCTTTGTATCTTGTGGAGAACAGCACTCCCTGTCTATCTTAAACAGAACAGCAGTCCCGGTGTATCTTAGAGAACAGCAGTCGCTACGTATCTTTAAGAGAACAGCACTGCCAGTGTATCTTAGAAACAACAACAGTTCCTGTCTATCTTATAGAGAATATCAGTCCCTGTGTATCTTTTAGAGAACAGCAGTCCCTGTGTATCTAAGAGAACAGTAGTCCATTTGTATTTCATACAGTCCAGTCGTCTCTGTGTATCTGACAGTGAACAGCAGTCACTGTGTATCATGTGGAGAACAGCAGTCCCTCTGTATATTACAGAGATCAGCAGTCCCTGTGTATCTATAGTAGTTGATGGTAAAGGTTCATCTTGGATTGCCATTACTAGCGGTGTTCCGCAAGGATCTGTTTTGGGACCATTGCTGTTTGTCATTTTTATAAATGACCTGGAGGAAGGGTTAGAAGGTTGGGTGAGCAAGTTTGCGGATGATACAAAAGTCAGAGGAGTTGTTGACAGTGAGGAAGGATGTGGCAGGTTACAGCGGGATATAGATAAGCTGCAGAGCTGGGCAGAAAGGTGGCAAATGTAGCTAAGTGTGAGGTGATTCACTTTGGTATGAGTAACAAAAAGATGGGGTACTGGGCTAATGGTCAGATACTTGGTAGTGTGGATGAGCAGAGGGATCTTGGTGTCCATGTACACAGATCTCTGAAAGTTGCCACCCAGATAAATAGTGCGGTGAAGAAGGCATATGGTGTACTGGCTTTTATTGGTAGAGGAATTGAGTTCTGGAGTCCTGAGGTCATGTTGCAGTTGTATAAGACTCTGGTGTGGCCGCATCTGGAGTATTGTGTGCAGTTTTGGTCGCCATACTATAGGAAGGAAGTGGAGGCACTGGAACAGGTGCAGAGGAGGTTTACCAGGATGTTGCTTGGTATGGTAGGAAGATCGTATGAGGAAAGGCTGAGGCACTTGGGGCTGTTTTCATTGGAGAAAAGAAGGTTTAGGGGTGACTTGGTAGGGGTGTACAAGATGATTAGGGGGTTAGATAGGGTTGACCGTGAGAACCATTTTCCACGTATGGAGTCAGCTATTACGAGGGGGCATAGCTTTAAATTAAGGGGGGGTGGGTATAGGACAGATGTTAGGGGGTAGATGTTTTACTCAGCGAGTCGTGAGTTCATGGAATGCCCTGCCAGTAGCAGTGGTGGACTCTCCCTCTTTATGGGCATTTAAGCGGGCATTGGATAGGCATATGGAGGAAAGTGGGCTAGTGTAGGTTAGGTGGGCTTGGATCGGGGCAACATCAAGGGTCAAAGGGCCTATACTGTGCTGTATTCTTCTATGTTCTATATTCTATAGAACAGTAGTCCCTGTGCATGTGAGAGAGAACAGTCCCTGTGTATCTTACAGAGAACAGCAATCCCTGAGTAAATTATAGGGAACACCAATCCTTGCATATATATTTTACAGTAAAGCAGTCCCTGTGTATCTTATAGAGAACAGCAGTTCCTGTGTTCATTGAGAACTGCAGTATCTGTGTATATGGGAGAGAACAGCGGTCCCTTTGTATCTTAAAGAGAACAGCGGTTCCTGTGTATCTTGTCAGAACAGCAGTGTCTGTGTATCATGTGGAGAAGAGCAGTGCTTTTGTATCTTTTAAAGAACAGCTGTACATGTGTATCTGTGAGAGAACAGAAGTGCCAGTGTATATGAGAGTGAACAGCAGTGCCTGTGTATCTTACAGAGAGCAGCAGGTCCTGTGTATCTCATTGACAGCAGCAGTGCCTGTATATCTTATAGAAAACTGAAGTTGCTGTGTATTGTCTAGAGAACAGCCGTCTCTGTGTATCTGAGACCGAACAGCACTCCCTGTGTATTTTGTAGATGGTACAAGGGTACGTGATGTCTCTGATCATGTTTTCCGGGTCCTTAAGGGGGAGGGGAAGCAGCCTGAAGTCGTGGTCCATATTGGCACCAATGACATAGGTAGGAGGAGTGCTGAGGATGTTAGACAGGCTTTTAGGGAGCTAGGTTGGAAGCTCAGAGTAAGAACGAACAGAGTTGTTGTCTCTGGTTTGTTACCCGTGCCACGTGATAGAGAGTCGAGGAATAGGGAGAGAGAACAGTTAAATGCGTGGCTACAGGGATGGTGCAAGAGGGAGGGATTCCGGTATTTGGATAACTGGGGTTCTTTCTGGGGAAGGTGGGACCTCTATAAACAGGATGGTCTGCACCTGAACCTGAGGGGCACCAGTATCCTTGGGGGGAGGTTTGCTAGTGCTCTTGGGGGGGGTTTAAACTAACTCTGCAGGGGCATGGGAACCCAGACTGTAGCTTTAGGGTGCAGGACCTGGAGTGTAGGGAGGTTAGGAATATGGCATCAATCTTAAAGGAGGGTGCCTCTAAACAGAAGAGTGGCTTGAAGTGTGTATACTTTAATGCCAGAAGTATATGAAATAAGGTAGGTGAACTTGCAGCGTGGGTTGGTACCTGGGACTTCGATATTGTGGCTATTACGGAGACATGGCTAGATCAGGGACAGGATTGGCTGTTGCAGGTTCCAGGGTTTAAATGTTTTAGTAGGGTCAGAGGTGGGGGTAAAAGAGGGGGGGCGTGGCTTTGCTTGTCAAAGATAGTATTACAGCGGTGGAAAGGAAGATGGACGAAGATTTGTCATCTGAGGTAGTTTGGGTTGAGGTTAGGAATAGGAGAGGTGAGGTCACCCTGTTAGGAGTCTTTTACAGGCCTCATAATAGTCCTAGAATCGTTGAAGAAAGGATTGCGAAGATGATTCAGGAGAAGAGTGACAGTAATAGGGTGGTTGTTATGGGGGACTTTAACTTTCCTGATATTGATTGGGAAAGCTATAGCTCAAGTTCGTTAGATGGGTCAGTGTTTGTACAATGTGTGCAGGAGAGTTTCCTGACACAATATGTAGATAAGCCAACAAGAGGTGAGGCCATACTGGATTTGGTTCTGGGTAACGAACCAGGCCAGGTATTAGAACTAGAGGTAGGTGAGCACTTTGGGGACAGTGACCACAATTCGGTGATTTTTACTCTAGTGATGGAGAGGGATAAGTGTGTACTACAGGGCAAGAGTTATAGCTGGGGGCAGGGAAATTATGATGCGGTGAGGCATGACTTAGGATGTGTGGATTGGAAAAGTAGATTCCAAGGCAAGAGCGTAATTGATATGTGGAACTTGTTCAAGGAGCAACTATTGAGTGTCCTTGATAAGTACGTACCTATCAGGCAGGGAGGAAAGGGTCGTGTGAGGGAGCCGTGGTTTAATAAGGAATTGGAATCCCTTGTTAAATGGAAGAGGGCGGCCTTTGTAAAGATGAGGCGTGAAGGTTCGATAGGGGCGATTGAGAGTTATAAGATAGCCCGGAAGGACCTGAAGAGAGAGCTAAGAGCAGCAAGGAGGGGACATGAAAGGTCCTTAGTTGGTAGGATTAGGGAAAACCCTAAGGCTTTCTATAGGTATGTTAGGAATAAAAGAATGACTAGGGTAGGAATAGGTCCAATCAAGGATAGTAATGGGAAGTTGCGTGTGGAGGCTGAAGAGATTGGGGAGGCACTGAATGAATACTTTTCGTCAGTATTCACTCAGGAACAGGACATTGTTGTCGATATGAATACTGAGGCACGAATAAGTAGAATGGATGGCTTTGAGATATGTAGAGAAGAGGTGTTGGAAATTCTGGCAAGGGTGAAAATAGATAAGTCCCCTGGGCCTGATGGCATTTATCCTAGGATTCTCTGGGAAGCAAGGGAGGAGATTGCAGAGCCATTGGCCTTGATTTTTGTGTCCTCTTTGTCTACAGGAGTAGTGCCAGAGGACTGGAGGCTAGCAAACGTGGTTCCCTTGTTCAAGAAGGGGAGTAGGGATAATCCTAGTAACTATAGGCCAGTGAGTCTCACTTCTGTTGTGGGCAAAGTCTTAGAGAGAATTGTAAGGGATAGGATTTATGCACATCTGGATAGGAATAATGTGATCAAGGATAGTCAGCATGGTTTTGTGAAGGGCAGGTCGTGCCTCACAAACCTTATTGAATTCTTTGAGAAGGTGACTAAGGAGATAGATGAGGGGAAAGCGGTAGGTGTGGTATATATGGATTTTAGTAAGGCGTTTGATAAGGTCCCCCATGGTAGGCTACTGCAGAAAATACAGAGATATGGCATTGACGGTGAGTTGGAGGTTTGGGTTAGGAATTGGCTGGCTGGAAGAAGACAGAGGGTAGTAGTTGATGGCAAAGGTTCATCTTGGAGTGCCGTCACTAGCGGTGTTCCGCAAGGATCTGTTTTGGGACCATTGCTGTTTGTCATTTTTATAAATGACCTGGAGGAAGGGTTAGAAGGTTGGGTGAGCAAGTTTGCGGATGATACGAAAGTCGGAGGAGTTGTAGACAGTGAGGAAGGATGTGGCAGGTTACAGCGGGATATAGAGAAGCTGCAGAGCTGGGCAGAAAGGTGGCAAATGGAGTTCAATGTAGCTAAGTGTGAGGTGATTCACTTTGGTAAGAGTAACAAAAAGATGGGGTACTGGGCTAATGGTCGGATACTTGGTAGTGTGGAAGAGCAGAGGGATCTTGGTGTCCATGTACACAGATCTCTGAAAGTTGCCACCCAGGTAAATAGTGCAGTGAAGAAGGCATATGGCGTACTGGCTTTTATTGGTAGAGGAATTGAGTTCCGGAGTCCTGAGGTCATGTTGCAGTTGTATAGGACTCTGGTGCGGCCGCATCTGGAATATTGTGTGCAGTTTTGGTCGCCATACTATAGGAAGGATGTGGAGGCACTGGAACGGGTGCAGAGGAAGTTTACCAGGATGTTGCCTGGTATGGTAGGAAGATCCTATGAGGAAAGGCTGAGGCACTTGGGGTTGTTTTCATTGGAGAAAAGAAGGTTTTGGGGTGACTTGATAGAGGTGTACAAGATGATTAGGGGGTTAGATAGGGTTGACAGTGAGAACCTTTTTCCACGTATGGAGTCAGCTATTACAAGGGGGCATAGCTTTAAATTAAGGGGTGGTAGATATAGGACTAATGTTAGGGGTAGGTTCTTCACTCAGCGAGTCGTAAGTTCATGGAATGCCCTACCAGTAGCAGTGGTGGACTCTCCCTCTTTATGGGTATTTAAGCGGGCATTGGATAGGTATATGGAGGATAGTGGGTTAGTGTAGGTTAGGTGGGCATTGATCGGCGCAACATCGAGGGCCGAAGGGCCTGTACTGCGCTGTATTCTTCTATGTTCTATGTTCTATGTTCTAACAGCAGCCCATGTGTGTCTGAGAGAAAACTTCAGTCCTTGTGTATCTTATAGAGAATATCAGTCCCTGTGTATCTTTTAGAGAACAGCAGACCCTGTGTTTCTTATAGAGAACAGTAGTCCCTTTGTATCAAATACAGTATCTATCTTATAGAGAAGAGCTGCTCCCTGTATCTTATAAAGAACAGCAGATGCTGCGTATCTTATAGTGAACAGCAGTCCCTGTGTATCTTGTTGAGAATATCTGTCCCTGTGTATCTTATATAGAACAGCAGTGCCTGAGCATATGAGAAGGAATAGCAGTCCCTGTATATTTTATAGAGAACAGCAGACCTTGTGCAGCTGAGAGAGAACAGCAATTTTATAGCAAACAGTGGTTCCTGTTATCGTATCAAGAACAGCACTGCCTGTGTGTATGAGAGAGAACAGCAGTCCCTTTGTATCTTAAATAGAACAGCAGTCCCTGTGTATCACATGAAGAAGAGCACTCCCTTTGTATCTTTTAGAGAACAGCAGTATATATGTATCTTACAGAGAACAGAAGTGCCTGTGTATCTTACAGAGAACAGCAGTCCTGGTGCATCTTTCGGACGGCATGGTGGCTTAATGATTAGCACTGCTGGCTTTCAGTGCCAGGGACCCGGGTTCAATTCCTGCCTTGGGAAACTGCCTGTGTAGAGTATGCACATTTTCCTGTGTCTGTGTGGATGTCCTCCATGTGCCCCAGTATCCTCCAATAGTCCAAAGATGTGCAGGTTAGGTGAATTGGCAGTGCTAAATTGCCCATAGTGTTGGGTGCATTCGTCAGGGGTAAATGTAGGGGACTCGGTTTGGGTGGGCTGGTCTTTGGAGGGTCAGTGTGGACTTGTTGGGCCAAAGGGCCTGTTTCCACATTGTGGGGAATCTAATCTAATCTTGTGGAGCACAGTGGTCCCTTTTAATCTTATAGAGAACAGCAGTTCCTGTTTATCTGAGAGAGAACTTCAGTTCCTTTGTATCTTTTAGAGAACAGCAGTCCCTGTGTATCTTGTAGAGAACAATTGTGCCTGTGTACCTTGTAGAGAACAGCTGTGCCTGTGTATCTTGTAGAGAACAGCTGTATCTGTGCATCATGTGGAGAAGAGCAGTCCCTTTGTATCTTTTAGAGAACAGGAGTACATATATCTGAGAGAGAACAGCAAACCCTGTGTATTTTGTAGACAACAGCAGTCCCTCTGTATCTGAGAGAGAACTTCAGTCCCTGTGTATCTTATAGAGAACAGCAGTCCCTGTGTCTCTTAAACAGATCAACAGTCCCTGGGTATCTTGTAGAGAACAGCAGTGTCTGCATATCTCATAGAGAATATCAGTCTATGTGTATCTTTTAGAGAACAGTAGTCCCTGTGTGTCTTATAAAGAACAGAAGTTCCTTTGTATCGTACAGCACAGCAGTCCCTGTGTATCTTACAGAGAATGGCAGTTCCTGTCTATCTTATAGAGAACAGCAGGGTCTGTGTATCATGGAGAGAATGGGGCGGCATGGTGGCTCAGTGGTTTGCACTACGGACTCACAGCATCAAGGACACAGGTTTGATTCCTGCCTTAGGTGACTGTCTGTGTGGAGTTTGCACGTTCTCCCTGTGTCTGTGTGGGTTTCCTCCCACAATCCATAGATGTACAGATCAAGTGAATTGGCCATGCTAAATTGCCAACAGCGTTAGGTGCATTAGTCAGAGGTAAATATGGGGTAGGGGAATGGGTTCCTCTTCGGAGGGTTGGTGTGGCTTGTTGAGCTAATGGGCCTGTTTCCATCCTTTAGGGAATCTAATCAGAACTTTGTTCTCCATTCCTGATGAAGGGCTTTTGCCCGAAACGTCGATTTTGCTGCTCCTTGGATGCTGCCTGAACTGCTGTGCTCTTCCAGCATCACTAATCCAAAATCTGGTTTCCAGCATCTGCTGTCATTGTTTTTACCCAATCTAATCAGAACAGCAGACCCCGTGTATCTTACGCAGGACGGTATTCCCTGTGTATCTTATAGAGAATAGCATATCCTGTGTACCTGAGAGAGAACAGCAAGCCCTGTGTATCTTATAGAGAACAGCAGTTGTTTATGCATATGAGAGAGAACAGCAGTCCCTGTGCATCTTATGTTTAACAGTAGTCCCTTTGCATCTTCTAGAGAACAGCAGTGCCTATGTATATGTGAGGGAATAACAGCCCCTGTGCATCTTCTAGAGAACAACAGTCCCTGTGTATCTGAGAGAGAACAGCTGTCCCTGTGTATCTCATACAGAACAGCTACTCCCTGTGCATCTTGTAGGGAGCCACAGTCTTTGTATATCTTGTAGAGAACAGCAGTGCCAGCATACCTTACAAAGATCAGCAGTCCTAAAATATCTTATAGAGAACAGCAGTACCTGTGTATATGAGAGCAAACAGCAGCCTCTGCATATCTTATGGAGAACAGCAGTCCCTGAGTATCTTGAAGTGAACAGCAGTGCCTGTGTATATGACAGAAAAGAACAGTCCTTGTGTATCTTATAGAGAACAGCAGTCCCTGTGCATCTGAGAGAGAACTTCAGTCCCTGTGTATCTTATAGAGAACAGCAATGGCTGCGTATCTCACACAGAACAGCAGTCCCTGTGTCCATTAAATAGAGCAACAGTCCCTGTCTACCTTATAAAGAACAGCAGTCCCTTTGTATCTTATAGAGAACAGTAGTGCCTGTACATCTTACAGAGAACATCAGTCCCTGTGTATCTTTTAGAGAACAGCAGTCCCTGTGTATCTTGTAGAGAACAGTAGTCCCTTTGCATCTAATAAAGTACAGCAGTTCCTGTCTATCTTATAGAGAACAGTAGTGTCCGTGTATCTGAGAGCAACAGTCCCTCTTTATCTTACAGAGAACAGCAGTGCCCAGGTATGTGAGAGAGAACAGCAGTTTCTGTGTCTCTTATAGGGGACAGCTGTGCCAATGTATCATATGAAGACCATCAGTCCTTGTGTACCTTATAGAAAATAGCAGCGCCTGTGCATATGGGAGAGAACAGCAGTTCCTGTGTAACTTATAGGCAACTGCAGTCTCTATATATCATGTGGTGAACAGCAGTGCCTGCGCATATGAGAGAGAACAGCGGTCCTTGTGTAGCTTATAGAGAACAACAGTCCCTGTTTATCCTATAGAGAACAACAGTCCCACTTCATCTCATAGACAACAGCAGCCCCTGTGTATCTGAGAAAGAAAAGCAAGACATCTTATGCAGGACAGTATTCCCTGTGTATCTTATCGAGAACGCTGATCCTGTGTATCTGAGAGAGAAGTGGAATCCCCGTATATCTTGTAGACAACAGCAGTGTTTTTGTATCTGATAGAGAACAGCAGGCCCTGTGCATCTTATAGAGAACAGAAGTTGCTTGTGCATATGAGAGGGAACAGCAGTCCCTGTGAATCTTATGTGGAATAACAGTCCCTGTGCATCTTCCAGAGAACAGCAGTGCCTGTGCAAATGAGAGAACAACAGTACCTGTGAATCTGAAAGAGAACAGCTGTCTTTGTGCATCTTATAGAGAACAGCAGCCCGTGTTTATCTTATACAGGAGAGCAGTCCCTGTGCTTCTTACAGGGAACAGCAGTCACTGTGCATCTTATAGAGAATGGCATTCCCTGTGTGTCTTATAGAGAACAGCAGATCCTGTGTATCTGTGAAAGAACAGCAGTCCCTGTGTATCTTACACAGGACAGCACTTCCTATGTATATGAGAGTAAGCAGCTCTCCCAGCATCACTTATACACAACCACCGTCCCTGTGTATCTTGTAGTGAACAGCAGTGCCTGTGCATATGAGACAGCGGCCCTTGTGTATCTTAAACAAAACAGCAGTCCCTGTTTATCCAGTTGAGAACAGCAGTCCCTGTATATCATATGCAGGACAGTATTTCCTGTGTATCTGAAAGAGAACAGCATATCCTGTATACCTGTGAGAGAAAGGAAGTCCCTGTGTATCTTGTAAAGAACAGCAGTGCTTTTGTATCTTATAGCAAATAGCAGTCCCTATGTATCTTATAGAGAACAGCAGTAACTGTGTGTCTGATAGAAAACAGAAGTGCCTGTGTATATGAGAGAGAACAGCAGTCGCTGTGTATCTTCCAGAGGATATCTTTTAAAGAACAGCAGTGCCAGCGTATATGAGAGAGGACAGCAGTCCCTGTGTATCTTATAGAGAACAGCAGTGCCTGCGCATCTGAGAGAGAACAGCAGTCCATGTGTATCTTATAGAGACCAGCAGTGCCTGTGTATCTGAGAGAGAACAGCAGTCCCTGTGTATCTGAGAGAGAACAGCAGTGTCTGTCTATCTTACAGAGAATATCCTATGAAGAAAAGCAGCCTCTGTGTATATGAGAGAGAACAGCAATCCCTGTGTACCTTATAGAGAACAGCAGTGCCTGTGTATCTTATCAAGAACAGCAGTTGCCTGTGCATATGAAAGGGAAAAGCAGTCCCAGTGTATCTGATGTGGAACTGCAGTCCCTGTGTATCTTATTGAGAACAGGTGTCTCTGTGTATCTTAAAGAGAACAGCAGTCTCTGTGTAACTTATACAGAACAGCAGACCTTGTCACAGAGAACAGCTGTGCCTGCGTATCTTATCGAGTACAACAGTCCTAGTGTATCTTACAGAGAACAGCAGTCCCTGTATATATTATAGAGAACAGCACCCCAATGTATTTATGGAAAGAATAGCAGTCCCTGTATATCTTAAGCACTGCCAGTGTATCTGAGAGAGAACAGCAGGCCCTGTGTCAGTGTAGAGAACAGCAGTGCCTATGTGTATGAGTGAGAACAACAGTCCCTGTGTATCTTATAGAGAAAAGAGTGCCGTGTGTATCTTATAGAGAACAGCAGTGTCTGAACAACAGTCCATGTATATCTTGCGTCAAACAGCAGTCCCTGTGCATATGAGAGAGAAAAGCAGTCCCTGTGTATCGTATAGTGAACTGCTGTTCTCTCTCGTATACACAATGACTGCTGTTCTCTCCCATATGCACAGGCACTGCTGTTCTCTATAAGGTACACAGAGACTGTTGTTCTTCATATGATACACAGGTACTGCTGTTCCCCATAAGATACGCAGGAACCGCAGTTCTCTCTCAGATGCACAAACTCTGCTGTTCTCCATAGGGTACCCAGGGACTGCTGTACTCTAAGATACACAGGGACTACTTTTTTCTCTCATATGCACAGGGACTGCTGTTCGACGCAAGATATACTCCCCGTGTCTGCGTGGGTTTCCTCTGGGTGCTCCGGTTTCCTCCCACAGTCCAAAGATGTGCAGGTCAGGCTAAATTGCCCGTAGTGTTAGGTAAGGGGTAGATGTATGGGTGGGTTGCGCTTCGGCGGGGCGGTGTGGACTTGTTGGGCCGAATGGCCTGTTTCCACTCTGTAAGTAATCTAATCAATCTAATCTAATCTAATTTACATGGACTGCTGTTCAGACACTGCTGTTCTCTATAAGATATACACGGCACTCTTTTCTCTATAAGATACACAGGGACTGCTGTTCTCACTCATACACATAGTCACTGCTGTTCTCTACACAGTACACAGGGACTGCTGTTCTCTCTCAGATACACTGGCAGTGCTTAAGATATACAAGGACTGCCATTCTTTCTATAAGATACATTGGGATGCTGTTCTCTATAATATACGCAGGGACTGCTCTTCTCTCTCGTATCTTATAGGCAACTGCAGTCCTGGTGTATCTTACAGAGAACAGCAGTGCCTGTGTATATAAGAACAAGCAACTCTCCTTGCGTATCTTATACACAACAGCAGTCTCTGTGCATCTTGTCGTGAACAGCATTGCCTGTACATATGAGAGAACAGCAGTCCTTGTGTATCTTATAAGAGAACAACAATCCCTGTTTATCCTACAGAGAACAGCAGTCCCTCTTCATCTTATAGACAACAGCAGTCCCTGTGTATCTGAGAAAGAACAGCAGTCCCTATGTATCTTATGCAGAATGGTATTCCCTGTGTTTCTTATAGAGAACAGCAGATCCTGTGCATCTGAGAGAGAAGAGCAGTCCCTGTGTATCTTGTAGAGAACAGCAGTGCTTTTGTACCTTATAGGGAAGAGCATGTCCTGTGTGTCAGCAGTTGCCTGTGCATATGAGGGGAAAGAGCCGTCCCTGTGTATCTTAAAGTGAACAGCAGCCTCTTGTATCTTGTAAGAACTGCAGTGTCTGTGTATCACGTGGAGATGTGTAGTCCCTGTGTATCTTTTAGAGAACACCAGTACCTGTGTGTCCGAGAGAAAACAGAAGTGCCTGAGTATGTGAGAGAGAACAGCAGTGCCTGTATATCTTGTAGGGAACTGCAGGCCCTGTGTATCTTATAGAGAACAGCAGTGCCTGTGTTTCTGAAAGAGAACAGCAGTCCCTGTGTATCTTGAATTGAAGAGCAGAGAATAACAGTCCTTGTGTATTTTATAGGGAGCAGCAGTCCCTGTTTGTCTTATTGAGGAGAGCAGTCCCTGTGCATCTTATAGAGAACAGAATTCCCTGTGTATTTTATAGAGAACAGCAGTGCCTTTGTATATCAGGGAGTTCAGCAGTCCCTGCGTATCTTGTGGAGAGCAGTAGTGCCTATGTATCTTATAGTGTACAGAAGTCCCTGTGTAACTTGTGGAAGTGGTGGTTGAGGAGCTGAGTATTGTATTAAAACATATTAGAACAGCCATCCCTTATGTACAAGCCCTATGCAATCACAGGATCTGTTCAGTTGAGCAGCAATGTTATAGGCACTTGGAAGTACTCAGGGATGCCCTCATAATAATGGGGTATGATTCTCAACTCATCGACCACCAGTTCCGACGTGCCACAGCGAGGAACTGTAATGATCTCCTCAGGAGACAGACATGAGCTGCAACTGATGGGGTACCCTTCGTTGTCCAGTACTTCGCAGGAGCCAAGAAACTACACCATGTTCTTCACAGCCTGCAACACATTATCAATGAGGACGAGAGCCTCACCAAGACCTTCTCCACTCCTCCACTTCCCGCCATCAACAACCATCAAACCTCAAAAGATCATTGTTCATAGCAAACTGCCCGACTTTCAGTATAATACCATACAACCTTGTCATGGAAAACACTGCGAGACCTGTCAGAATGTCAACATGGACACCATCATTATGTGTGGGAACATCACCCACCATGTATGTGGCAGGTACTCATGCGACTCAGCCAATGTTGTCTGTCTCATACGCTGCAGGCAAGGATGCCCTGAGGGATGGTACATTGGCAAGACCAAATAGAGGCTATGGCAATGGATGAATGAACACCACAGACTAATCAAAAGACAGGAGTGTTCCCTCCCAGTCAGAACACTTCAGCAGTCCAGAACATTCAACCTCGGACCTTCGGGTGACAGTGCTCCAAGGCTGACTTCGGAACAGTCAACAACAAAAAGTGGCCGAGCAGAGGCTGAGAGCCAAGTTCAGTACTCATTGCGATGGCTTCAACCAGGACCTTGGGTTCTTGTCACACTACAGGTGAGCCCATTGCACTATGGACACATGCACACGCACACACATGCACTTCCAGACCTTTTCTCATGCACTCACACATACACTCCCACACACACCCTCTCACAGACCTTAACCCCTTTACACTCACACACATACACACACCCTCTCACAGATACTCATAACCACCCCCACACCACCCATTTCCCCCCCCCCCCCGCCCCCACACATACTCTCATGCACACATACACATATAATTTTGTGGGGTGAACTTGTACTTGCAGAATCACAATTTACTTTGCCCAAACACAGCATGAATCTGTTCCATTTTTTACATTGGAATCAGTCTGATCACTGTGGCACAGACAGATTCAGAGGGAGTTGACACCTTCAATACCTTATCTGGGCCGACATGGCACCAATTGTTAAAGTGCAATTGAGAATGTAACTTTTAAAATAGATTTTGCAACTGACATATGAAAGAACTGAAACCCACATGGTCATTCTAAAAGATGAGAGACTTAACAAACAATCCGGGCCTTTTTCAATATATAATTTCAGTTGCATCACACTGTAAACTTTTGCTCTAAATTTTGTGTCTTACAATCTTATTCTCCACAATCACCTGATGAAGTTAGCATTCGTTCATTCATTCATTTATTAAATTAATCCAACATTCTATTCATTCAATCGTTCCTTCAATGAATTTTTTAAAAATTATTTTATTAATGCTTTACTTAATTCATTCATTCACTCCTTCATTCAATCATTCATTCATTCAAATAATCAAACATTGTTTTCATTCAGTCATTCATTTATTTAATGAATCTAATATCTTATTCATTCAATCATTCATTCAATGTTCAAACATTGTATACATTCATTCATTCAATCAATCGATGACACAAATAACACAATTTTCAATCATCAATTCATTCAATAAATCAAGCATTGCATTGCTCCATACATTTATTCACTGAATAAAACATTGTGTTCATTTAATCACTCAGTCACGATGGCTCAGTGGTTAGCAACGTTGCCTCACAGCACTAGGGACCTGGGTTCAATTCCAGCCTCGGATGACTGTGTGGAGTTTACACATTCTCCTCGTGTCTGCATGTGTTTCCTCCCACAATCCAGGTGGTCAGGTGAATTGGCCACACTAAATTGACCATAGTGTTAGGTGTATTAGTTACAGTTAAATGAAAGGGGAATGGGTCTGTATGGATTATTCTTCGGAGGGTTGGTGTGGATGTTTTGGGCTGAATGGTCTGTTTCTATACTGTAGGGAATTTTATCTAATCATTCAATGAAAGAAACAATGAATGCATTTATTCAATCAATGAATCGAATGTTGCATTCATTCAAATAATCAAATGCTGTATTTTGTAAGTCAATGTATCAAACATTCTATTCATTCATACACTACCTCAAACATTGCGTCCATTCATTCATTCATTCAACGAATGAAAGGTAGTTTTCATTCCCTCATTTATTGAATGGATCAAATGGAATATTCATTAAATCATTCATTCAATCAGTAATTAATTCAATGAATCAAAGACAATTTCCATTCTTCCATTAGTTCAAAGAATCAAACAATATATTCATTCATTCAGTCAATGGATCAACATTGCATTCATTCATTCAATCAATCATTCAAAATCAATCATCATTCATCCCTTCATTCAATGAATCAGACTTTCTATTCATTCATTCAATGAATCAAACTTTGCATTCATTCATTCATTCGTTGATACAATTAATTAAACTTTGTATTCATTCATTCATTTATTCAATGAATCAAACATTTCGATTATCAATGATTCATTCAAATAATCAATTTTTGCATTCATTCATTCCTTCCTTCAATCAATGTTGTATTTATTCATTCATTCATTTGATACTTTCCATGAAGCAGGCGTTGTGTTCTTTCATTCATTCAGGCAACATTACATTTATTCATTCTCTCGTCCATTCAATAAATCATTGTATTTATTCTTTCATGCATAAATTCATTCAATGCTAAAACATTGCATTCATTCATTCTTTCATAAAATGACCTCCTTGCATTCATTTAATGCCTCAAACATTACGTTCATGCATTCATTCAATGAACAAAACATTAAATGAAGGAATGCAATGAATATAACGTTGCATCCGTTCATTCAGTGAATAAATCAAGTGCCCTTTTCATTCATTCATTCAATGAATCAAATGTTGTATTCATTCATTCAATTAACCAAACATAGTTTTCATTCGTTCATTTATTCAATGAATCAAAATTGTATTCATTCAATCACTCGTTCGATGTATCAAAAATTGTATATATTCATTTAATCAAATGTATATACTCAATTAATCAAATGTGTATAACTTTTACCCATTTATTCAACGAATCAAATGTTGTATTAATTAATTAATTAATTCATTCATTCAATGAAGCAAATGCTGCATTCAATTGTTTATTCATACAATAACCCAAAACATGTACTTGTGCATTCAATCATTCAACAATGAATCAAACATTGCATTCATTCAATTCATTCATTCATTCAGTCAATGAACCTAACATTGTGTTCATTCACTCATCCAATGCCTCAAATTCTGCATTCATTTAATCATTCACGAATCAAATGTAGTTTTCATTCGTTCACTTATTCAAGGAATCAAACATTGTATTTATTCAATCATTCATTCAATGAGTCAAACATTGCATATATTCATTCATTATTTCATTCACTGAATCAATGTTGGAGATATTTTTTCATTCAAATAATCAAGTACTATTCTCAATAATCCATTCATTCAATGAATCAAATTTGTGTTCATTCATTCATTCAATGAATAAAACGTTGTATTCATTCATTCACACATTCAATGAAACAAACTTAGTTTTCAATCGTCCATTTATTCACAATCAAACTTTGTACTTGTTTATTCATTCATTCATTCCTTCAATGAATAAGCCATAGCATTTATTCATTCAATCAATGCATTAAACATTATAATGATTAGATTACTTATAGTGTGGAAACAGGCCCTTCGGCCCAATAAGTCCACACCGACCTTTGGAAGAGCAGCCCACCCAGACCCATTCCCCTACATTTACCCCTTCACCTAACACTACAGGCAATTTAGCATGGCCAATTCACCTAATCTGCACATTTTTGGACTGTGGGAGGAAACCAGAGCACCCCAGAGGAAACCCACGCAGACACGGGGAGAATGTACAAACTCCACACTGACAGTTACCTGAGGCAGGAATTGAACCCGAGTCTCTGGTGCTGTGAGGCAGCAGTGTTAACCACTGTGCCACCATTAAATGATTTGAACGTTGTATTCATTCATCCACTCTATCAATTAATGAAAAGTTGTATTCATTCATTGAATGAATCAACCATTGTTTTCATTCATTCATTCATTCAATAATCAAAAATTGTGTTCATTCTGAAGGCAAGAACTTTCAAAAGCTGATTGGGGCTGATGTTCGCAGGTAAGGAGATGGCTGGAAAATGTGGAGCACTCAGATCTGTGATCATGAGAGTTCAGGGACAGTATATTCCTGTTAGGGCGAAATGAAAGGCTGGTAGGTGTAGGGATGCTGGATGGGGAAACAAATCGAGGGTTTGGTTAAGAAAAAGAAGGAAGCATATGTCAGGTATAGACAGAATAGATTGAATGAATCCTTAGAAGAGTATAAAGGAAGTAGGAGTATAAGAGGGAAATCAGGAGGGCAAAAATGGGGACATGAGACAGCTTTAGCAAATAGAATTAAGGAGAATCCGAAGGGTTTTTAAGAGTGCATTAAGGACAAAAGGGTAACTAGAGAAAGAATAGGGCCTCTCAACGATCAGCAAGGCAGCCTTTGTGTGGAGCTGCAGGAGATGGGGGAAATATTAAACGAATAGGACTTGGAAGATATAGAATGTAGGGAAATAGATGGTGACATTTGAAAAATGCCCATATTACAGAGGAGGAAGTGCTGCAAGTCTTGAAACACATAAAAGTGGATAAATCCACAGGACCTGATTGGGTGCACTCTAGAACTCTGTGGGAAGCTAGGGAAGTGATTGTTGGGCCTCTTGCTGATATATTTGTACCATTGATCATCACAGGTGAGAAGCCAGAAGACTGGAGGTTGGCTAACATGGTGCCACTGTTTAAGAAGGGTGGGAAGGAAAAGCCAGGAAACTATAGACCAGGGAGCCTGATGTTGTTGGAGGGAATTCTGAAGGACAGGATGCAACTGTATTTGGAAAGGCAAGGACTGATTAGGGATAGTCAACATTGTTTTCTGGATGGAAAATCATGTCTTCCAAACATTTTTTTGAAGAAGTAACAAAGAGGATTGATGAGGGCAGAGCAGTGGACGTGATCTATATGGACTTCAGTAAGGTGTTTGGCTAGGTTCCCCATGGGAGATTGGTTCGCAAGGTTAGATCTCATGGAAACCAAGGAGAACTTTGTATACAAAACTGGCTGAAAGGTAAAAGACAGTGGGTGGTGATGGAGGGTTGGTTTTTAGATTGGAGGCCTGTGACCAGTGGAGATCCACAAGGATCATTGCCAATGCCACTACTTTTCATCATTTATAAAAATGATCTTGATGTGAGCATGAGGTATAGTTAGTAAGTTTGCAAATGACACCAAAATTGTAGGTGTATTGGACAGTGAAGGTTGTCTCAGATTACAATTGAATCTTGATCAGCTGGGCCAATGGGCTGAGAAGTACCAGATGGAGTTTAATTTAGATAAATGCGAGGTGCTGCATATTGAGAAAGCAAATTTAGCAGGACTAATATCTTAATGGTAAAGTCCTAGGGTATGTTGCTGAACAAAGACACCTTGGAATGGAGGTTCATCGCTCCTTCAAAATGGAGTCACAGATAGATAGGAAGAAGAAGGAGAAGGTCAGTACGATTGCAACATTTAAAAGACATCTGGATGGGTATATGAATGGGAAGGGTTTGGAGGGATATGGGCCAGATGGTGGCAGGTGGGACGAGATTGGGTTGGGATATCTGGTCGGCATGGATGAGTTGGACTGAAGGTTTCTGTGCTATACAACTCTATGACTCCATGACTAGGCAATATCATCAGTGAGAGTGTCCCGAGAAATGCTGGTTGTGTGTCCTGCCTATCTATTTATAGGTCTTGGTTTCGTAAGATGGGTGATGTCATTTCTGGTTCGTTTTTTTTCAATCAGAACATTGATTTAGATCCTATCTACCTTCCCTTGAAAGGAAGAATCTGACATGATATCACCCACCTTAAGAAAGCAAGATCTATAAATAGACAGGCAGGACATACCACCAGCACTTCACTGGAGATTCTCACTGATGATGTCATCTGATATGGTGACGAAACATCTGAAAACAAGCCTTCAAGTTCAGCGAGCTAACTTGCATGCATCCTTCCTATAACGCGGTGATCAGAACTGTATGCATATTTCAAGTGCAGCCACACTAGAGTTTTGTACAGCTACAGAATGATCTCTTGGCTCCGAAACTCAATCTCTCTACCAATAAAAACTAACACACCTGATGCATTCTTAACAACCCTATCAACCTGGGTGGCAACTTTCATGGATCTATGTATGTGGACACCAAGGTCTCTCTGCTCATCTACACTATGAAGAATCCTACCATTCACCCAGTCCTCTGCACTCCTGTTGCTCCTTCCATAGTGAATCCACTAACACCTTTCCACATTAAACTCTATTTGCCACCTCTTAACCCACCTCTGCAGCTTATCAATGTCCTTCTGTAGCCTACAACATCCTTCAGCACTACCCACTACTCTACCAAATTTAGTGTCACCCTCAAATTTAGTAATACACCCTTCCATGCCCTCATCCAGGCCATTTATAAAAATGACAAACACCAGTCAACTCAAAACGATTCCACTATTAACTGAACTCCAGGATTAACATTTCCCATCAACCACCACCGTCTGTCTTCTTTCAGCTAGCCAATTTCTGATCCAAACCACTAATTCAACCTCAATCCCATGCCTGTGCATTTTGTGCTATTGCCTACAATGGGGAACCTTATCAAACGGCTCATTGAAATCCATATATACCACATCAACCATTTTACCCTCATCAACCTGTTTGATCAACTTCTCAAAAAACCTCAATAAAGTTTGTGAGGCACAATCTACCCTTCACAAAGCAGTGTTGACTGGTGTAAAGCAGGTGAGTTGTCTGAATGAATGCCTTCCCACACTCTGAATAGATGAATAGCTTCTCCCTAGTGTGAACTTGCTGGTGTTCCAGCAGTTGAATGACCAATTAAATCCCTTCCCACAAGCAGAGTGGGCAAATGGCTTGAAAGTTATGTCACAGACAGAGGTCAATAATCCTCTAAAAATTAAAACCAGAAACAATCTCGCCTCATAATCTTATAAAAGCACAGTGTACACATCAACTTCATGACAACAGGTGTTAAGAAAGGTGTTTAACATGCTTGCCTTCATTACTCAGATCATCGAGTGTAAGAGTTGGGATGTCATGGGATGTTGGTGAGGCCACTTTTGGAGTAGAGTCAAAGAGCCTTACAGCACCTTTGATCCAATTTGTCTGTGACGGTCAGATATCCTAAGTTAATCATGTCCCAACTGCCAGCATTTGGTCCATATTCCTTCAAACCTTTCCTTTTCACGTCCCATCCAGATTGAAGAATCATAGAATCCCTACAGTGTGGAAAGCCCAACAAGTCCACACTCACTCTATGAAGAGTAACCCATCCAAACCCATTCACTTAAACTATTCTCTACATTTACCCCTGACTAATGCACCTAACCTACACACACCTGAACACTATGGGCAACTTAGCATGGCCAATTCACCTATCCTACACATCTTTGGATTATGGGAGGAAACCAGAGCACCCAAAGGAAACCTATGCAGACACAGGGAGAGAATGTGCAAATTCCACACAGGTAGTCACCCAGGCTGGAATCGAACCTGGGTCCTTGTCACCTTGAGGCAGCAGTGCTAACCACTGAACCACCATGCTGCCAAGATGCCTGTAGAATGTTGTAAATGTACCAGCTTCCACTATTTTGTTGGCATGGTGGCACAGTGGTTAGCACTGCTGCCTCAAAGCACCAGATACCTGGGTTCAATTCCTGCCTCAGGCAACTGTCCGTGTGGGTTTGCTCCGGTTTCCTCCCACAGTCCAAAAATGTGCAGGTTAGGTGAATTGGTTGAGCTAAACTGACCATAGTGTTAGGTGAAGGGGTAAATGTAGGGGGGGGTGGGTTGCTCTTCAGAGGGTTGGTGTGGATTTGTTGGGCCAAAGGGCCTGTTTCCACACTGTAAGTAATCTAATCTATTTCCTTTAGCAGCTCATTCCATATATGCAACACCCTCTGCATAGAAAAAGTTGCCTCTTAGGTCCCTTTTAAATATTTTCCCTCTCATCTTAAACTTACACCCTCTAGATTTGGACTCTTCTACCCAGGAAAGAAGTCTGTTAACCCTATGCACACTCCTGATGATAAGGAATTTGAGTATCTGGAACTCACTGTTTAAAAGGGGTGTTGAGCATGGAATCCTCAGGACATTGAAGGTCAGGTGAATTGGCCATGCTAAATTGCCCGTAGTGTTAGGTAAGGGGTAGATGTAGATGTAGGGGTATGGGTGGGTTACGCTTCGGCGGGGCGGTGTGGACTTGTTGGGCCGAAGGGCCGAAGGGCCTGTTTCCACATTGTAAGTAATCTAATCTAAACTATTTAGATGAAAGCTCCCCTTGAACCTCCAGTCCCACCCTTCATTTATATCCATTGTTTGGAGGAGCAGCTGCAGTCAGCACCACCATCCATTTCTATCAGCCAGCCATGTCATGTTTGGTGCAAGTGCAGTGCCAAAATCCCAGATGGACTGAGACTGCAGTGTTACATTTCTACATGAGGGTCATCTCAGAGAACTGGGGAGGGAGCAGTGGAGTCAGTAGTGGTTAACATGTGTGACTTCAGAATGACACCAAAAGTAGAAGACATTGAATACTGAAGAAAACCTACCTTTACCATATCTGAGGCATTAACACCTCATGAAAATTATTCACAGGACCCAAGGTAACACCATGACTTGGAGGAGCTGGTGTTGGATTGGGATGAACAAAGTTAAATATCACACAACACCAGGTTATAGTCCAACAGGTTTATTTGGAAGCACAAGCTCCTTCATCAGTTGGTTGTGGAAGTTAAGATCATGCTCACAGAACTTATTGCCAAAGGAGTCCAGTGTCATGGAAATGTGAGACAGTAAGCAATCTTAGATTAAAACTTTAATCTTTTATAATGGGTTATGCTGGTTTCTGTTTTTTGATATGTAAATCCCAGAACTTATTTTAAATTACATTCTCAAGTTAGCTCAGCTTTTTAACAACAGGAGTGAAGTCTGCATGAATCCCAGACAGATTAACAAACCACTTGTATAGTCTTACAGTGTTTTACATGGATTCATGCAGTTATTGAGCAAAATAAAAGTAATTCAGAAAAAACAAATTCACCCCAAAAGCTTATATGTGTGTGCATGTAGGAGCAACAGATTGAGTGTGCATGTGAGTTAGTGCATGTGGGTGTACATCCGTGAGTTAACACCCGCCAACTTCACAGGAGCTGGGCATTTTGTACAATTCTGGTCACTCTGTTGTAGGAAATACATGAATAAATTGGAGAGGGTTTAGAAAAGATTTACCAGGATATTGCCTGGAATGAAAGGCTGGTAGTTTTTTTTAAAATTGGAGAAGAGGAGATTGAGAAGTAATCTTATAAAGCTTTACAAACTTTTGAGGGACATGGATAAGATGAATACAAGGGTCTTTTCACTAAGGTTGAGGGAGTTCAAAACTAGAGGGCATATTTTTAAGGGGAGAGGAGAAATATTAAAAAGGGATCTAATAGCAACTTCTTCATATAGAGTGGCTTATATGTGGAATTAACTGCTGGAGGAAGTGATAGATGCAGGTATAGTCACAACATTTGAAAGATATTTGGACAGGTACATGAAGAGGAAAGGTTGAGAGGTATCTGGACCAAATGCAGGCAAATGGTTTTAATTTAGTTTGGGAAACTTTGGCACTGTGGAGGAGTTCGACTGAAGAGTCTGTTTCCTTGCTGAATGACTAAAAATCTCTGCAGGTTAGATTAGATTCCCAACAGTATGGAAACAGGCCCTTCGGCCCAACAAGTCCACACTGACCCTCCGCAGAGCAACCCACCCAGACCCATTCCCCTCTGACTAATGCACCTAAATCTATGGGCAATTTAGCATGGCCATTCCATCTAACCTGTACATCCTTGGAAGGAAACTAGAACACACAGAGGAAACCCACACAGACACAGGGAGAATGTGCAAACTCCACACAGTCACCCGAGGCTGGAATTGAACCTGGGATCTTGGTGCTGTGAGGCAGCAATGCTAACCACTGAGCCACCGTGCCACTTGGTATTGCTTACCAATCAGCTTTTGTCTTTTTTACTGCCTGGATTAAGACTGAACACCACACTCAGTTTTTCAGTTTCACTTTCTCCTTGTTTCACCCAACACACTGTTTTCACCCAACTCCAAAACACTGTCATTGAGTCAAGTAGCATTCTCAGTGCAGCCTTGTCATTTTCATTGTTTGCTTGTACTCACTCTGACCTCAACCTTCTGCACTGTTTCAATGGGAGCTTAGGGAACAGTATATCACTTTTCAGTTTGACAGTTTATAACGCTCCAGACTCAACATGGATTTCAGCAGTTTCTGGATCAACAGATCTCAAGATCATAGGAACTTTAAAATTAAGTAGGCAGGTATTTGAAAATGAGGAATTTATGGTTTAGTGTGTGATTGCGACGAAACATAATAGTTATTTGAAAGAGACGAGGTGTTATTTGGATAAAACTGTGCTTCCTCTCAGGCCAATATCTCTTTCCTCAGAAAAAGGGCTCAGAAAAATTCTACAGGCAGGATAGAAAGGGAGGTGGAGTGGCGTTTTTGATAAGGGATAGCATCACAGCTATACTGAGGGCGGATATTCCTGGAAATACATCCAAAGGAAGTTATTTGGGTGGAACTGAGAAATAAGAAAGGGATGATCACCTTATTGGGATTGTATTATAGGTCCCCTGATAGTCAGAGGGAAATTGAGAAACAAACTTGTAAGGAGATCCCAGCTATATGTTAGAATAATAGGGTGGTTTTACTAGGGGATATTAACTTTCCAGACTAGACTGGGACTGCCATAGTGTTGAGGAGAGGAATTTGTTAGGTGTGTACAAGAACATTTTCTGATTCAGTACCTACTAGAGAAGGTGCAAAACTTAACCTACTCTTGGGAAATAAGGCAGGGTAGGTGACTGAGGGGTCAGTGGGGGAGCACTTTGGGGCCAGCGACCATAATTCTATTAGATTTAAAATATTGATGGAAAAGGATAGACTAGCTCTAAAAGCTAAAGTTTTAAATTGGAGAAAGGCCAATTTTGACGGCAATAGGCAAGAACTTTCGAAAGCGGATTGGGGGCAGATGTTCGCAGGTAAAGGGATGGCTAGAAAATGGGAAGCCTTCAGAAATGAGATAATGAGAATCCAGAGAAAGTGTATTCCTGTTAGGGTGAAAGGAAATGCTGGTAGATATAGGGAATGCTGGATGACTAAAGAAATTGAAGGGTTTGGTTAAGTAAAGAAGGAAGCATATGTAAGGTATAGACAGGATAGATCGAGAGAATCCTTAGAAGAGTATAAAGGCAGTAGGAATATACTTAAGAGGGAAATCAGGAGGGCAAAAAGGGGACATGAGATAGCTTTGGCAAATAGAATTAAAGGAGAATCCAAAGGATTTTTACAAATACATTAAGGACAAAAGGGTAACTAGGGAGAGAACACAGCCTCTCAAAGACCAGCAAGGTGGCCTTTGTGTGGAGCCACAGAAATTGGGGGAGATACTAAACGAGTATTTTGCATCAATATTTACTGTGGAAAAGGATATGGAAGAGATGGACTGTCGGGAAATATGTGGTGACACCTTAGAAAATGTCCATATTACAGGGGATGAAGTGCTGGATGTCTTGAAATGCATAAATGTGGATAAATCCCCAGGACCTGATCAGGTGTATCCTAGAAGATTGGATTAGATTAGATTACTTAGTGTGGAAATAGGCCCTTCGGCCCAACAAGTCCACACCGACCCGCCGAAGCATACCCACCCAGACCCATTCCCCTACATTTACCCCTTCACCTAACACTACGGGCAATTTAGCATGGCCAATTCACCTAACCTGCACATTTTTGGATTGTGGGAGGAAACCGGAGCACCCGGCGGAAACCGACGCAGACACGGGGAGAACGTGCAAACTCCACACAGAGAGCCGCCCGAGGTGAGATTGAATCCGGGTCTCTGGCGCTGTGAGGCAGCAATGCTAAACACTGTGCCACCGTGCTGCCCATAGAACTCTGTGGGAAGCCAGAGAAGTGATTGCTGGGCCTCTCGCGGAGATATTTGCATCAGCAATAGTCACAGGTGAGGTGCTAGAAGACTGGAGGTTGGCTAACTGTTCAAGAAGGGTGGTAAGGACAACCCAGGCAACTATAAACCAGTGAGCCTGATGTCAATGGTGGGCAAGTTGTTGGAGGGAATCCTGAGGGACAGGATATACATGTATTTGGAAAGGCAAGGACTGATTAGGGATAGTCAACATGGCTTTGTGCGTGGAAAATCATGTCTCACAAACTTGATTCAGTTTTTTGAAGAGGTAACAAAGAGGATTGATGATAGCAGAGCAGTAGATGTAATCTATATGGACTTCAGTGATGCGTTCGACAAGGCTCCCCTTGGGAGACTGATTAGCAAGGTTAGATCTCATGGAATACAGGGAGAGCTAGCCATTTGGATACAGAACTGGTGCAAAGGTAGAAGACAGAAGATGGTTATAGAGGGTGGTTTTTCAGACTGGAGGCCTGTGACTAGAGGAGTGCCACAAGGATCGGTGCTGGGTCCTCTACTTTTTGTCACTTACATAAATGATTTGGATGCGAGCATTAAGAGGTACAGTTAGTAAGTTTGCAGATGACACCAAAATTGGAGGTGTAGTGGACAGCGAAGAAGGTTACCTCAGATTACAACAGGATCTTGACCAGATGGGCCAATGGGCTGAGGAGTGGCAGATGGAGTTTAATTCAGATAAATTCAAGGTGCTGCATTTTGGGAAAGCAAATCTTAGCAGGACTTATACACTTAATGGTAAGGTCCTAGGGAGTGTTGCTGAACAAAGAGACCTTAGAGTGCAGGTTCATAGCTACTTGAAAGAGGAATCGCAGGTCGATAGGATAGTGAAGGCGGCGTTTGGTACGCTTTCCTTTATTGGCAAGAGTTGGTCATATTGCGGCTGTGCAGGACATTGGTTAGGCCACTGTTGGAATATTGCGTGCAATTCTGGTCTCCTTCCTATCAGAAAGATGTTGTGAAACTTGAAAGGGTTCAGAAAAGATTTACAAGGACCTTATAGAGGTTAACAAAATTATGAGGGGTATGAGAGGTAAATAGGCAAAGTCCTTTCCTGGGGTCGGGGAGTCCAGAACTAGAAGGCATAGGTTTAGGGTGTGGGGGGAAAGATATAAAAGAGATCTAAGGGGCAACTTTTTCCACACAGAGGGTGGCATAGGTATGGAATGAGCTACCAGAGGAAGTGGTGGAGGCTGGTACAATTGCAACATTTAAGAGGCATTTGGATGGGTATATGAATAGGAAGGGTTTGGAGGGATATGGGCCGGGTGCTGGCAGGTGGGACTAGATTGGGTTGGGATATCTGGTCAGCCTGGACGGGTTGGATGGAAGGGTTTGTTTCCATGCTGTGCACCTCTATGACTCTATGTCTATACTCAGTGGAATGTGTATTTGTGTTTTAGGGTACTAACCATTTTTTTGGGGGGGGGGGGAATGAAAAACGAATTTTTTTTTAAAAAGAGGGTAGGTGTGAAAAGGTTGCTCATTCTGGCAAGATATCATCCTTCATTAATTTCAGAAAGGTTGCAAATGGCCCAGCTTCTGAAAAGTTTGAGAGTTTGGATAGATTTTAGAGCTCAATTGTTTACAGCTAACAAATACCACCTCAGGCAGAATACTTCCAACTTAAAAAAAAACTTGTTTCACGAAAGGGAAATGAGCCAGTCCGAGCAGCTGAGTTTTTGATTCAGTTTAGGAGTGTGTGTAGAAAGGTTGCTGAAAGCAAGTCCACACTGGTATCTTTCTCCTTCTAACCTCTAGACTGCAAGCCCTTGTTTGATTTTACCTTTTGTGCTAAGGGGTGTTTATTGAGATTGTTCTAAGTATTTTGGAACAGCATAATTAGGTCAGGACAGCTAGACAGATATTCGGACAGGATAAGTTTTTTCAGCATTCTGTTCTTTGTGTTTCCTTCAGTAATCTAGTAAATAGTTTTAAACTAAGTAGTGGGTCCAGCTAATTCTCTCCTAGAATATCCACTGTCCACTTGCTTAAATCAAATCACAAAGTTAGGGTCCGTGCTACCTTCTTGAAATGTTCGGAGGAGTCAGACCTGGACCATAACTGTCAACTACCTACTTCTCATCAATAATGAATCTCTGGTGCATTTTTAACCAGTTCTAATAATATAAACCAGGAATCAATGTATCACTTCTTTAAATACACTCTGCACTCCATGAATGGGCCAAAATCTTTGATCCTTCCTCAGATGTGATTTCCACTTTTGAACCCATTCGCCAGGACTGTTCTAACCATGAGTTTTAATATGCCCCTGAGTTTTTAAGTCACATCCATGCCTTAAATCCTTTCTGACAAACAGAACAGACAAATCTTTATCATTCCATGGCCAACGGTTGATGGTTCCTTGTAAACCGAGTGATAGGTCTTGTTGTGATGTTTGTTTTGAGCTTATGGTCTATGAATCCTGTTCCATTTTCTCTGTAAAAAAGGTGTTTACATGTGTCCTTTAGACACATGGCCTGATTTCTGCTCCTTCAGCCCATTGAGTCTACGTCACTATTCAAACATGGCTGAGTTTTTCAACCTCATTCATCCAGTAACCTTTGATCCTCTGAACAATTGAGAACCGGTCTGTCTTAAATATACTCAATGACCTGGCCTCCACAGCCTTCTGCGGCAATGGAGACTTTTCTCCTCATCTCAGTTCTAAAGTGTCCCTCGTGTCCCAATCTCCCCTGCTAATGGAAACATCTTCCCAACATCCACTCTGTCCAAACTGTTCAGTATTCTAAGTTTCAATTAGATTCCCCCCCCGCTTCCCACCAACAACCCTTCTAAATTCCATCGAGTATAGAACCAGAGTCCTCAAACCTTTCTAATATTCTATGCCTTTCATTCTTGAGATCATTCTCGTGAACCTCCTCTGGAACCATGCCATGCCAGTACATCATTCCTGAGGTATGGGGCCCAAAAGTGTTCATGGTAGTCTAAATGTGGTCTAACCCAACCCTTATAAAGCCTCAGAAGTATACCCCTGCTTTTCTATTCTCTAAATATATGCCAACATTGAATTTTCCTTCCTAACTACTGAATTCAACCTACAAATTTACATTGGAGACCTAGTCCAGGATTCTCTTAAAGTCCCTTTGCATTTCAGATTTCTGAAGCTTCTCCCCTTTAAAAAGTCTTTACTTCTGTTCTTCCTGCTAAAGTGCATGACCTCATGCTTATCCACTATATATTCCATCTGCCATTTTTTTTTGCCCACTGTCCTAAGCTATCTAAATCCTTCTGCAGCCTCAGTATTACCTGTCCCTCCACATATCTTTGTATTGTATGCAAACTTAGCTAGAATGCCCTCAATTCTTTCATCAAGATCATTAATGTATAAACTGCAAGGTTGTGGTACAAATACTGAACCTTGTGGAACACCACTAGTCACCGGCTACCATCCTGAGAAAGACCCTTTTGTGGCTGTCTCTCTTTGTGCCAGACAGCCAATCTTCTATCCCATGCTAGCATCCTGCATCAACACCAGGGGCTCTCACCTTACTCAGCAGCCTCTTAGGTGTCACCTTGGCAATGATTTCTAACAGATTTGTCAGGTATGATATCCCTTTGATGAATCCATGCTGACTTTGCCCTACTTTACCATTCACTTGCAAGTCTTTGCAACGGACTCCAAAATTTTACCAATGACTGAGGTCAGATTAAGTTGGCCTATAATTTCCTATTTTTTGTCTTACTCCCTTCTTAAACAGGGAAGATCTTTCGCAGGTTTTCAGTCCTCTGGAACCCTCAGACTCGACTGATTCCTGAAAGATCACCAGTAATCCCTTCACTCTCTCTTCTGACCTCTGGGGTGAAGTCCATATCAGCCCAGGATAGAAATTCACAAGTCAAATATTTCTTATGATTTCAACTTCTCACCTCCTAACCTCATGTCAAAGGAGTTCTTGAAATACCTGTTGGCAGTGGATACAAATTCATAAATCACAAACATGGTTTGAGTTTGCTGTGTGTGCATGCACGTGCGTGTGTCAATCCATTCCTTCTGACTACATAAAAACCGAAAGAACTGTAAATCAGAAATAAAAACAGAGTTGCTGGTAAACATCAGGTGTGTAGCATCTGTGAAGAGAAATCAAAGTTAATGTTTCAGGTCCAGTGAGCCTTTCTGAGAATATTCAGAACTTTGATTTCTCTTCAATATGCTACCAAACCTGCTGAGTTTGTCCAGCAACCTGTTTTTTGTTTCATTCCTTCTGACCCCAGTAGGTTGTTCAGGCACCTGACTGCATATTACCATCCTTATCAGGGGCAGTCACGCACATCTCTCGCAGTATATTGCACCCAATAACGAGAGTGGAAGTAACCGGGGCCTTTCACCACCTGATGCCTGCAGCAGTTTTCCTATATATTTGAGATGCAGGACCAAGAGCTTCTAATTCCAGAATAGCAGTGTACACTGTGTGCTTAGAAAACATATTTCTCACTGTGCAAAGGAGAAGGAACCAGTCTTTATTCTCAGTGACAGGATACATGCAAAGGAGGTGATCACATGGGGAACTAACCTCGTCCACAATACACACCTATTGATTAAAATAACCAGCTCTGCTCCCTCTTATCCTATTGGTTACAACACACAGTTGGAAAGTGGGAAGAAGACCAGTCAACCATTCATGTCCAGGCCAGTCAGAGTCAGAGGGATCTCTTTAGACCTAGATGAAGGTTTGCTCGCTGAGCTGGAAGGTTCAGCTTCAGGCATTTCATCACCATACTAGGTAACATCAACAATGAGCCTGCAAATGAAGCATTGCTGGTCTGGCCCACTTTTTATTTATGCGTTTAGGTTTCTTTGGGTTGGTCGTGCCTTTGCCTGTGGTGATGCAATTGCCTGTTCTTTTTCTCAGGGGGTAGTAAATGGGGTCCAAGTCAATGTGTTTGTTGATAGAGTTCTGGTTAGAATGCCATGCTTCTCTGAATTCTCATGAGTGTCTCTGTTTGGCTTGTCCTAGGATGGATGTGTTGTCCCAGTCGAAGTGGTGTCCTCGTCTGTATGTAAAGATACCAGTGAGAGTGGGTCATGTATTTTTGTGGCTAGTTTTCTGCCCGTTTGTCCAATGTAGTGTTTCTTACAAAATACCTTACCAGAAATGTAAATGACATTAGTTTTGCTTGTTGTCTATAGAGGGTCCTTCAAGTGCATTAGCTGCAGTTTTAGTGTTGGTGGCAAGGACAATATTGGCAAGCTAGTTGTCCCATGCCTTACCACCGACTTCACCTTCAACAACAAAATCTGCAGACAAACGAACAGAACACCCATGGGATCTCCACCATCAGGGTTCTTACCAGAGGCAATAATGCTGACACTCAAAAGAAACAGCTCTACCAACTATCCAATCCAAACTTTGGGTCTGCTACATGGATGACACCTTTGTCATCACTAATAAAACAAATTAGAGGAAACCTTCAAGACCATCAATAATACCCTTACTGGCATAAAATTCATTAGAGTAAAACAACAACAAACTGCCATTTCGAGATGCTGCAGTAGAGCGAACAGCTAACGGGGAATTTCAAATCAACATCTACAGGAAAACAATACATACAGGCCAAATTATAAACTACAGAAGCAATCATTCCAACATTCAAAAACGAAGCTGCACTGGAACATTACTTCAATGAGCCACACACTGCAGCACAGAGGACCTACGAAGAGCAGAGGAAAATCACCGAAACAGTATATTCAAAATGAGCGGGTATCCAATGAACACAGTCCACCGATTTCTCAGCAAAAAAACCCAAACAAGCAGACAAAACACGAACAGAAAACCTGGCCACTCTCCCCTACATCAAAGACAGCTCGGAAATGATTGCCAAACTACACAGACCCCTTGGCATTATGGTAGGCCACAAACCCACCAAACACACAAAAACAGCAACTAATGAAATTGAAGGACCCGATACAGACAAGTAAAACTAACGTCATTTTCAAAATACTTTGCAAGAACTGTTAACAGACATTACATTGGACAAACAGGCAGAAAACTAGCCAATGGGATACATGAACATAACTAGCCACAAAAATACATGACCTCTTATATACAGAGGAGGAAGGATACCACTTTGACTGGGATAAACATCCATCCCAGAACAAGCCAAAAAGAGAAACACGTGCAAATTCCTGGAACTCTATCAACAAACACATTGACTTGGATCCCATTTACCACTTTGAGAAAAACAACAGGAAATGACATCACCACAGAAAATGGCGTCACCAACCCAAGGAAGCCTAAACACAAATAAAAAGGCCATACCACCAGTTTTTCATCTGGAGGCTCACTGAAGATGTTATCTAGTATGGTGATGAAATGTCTGAAACCAAATCTTGCAGCTCAGTGAGCAAACCTGCATCCGGAACCTCAACCCGAGCTATAAATCTACTCAACACTCACTAATCTCTTGAGACCTTACAGTCCATCGGAATTTATCTCCAGGTCCTGCAGCACCTCTCTTTAAATAGATCTGTCGGAGAAGTTAGCCCAATAAAGCAGAGATGACACAAAATCAGTTCCAGTGAAATTGACAAGCAGTTTATTACAAACGATATCACTGGAAGAGAAATTGACTAGGCTGACATAGAAGAGTGTCCAGGTAAATCAAGGGTTCTCTTTGTCGAGCTGAGGAAGAAGCAAGTTTTTATAATAATCTTGTACAATAAAGCTAATTAGAAATGGGGAAAATACAATGTATCTGGAAATGGAGTAATCCAGTTACATTGATGCTAATTGAAAAAGAGTTATCGGATGAGTGTCCCGATTCTCGATACAATGCAACATTCTGACAGTGTCAATGGGCCCGGAACTTCCATCCCTCTTCGCAGGTAGGTGCTAATGTTTCCTCTGAAACGGTAAGGTTTCTTGTCGTGTCCTGGGAGCAATGCTCTTGGAGGTGCCTCTCTGTCTGACCTGTTCTTCGTGTGGCTTTGGTACTGCTGCGTTGTGAAACTGCTCTTGGGGCTTTGGGATAGCTGTGTTACTCTGACATTCTTAGTGGGTGCTAGGAAGTGTATTCCGTTGTCTGCAAGTGTTGTCAAGTTTCGCTTGTCAGCTGGTTTGGTCCCTGTTGAGGCATGCTGGGTGGTTTTGGTATAGTTTGGCCAAGTTTGCTTTCCCATATTCTGTGGGGCTTATTATGGGTTGGCAGGGTGGCAGATCTTTTCCCACTAGATCATAATTTAATCTTTCCTCTCAATCAGAAGAGTTATATTTTACATTTGCTCTGTGGATTCTATTCTGTGGTTTTAGCAAAATAAAGTTGATTACTTTAACAGTGCAAAACGATATTGTGGCTGTTTTTAAACCAGCCAAACCTTGACCTCTGCAGCTTAAATCCTGAACAAGGTATAAAATTCCATAACTTAAATGCAGTTAAGTTTACCATTGTGAAGTCATGTAATCAAGTCTCCTTGCAGGTGGCCGTGGCAGTAACCACTAGCCTTGCACTACAGATTAAAAGACTCATCTTTAAGATTTGGACATTTTATGGGTAGGATAAATTTCAATACTTTTATGTGGTGCAATTCTCAGACAATCTGTCTTTGTAAGTTTGTTGCACAGCAGTTTCACAGTCCAGCCTCACCAAGTGGTCCACAAAGTGGTGATTGCTTGGCTGACTTCAGAGGAAGCATCTGACAAATTACTGTTAATTCCAACAACATGATTATATCTGCCATCCTTATTGGACTATTCACAGTCACTACATATACATGTACATACGTGCAAAAACTTATTTTTAACCAACTTATTATTACAATAAATATTAGGAAAATCAAATGACCCAAAATTGACCACTTGGCCACTCCATGACAAATATTTCCTCCTGCCTTTAAAATATTGATTCATTACAATGCTCTGCATCCTGTCAATTAGTCAAATCTACATCATTGCTGTTACTATCTATTTTACTCCATGAGTTCTAATTTTGCTCACAAGTCTGTTGTGAATCATTGTCAATTTCCTTTTGAAAGTTTGGTACACTACATTGTACCATTGTTTCCACACTAAGTAATCTAATCTAGTCTAATCTACATCAACAGCACAGGGGAGATCCATCTTCCCTGTTACCGCTTTGATAACACCAGGAAAGTAGTGAGACAATATTCCCTTAAGGTTATGCTGTCTTTTCTTAATTAGCCAGCTGTTCTCCATGTGAGAATTTGTTTAACCCAAATTAATGTTTCCAAGTTTCAAAATGAATGAAACTCACCTAATACCAGTGTAATGTTTATAAATCCTCAATTTTCTAGTATCATTACAAAGTGTCAGAATTGATAGTAGAAATTGCAGTCTATTATCACATTCCTGATTATCCTTGGATGCATCTTCTATAGTTTCAGTTGATAATTAACTTTTAACAATAGAAAGCATTCTATATCACCTCCTTATCAATCATTAACCACTCGAGTGTCTGACTGAACAAAATCCAAAGTCTGTGGTCACTTTTCAACTTGCTGATGTTTCACAAATGGGTAACTGAGGGGATCTCTTCTCACAATGGGAACAAGGAAATGGCCTCTCTCCAGTGTGCACTCGCTGGTGAACTGTGAGTTGAGATGATCTTTTGAACCCAGACCTACAGTGAGAGCATCTAAATGGTCTTTCGTCAGTGTGAACACGTTGATGGAACATCAAGTCCCCAGAACTTTTATAGCACTTCTCGCAGTCTGGGCACTTAAAAGATCTCTCTTCATTGTGAACATGCTGGTGTCTCAGTAAGTCAGATGAGACTGTAAATCCTCTCCCACACTGAGAGCAGGTAAATGGCCTCTCCCCTGTGTGGACTCGTTGGTGTGACAGCAAACTGGATAACTGAGTGAATCCTTTCCCACACACAGAGCAGATGAATGGCCTTTCTCCAGTATGAACTCGTTTATGTTTTAGCAGGTTGGATGAGTGAGTGAAGCCCTTCCCACACTCAGTGCAAATAAATGGCCTCTCCCCAGTGTGAACACGGTGATGTTCCAGCAAGTGGGTTGACTGAGTGAATCCTTTCCCACACTGAGAGCAGGTGAATGGTCTCACCCCTGTGTGGACTCGCTGGTGTTTCAGGAGATGAGTTGATTGAGTGAATCCTTTCCCACATCTGGTGCAGGTGAATGGCCTCTCCCCAGTGTGACTGCGCCTGTGCATTTCCAGCTTTGAAGGTGATTTAAATCCCTTCCCACAGTCTCCGCATTTCCACGGTTTCTCCCCAGCATGATTGCACTTATGTTTCGACAGACCAGATGATTGCCTGAAACCTCGTCCACACAAAGAACACACATACGGTTTCTCCTGACACTGAATGGTTCTTTTTCTTTCCATGCTCAACATCCAATGATATTCAGGTACTGGTAAATTGGACAACTCGGTCAGATCCTGATGTAATGTTTGGTTTCAGACTCCAAAAAGTGTAGAGATCTCTTCTTAATACCCTGTGAAACTGATTTAAATAGAAAGGGTGAATGAGACAAAAATCAGAAAAACATAAAAGGTGGATTGTGAAATTGAGCTGAATGAAACAGACAATTTGTGAGGCTAGCCCTTGGAAAAAGTGACCATGAAAGCTTCTGATTGATAAAAGCCCAAATTATTAACAAAGGTCTATCAGGGAAAGGATCTTGCCACCTGTCTGGTCCTACACAAGCCTTTGGTGGCTCTGGGAGGAGAAGAAGAGAGGAGTAGGAGCAATGGATCTTACACACCTTCAACTTGATCAGAACTTTGACAATATCCCAAACTCCCTGCACAAGTATCAGAATGTAGCTTTTCTGTGAACACTATAACCTCCAAGTTCATGTGCAAGTCACACAGCATCCTAAATGAGCAGAAATTTCCAATATTTAAATATTGAGAAAGCATAAGCCTCTGACTTCAATCCCTGCACACAACTGCACTACCTCACCAGGTACTACATTCCTCATTGGTTCAGCCTTACAAAGACGCTCGAGTGTTCACAACAAAGGTGAAATATTTCACCGAGTTGAGCTTCCAATCATCAGGACCACCTATTTCCACCTCACCTGACTCCATGTAGTTTTAACACATCTGTCGCTCACCCATTCTTTTCTTACCTCTCAAATATGTGAACACATTCTCGGCAGGCCTCACTGTTGCTACCAATCTGTAACCTTGAGTGCATCCAAATCTCTGCAGCTCACGTGCTGACTCACACCAAGTCCAGTTAACCCAAAAGCACTAATATTTTATATTGTTGTTCTCATTTTCCTTCCTGGTAATCATTACATCTGTTTCAGTGTTCCCTTCCAGTCACAGAATGCTTAGATATTCCTTCTTTTAGAAAGCATTGGAGGCGGCGCCACTGAATTTATCAGGGTAGAATTAGATTAATTTCTGGTGACATGGATATAAACTGAGATGACAGCAGACAAGTGAAGATGGCAACCAGACCTTGGATGATCTATTGAATGACAGAGCAGGTCTGATGGACCATATTGTCTGGTTCTGCTCTGAATTCTTACAGTCCTATCTTTGCAACTCAACTAATTCCACCTCTAACATTCCAGATGTTCATTGCTCTATGGTGAGTGGTCCTCTTTTACCTGCCAATGCCATAACTCTGGTATTTCCTTCCAAAACATCATCTGCTCCCCACATTATGATCCTTCCTTAAGATATTCAGTGAAACCAATCAGACACGAATGTGTTATTCACCTGCCTCAGTATTGCTTCTGTATCTCTATTCCAGATATTGCAATATTTTGTTATGTGAGCAATTCATTATACATACAAACGCGTGATATTGACAGACATAGACAGCAGAAGTTAGAAAATGTTGGGGAGGACATTAAGGAGGGCAGAGGTGAAACACAGTAATGAATGGACATGGATTCAGATCCTCAATAATGGAGTTACACTAGCCCAGAGTCAAGGAATTTATCAGATCTAACAGACCACAGTGCTAAAACTTCTAAATTGTAGACGAATGGTCAAAAATAACTCCTCTGAAACAATATCAACTTTCAATTTTGTAACCTCCTGCCAGTAGCTGGGAAAAAAAAACAGAAATACTGGAATCAGAGAAAAATCTCACAGTTAAGAAAATCCCCAAGGAGTGATGGCAGTCAATGTTACTCCTTGGAGGATGAGACTGAGGAGTTAACAGTGGGAAATACAGAAATAACAGAGACACTGAAACAAGATTTTGCCTCAGTTCTCATGGGAGAGGACACTAGTACAGATAGTTCCAGGTGATGCAGATGTTATAGAAAAGGGAGCATCTTAGAACGATCACCATTATGAGGGAAAAAAGTACTGAGCAAACTATCGGCGATGAAGGCAGACAATTCGCTGAAGTCTGATGGTTGACATCTTAGGTCTTGGGGAAAGTGACAGGACAGACACTGGATCCATTGGTTATAACTTTCCAAAATTCCCTGGACATTAGAAGTGTTCCACAAGAATGGAAAGTGTTAATATAACACCTTATTCAAAAAAGGAGGGAGGTTGCAATTGATTAAAAAAAAGCTAACATGTCTCATTAGGAAATTGTTGCAATCCATCATTAAGAAAGTCATAATAGGACATTTGGAAAGCCAGAACATAATTCATCAGAGTCAACATAGTTTTATGAAGATCAAATAGAGTTTGACTGATCCGCTAGAGAGCTTTGAAGAAGTACCAAGCAAACTAGATAACGGAGATCCTGCAGATGCTGTACATCTGGACTTCCAGATTGCACTTCATAAAGGTACCACACAATAGGTTAATACATAAGGTTCGTGAATGTTTATTATCTTGGATGGAGGATTGGCTAATGAACAGAAAGCAGAGATCAGTGGGAAGGGTTCTTTTGTGGCTGGCAAGTTATAACTAATGGTGTGCCAAGGGTTTCATCCACAGGAGCTAACTATTTAGTGCATATAGTTCATGATCTGGATGCAGGTACGGAAGGTACTATCAGCCAAACATGCAATGAATATTAAAATGGGTGGTAAGATAAGTTGCAATAAATAAACACACAAATGGTCATGGATAAATTAGGTGAATGGGCTAAAATATGGTAGATGAAGTTTAATGTGGATAAGTGTGGGTTTGCCCATTTTGGAAGAAGGAATAGAAAGACAATTTATTACCTAAATGGAGAGAAAATTCAGGGTGCTAGTCTGCAGAGGAATCTATATGACCTCACGCATGAAATCGCAGAAAATGAGTCTGCAGGTACAGCAAGTAATAAGGACTGTACCCCCTACAGCTCACTGTGGCAAGGAACTCTAAAGTCTCATGATCCTCTGAGCGAACACTTTCCTTCTCTTCAGAGTCTTAAACTGGCATCCTTAATCTGCGACCATGCCCTCTCATTCTAGGCTCTCCCAAGAGGGAAACATTCTCCCTTATTTATATTGTCAAGCCCCTTAAAAATTGTGTATGTTTCAATTAGATTAGATTACTTACTTACACAGTGTGGAAACAGGCCCTTTGACCCACCGAAGTGCAACACATCCAGACCCATTCCCCTATATTTACCCCTTCACCTAATACTACAGGCAATTTAGCATGGCCAATTCACCTAACATGCACATTTTTGGACTGTGGGAGGAAACCGGAGGACCCAGAGGAAACCCACATAGACACGGGGAGAATGTGCAAACTCCACACAGTCAGTTGCCTGAGACAGGAATTGAACCCGGGTCTCTGGTGCTGTGAGGCAGCAGTGCTAACCACTGTCACCGTGCCACCCACAATTATACACCTCTTTCTTCTACACTCCACTGGGTAGGGTACCCAAGCTGGGTAGCCTCAAGGTAATTCCTCCAACCAGGGAGCATCCTACAGAACCTTCTCTAAGCTGCCTCTAATGCAACAATATATTTTCTTTAATAATCAGGCCAAAACTGCCCACAGTAATCTTGATGTGGTCTCACCAGCACCTTGTGCAGTTGCAGTAAAACTTCCTTACTCTGATACTACAACCCCTTGAAATAAGGGCCAACATTTTATTAGCTTTCCTGATTATCTGCTGCATCTATGTATCAGCTTTCCATATTACATGCACAAATACAAATCTCTATATTGCAGCTTTTGTAATGTTTTTTAATTTAAATGATAATCCATTTTTTTGTTCTGCCTTCCACAATGAACAACTTCATATTTTACCACATCATCCTCCATTTGACGAGTTTTTGCCCACTGACATTATCATTCAACATCTCTCTGTAAACTGTTTCTATCCCTTTCAAAGCCTGGCATCTGCAAATTTTGCTGCACTTCCTTCCTCCAAGTTATTTATATTGTAAAACAGTTGTGTCCCAGCACTGCTCCCTGTTGAGCTCCGCTGGTCACTGATCACCAGCCTGAGAAAGTACCCCCTATCACTACTTTCTGCCCCTCAGCCAGTACTTTCACCAAGCCAATATACTACTCCCAACATCATGGGATCTTATCTTATAACTTTACCTTTTGCAAAATATCTTGTCAAATGCCTTTTGGAAATCTAAAGAGGGCAAAGGGTGGTGGATTTAAAATAGGCAGGAGGAGAAAGTACTTCTCTCAGATGTCATGAATCTGTGGGAATCACTACCCCAGAATGAAGATACTGAGTAAATTTAAGGAGGACATCTATGGATTTTTAATTAGCAATCAGCTGAAGGATTATGGAAAACATGAGGGAAAGTGGAGTTAATGCTAAGTTGATCACACTGAATGGCAGAGCAGGCTCAAGGGGCTGAATTATCCACACTTGTTCCTAGATCCTACGTTGCTAACTGCAGTAACTGACTCCATTTAATAATGCAATACCATCTCCTCATTTACATCCTCCATTGTTTTGCCTGAAGATCCTATATCCCGGAATGTTGAGTTGCCAACTGTTGATCGTGCTCAAATCCCAAGACCAATGTTTTAAAACATGTACACGCAAAATGGACTAAAAGCATCCCACAGAAATGTTTGCTCTGAAAGCTGTTATTACATCATATGCATGACTTCCCTTTTGAAAGTGATCATTCCAATAATCTACCACTCTATACAATCAGAAATCAGAAATTCCTGAACCTGACTGGGTTTCAAAGGCCTCAGCATTAAACTCAGCAGCTCTTCTACCATCACCATTCCAACTAAAACTGTTACATCATCAGGCTTAAACCCATCGGCTCTTCTATCTCCATTCCAGGTCAAACTAATTAAACAAATGCTTTCAAAATAGAAGTGGATAAACACCTGAAGTGAAAAAAAATGTTGTTGGGCTACAGTGAAAGGAAGGGGAGCGAAATTGACCGATTTGCACTGACAGGCAGCCAGCAGGGCTGTGAGAAATGGCCTCCTTCGATTCTGTAATCATTCCACGAATCCGTGAAAAAGGATCTAAATTGGGAGATGGAGTAAACCTTAGGAAACAACAATGCACTGCTGCAAATCAGCTTTTAACTGGTGGTGTGTGTTTCTAGGAGAAAGTGAGGACTGCAGATGCTGGAGATCAGAGCTGAAAAATGTATTGCTGGAAAAGCGCAGGTCAGGCAGCATCCAAGGAGCAGGAGAATCGACGTTTCGGGCATAAGCCCTTCTTCAGGAAAGTTTGTGTTTCTAGACCTGGTTCTATGGACAATCCTTGGAATAAAACAAGAAAAATACTGCAGATGTTGAACATCTGAAACAAAAAAAATGAAATATCAGAGAATTCAGCAGAGTATTTGTACAGAAGGCAACAGTTAACATACAAGTGCATGCAGAATGAATATGGTGAGTGAAAATAGTACAAATTATGATGCTTTACATTAGCTCAGCAGGGGACGATAAATAATTGCTAGTTCAGGAAAACAATTATTGACCTTGGGAAGATAAAGATGATGAATCAGCAGCACATAATCAGGAGATGGACAACAATGGAAATCTCATTTAAATCACATTTGGTAACAACAATAATATAATACCAGAAAATTAAAATACACCTGGCATTAAAGCAAAGTAACTTACACAATGGCAAAGAGATAGTCATGATGAGAAGAGTAAAACAAAACTGTACAATAAGCCGAGACTGATACAATGAGAACACAGCACAAAAAGCTTAACTTATGAATGGACTATCACTAATACTCACTTCTGAAGCAATTTTATTGATTTCAAATTTAATATCTCCTGCTAGATGTCGCAGCTGGAAAAGGTAGAAAACTGTAGCTAAATAAAAATCCCCAAGTTTACAAAGATAGCTCATTGTAAAATGAGATTACAAAAATGATAATGTCAATTAAATTTGAAATTCAGGGGAGACAAACGTTTCCCTTAGCTGGAGTTTGCCATATGTAAGTCTTTGCTTTCTAAACCCCATTGAAAGGAGTTTCCAAAATCACATCATTGTTTTACAGACAAGGAATTTTAATTGCAAACTTAGGTCGGAGACACTGTGGTGGAAGGAAGATTTGAGAGAGGAGCTCAAGTTTAGAATACATTGTATTAAGTACATAAATATAAGCTACAGGATGAAGCTGTGTTCCTGCGACGTGAGCCTTCTCCTGGAATGACCAGTGAAGTTTTTGTGTTGCACTGATGTTGAGAGTGATGTTGTATCAATATAAGCTTTTCAGGTTTTATTTTTAAGTTGACAGCAATCCTCACCGTTCCTGCTTTAGTGTTCTCTGGTGATTTGATCTTATGCACATTCTTAGATCACTTTGCTTGACTAAGAGGAGGAATAGTCCCATGACAGATTCTGAAGGACAACTGTTTACATCCCTACGTCTGTGTAAAATCAGCAGCATGACCATTCAACCCATTAACATCAAATGTCCTCTAAGGCACTTTACTGAAGTTACATGTCTTCAAAGAAATTATGTCTGTCACTGTTCCAAACTATTTCCTGAATTTTCAAGAACAATCATCATCACAGCATTGACCAAAATCCATCTGCCTCTAGTTTACAATTCAAGTCCCAAATGTTACACACTTTTAATCACAACTAACTTGTTTTATTTCTTTGCCATTCATGAAGCTCTGGAAATGTTTGCCCTACCATTTGACTGTCTGAAATACTGTATCTCTTTTTCAAAAGGTAGCTACAATTTTCCACGCCAAACTTTGACTCCATTATATCTGGCATGGGCGGTTCTGGAAAGGCTGATGCAAACATATTCAAAAGTAACTTTCAAAAGGAAATTTTGAATATATTTGCAAAGGAATTAGTCTAAAAGATTACAAAAGAGGAACTACTGGACAGTTGTTTCAAATAGCTGACACAATAGGCCAAATGGCCTTGTTCTTTCAAATTAAATTACTGCAGGAATTTCACTCAAGTTGATCCAAATCAATGCAATTACATGTGAAGTAGCTGTTTGAGCAATCAGCATTTGGAAATTTAACAGCAGCTATGTTATTCAATGCTATGGCCAAGCTTTAGATATGGAAGGTCACTTTTTCATGATATTAATTTTTTTCAGAATTACAAGTTTGCAGAATTGACTTCTGCTTCAGAACCTGATCTCAGTTATCAGTTGTTCAGTCACTAGTGCTGAAAAAAAAAACATGATCTGGCCAACATCTGAGCTAATAAAAAGGTTGTGTTACTGTGGGATTATGTTAGGACAAGTACGAATTGATCTTAATCGTACTGTACTAGACCATGTCACATTTAATCCTCCAAACAGTTATCATTGCAGTCGATCAGGTTTTGGTTTACTTTAACTTAGACCTTGGATCAGAAATTTCAGCACAAGAAACTGTGTTGGTAGTGATGGGGTTCATGTAATCAAGGAAAGCTAAGCTCAAGCAAAAAATTGCAGGACTTTGCACCATAAGAACATAATAAAATAGAAGCACGAGTAGACCATCTGGCATGTCAAGCCTGCTCTGCCTTTCAACAGGATCATGGCTGATCTGTTCACGGACTTATCTCCACTTAGCTGCCCACTCACAATAACCCTTGATTCCTTTACTGTCAAAAATATATCTATCTTTGTCTTTAAAACATTCAATGAGACATCCTTGACCTCTGCACTAAGTAGGGAATTCCACACATTCACAATCCTTTGGATGAAAACGATTCAGTTCTTAATCTGCTCCTCCTTGTTTTAAGGCTAGGCCCCCTCGTTCTAGTTCCACCCACCAGTTGAACCAACCTTCCTGCTTCTATTCTATCTATTCCCTTCATGTGTTTCTATAAGATCCTGTCCCCATTCCAATTAGTATATTCCCAATCTACTCAATCTCTCCTCTTAAGGCAACCTTCTCAATTCCAGAATCAACATCGTGAACCTCCTCTGTCCCCTCTCCATTGCCAGGATATCCTTCCTCAAGTAAGGAGACCAAAACTGCATGCAGTGCTCTAGGTGTGGCCTCACCAGCACCCTATACATCTGTAACATAACCTCCCTGTTTTAAAACTTCATCCTTATAGCAAATGAGGGACAATATTCCATTTGTCTTCTATATTACCTGCTGCACCTGCAAACCAACATTTTGTGATTCATGCACAAAGACACTCATCTCTCTGCACAGCAACCACCAGGCCCCTGCTCACTCACGTAATCTAACTATACCCTCTGCAGACAATAGTGTCGTCTGCACATTTTGTTCTATTACTCATGTTAGTGTCACCTGCAAAATTGATACACCACATTTGGTTCCTAACTCTAAATTATTCCTGTAAATTGTAGACAATTGCAGTCCCAACACTGATCCCTGAGGATCACCAACCACAAAAACACTCATTTATCCCCATGGTTTGCTTCCTGTTATTTAACCAATCCTCTATCCATGCTAATACATTACCTGTATAACAAACACTTTTATGTTATGCAGCAGACTTTTGTGCAGTACCTTGTCAAATGCCTTCTGAAAATCCAAAACAAATCACTTGCCCTAATTCACGAAAAAACACAAAAATTTCTTACAGTAGATACTGTTATTAATTTATATATCTATCCAGGCTATTTTAATAACTCAAACACTCCATTCCTGGCAACATTCTGTTAAATCTTTTCTGAACACTCTCCAGTTTAATAATGTCCACTTTTAACAGGGTGACCTGAACTGCCTGCTCTTTCCACTATTTTCCAAATGGTCTTCCATTACCCCTTTTATAGTGATATCGAGTATTCTTCCCATCACCAATACCATACTAATTCCCTAGTTTCTCTCTGCCTCACTTTTTAAATACTATGGCTATGTTAGTTACCATCCAATCCACAGGAAACCTTCCAGAGTCTGTAGAATTTTGAAAGATAATCACCACCACATCGCTATTTCTAGTGCCACTTCCTTAAGTATTCAGATAAATGTTATCAGGCTCGGGGTATTTATTTGCCTTTAATCCCGCTAGTTACCCTAATATCATTTCCCTTTAATTTCTTTCAATTCCTCGTTCCCCTTAGACGCTGTAATTCTCCATGTTTTTGGGATGTTATTTTTGTTCTTCCTTTGTGAAAACAAAACTATACTACATCTTGTATCAATCGGTAATCAAGAGATTAACAATAACCATTAAAACCATTGTCAATACATTGGAAAAATCCACCTGGTTCACTGATGTCTTTCAGAGAAGAAAACTGCTGTCCTTACCCAGTTTGATCAACATGTGACTGCAGGCCCACAGCAATGCAGTTGGCTCAACTGCCCTCTGACAATTAAGAGATGGGCAATAAATTTTGGCCTAGTCAGTGGCACTCACATCCTAGAATTGATGTTTTGAAAAAAAAAACTATTGGTGTGTATGATCTCTGCAAGCTTGTCATCATATTCCATTTTCCCCGCTTCATCAATTTAAGAAAGGGGGTAAGGAAAAGCCAAGAAACTATAGATCATTGAGCCTGACAGTCAGCGATAAGCATGGTGTTGGAAGGGTTCCTGAGGGACAGGATTTACACTTATTTGGAAAGGCAAGGGCTGATTAGGGATAGGGGATTCTGGATTAGAAGTACTGGAAAAGCACAGCAGTTCAGGCAGCATCCGAGAAGCAGGAAAATCGACGTTTCAGGCAAAAGCCCTTCATCAGGAATGCAGGCAGAGTGCCTGAAGGGTAGAGAGAGGATGTTTGGGGACTCATCAACTGAGGTAGTATGGGCTGAGGCTAGAAACAGGAAAGGAGAGGTCACTCTGTTGGGAGTTTTATATAGGCCTCCAAATAGTTCCAGAGATGTAGAGGAAGTCTACATCAAAGATGATTCTTGATAGGAGTGAGAGAGACAGGGTAGTTGTCATGGGGGACTTCAACTTTCCAAATATTGATTGGGAACACTATAGTATGAGTATTATAGATGGGTCAGTGTGTGCAGGAGGGCTTCCTGACAGTATGTAGACTGGTCAACAAGGGGCAAAGCCACATTAGATTTGGTACTGGGTAATGAGCCCGGTCAGGTGTTAGACTTGGAAATAGGTGAGCACTTTGGTATTAGCAATCACAATTCTGTTATGTTTACTTTAGTGATAGAAAGGGATAGGTGTATACCACTGGGCAAGAATTACAGCTGGGGGAAAAGGCAATTACGATGCGATTAGGCAAGATTTAGGAAGCATAGGATGGAGAAGGAAACTGCAGGGGATGGGCACATTAGAAATGTGGAGTTTATTTAAGGAAAAAGTTCCTGTGTGTCCTAGATAAGTATTAACCTGTCAGGCAGGGAGGAAGCTGTACAGCGCGGGAGCCATGGTTTACAAAGGAAGTGGAATCTCTGGTCAAGAGGAAGAAGAAGGTTTATGTTAGGATGAGATGTGAAGGCTCAGTTAGGGTGCTTGATGGTTACAAGGTAGCCAGGAAAGACCTAAAGAGAGAGCTCAGAAGAGCCAGGAGGAGACATGAGAAGTTGTTGGCAGATAGGATCAGGGCAAACCCTAAGGCTTTCTATAGGTATTTAAGGAATAAAAGAATGACAAGAGTAAGATTAGGGCCAATCAAGGATAGTAGTAGGAAGTTGTGTATGGAGTCAGAGGAGATAGGGGAAGCACTAAATAAATATTTTTCAACAGTATTCACTCTAGAAAATGACAATGTTGTCGAGGAGAACACTGAGATAAAGGCTTCTAGACTAGGTGGGATTGAGATTCACAAGGAGGAGGTATTAGAAATCCTGCAGAGTATGGAAATAGATAAGTCCCCTGGGCTGGATGGGATTTATCCTAGGATCATTTGGGAAGCCAGGGAGGAGATTGCCGAGCCTTTGGCATTGATCCTTAAATCATCATTGTCTACATGAATAGTGCCAGAAGACTGGAGGATAGCAAATGTGGTTCCCCTGTTCAAGAAGGGGAGTAGAGACAATCTTGGCAATTATAGACCAGGGAGCCTTACTTCAGTTGTTGATAAAGTGTTGGGAAAGGTTATAAGAGATAGGATTTATAATCGTCTAGAAAATAATACTTTGATTAGGGACAGTCAGCACGGTTTTGTGAAGTGTAGGTCGTGCCACACAAACCTTATTGAGTTCTTTAAGAAGGTGACCAAACAGGTAGATGAGAGTAAACTGGTTAATGTGGTGTATATGGATTTCAGTAAGGCGTTCGATAAGGTTCCCCACAGTAGGTTATTGCACAAAATGTGGAGGAATGGGATTGTGGGAGACAAAGCAGTTTGGATCAGCAGTTTGCTGAAAGAAGACAGAAGGTGGTGGTTGATGGGAAATGTTCATCCTGGAGTCCGGTTGCCAGTGGTGTACTGCAAGGGTTGGTGTTGAGTCCACTGCTGTTCGCCATTTTTATAAACGACCTGGGTGAGGGCATAGAAGGGTGGGTTAGTAAATTTACAGATAACACTAAGGTGACGAAGGATGTCGTAGGTACAGAGAGACATAGATAAGCTACAGAGCTGGGCTGAGAGGTGGCACATGGAGTTTAATGCGGACAAGTGTGAGGTGATTCACTTTGGTCAGATTAATCGGAATGCAAAGTATTGGGCTAATGGTAAGATTCTTGGTAGTGTAGATGAGCAGAGAGATCTCAGTGTCCAGGTACACAGATCCTTGAAAGTTGCCACCCAGGTTGACAGGGGTGTTAAGGCATACAGTGTTTTAGCTTTTATTAATAGAGGGATCGAGTTCCGGAACCAAGAGGTTATGCTACAGCTGTACAAAACTCTGGTGTGGCCGCACTTGGGGTATTGTGTGCAGTTCTGGTCACCGTATTATAAAAAGATTGTGGAAGCTTTGAAAGAGTGCAGAGGAGATTTACTAGGATGTTGCCTGGTATGGAGGCTGTTTTCGTTAGAGAGGTGACTCAATAGAGACATATAAGATAATCGGAGGGTTAGATAAGGTGGACAGGGAGAGCCTTTTTCCAAGAATGGTGACCGCGAGCACGAAGGGGCATAGCTTTAAATTGAGGGGTATAGGACAGATCTCAGAAGTAGTTTCTTTACTCAGAGAGTAGTAAGGGTATGGAATGCTTTGCCTGCAACGGTTGTAGATTCGCTAACTTTAAGTACATTTAAGTCGTCATTGGACAAGCATATGGATGTACATGGAATAGTGTAGGTTAGATGGGCTTCAGATTGGTATGACAGGTCGGCGCAACACCGAGGGCCGAAGGGCCTGTACTGCACTGCAATGTTCTATGTTAGATAAATGTGAGGTGCTGCATTGTGGAAAAGCAAATCAGAGCAGGAATTATACACTTAATACTAAGGTCCGCAGGAGCATTGCTAAACAAACAGAACTGGCGTGCAGGTTCACAGTTCCTTGAAAGTGATGTCGCAAGAAGGTGGCTCAGTGGTTAGCACTGCTGCCTCACAGCACCAGGGACCCAGGCTCAATTCCAGCCTCGGGCAACTGTCTGTGTGGAGTTTGTACATTCACCCAGTGTCTGCGTGGGTTTCCTCCGGGTGCTCCAGTTTCCTCCTACAGTCCAAAGATGTGCAGGTTAAGTGAATTGTCCATGCTAAATTGCCCATACTGTTATGTGGATTAGTCAGGGGTAAAAAAGGGAATGGGTCTGGGCAGGTTGCTCTTCGGAGGGTCGGTGTGGACTTGTTCGGCTGAAGGGCCTGTTTCCACACTGTAGGTAATCGAATCTAAAAATCTAAAAAAAAACTAGACTGGACAGTGAAGGCGGCATTTGGTATGCTTGCCTTTATTGGTCAGTACATTGAGTACAAGAGCTGAGAGGTCATATTTTATCTTTTCAGGACATTGGCTGGGCAACCTTTGGGATATTGCATTCAAGTCTAGTTTCCCTGCTATAGGAAAGATGTGAAATTTGAAAGGGTTCAGAAAATGTTTATAAGTATTTTACTTAGGTTGGAGGATTTGAGTGACAGAGAGAAGCTGAATAGGCTGGGGAAATCTGCAAGTAGAAAGCATAGGTTTAAGGTAAGAGGGGAAAGATTTAGAAAGGGGCTCTCTAGGGCAACATTTTCATACAGAAGGTAGTGCGTGTATTGAATAAGCTGCCAGAGGCATCTGGATGGATATATCTACAGGAGGAGTTTAGAGGAATATGAGTCAAATGCTGACAAATAGGACTAGATTAATTTAGGATATCTGGTCAGCACTGATGAGTTGGACCAAAGGAATCATTTCCTCTATGACTCTAATCCCTTTTTCTAACTTTGCTGAAGTCTAAACTGTTCTAAACCCTCAGGCCTGGTACTTTATTTTGCCAATTTAGATTTAATGCTGACCATACCATAATTTCACTTATTTGCCATAGCCTGACGATACATCCCCTATGGTTTTTATTCCAAACTGGGATGAATAACTTTAGTAGCTTGCACCCTCTCAACGTTTGCCATTACCTATCCCCCATTTAAATACTGACGCACAATTTATCACAGCAAGCTCATGCCTCACACCATTTTAATTTCCTTTATTTGTTTACTTACAAGACCCAAGTCTCAGAAGGAATGACATTACTGTCCATCAAATGAAAACTTTATCCTGTTGTGGTCACTTTTGTTCAAAGGCCCATTCTCAATTAGATTGTCAATTATTCCTTTCTCATTACCCAATTCCCAGTTGCTTTCTCAATAGAACATAGAACATTACAGCGCAACACAGGCCCTTCAACCCTCAATGTTGCGCTGACCTGTGAAACCAATCTGAAGCCCATCTAACCCCCACTATTCCATTTTCATCCATGTGTCTATCCAATGACCATTTAAATGCCCTTAGAGCTGCTGAGTCTACTATTGTTGCAGGCAGTGCGCTCCATGAACCTACTACTCTGAGTAAAGAAACTACATCTGTCCTATATTTATCACCCCTCAATTTAAAGCTATGCCCCCTCATGCCAGCCATTAGCAGAGGAAAAAGGCTCTCACTGCCCACCTTATTGAACCCTCTGGTTATCTTATGTCTCAATTAAGTCAACTTTCTTCTAACAAAAACAGCCACCAGTCCCTCAGCCTTTTCTCGTAAAACCCTCCCTCCATAGCAGGCAACATCCTAGTAAGTCACCTTTCCAAAGCTTCCACATCCTTTCTATAATGTGGTGACCAGAATTGTATGCAATACTCCAAGTGAGTCACACTAGAGTTATGTACAGCTGGAGCATGACCTCGAGGCTCCGAAACTCAACCCCTCTACTAATAAAAGCTAACACACTGTATGCCTTCTTAACAACTCTATCAGCCTGGGTGGCAACTTTCAGGGATCTATGTACATGGACACAGAGATCTCTTTGTTCATCTACACTACCAAGAGTCTTACCATTAGCCCAGTACTCTGCATTCCTGTTACTCCTTCCAAAGTGAATCACCTCACTTTTCCACATCAAACTCCATTTGCCACCCCTCAAGTCCAGCTCTTCAGCTTATCTATGTCTCTGTAACCTACAAGATCCTTCAGCACGATCCACAACTCCACCGACTTTAGTGCCATCCGCAAGTTTACTAAGCCATCCTTCTGCGCCCTCATCCAGGTTACTTATAAACAGCAGTGGACCCAAAACAGATCCAATGCAATGATTCATAAAACAACTTCTATATCCACTCTATGAATTCCTCTATCATATTGCTACCGATTTGCCCGATTTTTATGCAGATTAAAGTTCCCATAATTACAGCTATGTCCTTATTATTCACATCACTGAATTCCATTCCAACATCTTTCCCAATATTGCTACTGCAGCTTGGATGCTGTGCACAGTCGTACTGTTGTTTTCTGCCTATTGGTGGATGATGATGATGATGATAACGATGACGATGACGATGATAATTGCACACAGTAAGAAAAGGTGCAATCTCACCAGTTTCTTGTAGAAATGAAATTGAGCATCCTTACATCCCCCCACCACTCTGTGGTCAACCACTTCAACTCCCCCTCACACTTCCCCAAGGACATGCAAGTCCCGGGCCACCTCCACCACCAAATCCAATCCACCTGACACCTGGAGGAAGGATCTCTCATCTTCCTCCTTGGGACCATTCAACCACACAGCATCAACATAGGCTTTGCTAGTTTCCAAAACGAACCTCCCCCCACATCATCCCAGATCCAAACCTCCAACTTGGCACTGCCATCTTAACCTATTCTACCTGTCCATCTTCCTTCCCACCTACCCACTCAACCCTTCCACCAACATAACTCAATTACCTCCCACCTGCCTTCAGAGCTAACTTCCACCACCCCCCCCCCCCCACCCAGCCGCACCCCTCTGTCTCTCATCCCCATTCCTCCTCCACATTCTTGATGAAGGGCTTATATCCAAAACATTGATTCTTCTGCTACCCGGACACTGCCTGATCTGCTGTGCTTTTCCAGTGCCACACTTTTTGACTCATCCTTACATTTATGTTTAATTTCTGTCATAAAAAGGATAGCAGTCCATTAGCTTTCTTGATAACATGCTGTATCTACATGAGGTTAAAAATCATACAACATCAAGTTATAGTCCAACAGGTTTATTTGGAAGCACTGTGTGGGGGAGTGGCGTGGGGGTGCGTGAGTGTGGGGAGGGAGGGCCATGTGTTGGGGAGGAAATGTGTGGGGCATGGTGGTGGTAGCGTGGGGATGTGTGCGCGAGTGCGCGTATGATGCCTTGAGGCATAGTATATTGGCAAGACCAACCAGAGGCTATGGCAACGAATGAATGGACACTGCGCAACAATCAACAGACAGCAATTTTCTCTCCTAGTTGGAGAACACTTCAGTGATCCGGAACATTCAACCTCAGACCTTTGGGTGACCATCCTCCAAGATTAGATTAGATTAGATTAGATTCTCTACAGTGTGGAAACAGGCCCTTCAGTCCAACAAGTCCACATCGGCCCTCTGAAGAGTGGCCCACCCAGACTCACTTCCCTCTGACTAATGCACCTGATACAATGGGCAGAGCTGAAAATGTGTTGCTGGAAAAGCGCAGCAGGTCAGGCAGCATCCAAGGAACAGGAGAATTGACGTTTCGGGCATCAGCCCTTCTTCAGGAATGATTCTCTCTCACAAACACTCATAACACCGTCCCCCCAGCTCCGCGCACATACACCCACCCAAGTATGTGGGATAAATTTGCACTTGCAGAATTACATTTTATTTTGCTCAAAAAGCTTCATGAATCTGTGCAAGATTCTGTAAATTCCTTTTTTTAGATTAGAATCAGCCTGAACATTGGGGAACAGAAAGTCTCACACAGGGCACCTCACACCTTTAATGCCTACATGACACCTATAGTTAAAGTTCACTTGAGAATGTAACTTTTTAAAAGTCCTGGGATTTAGATATGAAAGAACTGAAACCAACATGTTCACCCTAAAAGATGGGAGACACGTTGGCTCAGTGGTTAGCACTGCTCCCTCACAGCGCCAGTCCCCCTCGGGCAAATGTGGAATTTGCATATTCTCCCTGTGTCTTGTGTACGTTTCCTCCAAGTGCTCCAGTTTCCTCCCACAATTCGAAGATGGACAAGTTACGTGAATTGGCCAGTCTAAATTGTCCACAATGTCATGTGCATTAGTCGGGGCTAAATATAGGATAAGGGAATGGGTTTAGGTGAGTTACTCATCAGAGGATCAGTGTGGATCTGTTGAGCCTCTTTCCATACTGCAGGGAGTCTAATCTAGTCAAGGGACTTAAACAATCCAGGTCTTTCTCAATATATCATTTCAGTTACATCACACTGTAAACTTTAGCTGTAAATTCCGTCTCTCCAATCTACTAATCCACAACCACCTGAAGGAGCATCTGGTACTTGCAAACAAACCTATTGGATTGTAACCTGGTGTTGTGCGATTTTTAACCTTGTACACACCAGTCCAACTCCAGTACCTCCAAATCATTTATCTGCATACTAACAGTTTATGACTCATGATTCAAATCCCTCTGTATATCAGAATTTTACAGTCATTCTCCATTTAAGTAATACCTTGCTCTTAGTTATTCTTCCTACCAAAGTGAATGACTTTACATTTTCCCACATTATATTCCATCTCAAATGTACTTTGCCCATTCATTAAACCTATCTGTGTATTTGTCCTTAAATCCTTATGGCTTCACCATAGCATATTTTACATCTTTTGTTGCCTTGCCTTCAATCCTCTAATTTATGTAAATTCTAAAAGATTTGGTAGTATATTACCGTACACCCAACCAGTTACAAGACAGGTAAGAAACAGGGGCGTAATCAACATTTTTTTCCCCCAAAGTCAGTGGTATTACATAGTCCTCTCTGCTTATGGTTGGAAACTAAGAAAATCAATGATTAAGTAGGAAAATTAGACCAGCAGCCTGCGAAATAAACTTAGAGCTTTGGGGAAGGAGTACGGGAATGAAACAGGCTGCACAGAAAGCTTGATAGGCCAAATTACCTCTTTTCCAGACCATAATGAATCGAAGACTGATTTCTGCAGCTTCTACTCATAATATAAGCTATGAATCAATGGGGCAAATCCCCCAGGAATGTCCACAGTCGCTCCTTCCTCAGGTGTGGGGCCCAAGCCGGGACACATCCTCCAGGGCTGCTCCACACATGATTTCAAATCTCTGGCAGGATTTTCCAGTGAAACCGATCTCGGAAATCTTTCCCAGCAGATCCAACAGCTTTCACAGCCCACGGTGACAGGAGTGACTCTGCTATATCTTTCTGTGATATGCGCTTGGAAGGGACGATCTGGATAATGCTTCCCATTCAATGCGCTATAAAAAGCATGAACATAAAATCATTCTCCCGTCAGTTGAAGAAACATTATAATAGCTAATTTACCTCTTTGGCGCATGCTCCACTCCCAGGCCCAGGCCCCTTTCTGTAAGCTCCCTGATTGGTTGGCGATTAATCCTGCCTATCACTCGTTCTGATTGGTTGGTCAGGCAACAGTCCCACCTTCACCCTTGTTGGTTGGACGTGCCATCCGTCACTCATCCACTAATTGGTTGGGTCATATTCCCCGCCTTCCATTCATTTTGAAACCAAAAGAGAAAATGCTGGAAAATCTCAGCAGGTCTGGCAGCATCTGTAAGGAGAGAAAAGAGCTGACGTTTCGAGTCTTGACAAAGGGTCAGTTAGACTCGAAACGTCAGCTCTTTTTTCTCCTTACAGATGCTGCCAGACCTGCTGAGATTTTCCAGCATTTTCTCTTTTGGTTTCAGATTCCAGCATCCGCATTAATTTGCTTTTTTTCCCCATTCATTCTGATTAGTTCGGGAAAAAAAAGAGCTTCGATTTGATCCTCCAACCCCGTCTCTTATTTGCTATAGATATGAACATCAACCATGCTAAACATCACACAACACTAGGGTTTAGTCCAACAGGTTTATTTGGAAGCACTGGTCTTTTATCAGGTGGTTGTCCTTTTCTGAGGTAGCACAAACAGTAAAACATCGCACAGAGTTTGCACGGAGAGACAGAAAAGTCAGCAGCCTGTTTCAGACATTCGCTGCTGGGAATGAACCAAAAAATCTCAGCTGCTCTGCCAATCCCCTTTCATTACACAAGTTATTTCTAAAACACGAAAACCTTTGGCCTGTGGTATCATCTATTTAAGGGTAAACAAAACGGGCCCCAATAAACCCCATTCACCTCTGCACCAACTCAGCCAATTCAGAGCCTGGTGTGTTTTATGGCCCCTCTGAAAAAAAATCAAACTTATAGTAACTTTGAGAAAAAGGAACAGCTTTGAGAAAAGGATCAGCTTTGTAACAAGGGTATGTTGTATACTTGGATTTCTGGAAGGCTTTTAATGAGTTGCCATATAAAAAAAAACTCTTTCATAAGATAAAAATGTATGGAATTTCAAGGAATGTACTAGCATGGATAGAGGATTGGTTAACCAATAGAAAGCAGAAAGATACGATAAATGAGTCTCTTATTGTAGATCAGTGGTGAGTGGGGTGCCACAAGGGTTGGTTTTGTACCCCCAACTGGTCATGACATATGTAAATGATTTGGAAGAGGAGACTGAGTGTAATGTATCCAAATTTGCGTTGATGCTAAATTGAGTGGAAAGACAAACTGCAAAGGATGTGGAGGTTCTGCAGAGAGATTTAGATAGGTTAAATGAGTGGGCAAGGGTCTGGCAGATGGAACACAATGTTGGTAAATGTGAAGTTACCACTTTGGAAGTAAAAATAGTAGGTTAGAATATTATTTAAATGGTGAAAGATTGTAGCATGCTTTTGTGCAGAGGGACTTAAAAGGGTCGCTAAAAGTTAATTGTAAATGTAACAGGTAATTAGGAAGGTGAATGGAATATTGACTTTCATTACTAGAAGGATTGAATTTATGAGCTAGGAAGTTCTGTACAAGGTTGTTAGTGAGGCCACACCTGGAGTATTGTGCATTATTCTGGTCTCCTTACTTGAGGAAGGATATACTGCCTTAAGAGGCTATATGGAGGAGGTTCAGGGGGTTACCCTTTGAGGAAAGGGTAAGCCACCTGAGACTGTATTGATTAGAATTTAGAAGGATGAGAGGGAATCTCATAAAAAAAATACAATTATGAAAGGGATAGATAAGAGAGAAAGTAAGGACTGCAGATGCTGGAGACCAGAGTTGAAAAATGTGGTGCTGGAAAAACACAGCAGGCCAGGCAGCATCTGAGGAGCAGGAGAATCGACGTTTTGGGCATAAGCCCTTGTTCAGGAATGAGGCTGGTGTGCCAAGCGGGCTGAGATAAAAGGTAGGGGAGAGGGGTGCTGGGAATACGATAGGTGGAAGGAGGTGAGGGTGAGGGTGATAGGCTGGAGGGGGGTGGGGGCGGAGAGGTCGGGAAGAAGATTGCAGGTCAAGAGGGCGATGTGAAGCCGGGTTGGGACGAGATAAGGTGTGGGGGGTGGGGGGGAGGGGAGGAATGAGGAAGCTGGAGGAATCTACATTCATCTCGTGTGGTTGGAGGGTTCCTAGGCGGAAGGTGAGGCACTATTCCTCCAGGCGTCGTGCGGTCAGGGTCTGGCAATGGAGGAGGCCAAGGACCTGCATGTCCTTGGCAGAGTGGGAGGGGGAGTTAAAGTGTTCAGCCACAGGGCAGTTGGGTTGGTTGGTGCGGGTGTCCCAGAGGTGTTCCCTGAAACATTCCGCAAGTAGGCGGCCTGTCTCCCCAGTGTAGAGGAGACCACGTCGGGTGCAGCGGATACAGTAAATAATGTGTGTGGAGGTGCAGGTGAATTTGCAATGGATATGGAAGGATCCATTGGGGCCTTGGAGGGAGGTGAGGGGGGAGGTGTGGGCGCAAGTTTTGCTCTTCTTGCAGTTGCAGGGGAAGGTGCCAGGAGTGGAGGTTGGGTTGGTGGGGGGTGTGGACCTGACGAGGGAGTCATGGAGTGAGTGGTCTCTCCAGAACGCTGATAGGGATGGGGAGGGAAATATATCCTTGGTGGTGGGGTCTGTTTGGAGGTGGCAGAAATGATGGAGGATGATACGATGTATCCGGAGGTTGGTGGGGTGGAAGGTGAGGACCAGTGGTGTTCTGTCCTGGTGGTGATTGGAGGAGCGGGGGTTCAAGGGTGGAGGTGCGGGAAGTGGAGGAGATGTGGTGGAGAGTATCGCAGACGATGTCGGAGGGGAAATTGCGGTCTTTGAAGGAGGAGGGCATTTGGGTAGTTCGGTAGTGGAATTGGTCCTCCTAGGAACAGATGCGGCGGAGGCGAAGGAATTGGGAATATGGGATGGCGTTTTTACAGGGGGCAGGGTGGGAGGTGGTGTAATCTAGGTAGCTGTGAGAGTCGGTTGGTTTGTTGTAAATGTCTGTGTTGAGTCGGTTGCCCGAAATAGAAATGGAGAGGTTTAGGAAGGGGAGGGAGGAGTCTGAGACAGTCCAGGTAAATTTGAGATTGGGGTGGAAGGTGTTGGTAAAGTGGATGAACTGTTCAACTACCTCATAGGAGCCAATACAATCATCGATGTAGCGGAGGTAAAGGTGGGGGTGGTGTCAGTGTAGCTGCGGAAGATGAACTGTTCCACACATCCGATGAAGAGGCAGGCATAGCTGGGGCCCATGGCTACTCCTTTGATTTGGAGGAAGTGGGAGGATTGGGGAAGTTGTTAAGAGTGAGGACCAGTTCAGTCAGTCGAAGGAGGTTGTCAGTGGAATGGTGCTGGTTGGGTTGGCTGGAAAGGAAGAAGCGGAGGGCTTGAAGGCCTTCGTGATGGGGGATGGAAGTGTATAGGGACTGGATGACCATCGTGAAGATTAGGTGTTGGGGGCCGGGGAGCAAAAATCATGGAGGAGGTGGAGGGCGTGGGTGGTGTCCCGAATGTAGGTGGGGAGTTCTTGGACCAAGGGGGACAGGACAGTGTTGATGTATGCAGAGATGAATTCGGTGGGGCAGGAGCAGGCTGAGACAATGGGTCGGCTGGGGCAGTCGGGTTTGTGGATTTTGGGCAGGAGGTAAAAATGGGCGGTCCGGGGTTGTGGGACTATGAGGTTGGAGGCGGTGGATGGGAGATTTCCTGAGGTGATGAGGTTATGGATGGTCTGGGAGATAATGGTTTGGTGGTGGGAGGTGGGGTCATGGTCAAGGGGGCAGTAGGAGGAAGTGTCCGTGAGTTGGCGTCTAACTTCAGCGGTGTAAAGATCGGTGCGCCAAACTACTACTGCACCTCCCTTGTCTGCCAGTTTGATGGTGAGGTTGTGGTTGGAGTGGAGGGCTGCGCATTGTGAGTGTGAGAGGTTGGAGTGGGTGAGAGGGGTAGACAGGTTGAGGCAGTCAATGTTGCGGCGGCAGTTGGATATGAAGAAATCGAGGGCGGGTAAGAGGCCAGCATGGGGTGTCCAGGTGGATGGGGTGTGTTGGAGGCAGGAGAAGGGGTCATCAGAGGGTGGGCGAGAGTCCTGGTTGAAGAAGTAGGCGCGGAGGTGAAAGCAGCGGAAGAAATGCTCGAGGTCTAGCCGCGTGTCGAACTCAATGATCAGGGAGCATAGAGAGATGAAGGTGAGGCCTCTGCTGAGGACTGATCGTTCATCCTCAGAGAGGGGGAGGTCTGGAGGGATGGTGAAAATACGGCAGAGCCTGGTGTGGAGCTAGGACCTGGAATTGGGGGCAGAGTTGGTCATGGGGGCAGAGATCGACGTGGGGGCAGAGATTGACATGAGAGTGGCGTAGTGTACGGTGTGGTCCTTGAGCAGGTGAGTGATGTCACTGGGGGCGGAAGTGGCTGCGGCCATGGCAGCTCCGGGGGCGGAAGTGGTGTACTGGGCAGAAACGGCGCTGGTACCGGCAGTTGCGTATCTGTTGGCGATGGTCTTTCTGGCGATCGTGGAGGCGGTTGTCTGGGCAGCGATCGCAGAGACTGTTGTCCCTGCGGTGGTGGGGGCGGAAGTGACGTCACCGTTTGCGGTGGTGGCTGCAGTGGCTGCGTGGACAATGGCACCCGAGCGGTTCTGGAGGTAGTGAGAAGGTTTAGGTCGAGGAATCCGGAGTGTGGGAGTACACAAAAGTTTTTTGTACTTACTTACGAGAGAGGCAGGCAAGTTGTTTCTGTTGGTGGGTAAGAATAGAACTTTTGACTTGAGCACAGAATATAAAATGTACAGCATAGAACAGGCCTTCTGGCCCACGATGTTGTGCCGAGAGTTAATCCGAATGTAAAATAAAATAACTCAACCTGCACACCCCTCAACTCACTGCTATCCATATGCATGCCCAGCAGTCCCTTAAATGTCCCTAATGACTCTGCTGTCACCACCACAGCTAGCAACGCATTTCATGACTTCACAACTCAGGTTTAGGGAGAACAGATTTAGGACAGAAATGAAGAGGAATTGCTTTTCTCAGATAATAGTGAAACTATGGAATTTTCTGCCCAAGGAAGTAATAGAATTAGCCTCACTAAATATATTCGAGGCACAGTTGGGCTTTTGCATGATAGGGGAATTAAGGATTACAGGGATCATGTTGGTAGGAGGAACTTAGATGATGGATAGGTCATTCATGATCCAAATAAATGGTGGAGCAGGCCAAATGGCCTACTCTTGCTTCTATTACTATGAAAGTCCAACTCACACTGAAGCCAAACTGCATCCTTCTCACAGTTCACTGTCCCAGTCAGCTTCACGTCATAGAGTCATAGGGATGTGCAGTACAGAACAGACCCTTTGGTCCATGTTGCCCTGATATCTCAAATAAATCTAGTCCTATTTGCCAATATTTGGCCCATATTGTCCTAACCCCTTCCTGTTCAGATTTCCATCCAGATGCTTTTTAAATGCTGTAATTGTACCATTACCTCTGGCAGTTCATTCCATATACACACCACACTTGGCATGAAAAAGTTGGCCCTTACATCCCTTTAAAATTTTCCCACTTTCCCTCTAAGATTATGGCCTTCTAGTTTTGGATTATATCATCCTGGGGAAAAGACCATGCTTATTTAACCTATACATGCCCCTCATGATTTTATAATCTTCTAAATGGTCACTCCTCAGCCTCTGATGCTGAAGGGAAAATAGCCCTAGCATATTCAGCCTATCCCAATAGCTCAAACCATTGAATTCTGGCAATATCCTTGTAAATCTTTTATGAACCCTTTCAAGTTTCACAACATCCTTCCTAAAGGAGAGAGACCATGCAATATTGCAAAAATGGCTAAACCAATGTCCTATACAGCCACAACATGACCTCCCAGCGTCTATACTCAATGCACTGACCAATAAAGGCAAGCATACCAAACGCCTTTTTCACTATTGTGACTTCACTTTCAAGGAACGATGAACCGGCACTCCAAGGTCTCTTTGTTCAGCAACAATCCCCAGGACCTCACCATTACATCTATAAATCCTGTCCTAATTTGTCCTACCAAAATCAGCACCTCACATTTGTCTAAATTAAACTCCATTGGCTGCTTCTCAGTCCATTTGATCAAGGTTATGTTGTACTCCGAGATATCCTTCTTCACTGTCCACTACATCTCCAATTTTGGTGTCATCTGCAATCTTACTAACCATACCTCCTACATTCATACCAAATTATTTATGTAAATGACAAACCAGTGGACCCAGCACTGATCCTTGTGACACACAACTGGTCTCCATTCCGAAAAGCCACCCTCCTCCAGTCCCCACTGAATCCTACCTTTAAGCCAGTTATGTATCCAAATGGCTACCTCCCTCTCTATTCCGTGTGATCTAACCTTGCTAACCAGTCTACCACGTCGAAGTTTGTTAAACACTTGGATGGCACAGTGGCTAGCACTGCTGCCTCACAGCACCAAGGGACCTTCGATTCCAGCCTTGGGTGACTGTCTCTGTGGAGTTTGCACATTCTCCCCATGGCTGCGTAGGTTTCCTCTGGGTGCTCTGGTTTCCTCCCATAGTTCAAAGATGTGCAGGTGAATTGACCTTGCCACATTGTCCATTGTGTTAGGTGCATTAGTCAGGGGTAAATGCAGGGTAGGGGAATGTGAATGGGTCTGGGTGGGTTATTCTTTGGAGGGTCAGTGTGGACTTGTTGGGTCAAAGGGCCGTTTCCATACTGTCAGTAATCTAATCGAATCTAACCTTATTGATGTCCATGTAGATCACATTCACCACTCTGCCTTCATTAATCCTCATCGTCACATGTCATCTACACGCTATGACATTTAAGTTTCTTCACAAATTTATGAATGTATATTGTGAATAGGAGAGGTGATTGCCTCTCAGTATTACTGCCGCATTGTTAATCCAGAGACCCAGATAATGTTTTGGGGACCTGGTTCAAAAGCTGCCATGGCAGATGGTGGAATTTGAGTTCAAATGTTTTAAAAATGTGGAATTGAGAGACTGATGATGACAATGGAACCACTGTTGATTGTTGGAAAATCCCATCTGGTTCACTAATGGCCTTTAGGGAAGGAAACTACCATCCTTACCTGGTCTGGCCAACATGTTCACTCTTACCTGAATGAATGAAGAATAGCTGGGGTCTAAGCACCGATCCCTGCAATACCACACTGGCAACTGGCTGCCATTCAAAAAAAATGACCTGTTTGTTCTGATTCTTTGTTTCCCATCTGGCGATCAGTTCTGTATCTGTGTTAATACAGTAGCCCAATACTATGAGCTTTCATTTTACATGCTAATCTCTTCGATTAGAACTTTTAAATGCCTTCTCAAAGCTCACTCTTGAAGTATTCCAGTAGATTTATCCACTGTGATTTCCCTTTCCAAAATCCATGCTGATGGATTCTGTCCAATTCTGTCACTGTTTTCCAGTGTTAGATTAACTGGTCTATAGGGGGAGGTGACGGCCTAGTGGTATTATCGCTCGACTATTAATCCAGAAACCAGGAATAACATTCTGGGGACCTGGGGAGATGGGGAATTTGAATTCAATAAGAACAAATCTGGAATTAAGGGTCAACCACTGACCATGAAACAATTGTTGGAAAAACGCATCTGGTTCACTAATGTCCTTCAGGGAAGGAAATCTGCCATCCTTACCTGGTCTGGCCTTCATGCGACTCCAGAGCCACAGCAATGTGGTTGACTCGCAACTGCCCTCTGAAATGGCCTAACAAGCTACTCAGTTGTATCAATTGTTAGAAAGTCACAACAAAGAAATAAAACCGGACAGACCACCTGGCATTGACCTTGGAACCGGAAAAGGCAACAGCAAAAACACCAACAACCCTGTTGACCATACAAAGTCGTCTTTACCAACATCTGATGAAGGAGTAGCGCTCTGAAAGCTAGTGTGCTTCCAATTAAACCAGTTGGACTATAACCTGGTGTTGTGTGATTTTTAACTTTGTACACCCCAGTCCAACACCAGCATCTCCAAATCATAACATCTGGAGGGCTAGTGCCAAATTTGGGAGAGCTGTCTCAGACTAGTCAAGCAAGAGCCTGACATAATCATTCTTACAGAATCATACCTTACAGATAACATCCCAGACACCACTATTACCATCTCTGGATATGTCCTGTCCCACTAGCAGGACAGACCCAACAGAGGTGGCAGCATAGTGGTATACAGTTGGGAAGGAGTTGCCTTGGGAGTCCTTGACATCGACTCCAGACCTCATGAAGTCTCATGGCTTCAGGTTAAACATGGGCAAGGAAACATTTTACTGGTCACCACGTACCACCCTCCCCTGGCTGAACACTTGGAGGAAGCACTGAGGGTGGCAAAGGCACAAAATGTACACGGGGTGAGGGATTTCAATGTGGCTTGGCAGAAGCTTACGGTTTGAGCTGGCCGTGTCCCAAAGGATACAATTGCTAGACTGTGTCTGCAGCAGCTGGTGAAGGAACCAACAAGAGGAAAAAAACATATCTGACCTCAGCTTTACTAATCTGCTGGCTGCAGAAGCATCTGTCCATGACAGTACAGGTAAAAGCAACCACCGCACTGTCCTTGTGGAGACAAAGTACTGCCTTCACATTGAGAATAACCTCCATCGCGTTGTGTGGCACCATCACTCTGCTGAATGGGACAGACTTCGAACCGATCAAGCAGCTCCAGACCGGGCATCCATGAGGCACTGTGGGCTATCAACAGCAGCAGAACTGTACTCCAGGACAATCTGCAACCTCATGGCCCAGCATATCCCCCCATTCAACCATTACATCAAGCCAGGGGATCAACCCTAGTTCAATGGAGAGTGAAGGAGGGCATTCCAGGAGCAGCATCAGGCATACCTAAAAATAAGGTGTCAACCTGGTGAAGTGACCAAACATGACTACTTGCATGCCAAATGGCAAAACAGCAAGTGATAGACAGAGCAAAGCGATCCCACAACCAACGGATCAGATCTAAGCTCTGCAGTCATTCCATATCCAGTCATGAATGGTGGTGGACAATTAAACAACTCAGTGCAGGAGGAGGCTTCACAAATATCCCCATCCTCAATGATGTAGGAGCCCACATTAGTGCAAAAGATAAGGCTGATGCCTTAGCAACAATCTTCAGTCAGAAGTGCTGAGTGGATGATCCATCTCGGGCTCTTCCAGTGGTCTCCAGCATCACACATGCCAGTCTCCAGCCAATTCAATTCAAAGAATAAAGAAAATTTATAGCCCAGGAACAGGCCCTTTGGCCCTCCAAGCCTGAGCCGATCCAAATGTACTATCTAAACCTGTCGGTCAATTCCTAAACATCTGTATTCCTCTACTCCACAACCTACTCATGCATTTATCCAGATGCATCTTAAATGAATCTCCCGTGCCTGTCTCTACCACCGCTGCTGGCAATGCATTCCAAACACCCACCACCCTCTGTGTGAAGAACTTGCCACATGTATCCCCCTTAAACTTTCCACCTCTCCCCTTGAAAGCGTGACCTCTCGTTACTGAATCCTTCACCCTGGGAAAAAGATGGTCTCCATCCACCCTGTCTATACCCTTCATGATTCTATAAACCTCAATCAGGGCCCCCCTCAATCTCCTTTCTTCTAATGAAAATACACCTAACCTACTCAACCTCTCTTCATAGCTAGCACCTTCCATACCAGGCAACATCCTCATAAACCTTCTTTGCACCCTCTCCAAAGCGTCCACATCCTTTTGGTAATGTGGCAACCAGAACTGTACACAGTATTCTAAATGCAGCCAAACCAATGTCTTGTACAATGTTAACATGACTTGCCAGCTCTTATACTCAATACCATGTCCAATGAAGTCAAGCATTCTATATGCCTTCTTGACCACTCTATCCACCTGTGCAGCAACCTTTAGGGTACATGGACCTGCACTTTCAGATCTCTCTGTCCATCAACTTTTCCCAAGCCTCTTCCGTTCATTGTATAATTCACTCTAGAATTAGTCTCGCCTAAATGCATCACCTCACATTTGTCTGGATTGAAAACCATCTGCCACTTTTCCGCCCAACTCTCCAGTCTATTTATATCTTCCTGTATTCTCTGACAGTCTCTTATGCTTTCTGCTACTCCATCAATCTTCATGTCATCCGCAAACTTGCTGATCATACCAACAGTGCCCTCTTCCAGATCATTTATGTATATTACAAACAACAGCACTGACCCCTGTGGAACATCACTGGTCACCTTTCTCCATTTCGAAAAACTCCCTTCAACTATTACTCTCTGTCTCCTGTTGCTCAACCAGTTCTTTATCCACCCTAGCTAGAACACCCTGCACACCATATGACTTCACTTTCTCCATTAGTCTACCAAGGGGAACCTTATCAAATGCCTTACTTAAGTACACGTATATGACATCAACAGCCCTTCCTTCATCTATCAACTTTGTCACTTCCTCAAAGAACTCCATTAAGTTGGTAAGGCACGATCTCCCCCGCACAAAACCATGTTGCCTATCACTGATAAGCCCGTTCTTTTCTAAATATAAATAGATCCTATCCGTCAGTACCTTCTCCAGCAACTTTCCCATCACCGACGTCAGGCTCACTGGTCAGTAGTTACTCAGAATATCCCTACTACCCTTCTTGTACAGGGGGACAACATGTGCAACCGTCCAGTCCTCCGCCACCTCACCTGTATTTAAGGATGCCATAAAGATATCTGTCAGGGCTCCAGCTATTTCCTCTCTCGCTTCCCTCAGCAACCCAGGATTTGTACACCTTAATAACCTCTTGCCTACCCAACACATTTTTAAATTAGATTAGATTACTTAGTGTGGAAACAGGCCCTTCGGCCCAACAAGTCCACACCAACCCGCCTAAGCGCAATCCATCCAGACCCATTCCCCTACATTTAACCCTTCACCTAACTCTACAGGCAATGTAGCATGGCCAATTCACCTAACCCACACATTTTTGGACTGTAGGAGGAAACCGGAGCACCTGGAGGAAACCCATGCAGACACGGGGAGAATATGCAAACTCCATGCAGTCAGTCACCTGATGCGGGAATTGAATCTGGGACTCTGGCGCTGTGAGGCAGCAGTGCTAACCACATCTTCCCTACTTATGTCAATGTGATCCAGACTAATCAAACTTCTATCTCTAATCTCAACATTCATCATGTTCCGCTCCTCAGTGAACATTGATGCAAAGTAATCATTCAGAATTTCACCCATTCTCTCAGGTTCGGCACACAGCCTTCCTTCATTATCCTTTAGTGGACCAATCCTTTCTCTAGTTACCCACTTGCTTCTTAAATAAGAATAAAATGCTTTGGGATTCTCCATGTGATGTCATGAAATGGCTGGAGGTACTGGAAACTACAAAGGCAATGAGCCCTGATAACATTCTGGCGATAGTACTGAAGACGTGTGCTCCAGAACTTGCCACTCCCTTAGCCAAGCTCTTCCAGTACAGTTACAACACTGGTATCTCCCCGACAATGTACAAAATTGCTCAGGTATGCCACGTACTCAAAAAGGAGGACAAATCCAACCCAGGCAATTACCACCCAATCGCCAGTAAAGTGATGGAAGGGGTCAGCAACAGTGCTATCAAGCAGCACCTGCTCAGCAACAAGCTGCTCAGTGATGTCCAGTTTGGGTTTCGCCAGGATCACTCAGCTCCTGGTCTCATTACAGCTTTGGTTCAAACATGGACAATAGAGCTGAATTCCAGAGGTGAACAGAGAGTGACAGACCTTGGCATCAAGGCTGCATTTGACCAAATATGGCATCAAGGGGCCCTGGCAAAATGAATCAATGCGTATCAGGGGGCAAACACTCCGCTGGTTAGAGCCATACTGGCACAAAGGAAGATGGTTGTGGAGGGTCAGTCATCTCAGCTCCAGGACATCTCTGCAGGATGTCCTGGAGCTGTCCTAGGTAATGTTGTAGGCCAAACAATCTTCAGCTGCTTCATCAATGACCTTCCCTCTGTCATAAGGTCAGAAGTGGGGATGTTTGCCAATGATTGCACAGTGTTCAGCACCATTTGCGACTCCTCAGATACTGAAGCAGTCCCTGCTCAAATGCAACAAGATCTGGACAATATCCAGGCTTGGGCCGATAAATGCCAGACAATGACCATCACCAATAAGAGACATTCTAACCACTGCCCCTTGACATTCAATGGTATTACCATCACGGAATTCCCCACTATCAACATCCTTGCGATTACCATTGACCAGAAACTCAACTGGATTCACCACATAAGCATCCCTCTCTAAATTATGCATTCACCCTCCCATCCTCACAATTTTCAGCCCACCTCCAGTATTGCCCCCTCTGACAAAATTTGTATCCCCAAATGCTTGCACATCCTAGTTTGGTGCCTCCCCCTTGTTTGTGCAGTACCCTCTAATTTTGCAACCCTCAAAATTTGCATTCCCCCCAAATTTCACACCCCCCCATTTTTCTGTGAATGCTAAATTTTGCAGCCTTCACCACATTTTGCACACTCCTAGGTTTTGTAACCCTATCAAATTTTGAACCCTCCAAATATTTCTCCTCCAAAATATTGCTACATTTACAACACTCTCAACAAATTATGTAACCCTCCACAAAATACTCCCACTGATTTTGTAATCCACCCAGGTTTTGCAGCCTTTCCTCCAATTAAGGCCCTTCCCAAATGCTGGATCCACTGCAATTATGTAAACCCCCACAATTTGTGAGCCCCTAAAATTTGCAACCTCCAGAAATATTCTGCAAGCCCTCATGTTCCCCTATTCTCACGATGCCAAATTTTGCACCTCCCCAAATACTTGTGCCCTCCCCAGATTTCACAGCCTCAAAAATCATGAGCCTCCCACGCCCCCCTACAGCTCCCCACCTCCCCCCCCACCCGATCTCGCCCAGATATTGTCCTTTCCCCATTTATGTAGACCCACCTCACATTTTGTGCCACCACTGTCCTATTTTTGCCCCACTGAATATGTAATTCAGATTTTGGAATTCTCTGCCCAAGTGGGCTGTGGAAGCTTACATATTGAGTATGTGTAAAACAGCCAAAAATGGAGGCCTGATTAGATTAGATTCCCTACAGTGTGGAAACAGGCCCTTCAGCCCAACAAGTCCACACTGACCCTCCGAAGAGCAACCCACCCAGACCCATTCCCCTACATTCACCCTTGACTAATGCACCTAACACTGCGGGCAATTTAACATGACCAATTTACCTAACCTGCACATCTTTGGACTGTGGGAGGAAACTGGAGCACTCGGAGGAAACCCATGCAGACATGGGGAGAATGTGCAAACTCCACACAGACAGTCGCCTGAGGCTCGAATCGTAATTGGGACCCTGGCACTGTGAGGCAGCATAAGTCCCTTTTAAGTGGGAAATTTGCCTTCTGACAGCCCTCTGGTCCTCTCTCTTTCCTTGCTCCTCCATTTTCAGGAGAGCGAGGAGTGAGAAAGAGAGAAGACTGGGGTAAATTTCCCACTTTTAAGGGACTTGCTTCGAACGTAAGAGGCCTTCATTTGCAGTGTAGCAGTGAGAACCAGGAACTGAGTGGGAGCGGTTGAATTGTGCTCTGGAAGGGTGAGTGAACAGATATATTTGGGCAACAGTTGGAAGGAAAAAAGTTGGAAGGGCTATCGTCATGGGGGATTCAATTGTAAGGGGGGTAGATAGGAATAAGAAATAAGACTCCCGAATGATATGTTGCCTGCTAGGTGCATGGGTCAGGGATGTGTCAGATCAGTCGCAGGACATTCTGAAGGGGGAGGGTGAACAATCAGTTGTGACGGTGCATATAGGCACCAATGATATAGGTAAAAAATGGGATGAGGATCACAAGCAGAATTTAGGGAGTTAGGAGTCATGGTAAAAAGTAGGACTTCAGACGTAATAATCTCATGATTGCTATCAGTGCCATGCGTAACTCAGAGCAGAAATGAAAGAATAGGCAGGATGAATGCATGGCTTGATAGATGGTGCAGGAGAGAGGCGGTGCAGATTTTTGGGACACTGGGATTGGTTCTGGGGGAGGTGGGACTATTACAAATTGGATGGTCTACACCTTGACCGGACTGGAATCAATGTCCTTGGGGGTGCTTTTGCTAATGCTGTTGGGGAGGGTTTAAACTTAGGCCTTGGATTAGTACCTGGAAAAATGATGTTATTGCTATTATCGAGACTTGGTTGAGGGAAGGGGATGATTGACAACTAAATATGCCGGGATATCGATGCGTCAGCAACTGAGTAGTGGTGGTAGGAGATTTTAACTTTCCCAATATTGACTGGAATTCACTTAGTGTTATAGGTCCAGATGGAGTAGAATTTGTAAGCAGCATCCAGGAGGGTGTTCTAGAGCAGTATGTAAATAGTCCAACTTGGGAAGGGGCCATACTGGACCTGGTGTTGGGGAATGGACCTGGCCAGGTGGTTGAAGTTTCAGTAGGGGATTAGTTCGGGAATAGTGATCACAGTTCTGTAAATTTTAGAATATTCATGGACAAAGACAAGAGAGTTGCTAATGAAAGATTGCTAAATTGGGAGAAGGCCAACTATACCAAAGTTTGGCTGGAGAATGTAGATTAGGAGCAACTGTTTGAAGGTAAATCCATATTTGATATGTGGGAAGCTTTTAAAGAGAGGTTGATTAGAGTGCAGCTGAGATATGTTTTGGTGAAAATGATGGATAGAAATGGCAAGATTAGGGAACCATGGATCACAGGTAAAATGGTGAGACTAGCTAAGAGGAAGATTGAAGCATACATGAGGTCTAAGCAACTGAATACAAACAAGCTTTTGAAGAATATCGGGAATGTCGGACCAATCCGAAATGAGGAATTAAGAGGGCTAAAAGGGGTCATGAGATATCTTTAGCAAACAGGGTTAAGGAAAATCCCAAAGCCTTTTATTCATATATAAGGAGCAAGAGGATAACTAGAGAAAGGATTGGCCTATTCAGGGACATAGGATGAAAGTTATGCGTGGAGTCAGAGAAAGTGGGTGAGATTTGTGGAGTACTTTACATCGGTATTTACAAGAAGAGGGACCTGACAGATGTTGAGGTTCAGGATAGATGTTTGATTACCCTAGGTCAAGTTGGCATAAGGAGGGAGGAAGTGTTGGGTAATCTAACAGGCATTAAGGTGGACAAGTCCTCATAACTGGATGGAATCTATCCCAGGTTATTCAGGGAAGCAGGAGAGAAAATAGCTGAGGCCTTAACAAATATCTTTGAAGCATGCTTGAGCAAAGGTTAGGTCCCGGAGGACTGAAGAATTGCTAATGTCCTCCCCTTGTTTAAGGAGGTAGCAGGGTATTTATAATCCAGGTAATTATAGACCGGTGAGCCTGACCTCAATGGGAGGGAAGTTGCTGGAGAAGATACGGAAGGTGAGGATCTATTCCCATTTGGAAGAAGCGCTTATCAGTGATAGGCAACATGGTTTTTTGCAGGAAAGGTCATGTCTTACCAACTTAATACAATTCTTTGAGGAAGTAACAAAGTTGGTTCGTGAGGGAGGAGCTGCATTTGTCATATACATATAAGGCATTTAATAAGGTTCCCATGGTAAGATGAAGGGAGAAGGTGAGGTCGCATGGGGTCCAGGGTGTACTAGCTAGATGGTTAGAGAAATGGCTGAGCAACAGGAGACAGAGTATTAGTGGAAGGGAGTTTCTCAAAATGGAGACCTGTGCCTAGTGGCATTCCACAGGGATCCATGTTGTGGATGGATAGCTGGTCTGATAACCAAGTTTGTAGATGACACTAAGATTGGTGGAGGAGGAGATAGTGTGGAGTACTGTCAGAGAATACATCAGAATATAGATAGATAAGACCATAAGACATAGGAGTGGAAGTAAGGCCATTCGGCCCATCGAGTCCACTCCGCCATTCAATCATGGCTGATGCACATTTCAGCTCCACTTGCCAGCATTCTCCCCGTAGCCCTTAATTCCTCTAGACAACAAGAACCTATCAATCTCGGCCTTGAAGACATTTAGCGTCCCGGCTTCCACTGCACTCCGTGGCAATGAATTCCACAGGCCCACCACTCTCTGGCTGAAGAAATGTCTCCGCATTTCCGTTCTGAAATGACCCCCTCTAATTCTAAGGCTGTGTCCACGGGTCCTAGTCTCCTCGCCTAACAGAAACAATTTTCTAGCATCCACCTTTTCAAAGCCATGTATTATTTTGTACGTCTCTATTAGATCTCCCCTTAATCTTCTAAACTCCAACGAATACAATCCCAGTATCCTCAGCCGTTCCTCATATGCTAGACCTGTCATTCCAGGGATCATCCGTGTGAATCTCCGCTGGACACGTTCCAGTGCCAGTATGTCCTTCCTGAGGTGTGGGGACCAAAACTGGACACAGTACTCCAAATGGGGCCTAACCAGAGCTTTATAAAGTCTTAGTAGTACATCTCTGCTTTTATATTCCAACCCTCTTGAGATAAGAGACAACATTGCATTCGCTTTCTTAATCACAGACTCAACCTGCATGTTTACCTTTAGAGAATCCTCGACTAGCACTCCCAGATCCCTTTGTGCTTTGGCTTTATTAAGTTTCTCACCATTTAGAAAGTAGTCCATTCCTATATTCTTTTTGCCAAAGTGCAAGACCTCGCACTTGCTCACGTTAAATTCCATCAGCCATTTCCTGGACCACTCTCCCAACCTGTCTAGATCCTTCTGTAGCCTCCCCACTTCCTCAGTACTACCTGCCTGTCTACCTAACTTTGTATCATCGGCAAACTTCGCTAGAATGCCCCCGGTTCCCTCATCCAAATCATTAATATATAATGCGAACAGCTGTGGCCCCAGCACCGAACCCTGCGGGACACCGCTCGTCACCGGCTGCCATTCTGAAAAAGAACCTTTTATCCCAACTCTCTGCCTTCTGTTAGATAGCCAATCCTCAATCCATCCCAGCAGCTCACCTCGAACACCATGGGCCCTCACCTTGCTCAGCAGTCTCCCGTGTGGCACCTTATCAAAGGCCTTTTGAAAGTCCAGATAGACCACATCCACTGGGTTCCCCTGGTCTAACCTACTTGTTACCTCTTCAAAAAATTCCAACAGGAGATTGGAGATTTGGGCAGAGAAATGGAAGATGGGGTTCAATCCGGTAAATGCAAGGTGATGCATTTTTGGAAATTCCAGTTCAAGAACGAACTACTGTATATGGAAATGTCCTGGGGAAAATCGATGTACAGAAAGATCTGGGTGTTCAGGCCCATTTTTCCCTGAAGGTAGTAACGCAGGTCAAGAAGGTACACAGCATGCGTTCCTTCATTGAATTTTATTGAGTACAAGAGTCGGCAAGTCACGTGACAGTTGAGTAAGACTTTGGTTTGGCCACATTTGGAATACTGTGTACAATTCTTGTTGCCACATTACCAAAAGGATGTGGATGCTTTGGAGAGAGTGCAGAGGAGGTTCATGAGGATTTTGCCTGGTATGGAGGATGGTAGGTATGAAGAGAGGTTGAGTAGATTAGGATTATTTTCATTTGAAAAACAGAGATTGAGGGGGCACCTGATTGAGGTCAACAAAATCATGAGTTATAGACAGGTTGGATAGCAAGAAGGTTTTTCCCAGCGTGAGAGACTCATTATTAGGGGTCAAAAATTCAAAGTGAGGGGGAAAAAGTTTAAGGAAGATATGCGTGGAAAATTCTTTACACAGGGGGTGATGGGTACCTGGAATGCATTGCAGGCAGAGGTGGTTGAGGCAGGCTCAATAGCATCATTTGAGATGTACCTAGACAGATACATGAATGGGCCAGGGAGCAAAGGGATACAGACCCTTCGAAAATACGCAACAGGTTTAGATAGAGAATTGGTGGGCCAAAGGGCCTGTTCCTGTGCAATAATTCTCTTTGTTCTTTGACATTCAAGTGGATGATCAGTGATTGTATTCAATGTCTATCTCCTGCTTGGAATATAATGTTTAAGATTTGATCAGATTATTAGATGGTGTCATCCACAAATTTTGAAATACTCTTTTTCATTGACATATATTGTGAATCGCTGAGGTCCTATCACCAATCATTACAGTACCCCAGTCATTAATTATCACATAACATTGATCTGATTGATCCTCCCTGATTGACCATACAGGATAGCACATTAGCCTGATGTTCATAATTGACTGTGTGGAGATTCAATGAGCAATTATGACCCATTGTATTACTGAAGCATAGGAGCAGGCTATTCAGCTCATTGTGATCTTGCACATTGTTTGATGATAAACAATTATATCATGCCCTTGACTGAACCTTCCCAAATCACTGTTCCATGCAATGTATTCCAGATCTAATTACATAATGTGTGCAATTTCTTTCTCATCTCACATCACTTCTCTTGTAATGTTTTTAAATCTGCACTCAATGCTTTTACCAGGGTGAACAGTTTCTCATTTTCTGCATGGTAGAGACCGAGTTTTGAAAATATTTGTCGCTCAAGTTGATGTTCTATATGAGAGTTTGCTTGCTGTGCTGGAATGTTTGGTTTCAGATGTTTCATCTTTGTACAAGGTAACATCATCAGTGAGCCTCCGGTGAAGCACTGGAGTTAGGTCCCGCTTTCTATTTAAGTGTTTAGGTTTCTTTGGGTGATTGGTGATGTCGTTTCCGGTTCTTTTTCTCAAGGGGTGGTAAATAGGATTCAAGTCAATGTGTTTGTTGATAGAGTTCCGGTTGAATGCCTTACTTCTAGGAATTTTCGTGCATGTCTCTGCTTGGCTTGTCCTAGGATGGATGCGTTATCCCAGTCAAAGTGGTCTCCTTCCTCAAGGTTACCAGTGATAGTGGGTCATGTTGTTTTGTAGCTAGTTGATGTTCATGTATCCTGATGGTTAGTTTTCTGCCTGTTTGTCCAACGTACGTATTTTGCAAAATGCCATTCGTTTTGCTTGTTGTCTGTACAGGGTCTTTCAAGTTCATTACTTGCTGTTTTAATGTGTTGCTGGGTTTGTGGGCTACCATTATGCCAAGAGGTCTGTGTAGTCTGGCAGTCATTTCAGAGATGTCTAGAGTTTCTGGGCGTGCTTTGTTGTCTTATCTGGGTTTGTTGTTGAGAAATCAGCAGACTGTGTTTATTGGGTATTTTTTACTTGAAAACGCTGTAGAGGTGATCTTCTTCTGCTCTTCAGTGTTCCTCGGTGCTGCAGTGTGTGGTGGCTCATTGAAATAATGTCTAATGCAGTTTTGTTTGTGAATGTTGGGATGATTGCTTCTGTAGTTGAGTATTTGGTCAGTATGTGTTGTTTTTCTGCTGATTTGAAGTTTCCCACTGACTGTTTGCTGTACTGTGACATCTAGGAATGGCAGCTTGTTGTTGTTTTCCTCCTCTTTCATGAATTTTATGCCAATAAGGATATTGTGATGATCTTGAAGGTTTCCTCTAATTTGTTTTGTTTAGTGATGACAAAGGTATCATGCAGCAGGCACACCCAAAGTTTGGGTTGGATGGTTGGGAGGGCTGTCTGTTCAAGTCTCTGCATTACTGCTTCTGCTAGGAACCCTGATATTGGTGATCTCACAGAGGTTCCATTGATTTGTTTGTAGGTCTTGCTTTGAAAGTGAAGTGGATGGTGAGACTAGTTTGACAATGCTGTATTTGCTGATGAAATCGGTAGTATCTGGAGTGTGTGTCTTTGGTTTTTCTATAAGTGTAGTCAGTGTTTCTTTGGCTAGGTTAATGTTGATGGATGTGAGCAGGGCTGTTACTTCAAAGGAGACCATTATTTCATCCTCTTCTATCTTAGTGTCTTTGATCGTGTTCAGGAATTCTGTGGTGTGGTGTGAGTCCTCTACTAAGTATTTTAGTCTTTTGTGGAGTTTCTTGGCTATGTCATCAACATCATGTTGATGTTTCAGGTAGTGAGGGGGGCACTTGGTTTGTGAATTTTGAGTAGTCCATAAAAGCATGGTGTGTTGGATCCGTCTGGTTTCATGTTTTGGAAGTCTGTCTTGTTTAATTCTCCTGATTTCTTAAGTTTTGTGAGTAAGACGGTGATTCGGTTCTCTAACCTTGTGGTCGAGTCTATCGCCACCTATCAGTAAGGGTCGGTATCTGCAGGCAGTGCGTTCACTTTCTCGTAGTAGTCTGATTTGTTTGAAATGACTGTCAAGTATCCTTTATCTGCAGGTAGGATGACGATGTTGTCGTCTTTTTTGTGTCCTTCTAGTGCTTTCCTTTCTTGTGTATTGATTGTATTTCCTTCCTACTGTCTGTCTGATGGTTTGCTGGGTTTCCTCTGTGAGTTTGTTGTCTTTCAGTGATGATTCTAATGCTGCTAAGAAATCCTTTTTGTTCACGTCTCTGAAGTTATAATTTAATCTTCTTCTGAAGACAGTTTTTTCAGTGTGTTTGGTGTCAGTCTAATAAGTTTGTTTATCCAGGCTTCTGTATTGTTCTTTTGTGTGAGTTTGTCTGGCTTTTTCTGCAGGTCTAGATTTTTCGTTTTCTGTGTTTGCCACTGTCTAATGCATCTGGTTCATTATATTGTGTCTGTCCATTCATGGTCTGTCACGTTAGTGAATAAAGATTTTGGTTGTATTTACGGAGTCGGTTGTGGGCATCATTAATCATTTCTCTAAGAATTCTGCAGCAGTTTTCTTTTCAGACCCTTCATGATTTTGAAAACTTCTTTTAAATCTTCTCTCAGTCCTCTGCAATCTAATTTTATGGCTGAGGTTTCTCACTGCCGGAGCCATTCATATAAAGGCAGTTTCTCCACCCTCCTAGCATCCCCTTCACTCTTTCTCTCCAGCCAAAACTAAATTAAACCTGGAATTGTCTCTTGGTCCATTCTGATTCATGAGATTCTTCATGCTGATGAATTAACTCCAATTAAGTTTTGGAAAGAATTAAGCAATGTTTCCAATTCCTGTACCAAGCTTCATTCCTGAGCTGCTGCCTCTGTCCCTCTCCGTTGTAACTCATTGAGATTTATGTTAAAATGTGTGGTGCTGGCAAAGCACAGCAGCTCAGGTAGCGTCCAAGGAGCAGGAGAGTCAACATTTCGGGCATAATTCCTGATGAAGAGCTAATGCCTGAAATGTTGACTCTCCTGCTCCTCAGATGCTGTCTGACCTGCTCTGCTTTGCCAGCACCACAGTTTTTGACTCTGACTTTCCAGCACCTGCACTCCTCACTTTATCCCACTCACTGAGATTCAGTCAGGCTGTTCACAACTTGGTCAAGCATATGCTGCTGGAAAACCACAGCAGGTCAGGCAGCATCCAAGGAGCAGGAGAATCGGCTTTTCGGGCATAAACCCTTCATCAGGAATTGATCACAACTTGGTGTGGCATTTGATTCTGAGAGGAGTGTCTGATCTCATATCTGTGTCAGCACTAAGAACGTCTGTATCCACCTCTTAAATCTCTTTTGAGTCTGTCTCCATCTCCGTGTAGCTGCTGCTGGAACACATATGCATCCTTTTTTTACACCTCGGCTCGATACTAGTAGTTCTCCTATAACGCAATGATTGCATTATTGTACGACCTTGCATTATATAAAAATCTCATTTTAGAAACAGCGCTTAAAGTGTTGGCAATGTCATTGCATTACAAACAACACATGTTCTAAAATTTATGCTTTAGAAACAATGTCCATAGTTCGTCAACTGCATAACAGTGAATTCATGTCAACGAAACACGACTTTGTACATTTGGCTATAATGCATGTTTCATGAACATGCTAGAACACATTTGATGAATTGGCGACACTGTTTTAAAGTATATTTTGATTGTAACATGATTCCAGCCCCATTAGTTTAAACGGTGCTGCTGTTACGTGATTTTCTTATAACATGGGATTGCACAAGAAGGGAACTGCCATATTATAGCAGAACTCACTGTACTTCAATGCTGGGAGAAAGTGAGGACTGCAGATGCTGGATATCAGATTCGAGAGTATGGTGCTAGAAAAGCACAGCAGGTCAGGCAGCATCTGAGGAGCAGAAGAATCAACGTTTCAGACATAAGCCCTTCATCAGGCCTGATGACAAAGTGCTTAAGCCCAAAACGTCGATTCTCCTCCTGTCTGACCTGCTATGCTTTTCCAGCACCACTCTGTCTTGATACCATGTCATGTGAGCACAATGCAAGAACTTGTTTTACCTTCTTCCTCTGAAGTGTCATAGAGCCATAGTCATGGAGTCAGAGATGTACAGCACGGAACCAGACCCTTCGGTCCAACCTGTCCATGCTGACCAAATATCCCAACTGCCAGCACCTGGCCCATACCTCTTCAAATGCTTCCTATTCAGATAACCATCCAAATGCCTCTTAAATGTTACAATTGTACCAGCCTCCACCACTTCCTCTGGCAGCTCATTCCATACACTTACCACCCTCTGTGAAAAAGTTGCCCCGTATGTCTCTTTTATATCTTTCCCCTCTCACCCTAAACCTATGCCCTCTAGTTCTGGACTCCCCAACCCCAGGGAAAAAAAACTTCATCTATTTACCCTATGCGGAGAAAATGAGGACTGCAGATGCTGGAGAACAGAGCTGAAAATGTGTTGCTGGAAAAGCACAGGTCAGGCAGCATCCAAGAAGCAGGAGAATCGACGTTTTGGGCATGAGCCCTTCTTCAGGGTAGCCATTCCTGATGAAGGGCTCATGCCCAAAATGTCGATTCTCCTGCTCCTTGGATGCTGCCTGACCTGCTGCGCTTTTCCAGCAACACATTTTCAGCTATTTACCCTATGCCCCTCATAAGTTTGTAAACCACAAACGATTCAGGAAAACATCCCCGCCTGTTCAACCTCTCCCTATAGCTTAAATCCTCCAACTCTGGTAAACTCCTTGTAAATCTTTTCTGAACCCTTTCAAGTTTCACAACATCTTTCAAATAGAAAGGAGATCAGAATTGCACGCAATATTCCAACAGTGGCCTAACCAATTGGGGTGGCACAGTGGCACAGCACCAGGGACCCAGGTTCAATTCCTGCCTCGGGCGACTGCGTGGAGTTTGCACATTCTCCCCGTGTCTGCGTGGATTTCCTCCAGGTGCTCCAGTTTCCTCCCACAATCCAAAGATGTTTGGGTCAGGTGAATTGGCTATGCTAAATTGCCCATAGTGTTAGGTACATCAGTTAGGGTTAAATATTGGATGGGGGGGGGGGGGGGGGGGGGGGGGGTGGGTTACTCTTCGGAGGGTTGGTGTGGACTTGTTGGGCTGAAGGGCTTGTTTCTATACTGTAAGGAACCTAATCAACGTCCTGTACAGCCGCAACATGACCTGTATTCAATACTCTTACCAATAAAAGAAAGCATATCTTCTTCACTATCCCAAGGAACTATGAAGCTGCACTCCAAGGTCTCTTTGTTCAGTAACACTCCCTAGGACCTTACCATTAAGTGTATAAGTCCTGCTAAGATTTGCTTTCCCAAAATGCAGCACCTCGCATTTATCTAAATTAAACTCCACCTACCACTTCTCAGCCCATTGGCCCATCTGGTCCAGATCCTGTTGTAGCTGTTCGCTAGGTAAAAACAATGACTGCAGATGCTGGCAACCAGATTTTGGATTAGTGGCGCTGGAAGAGCACAGCAGTTCAGGCAGCATCCGAGGAGCTTCGAAATCTGCCTGGTGACAGTATGGACCGGTGAGGGAGAAGGTTCACTCTGTCCTCATGCAGAACAAAACTGACTGGAAAGGAGGTATTCATCTCAAAGACTGCCTCTGTCATGTATGAGATGGGGGAAACCAACACAATGAGCGTAAAAGATTTCCAAGAATGTTTCGTTAGAATTGCGAAAGAATGATCCAGGTGCAGATTCCATGAGTTGAAGTGTCTTTCTCAATGCTGTAGATCTCTCTGACTCTCTAATTAGCCTCCTCCTGAGACTGCACACCCGCCCCAGTCACCCTCCTACCTCCCCCGCATAGGAACAGGAGCCAGCTCTGCTTTTCAATATGATGAAGAATGATTGTGCTGCTCAGTCCCCTGTTCCTGCTTTTATTCCAGCCAAGCTGTTCCAGGGCTACAAAACTTACACTGACACTACAAGTTAAAAAAAAGTTCCCAGCCCCAGTGTGTCCTCAAAAGGCAGGACAACTCCATTTCTGCCAATTATCATACTATTAATTTTCTCTCCATTGACAGCAAAGTGATGGAAGTGGCAACAACAACACTATTGACTAGGCAAAAAGTGAGGACGACAGATGCTGGAAGCCAGAGAGCAGACCAAAGGGGTGGCCATGGGTACCCATATGGACCCCAGCTATGCCTGTCTCTTTGTCAGCTACGGAGAACAGTCCGTCTTCCGTAATTACACTGGCACCACTCCCCATCTCTTCCTCCGCTACATTGATGACTGCATCGGCGCCACCTCATGCTCCTGCGAGGAGGTTCAGCAGTTCATCAACTTCACTAACACGTTCCACCCCGACCTTAAATTTACCTGGACCGTCTCTGACACCTCCCTCCCCTTCCTGGACCTCTCCATCTCCATTAATGACGACCGACTTGACACTGACATTTTTTTACAAACCCACCAACTCCCACAGCTATCTGGATTACACCTCTTCCCACCCTACCTCCTGCACAAATGCCATCCCGTATTCCCAATTCCTCCGCCTCCGCCGTATCTGCTCCCAGGAGGACCAGTTCCACCACAGAACACACTCCTTCTTTAGAGACCGTAATTTCCCTTCCCACATGGTTGAAGACGCCCTCCAATGCGTCTCATCCACATCCCGCACCTTCGCCCTCAAACCCCACCCCTCCAACAGAACCCCCCGGTCCTCACTTTCCACCTTACCAACCACATTAACCGCATCATCCATTGACATTTCCGCCACCTCCAAATGGACCCTGATCACCTGCTGAACCTGAGTGTTAGCTTTTTGCCTTTCAAGCACAAGGATCTACAATCCACTGAGATGCAGCTTTCTGCAATGTTTTATGTGATGATGTTGCTCCTTTAACAAGGTTATGATATCTTTTTTTCAGAGATATTATAAAAGCAACAATTCTAAAAAGTCTGGCTTCGATTGGTTTTAGGGCCAATTCGACTAAAGCTAACACTTACTGCCTCAGGCTTTTAATTTTGTAAAAAAATAACACTTGTACATCAAAAGGGGAGTGGCTAGATCTCCCAACTCAGCTTTTCTCTTGTTTGATTTGGTTTTTTGGCAGTCTGGCTATTCACTGAAAACAGTCAGGCAGTTTGAGGCCGCTGATCCAAGGAAAAACTACATAGAAGAGAGTGTTCCATGCTGCCGTCTCTCTCTCTCTCTCTCTCTGACATCTCTCCGGTAAGACCTGTATTTAATTTTACCTTTTTGCCAGGGGTTTTTGTGGGGATTGTTGCAAGTATTTGGAACAGCATTATTAAGTTGGGATGATCTGTTGGGTTCTCAGACAGGTGAAGCTATTGGGTAAAGTTTGCTTTATGCCACTTTGCTCTTACAAGTGACTTGCATTAGTACCTGTTTTCACTAACCAAAAGAAATCCAAAGAGGATTTTTGGTTTTTTGAGAAAAGATGAAATTTTACCTATATAAAGTAATGCTGCTTTGCTTTACGCCATTTCGGCTTACAAAAGATTTCATAGGAACGCTCTATTTTCTGTTCACTTTCTGTTCTCTACTTACTGTATTCTGTTCACTTTTGTTTGTATTTCATTCGGTAGTCTTTTAAATAAATTCTGTTTTGTTTAAAACTACGTGGTTTGACCAGCTGCATCTCTCCTGCAAAATCCATGTTACACCTGCTTAAAACAACTGCAAAGTTAGAGTTTGGGCTACTTTGCCTGGTCCATAATATTTTCCACAGTTAAATAATATTCACCTCTTGTAATCTTGGATTTCACAGCAAGTCCCTCCCCATATTCAGTGCAGGTGTACAGTGTGAGATCACTGGTGGGCAGAGAGTTGGAATGACCACCTGAACCCAGTGCACAAACCTCAATTTTTCTCACACTATATTTCAAATGCTGAGTTTTTGTCTACTTGGATAACCTGTCTCTGTCCCTTTGTAGTTTTGTGTGCCATCCTCACTACTTGCCTCCCATCTATTTTCTGTCATTTACAAACTTAGTGACAGTCATGTATGTATGTATTGTAAATAATTGTGCCCCCACTATTGATCCATGAGTTACTATTTTCCATCAGGAAAATGGTCTCTTTATCTCAACTCACGGTCTTCAATTCATTACCCAGTACTCGATCAATATATACTTGCAATAGGGTGGGTTGTTGGGTTGAAGATGGTGGTGAATGAGAGAGCATTTTATCAATCAGCACCTCAACCATAACTCCCAAACCAACCACTTCTAACATGGGGTGTACGTGAACTACCTTGATGCTCCCTCCAAGTCACACAATGTCCTGTTATTCAGTGCTGAATGCATAGAAATTTCATTCAATTCAATCCAGAACTAGGGAACTTAGTCTGATAATTAGGGCTAGACTATTCAGGAATGATACTGGATTAGTGGTGCTGGAAGATCACAGCAGTTCAGGCAGCATCCAACGAGCAGCAAAATTGGCATTTCGGACTTTTGCCCAAAATGTCGATTTCGCTGCTTGTTGGATGCTGCCTGAACTGCTGTGTTCTTCCAGCACCACTAATCCAGTATTTGTTTTCCAGCATCTGCAGTCATTGTTTTTACCTCTATTCAGGAATGATGTTTGAAAGCAATTCTGTGCACCAAAGGAGATAGTGGTTCCAAAATGGCAGTTGATGCTCAATCACTCAGTTGTTAGTTTTAAATCTCAGATAGATAAACTCCTGTTGAGCAAAGATATTCTGGGATATGGGCCACACCCAGGTTTATGTAGTTAGGCCACAGATTTCATTCAATGGTGGAACAGCTGAATGGCTTGCTCCTGATCCTTTGTTCACTGAAAGCTACTGACTTCAGTCTCTACTACAAACATCCTCGCTCCAACTGCATCACTCACTCTGGTAACTGAATCAGGCTCTTCACAACATTGCTGAAATATCAGACTTGGAGATCAGCTTTCAACCATAGATCAGAGCCAAAGAGTGTGGTGCTGGAAAAGCACAGCTGGTCAGGCAATATCTGAGAAGCTGGAGACTCAACGTTTTGAGTATAAGCCCTTCATCACAGATCATCTATTGTGTCAATTGCTCTCGATGTGGTCTCCTCTATATTGGGGAGACAAGACACCAACTCGCGGACGATTCAGATAACATCTCCAGGATGCACGCACTGAGCAACCCCACTGCCCTGCTCCCCACCCCACCCCCAATTCTGCTAAGGACATTCAAGTCCTGGGCCTCTTCCACTGCCAATTCCTAGCTACCCAAAACCTGGAAGAAGAATGCCTCAACTTCCGCCTTAGGACATTCCAACAACATGGAATCAATACTGATTTCACCAGTTTCCTTATCTCCACTCCCCTCATCTTATCCAAGAGCCAACACTCCAACTTGGCACTGCCCTCTTGAACTGTCCTACCTGTCCATCTTCCTTCCCACCTATCTGCTGAACGATCACCATCACTCCCCACCTTCCTCTACTTATTGTACTCCAAGCTACCCTCCCCCAGCCCCACCCCCCACCTCCCATTTATTTCTCAGCCCCCTTAAGCAGCCCCCACATTCCTGATGAAGACCTTATGCTCAAATCATCGACTCTCCTGCTCTTCCGATGCTGCCTGTGATTTTGCAGTGTTGCAGTGTCACACATTTTGACTCTGATCTTCAGCATCTGCAGTCCTCACTTTCTCCTACTATCAGCGATTTGTTTGTTCAGTGTTTGGAGATGAGGTGTTTGGAGGTATAGGAAAATCTCTGCAGGATGTAGAAGGATCCTCTGGGGTCTTGAACGGAGGCAAGGGGGGAGGTGTGGGCAGAGGTTTCACACTTCTTGCAGTGGCAAGGTGCCAGGAATTGAGGGTGGGTTGGTGGGAAGCGTAGACCTATTGAGGGAGTCGCAGAAGGATGGTCTCTGCAGAATGCTGAAAGGGGTGGGGAGGTGATATGAAGGTGTGGGTGTACTTTAAGACAGTTACAAGCAGCAGAACTACCAGACAGAGCACCAAGTGTTCTCAATAAGGCAACAATGTATGGAACACTTGGTCGAACAACTCAATTAGTTTGTTGCCTGGAGACAAATATCTCTGGTGGTGGGGTCTGACTGTAGGCAGCAGAAATAGCAGAGGATGATACATTGTATGTGGAGGTTGGTGAGGTGAAAAGTCAGGACTGGGGGGTTCTGTTGCAGTTGGAGGAATGGAGTTCAAGGGCGGAGGTGCAGGAAGTGGAGGAGATGCGCTGGAAGGCATTGTCGATCACATGGGAGGGGAAATTGTGGATCTTGAAGAAGAAGTCCATGTGGCATGTTCTGGAGTGGAATTGATCCTCCTGGGAGCAGATGCGGCCGAGGAATTGGGAGTATGGGACAGCATTTTTACAAGGGGGGGGGGGGGGGGAGAAAGGTGGTGGATGGTGTAATCCAGGTAGCTGTGGGAGTCAGTGGATTTGAAATAGATGTCCCTGTTGAGTTGGTCGCCGGAACTGGTGATGGAGAGGTCCAGGAATGGGAGGGAGGTGTCCAAGATAGTCCGGGTGAACTTGAGGTCAGAGTGGAAAGTTTTTGTGAGGTTGATGAACTGTACAAACTCCTTATGGGAGCACAAGGTGGTGCCAATACAGTTATCCATGTAGTGGTCGAAAAGGTAGGAAATGATTCCAGTGCAACTGCAGAAGATGGACTGTTCCATGTACTCGACGAAGAGGCAGGCATAGCTGGGGCCCATGCGGGTGCCCATTGCGACCCTTTTGGTCTGAAATAAGTGGGAGGATTGGAAGGAGAAATTGAGTGTGAGGACCAGTTCAGCCAATCGAATGAGTGTGTTGGTGGAAGGGAACTGTTTGGGTCGACGTGAGTAGAAGAAACAGAGGACTTGGAGGCCTTCGTCATGGCCGATGGACGTATACAGGGCATCATGGCAAATGGATGTGTACAGGGTTAGTGATGACTGTGATTTGGCAGACAGGTGAACATTTTTTTACAGTCTGTAACAGAATTGAATTTGCTTATTGAAGCAAATTCCCAAATTTATTCCCCATCTCACAGAGTGACTGGGACTGACTTGGTTGCTTAAACGTGTGAGCAACAGCACGAAAATACTAACTGAATCTTGAATCTCAAAGCAAGTGCTGAAAATGGATAATCATGTTCTGAAGGATTAACGGCTGAAAATTGGAAAATGTAGTTGAGGAAAGTTAGGAGGTTTTGTAGGAACAAGAGAGACTCATGATTGGTGTGTTGCTTGCCAGATGCCAGGATTCGTGATGTCTCTGATTGTGTTTTTGGGATCCTTGAAGGGGAGGCAGAGGAGCCCCAAGTCATGGTTCATGTAGGCACCAACAACATAGGTAGGATTAGAGCTAGAACAAACAGAGTTGTTATCTCTGGTTTGTTTGCCCATGCCACGTGCTAGTGAAGCAAGGAACTGGGAGAGAGCAGAGCTGAACACGTGACTGCAGGCATGGTGCAAGAGGGAGGGTTTTGGATTCTTGGATAATTGGTGCTCTTTCTGGGGAAGGTGGGACCTCTACAAACAGGAAGGTCTCCACCTGAACCAGAGAGGTACCAAGATCCTGGGGAGTAAATTTGCTAATGCCTTTCAGGGGTTTTAAACAAATGCAGCAGGGGACGGGGAACCTGAATAGTCATTCCAATGTACAGGAAGTTGAGGGTAGTGAGGTCAGGGATAGGTTTACAAGATTGCGAGAGAGCACTGGCAATCAGGATGTTGGTTTGAGATGTGTTTACTTCAATGCCAGGGGCATCGGAAGAAGGTGTGTGAACTTGCAGTTTGGTTTGGTACGTGGGATTTCGATGTTGTGGCCATTTCAGAGACATGGCTAGAGGAGGGCCAGGAATGGTTGTTACAAATTCTGGGATTTAGATGTTTCAGCAAGAGCAGAGAAGATAGTTAAAGAGGCAGGAGTGTGGCATTGTTAATCAACGTTAGTATCCCAGTAGCTGAGATAATGTTTGAAGACTCATCAACTGAGGTAGTTTGAGCTGAGTTTAGAAACAGGCAAGGTCACTCTGTTGGGAGTTTTCTATAAGCCTCTGATTTGTTCCAGGAATGTAGGGGAAAGGAGAGCAAGATGATTCTCTGTAGGAACGAGAATAACAGGGTAGTTGTTATGGGGGACTTTAACTTTGCAATATTTACTGGAAATACTATAGTTCAAGTAGTTTAGATGGGTCAGTTTTTGTTCAATGTGTGCAGCAGGGCTTTCTGACTCAGAATGTAGACAGATCAACAAGGGGGTGAGGCCATATTGGACTTAGTACTGGGGAATGAACGCAGCCAGGTGTTAGATTTAGACGTAGATGAGCACTTTGGTGATAGTGACCATAATTTGGTTATGTTTACAAATAGCAATGGGTAGGGATAGGTATATATTGTAGGGAAAGAGATATAACTGGGGGAAAGGCAATTATGATGCAATTAGGCAAAATTTAGGACACATAGGTTGGGAAAGGAAACTGCAGGGAATGGACACTCTTGAAATGTGGAGCTTATTCAAGGAACAGCTACTGCAGATCTTTGATGGACGTCAGAGTGCATCTGGGAAAATTAACAAACAGTGAATTTCACAATTAATCTTGGAGGAACCGGATTGGGCAAAGTTTACAACACAGATTTGGATAAGTTAATTGTTGTTTTAAGTTTGTCCAAGGGAAAGGCTGTATTAGTGAATACAGTGGGTTCTTTCTTGATTATATGTTTTTGGAGATAAGTCTCTTGATTAAACTTAAAATATAAGCCATAGCTCTTAATTTAACCGAGTGCAGTTTTGCAGAGGAGTAAGACGGTGTTATTTTCTGGGTCTGTAGATTGAGAAGGAGCAAAAATGGCCTTTGCAGTGATATGTCAGATGTGGGAGTTTAAAGAGAGTTTAAGGGTTACTGTGGATTATATCTGCTATAAATGCTGTTGGATGCGAATCTTATCAGATCGAGTGGATCGGTTGGAGAGACAGATAGAAGCGATGAGGAATTTGCAACAGCAACAGTATGTGATGGATGGCAGTTATAGGAAGGGGAGAAGTCTCAGATACAGTCACATAGATGGGTTAACTCCAGCAAGGGCAAGAGAGGTAGGCACCTAGGGCAGGAGTCTTTTATGGATGTATCCATTTCGAACAGGTATGCTGTTTTGGAAAATGTAGGGGGTGATGGATCCTCAGGGGAACGTAACACGAACAGTCAAGTTTCTGGTATTGAGACTGGCTCTAATGCAATGAGGGGTACGTCGACTTCCAAGAGATCAATTGTGTTAGGGTATTCTGTAGTTTGAGGTACACACAAGTGTTTCTGTGGCCAGCAGAGAAAAAGCAGAATGGTGTGTTGTTTCCATGGTGCCAGGATCAAGTACATCTCAGAGAGGGTGCAGAATGTTCTCACAGGGGAGAGGGGCCAGCAAGAGGTCATTGTCCACATTGGAACCAACAATATAGGAAGGGAAAAGGTTGAAATTCTGAAGGAACATTACAGAGAGTTCGGCAGAAATTTAAAAAGGAGGTCCTCAGGGGTAGTAATATCTGGATTACTCCCAGTACTACAAGCTGGTGAGGGCAGGAATAGGAGGATAAAGCAGATGAATGAATGGCTGAGGACCTGGTGTATGGGAGAAGGGTTCATATTTTTGGATCATTGGAATCTCTTTTGGGGTAGAAGTGACTTGTACAAGAAGGACGGATTGCACCTAAATTGGAAGGGGACGAATATACTGGCAGGGAAATTTGCTAGAACTGCTTGGGAGGATTTAAACTAGTAAGTGGGGGGGTTGGGATGCAGGGAGATAGTGAGGAAAGAGATCAATCTGAGACTGATACAGTTGAGAACAGAAGTGAATCAAACAGTTAGGGCAGGGACAAGGTAGGACTAATAAATTAAACTGCATTTATTTCAATGCAAGGGGCCTAACAGGGAAGGCAGATGAACTCAGGGCATGGTTAAGAACATGGGACTGTGATATCATAGCAATCACAGAAACATGGTTCAGGGATGGCAGCTTAATGTTCCAGGATACAAATGCTACAGGAAGGATAGAAAGGAAGGCACGAAAGGAGGGGGAGTAGCATTTTTGATAAGGGATAGCATTACAGCTGTGCTGAGGGAGGATGTTCCCGAAAATACATCCAGGGAAGTTATTTGGGTGGAACTGAGAAATAAGAAAGGGATGATCACCTTATTGGGATTGTATTATAGACTCCCTAATAGTCAAAGGAAAATTGAGAAACAAACTTGTAAGAAGATCTCAGCTATCTGTAAGAATAATAGGGTAGTTATGGTAGAGGATTTTAACTTTCCAAACATCGACTTGGACTGCCATAGTATTAAAGGTTTAGATGGAGAGAAATTTCTTAAGTGTGTACAAGACAATTTTCTGATTCTGTTTGTGGATGTACCTACTAGAAGGTGCAAAACTTGACTTACTCTTGGGAAATATGGCAGGGAAGGTGACTGAGGTGTCAGTGGGGGAGGACATTGGGACCAGTGACCATAATTCTATTTGTTTTAAAACATTGATGGAAAAGGATAGTCCAGATCTAAAAGTTGAAGTTCTAAATTGGAGAAAGGCCAATTTTGACGGTATTAGGCAAGAACTTTCGAAAGCGGATTGGGGGCAGATGTTTGCAGGTAAAGGGATGGCTGAAAAATGGGAAGCCTTCAGAAATGACATAACAAGAATCCAGAGAAAGTATATTCCTGTCAGGATGAAAGGGAAGGCTGGTAGATGTAGGGAATGCTGGATGACTAAAATAATTAAGGGTTTGGCTACGGAAAAGAAGGAAGCATATGTCAGGTATAGACAGGATAGATCAAGAGAATCCTGAGAAGAGTATAAAGGAAGATTATACATCTACCAGCCTTCCCTTTCATCCTGACAGGAATATACTTTCTCTGGATTCTTGTTATGTCATTTCTGAAGGCTTCCCATTTTCCAGCCATCCCTTTACCTGCAAACATCTGCCCCCAATCCGCTTTCGAAAGATCTTGCCTAATACCGTCAAAATTGGCCTTTCTCCAATTTAGAACTTCAACTTTTAGATCTGGACTATCCTTTTCCATCAATGTTTTAAAACAAATAGAATTATGGTCACTGGTCCCAAAGAGGGAAATCAGGAGGGCAAAAAGGGGACATGAGATAGTTTTGGCAAATAGAATGAAGGAGAATCCAAAGGGTTTTTACAAATACATTAAGGACAAAAGGGTAACTAGGGAGAGAACAGGGCCCCTCAAAGATAAGCAAGGCGGCCTTTGTGTGGAGCCACAGAAAATGGGGGAGATACTAAATGAATATTTTGCATCAGTATTTACTGTGGAAAAGGATATGGAAGATATAGACTATAGGGAAATAGATGGTGATATGTTGCAAAATGTCCAGATTACAGAGGAGGAAGTGCTGGATGTCTTGAAACGGGTAAAGGTGGATAAATCCACAGGACCTGATCAGGTGTACCCGAGAACTCTGTGGGAAGCTAGAGAAGTGATTGCTGGGCCTCTTGCTGAGATATTTGTATCATCGATAGTCACAGGTGAGGTGCCGGAAGACTGGAGATTAGCAAACATGGTGCCACTGTTTAAAAAGGGTGGTAAAGACAAGCCAGGGAACTATAGACCGGTGAGCCTGACCTCAGTGGTGGGCAAGTTGTTGGAGGGAATCCTGAGGGACAGGATGTACATGTATTTGGAAAGGCAAGGACTGATTAGGGATAGTGAACATGGCTTTGTGCGTGGGAAATCATGTCTCACAAACTTCATTGAGTTTTTTGAAGAAGTAACAAAGCAGATTGATGAGGGCAGAGCAGTAGATGTGATCTATATGGACTTCAGTAAGGCATTCGACAGGGTTCCCCATAGGAGACTGATTAGCAAGGTTAGATCTCATGGAATACAGGGATAGCTAGCCATTTGGATACAGAACTGGCTTAAAGGTAGAAGACAGAGTGTGATGGTTGAGGGTTGTTTTTCAGACTGGAGGCCTGTGACCAGTGGAGTGCCACAAGGATCGGTGTTGGGTTATTTTTTGTCATTTACATAAATGATTTGGATGCGAGCATAAGAGGTACAGTTAGTAAGTTTGCAGATGACACCAAAATTGGAGGTGTAGTGGACAGCGAAGAAGGTTACCTCAGATTACAACAGGATCTTGACCAGATGGGCCAATGGGCTGAGGAGTGGAAGATGGAGTTTAATTCAGATAAATTCAAGGTGCTGCATTTTGGGAAAGCAAATCTTAGCAGGACTTATACACTTAATGGTAAGGTCCTAGGGAGTGTTGCTGAACAAAGAGACCTTAGAATGCAGGTTCATAGCTACTTGAAAGAGGAATCGCAGGTCGATAGGATAGTGAAGGCGGCGTTTGGTACGCTTTCCTTTATTGGCAAGAGTTGGTCATGTTGCGGCTGTGCAGGACATTGGTTAGGCCACTGTTGGAATATTGCTTGCAATTCTGGTCTCCTTTCTATCGGAAAGATGTTGTGAAACTTGAAAGGGTTCAGAAAAGATTTACAAGGATTTTGCCAGAATTGGAGGATTTGAGCTATGGGGAGAGGCTGAACAGGCTGGAGCTGTTTTACCTGGAGCGCCGGAGGCTGAGAGGTGACCTTATAGAGGCTTACAAAATTATGAGGGGCATGGATAGGATAAATAGACAAAGTCTTTTCCCTGGGATCGGGGAGTCCAGAACTAGAGGGCATAGGTTTAGGGTGAGAGGGGAAAGATATAAAAGAGACCTAAGGGGCAACTTTTTCACGCAGAGAGTGGTATGTGTATGGAATGAGCTTCCAGAGGGTGTGGTGGAGGCTGGTACAATTGCAACATTTAAGAGACATTTGGATGGGTATGTGAATAGGAAGGGTTTGGAGGGATATGGACCGGGTGCTGGCAGGTGGGACTAGATTGGGTTGGGATATCTGGTCAGCATGGACAGGTTGGACCTAAGGGTCTGTTTCCATGCTGTACATCTGTATGACTCTATAAGTGTATACCAATCGGGCAGGGAGGAAGTTGTCGAGAGAGGGAGCCATGGTTTACTAAAGAAGTTGAAGATCTTGTCAAGTTGAAGAGGATTCTTATGTCAGGATTAAGTGTGAAGGCTCAGTTTGCGGGCTTGAGAGTTGTAGGTTAGCCAGAAAAGATATAAAGAGAGGGCTAAAAAGAACTAGGAGGGGACATGAGAAGTTGTTGGTGAATAGAATCAAGGAAAACCTGAAGGCCTTTTATAGGTATATCAGGAATAAAATAATAACAAGAGTAAGATTAAGGCCAATGGAAGATAGTAATGGAAAGTTGTGTGGGATCTGGGGAAGTGCTTAATGAATATTTTTCATCAGTATTCACATTGGATTGTGAGAAAATGGAGATTCAGGTTACAAGATTGGATGGGATTGAGGTTGACAAAGAGGAGGTTTTAGCAATTTTGGACGATCTGAAAATAGACAAGACCCCAGGGCTGGATGGGATTCTCTGAGAATCCTTGGATTCTCTGGGAAGCCAGAGAGGAGTTCACAGAGCCTTTGGCTTTGATCTTTCTGTCATCATTGTCGACAGGAGTAGTGTCAGAAGACTTGAGGGTAGCAAATGGGGTCCCAACTCCCCTTGTTTAAGAAGGGTAGTTGGGACAACCCTGGTACTTATAGGCCAGTAAGCCTTACTTCTGTTGTGGGTAAGATGTTGGAGTAAGTTATAAGAGATAGGATTTATAATCATCTGGAAAGGAATAATTTAATTCAGGATAGTCAACACGATTTTGTGAAGGGTAGGTCATGCCTCACTCCTCTTTATTGAGTTCTTCGAGAAGGTGACAAAACAGGTAGATAAAAGTAAGGTGGTTGATGTCGTGTACATGGACTTCAGTAAGGCGTTTGATAAGGTTCCACACGGTAGGCTATTGCACAAAATAAGGAGTTTCGGGATTGAAAGTGTTTTAGTGGTTTGGATCAGAAATTGGCTAGCTGAAAAAAGACACAGATGATCATCTCAACTCACTGTTCACCAGTGAGTTCACACTGGAGAGAGACCATTCGTCTACAGTGTACATGGGAAAGGATTCACTCAGAAATCACACCTCATGGCACATCAGTGGAGACAGCAGCGAGCCCATGGGTGATTTCAGGAGATGTAATGTAACTCCGGGTCATCAACATGTTAAAACACCTCGCCCAGCTTTAGGTGGTAAAGATAATTATTTGGCTTTTAGCATTGAACACATAGTCTGCTGCATATATTTAATATCCTGAACAATTCTTTTTGAATATGAGAGAAAACTAGATGCCCATGTAATATGCATAATACAGTAATAATGGGTAACTTCCATTCCCATACAGGCTGGGTGAACCTAACCAACATGAATGATGTGGTGGGTGAATATCTGCAGTTTGTATTGAAGCATTTCCGATTTCTTTTTTACAGAATACTCAACAGAAAAACTAAGAGTAATTAATGACCTTGCTGTTAAGGAACCTTTGTCAAATAGTGACCATAATGTGGAATTTTAATCAATTTTGATATTCATTCTGGAATTAGGGTCTCAATCTGAACAATGGAAACTGTAGAGTGGCAAATTGGCTGTGATTGTTTGGCAAAATACACCAAATGATGTGAAAGTACACAAATAGTAGTGAGTATCTGAATAAGTATTGCCTAGTTAAAAGCAATTATGCATTTCTTGAAGCAGAAGTATGCAGTGGGAAAAATTATTCAAAAAGGACTGAAAGGTTACATCAGATGAAAGCAATTGGTTTGTAATATTGCAAGAAAAAGCGCTAAGCCAGGAGATTGGGCTTAATTTATAATATAACAAAAGATGACCCAAAATTGATCAAAGGTGAAAAAGAGAAGATGCACGGTGGCTCAGTGGTTAGCACTCCTGCCTCACTGCGTCAGGGACCCAGGTTTGATTCCCGCCTTGAGTGGCTGTCTGTGTGGGATTTGCACGTTCTCCCATGGGTTTCCTCCCATGATCCAAAGATGTGCAGGTCAGATAAATTGGCAATGTTAAATTGCCCATAATGTTCAGAGATATATTGGTAAGGTGCATAAGTCAGGGGTAAATTTGGGTGAGTTACTCTTTGGAGGGTCAGTGTGGACTTGTTGAGCCAAATGGCCTGTTTCCACACTCTAGGGAGTCTGTGATTGATTGGAAATCTCTGATTGTGTTCAATTAAAGCTCACAGAAAACATAAAGGCGGTCTGTACAAAATGCAAAAATGTAAAAGTCTGCTAGTTTGGCATCAGCTTCAACATTCACTCCCTCATCGCTGATACAGAAATATGTGCTATCTCCAAGATGCACTCCAGTAATTCACCAAGGCTCCTCCAAAACAATCTCCTCATGACCTTGAACGATGATAAGGACAAGTGATAAGTGAATGCATGGGAACAATACTGAATGTAACTTTTCTCTCAACCCAAACTGCACTGAGACTTGGAACAAAATCTGTTTATGTTAAAGTTGTTTAAAATTGTGATACAGCCTGTTTTAGAACATAGAACAAGACAACATTGGTTCTCGATGTTGCGCCAACCTGTGGAACCAATCTGAAGCCTATCTATCCTACAATACATTTTCATCCATATGTTTATCCAATGACCATTTAAGTGCCCTTAAAGTTGATGAGTCCACTCCTGTTGCAGGCCTTACTACTCTCTGACTAAAGAACCTACCTCTGACATCTGTCCTATATCTATCACCTCTCATTTTAAAGCTATGTCTCCTCATGCTAGCCATCACCATCTGAGAAAAAGGCTCTCACTCTTCACCCTATCTAACCCTCTGACTATCTATATGTCTCAATTAAGTCACCCCTCAACCTTCTGCTCTCCAATAAAAACAGCCTCAAAAGTCCCTCAGCCTTTCTTCATAAGACCTTCCCTCCATACCAGGCAGCATCCTACTAAATTGCCTCTGAACCCTTTCCAGAGCTTCCACATCCTTCCTATAATGCGGTGACCCGAACTGTACACAATACTCCCAAGTGTGGCCGCATCAGAGTTTGTACAGTTGCAACATGACCTCATGGCTCTGAAACTCAATCTCTCCACCACTAAAAACTAACACACCATATGCCTTCTTAGCAACCCTATCAACCTGGGTGGCAACTTTCAGGGATCTGTGTACATGAAGACTGAGATGTCTCTGCTCATCTACACTGCCAAGAGTCTTACCATTAGCCCAGTACTCTTTATTCCTGTTCTAAAGTGAATCTTGTCACACTTTTCCACATTAAACTCCATTTGCCACCTCTTAGCCCAGCTCTGCAGCTTATCTATGTTCCTCTGTAGCCTGCCACATCCTTCTGCACTGTCCACAACTCCACCGACCTTAGTGTCATCCACAAATTTACTAACCCATCCTTCTATGCCCTCATCCAGGGTGTTTATAAAATATGACAAACAACAGTGGACCCGAAACAGATCCTTGCGGTACACCACTAGTAACTGAACTCCAGAATGAACATTTCCCATCAACCATCACCCTCTGTCTTCTTTCAGCTAGCCAATTTCTGATCCAAACCACTAAATCACCCTCAATCCCATACCTCCATGTTTTCTGCAATAGCCTACCATGGGGAACCTTGTCAAATGCCTCACTGAAATCCATATACACCACATCAACACTTTATCCTCATCCACCCGTTTGGTCACCCTCTCAAAGAACTCAATAAGGTTTGTGAAGCATGACCTACCCTTCACATAACCGTGTTGACTTTCCCTAATCAACTTATTCCTTTCTAGATGATTATAATTCCTATCTCTTATAACCTTTTCCAACACTTTCCCCACAACTTGTCTCACTGGTCTATAATTACCATGTTTTCTCGTTAGTGCAATAAATTTGTGTTGTTTTAGTGAAAGAACATTGGGGTAGCTTCATATGACTATGTCTAGTGACTAGCCATCATCCTAACTAAATTACAAATATAAAACATATAATCTATCAGGCTAATTTCACTGTGAGATTTAACTTGTGCAGCATTACAACAACAGGGATCATATAATTTGAAGAATGAGCAGTGATCTCATTGAAACTTCAAAGATCCTCTCATGATTGCCTAAACCTGATTCCTAGCATGTCCTCCAAGGATCTGTCTTTGGCTGCTCATATTTTTTATCCACTGGGCAATATCATTGAAAACAGTCCCAGATGAACAATAAGTATTAACAGGCAGAGGAGCAAATGAAAAACTGTATCCCAGCCACTCACACCATAGCGAATACCATCTGCCTCTCCAATGTCAGGGATTCTGGAACTCATATTGAATTATTTAATCACTTCAGAATCTATAACACTGGAGTAAAATGAACAGGAAATGACATCACCACAAACCCCAGGAACCCCATCCAGGAGAAAGATATAAATAGAAAGCAGGAGACAACAGCTTCGCTTCACTTGGAGGTTTCCACTGATGATGTTACCTAGCCAGGTAATGAAACATCAGGATATCAAACCTACAGCAAACCTGGAGTAAAAGAAAATCATCCTCAATTCCCAGTGACAGTTCAAGAGAAGGATAGGATTTAACAAAAGACATAATTGTAAGTACAAGAAAGATGTTCAGAAAAGATTATTTGGGATGCTGTTGTTATGAAGATGTGGGATTACTAAATCTTTAAAAGACTAAAAGCTAACAGACAGCACCAAGTTCTTAATAAGATACAATGTAACATGTGCTCCAACTACTGGAGAAGCTAGTTGCCTGGAAATGACAAAACAGATTCGAAGTCGGCCAATCAGTTTAAATGACACCCTGAAAAATACGAAATTCCAATCAAGTTTGAATTGAGTATATTGACAATCTTAAAAGCCAAATGACAAAATCCGATGCTTTGGGGTATAATACCGGTGAAAATTGAACATTTGGGATGATAACTGCTAGCAGACCAACAGCTAAAGGCAGCTAGTCAGAACTCTGAGAGTAACCTGTCTAAAGGTGATTGCACAGTAAAAAACCTCAACACTGACCTGGAGAGCCAATCTACTGACGAAGATAATGAGATGACTTTTTCTATAAATAATTGGGAGTTTTACCGGACAAGTATTATAGAAGGGAAGATAAAAGATAGGTTAGAGGAAGGACTTGTAAATAGTTGTTAGTTAATTATTCTCTATTATACTTTAAGAAGTAAAATTGTTAATTTTTACTTTAAATAGTTGTTGGCCACTGGAATTTTTACAGACTGGAATTTTTGCATGGGATAAATCTTTTCTGTGTTGCTAGTTTTAAATTAAGCAGGAGGGTTTACCCCGCGTCATATCACTTTGTTTTCCTCCCACAGTCCATACATATTAGATAAATTGGCCATGCTGAATTGCCCATAGTGTTCAAGGATGTGTCGGTTCGGTGCCCTAGTCAGGGGTGAATGGAGAGTAATAGGATAGGGGAATGGATTTTGGTGGGATACTCTTTGGAGGATCAGTGTGGACTTGTTAGACCCCGAAGGGCGTGTTTCCACACTGTAGGGATTCTAATAAACAAATTAAATGTTAAAATGTTTGTTGAAGTTGTTGAAAAAAGCTCTCGAGACACAGGCCTTGAGAACTGATCGTTAATTACAAGGTTTTGGTATGCTTACAAGTTGGTACTAAATTAGAGGTCAGTCATTAAGGTCAAAACTAGACACTATTATGCATTCCACAAGTGGACCAAGACAAATGGTATCACCATTTGTTCTATTTACACAGATTGTTAACACTAAGCAGAGATGTCCTTAACTAGCTGAATGACCGTGAAGTGTCAATAATTTGTGAAGGGAACAGGACTAATTGACAAGACGATATCTGCTTGACTGCTTATGCTGTGTGCACTGACCATCCATCAAAGTGGGAAAAACATTAACTTGACTCAGGCTGGAGACCTCAGGGAGATAAGGCCTACTTTTAACATTGTAAAAGCTGAAAACCAGATTCTGGATTAGTGGTGCTGGAAGAGCACAGCAGTTCTGGCAGCATCCAAGGAGCTTCAAAATTGAAGCTCCTTGGATGCTGCCTGAACTGCTGTGCTCTTCCAGCACCACTAATCCAGAATCTACTTTTAACATTACCTCATAGCTAACAAAGCTCTGGGTTTACAAAATGGAATAGGAAAATGGCTTCCAGGCAACCATGTCAACTTTCCCCAACAATCCCTTCTTTTCATAATCAGAAAAGCAGGTCTGGGATTTTAGGAAACTGGGGAATGTAGCCGGGGGTTGTCCGGAGGGGGAGGCTCCAGTAATTCTTGGAATCTGAGTCAGGTGCCTCACTTGGACATGAACTTGGAGGCTTGGGCCTAAGAGGCTTAGTGTTAAGACGAGGGTTCATGGGGAGGGGGATTTTAATCAATTGGGCTATCGGTGGGTTGGAGGGCAGCAGCAATGAGCTGCAGTGTGAGCAGCACTGTTTAAGGAAAACAATCAGGAGTGTGATTAGCACTAGGGCAATAACCAGCACTGTGAGACCCTGAACAATGGCGCTCCCCAAAGACCCGAACCACCCGCCCATCCAGATCTAAAGATCCCAATGGGATCCCAGGGTTATAGGTGCAACAGGTGGAACCAATGAGGGCACATGCGCCCCCTTTTTCAGTCATCCCGTTCTAGAGAGCAACCATGTGGATGGCAACCATCTCCGTGTTAAGCTCCATAAACACGAAAGTTGTGTCATTTGCCACTTTCTCGAGGAGGGATGCCAGGACTATCTGACTTCGATGGTCAGCAGGGCAGTCCTGTAAAAGGGGGTGGATACAGCTAGGAACTGTTCAAATGCAGTTAAAGCTCTCTTTGTGCGAGTCCTGAGCTGCTCAAATGAGGATGAGTAGAAATGGTAGATAAAAAGAACAACATATCTGACGTAGCAGCTACCAACCCATGAGACTGTTAGCCAAGAATAGGCCTTATGGCTGCAAATAAAGTAGGTGCCATTATAGGTTCCCAGACGGTCCATCTGGGTGCCAGTCCAATAAGTCCTAAAAATAGTATTGCCTGCAATCTTGTTGGGGGTCTTAAGGTTGAGTATACTTCTCCTTACTGTGAACTGAATTGCCTTTGAGGTAAGGAGCAGGGAGTAGTTGCATCTGCTGAATCCAACATTCCATCCACCAGGAGAGTTGCTCCTGAAACAAATAGTTGTGTGGGTGTGCCCAGGCCTGTGGTGTTCATAAGGACCAGAGCTGGGGGTGTATGCAGGAGGTTATACCGGGGTTGGAATCAGTCTTTGTACTTATCCAAGACATGATCCATTGATTTCCAGCGCAGACGACTGTTATCTGTTTGGAGGAGGCTCAGCCACTCAAACCCACTAGGAAGTTGCAATGTGGCCACCTCGGAGGACCGATACCATTCCAACCACCACTCGGCGGTGTCGGATTCATTGAATGGGTTGGGTTAGAGGGGGAACCCTCCTCAGAATGGATGGGAATATGAGCACATATCCAGTAGCGGGAACGGCTAATCTCTTTTGCATACGTGTAAGTCATGTGCAGGCAAGTGCTAGTATGTAATTCCCGAACAATAGAGTTCAATGCCCTGTTCCCTTCACCCCATTCAAGCCCTATCAAAGTGTACAGAGCTATAAAAAGACACAGAAGAGGCAGACAGTCACTCCCCACATGATCAGCTGACTAGCATGCCCGTGCTTCCAATGTCTCCTGTTCAGGTGTCTTCTGCTCAGATTGTTCCAGCAAAGCCCTCTCTTGCAACGAGTGGCACGTGTCCATTCAGGTATGCCTTCGACCTTGACAGCCGTCCGGGTCACTATGAGGACGAGGTATGGGCCTTTCCACCGATGAGAAAGATAACCCTTTCCAAATGATTTTACCATCACATATTCCCCGGGGTGGAACGGATGTATGGGGCCATCATTTGGTGTGGGAGGGACTTCCTTGACCAAATCATGGTTGCAGGTGATAACCTGGCACAGTGACTTGGCATAGTCCAGAAGTGAGAAGCAGTGCCACATCCACAGGAAATTTAGGGGGTCTGAGCCCTGTTGGCATCGGGTGATCCATGAGTAGCTCAAAGGGAGTTAGTCCCATAGTTCGATTTACTTGTCCTGAGAGTGTAAAGGGCTAGCAGCAACGCCTCTGGCCACAGCAAGCCGCTGTCCTGGATGACCTCTGTTAAGGTGGTTTTAAGGGTGCCATTCATCCGTTGCACCATCCCCGAAGACTGAGGCTAATACGGAAATGTGGTGTTTCCATGCAATACCCAGAATTCTACTAACCGCTTTTGTAACCTCAGCAGTGAAATGTGTTCCTCTGTCACTGTTGACACTATCGGGGACACCAAACCGAGGAATCCCATCCTTCATAAGGCATTTAACCACTAGCATTATCCTTTTGTGTAGGGAAAGCTTTACCCACTTAGAAAACACTAGAACTAGCACGTATTTAAAACCCTGTTTGCGTGGCATATGAGCAAAGTTAATCTGCAAGTGATGAAAGAGGCCATCTGGGACGGGCAGGTGAGCATACTTGGCCAATGGTTTAGCATTATTATTCTCTAGGCATATCTGGCAGCGGGAAACTAGTGGTAGTGCTTTGTCTTACTGCATGGATCATTCCCCGCTTCCCTGCATGGCCGACTCCATGGGTGGCCAACGCCAAAACATGCAGGTGTGATCAGAGGCTGACAATTCTACCATCCAGGTGTTGTAATAGCCTGAAGTTGCCTGATTCCCTAGCGCCTACACGTGCCCAACTATCTTTCTCAGATTGAGGGACATCCTGCTGAGCAGCTAATATCCCCATCAGCCACTAGATCTAAAGCCTTTTCTGACTTTCCGACTTTGGGAGCCTGTGAGATATAAAGAGAGCTAAAGCTGTTCATTTCGCAGCTTGGTCTGCGCGGGCATTCCCTTGGGAGACAGAATCGTCTGCACACTACGGGCAGCATACTTAATCACAGCCACAGCAGAGGGGAACATGATAGCCTACAAAAGGCTTTTGATGAGCAGGGCATGTTGTAAGGGCTGCCCAAAGAAAGAAATGAATCCTCTATGTTTCCACAGGGCTCCAAAAAAAAGTACCACTCCAAAAGCATATCTGGAGTCAGTGTAAATATTAAAAGACTTTTTTGTCAGCTCGAATACAGGCTCTAAGAAGGGCAAACAGTTCAGCCACTTGCGCAGAAGTCCCTTCCGGCAACGCAGATGATTCTAGAACTTCGAAAGGTGTGCATATCGCATAACCAGCTAACATTTGATGGTCCAAGGGGCCAAAAAGAGGAACCAGCAATAAAAGAATCATGTCTGGGTTGTCTAATGGAGTTGAGAGATAAGGACGTGGGGGTGGGGACGACAATCTTTTGGACTACATGCAAGCAGTCATGATCTACCTCGGTGGATCATGGGAGACTGGGAGGGTAGCTGGGTTCAGTGCGGATGCACGTTGTAGTGTAAGGTTCGTACGGGATAGTAAGATGACCTCCTAGCCAGTTCTCCGTGATGCGGTAAAATGTTGGGTTGCTGCTGAATTTAGCAGCAAGGGAAACTGAATGAGGCACAAAAATAGGGCATGGATAATCTATTACAATGGGGGTGAAATTTTCTACCATTAGTGTGGCAGCCGCTAAGGCACGTAAACAGGTGGCAATTGTACAGAATAAAAGGCTACAAGACGCCGGAGATCCCCATGTGTCAAAATGCCGGACCTGTCCTCTCCTTTTCATGCATATAAAGCTGAAACGGCAGCGTATAGTAGGATACGCCACAGCATTGTTTAAGCACGTCAAAGGTCTGTGGCATTTCAGGCATTCTTGTCACCTGGGCCGGCTGCTTCAGTGAAGAAGTCTGGCGGAGGGGTGCGTCAATAAGTCGGGTATCCAGTGTTTGCAGTAGTTGACCATGCCCAGGAAAGACAATAGATCAGTACGCGAAGTGGAAAGAGAGAGGTTAATAATGGCTGCAACACGATCCGGAGATAGTGATAGCCCAGGTACTATACTGCCTTCTGGCACAGCTGCAACTTTTCCAGAGCAGGGAACAACGATGACATTAATTGCCCTCAGGTCCTGCACAAACCTCCATCGGCCCGGTTTTTCCGGCGTGAGGATGGGGGTACAGGTGAGTTGCAGGGGCTAACAGTTAAGGACCAGGATGCCCTGGTGTAGAAGGGAGTCAGTCCCTTCGGCGGCTGCCAACGACAAATTGTACTGCGATATAGACGATAAATTGGCTCCTGGTTTCACAGTGACTGGGTGAGGTGGGGCGGATATCACATGATTAGAGTGATCGCCTATAATGACGGAGGCAGAGTATCGAGCAGCATAGGGCTGTCATAGGTCGGGTGGGTGGCGGTAGGACAAAAACTGGAGGCACAAGGGAGAGTTGGCAGTGAATGCACAATTCCTCCGCTCCTAAACCAGCAATCTGTAAGGAATCAGGGTCTGATGGGTTTAGGGGCTGAAATTCCCGCAGCATGGACCCGAGGTCTTGTGGGCGTGATGGGACTTTAACCGCAATCGGGACATGGCGAAATGAAACATGGTCAGAGCGTAACAGCAGTTCCTGATCAGCAGCGAGCAGGACTTCCGCTGCTAAACCTTGCTGCCCAACATAATAAAACCTAGTCAACTGCAGGGCAGATTGAGGTTGGGTTCCGCAAGAGCAGGACAGGATGGCTCAGGGCAGGTAGGGCACGCCGCAGCGCAGTAGAGGCTGCACAGAAAATGACTTGTCTGGAGGATCCAGTGAGGAAAGGAAATTGTGGTGGATGGTGGTGCATGCAGTAAAGACGGGAATAGGAGAGGAATGAGGCGCGCACCGGATTGTCGGGGGATGACCAAGCGTAAAGGGAGGGAGTGGGGGCGGGTGGGGAGGACAGATTGACCATGGCGGCCTGCAAAATGAGTTAATTGGAGCCGGGAAGCTCTAATGTAAGCCCCTGCGGGTAACAATGAATAGAGGCGTTAAGGTTGCATGGCGTCTGGAGCCCCAAAAGGGCGACTGGACAGGAGGGGGAAATTATAGCTTGGTCAGGCACTGCGCGCGGACCAACACCAATAAGGATAGGATCAGAGAGAGATTCCACAAGGGGTACTCCAGAGACACTCACAAAGTGTCGGTCAATTCCTAAGCATTCCTCTGCTCCCACCTACTCATGCACCTGTCCAGACACACCTTAAATGAATCTACCGTGCCTGTCCCGACCACCTCTGCTGGCAACGTGTTCCAGACGCCCACCACCTTCTGCGTGATGTACTTGCCGCGTGTATCCCCCTTAAACTTTCCACCTCTCACCTTGAAAGCGTGACCTCTCGTCTACACACAGTCCAACAGCACAAGTAGCTACATTTCCAGCACTACAAGATATATCCCACACTAGATATGCTTTCCCCCCCAACTGCTCACATGATTACCTGATCTCTAAGGCACTCAGAATGAATGCAACATAGTTTTAACGAAAAGCTGATTTGTATTATTTTTGATCCCAAATAATTCACTGAACCGGTGGTATTTACAAACATCAGAAATTGGTCCAGAAAATGCAGTTTGGATGTAGACATCATCAAAATCTAATACAGACAGATACTAGGGAACTCATTGCTGCTTAAGCAGGCCTGATGATCCACAAACCCACTTTACAAACAGTATGAAGGTGGACAGTCTTTACCCAGTGTAAATGTGTTGATGTACAGCGACATTGTGATCATTTTCAAACCTTATCACACAAATGTATTGATATTTTACTGACAGTTTCAGCACCTTTAATAGAGCTGGGTTTATTAATATCAATGCAAATTGCCCAACGACCAAGGTTCGTTTCTTGCTGTGAGTAAAGGCAAAGCCATCCTGCCATTCTTTGTGAATTTGCTGGATATTTGCAAACAGCAAATCCTTTCATACAAACAGAGCAGGTGAACAGGATCCATCCAGTGTCACTTCACTGGTGTGTTAACAGTTCGGATGACAGCGTGAATCCCTTCCCACACTGGATGAAACAACACACTCTCCCCAGAGTGAACAAGCTGGTATTTCAGCAGGTGAGTTGACGGAGTGAACATTTCTTCCCGGTGTGAACTTGTCGGTGTCTCCACAGGTTGGATGATTGGTTAAATCCCTTCCCACAATCAGAGCAGGTGAATGGTCTCTCTCCCGTGTGAACTCGCTGGTGACTGAGCAGGTTGGATGATTGGTTAAACACCTTCCCACAATCAGAGCAGGTGAATGGTCTCTCTCCCGTGTGAACTCGCTGGTGTATCAGCAAGTGGGATGACCGAATGAATCCCTTCCCACATTTGGAGCAGGTGAATGGTTTCTTCCCCGTGTGAACTTGCTGGTGACTCCGCAAATTGGATGATTGGGTAAACCTCTTCCCGCATTCAGAACAGGTGAATGGTTTCTCTCCAGTGTGAACTCGCTGGTGTATCCGCAGGCTGGATGAATGGTTAAATCGCTTTCCACAGTCAGAGCAGGTGAATGGTCTCTCTGTGGTGTGAATTTGCTGGTGTGTCTGCAAGTTGGAAGACTGAGTGAATCCCTTCCCACAGTCAGGGCAGATGAACGGTCTCTCCCGAGTATGAGCTCGCTGATGTATCAGCAGGTCAGATGACTGAGTGAATCCCTTTCCACACTGGGAACAAGTGAATGGTTTCTCCCCAGTGTGAACTCGCTGGTGTTTCCGCAGGCTAGATGACTGAGTGAATCCTTTCCCACAATCAGAGCAGGTGAATGGTCTCTCCCCAGTGTGAACTCGCTGATGTATCTGCAGGTGGGATGACTGTGTGTATCCTTTCCCGCACAGGGAGCAAGTGAATGGTCTCTCCCCAGTGTGAACTCGCTGATGTATCAGCAGGTGGGATGACTGAGGGAATCCCATTCCACAATCGGAGCAAGTAAACGGCTTCTCCCCAGTGTGACTGCGTTGGTGCATTTCCAGACGGGATTGGTAAAGAAATCCCTTCCCACAATCACCACATTTCCATAGTCTCTCCCCAGTGTGACTGCGCGGACGTTTGGACATTTTAGACGAATCTTCTCAGATGCTTCAACATACACTTAGTATGTGTTCCTCCCCAGAGTGAACTATGATTTTTCCTTCAATGTTCAAGATCCTGAGATAATTAGACAATGATAAACAGGATCATTGTCAGGTCTGGATGTCGTTTTGTTTGAAATCTTTCATTGCAGGTCAACCTTTCAAACAGAAAATAAATGTATTAGGAGAAACCAGAAGAACACACAAGCTGTGAAACCTGACAGAAATTAATCTGGCCACTTGTGGAGATGACACTTAGGGAAACTGCTGGATTATCATTAATATTTAACTGGTTCATAAATGCCCTTCAGGGAAGGGAACCAGTAAGTATTTGCACCAAACTATAGAAAGAGATAGAGGTGGGAGTGACAGGAACAAAGGAGAAGCATTTTATAGATCTACAAGTCAATCATTTTCCTATTTTCTCCCATACCCTTCAATCTCTCCGAAGGGCGAAGAACAAATACATGGTTCCAGATAAGTGGAGTTTCAGGTAGATGGGGTGCTGAAGGCGGTATTTGGCATGCTTGCCTTTATTGGTCAGTGTAATGACCAATAAAGGCACCTGGGGTCAATTTCACCCTGAGTGGATTTTACACATTCTCCCCATGTCTGCATAGTTTCCTCCCACAGTACAAAGATATGAAGGTTAAATGGATTAGCTGTGGAAAATGCAGGGTTAAAGAAATAGGGCAGGATGCTCTTCGAATGGTTGGTGTCAACTTGTGGGTCAAATGGCCTGCTTCCACACTACAAATTCTGTGATTGAGTTGGGAGGTCACTGACATTGGTGGGGCCAATCTTAGAATACTGCATTCAATCCTTGTTTCCCTGATTTCAGAAAGCTGTTATCAGGTTAGGACTTATCCACTAAATGGTCAGTTCCTATTGTTACTGAAGAGACCTTGTAGGTTCATGGTTCCTTGAAAGTGGAATTTCAGGTAGACAGGATGATGAAGGTGGTGTTTGGTACATTAGCGGTTATTGGTCAGTGCATTGAGTATAGGAGTTGGGAGGTCATGTTGCATCTGTACAGGACATTGGATAGACCACTTTTCGAATTTGTTCAATTCAGGTTTCCCTGCTATAGGAAAGATGTTGTGAAACTTGAAAGAGTTCAGAAAAATTTACAAAGATGATGTTAGAGTTGAAGAGCGTGGTGGCGGTCAGGCAGCATCCAAGGAGCAGGAGAATTGACGTTTCAGGCATAAGCCCTTCATCAGGGCTTCTCCTCGAAGCATTGAACCTCCCTCTCCTCAGATGTTGCCTGACTGGCTGTGTTTTTCCAGCGACACACTCTACAACACTGAGCTCCAGTATCCGCAGTCCTCACTTTCTCCCGATGTTAGGGATGGAGCGTTTGAACCATAGGTAGAGGCCGAATGGACTGGGGCTATTTTCCCTGGAGTTTCAGAAGCAGAGAAATGATCTTATAGAAGTTTATAAAAGTATGAGGAACCTGGATGAGGTGAATAGTCAAGGTCTATTTCCCAGTGTAGGACAGTCCAAAACTTTTGGGCATAGGTGTAACATAAGAGGGGAAGGAGTTAAAGGGACCGAAGTGGCACTTTTTTTTAAGCAAAGGGTAGTGTATGTAAGGAATGAGCTGGTCAGCATGGATGAGGATCTATTTCCATGCTGTACATCTCTACGAATCTACAAGGTTATTTGCTAGGAGGCTGAATAGGCTAGCGCTTTTTCCCTGCAGTGTTGGAGGCTGAGGGTTATCTTATAGAGAAGCTAAGGTCTTTTTTTCCCCCATGTGGGAGACTAGTAGGCATTGGTTAAATGTCAGAGGGAAAAAGGTTAAGTGACCTGAGGGACACATGTTTCACTCTGAGGTTGGAACAATCTGCCAGAGATGGTGGTAGAAGGTACAATTATACTGAAAAGGCATCTGGAGGGGTATATGAATAGGAACTGTTCAGGAATATGGGCCAAACGCTCGCAAATGGAACTGGATTAGTTTAGGATATCGGGATGAGTTGGCCTGTAAGATCTGTTTCCATATAATTCTGACTGTAAATGCTTTAGCAAAATGGTGGAAATCTGAAAGTAAAAACAAAAAGTGCTGGAGTGACTCAGCAGACCTGGCAGCATCTGAAATGGTGACAGATGCAAGGACTTTGCAACCTTGAAGACATGTTTAGATAATCATACAAGGCAGTATCATATAGGTTACAAGCTGAGTGCCAGAAAAACGGGACTAAACTAAATAGGTGCTTGATGACCAGCTTGGATAGAATGGGGACACTGTTCAACAATTTTATATCAGAGACTCTGATCCCATTTTGTTTCTCTTTTAGGGAGCAGGCAGGAGCAGCAAGCAGTGAAGAATGCAAATGATATGTTGGCCTTCATAGTGAGAGGATTCAGGTACAGGAGCAGGGATACCTTTTGGTCAGGGCTTTTGTGTGCACCTTTTGTTCTCCTTTCCCAAGGGAGGATATTTTGGTTACTGAGAGACTGTAAACAAGGTTCACCAGACTGATTCTTGGGATGCCCCAAGGGATCCTTCCATATCCGCCAAGGCCCCAAGGGATCCTTCCATATCCGCGAAGGCCCCAAGGGATCCTTCCATATCCGCGAAGGCCCCAAGGGATCCTTCCATATCCGCCAAATGCAAAACTTGCGCCCACACCTCCCTCCTTACTTCCCTCCAAGGCCCCAAGGGATCCTTCCATATCCGCCCCAGCATCTGCAGTCCTCACTTTCTTCTCCCTTGATTCTTGGGATGTCAAGACTCAATCCTCATTTAATCCTCCTTTTTTTTTGTCTGCCTGAGCTACTGACTGCATCACAAACATTCTACCTCCAATTTCCTGATCTGAATCCGACCCATCTAAGCCTATATTTTAGTTCCCAGCCCCTACCATACTAGTTTGAAATGCAACCGACAAAAGCCTCCATGAGGAAATTTATTCCAGCTCTGCCAAGAGGCAACCAGTCAGGCTTGTAAAGGTACCATGTAATCCAGAAAAAAATTACAAGATTGCTGCTCGGGTTGGAGCATTTGAACTATACGTAGAGACTGAATAGCCTGGGGCTATTTTCTGTGGAGTTTCAGAAGCTGAAGAAATGGCAAGACATCATATAGAAACTGTCCCATTGAGCAGACAGTGTGGGTTCATGAAAGGCAGGTCATATTTAACTAATTCACGAGAATTCTATGAAAATATTACGAGCACAGTGGACAAGGGGGAATGTGGTGTATCTAGATTTCCAAAAGGCTGCTGCATAAGATAAAGATGCATGGCTTTACGAGGAGGGGGGCAACATATCAGCATAGAGAAAGGATTGGTGAATTAATTAGAACCAAAGAGTGGGGATAAATGAAAGCTTTTCTGGTTGGCAATCAGTTTATCGTGCTGTGCCTCAAGGATCAGTATTGAGACCACAATTATTTCCAATCTACAAAGATGAACTGGAATTTGCAGATGACACTGAGATGAGTGGCAGAGCAAAGTGTGCAGAGGGTTATAGATGGTTTAAGTGAGTGGGCAAAGGTCTGACAGGTGGAGTACAATGTTGATAAATGCGAAGTCATCCATTTTGGTAGAAATAACAGTAAAAAGAACTCCTATTTGAATGGAAAAAAAATTGTAGCATGCTGCTGCACAGTGGGACAGGAGTGTCCTTGTGCATGAATTATACAAGTCTAGTCTGCAGATAATTAAGGCAAAATGAATTTGGTTCTTCACTGCGAAAGGGGTTGAGTTTAAAAGGTTATGTTGCAGCTGGAAAGGGTGCTGGTGAGGCTGCACCTGGAATACTGTGTGCAGTTTTGGTCTTCTTACTTGAGAAAGGATGCACATGCACTTGGGGTGCAGACGAGGTTCACTAGGTTGATTCCGGAGTTGAGGGAGTTGCCTTATGAGGAGAGACTGAGTAGGCTGGGATTAGGGATTAGTGGTGCTGGAAGAGCACAGCAGTTCAGGCAGCATCCAAGTAGCTTCGAAATCGACGTTTCGGGCAAAAGCCCTTCATCAGATTTATTCCTGATGAAGGGCTTTTGCCCGAAACATCGATTTCGAAGCTACTTGGATGCTGCCTGAACTGCTGTGCTCTTCCAGCACCACTAATCCAGAATCTGGTTTCCAGCATCTGCAGTCATTGTTTTTACCTAGGCTGGGATTATATTCATTGGAGTTTAGAAGAATGAGGGCGGAATCTTATAGAAACATATAAAATTACGAAGGGAATAGATATTTCCACTAGTGTGTGAAACTACATAGAGGCCATAGGCTCAAAATTAGGGGAAGCAGATTTAGGACTGAATTGAAGAGGAACTTCTTCACCCAGAGAGTTGTGAATTTGTGGAATTCCCTGCCCAATGAAGTATTGAATCATAAAGAATTGTAGAATCCAGACAGAGTGGAAACAGGCCCTTCTGCACAGCACCAACCCTCTGAACAGTATCCCACCCAGACCCCTTTTACTCTACATTTACCCCTGACCTAACCTACACATCCCTGAATACAATGGGCAATTTAGCATGGCCAAGTCACCTAATCTGCACATCTTTGGATTGTGGGAGGAAACCCACGCAGACAATCTGATTTCTCTTCACAGATGCTGCCAGACCTGCTGAGTTTTTGCAGCAACTTCTGTGTTTGTTTCTGATTTATTGCATCCACAGTTCTTTAGATTTTAATTTACCGGGAATTTCTAACTCAAGCCTAGCAGCCTATTTATATTTATAACTGTGTATTTATAAAACCTCCCAGCCCTCTAACTCAAGTTTTCCCCCGATCTCTGTTTTCTCTCCCAATCCCTTCACACTCAGAATCCCCACTCACAGCAACACTGCACCTACACAGTTCATGGTCATGTGTCATCCTGCTGGTCATGCCCCTCATTCACTCCCATTGGCTAGAGGACAATCCAACTTTCCTCTTATTGGTCTGAAGCTGCCATCAATAGGCCAGGCCCCATTGAGAGGGGAGTGGTGGGATCCTCTTTCTCTGCCCTGGGATGAGCTTCATCATTCATAATGAACAGGGCAATATTACAGGGCTGGTGGCCATTCAACCCACTGTACTCTCTCCCTCTGGAGATGTGGATCTGTCCCAACTCCCCCGTCATTTGCCCATAGCCCTCTAAATCTTTTGAGAATAATTGCTGAATCTGCATCCAGCTACCGGTAGTTCAGATTGTTCTAGATGCTCAGAACTTACTGAGTAAAATTATCTTCACATTTTCACCCTGCATTTTTTGCCAATTATCTGAAAGTGGTTACTAAAAATTGTGACAATTTTAATAATTTTTCTCAGCAGATTAAATATCCTGGAAATAAATCTGCACCTGGATTTAATCACTGCTTAAACCTTCTGAGCTCCAAGGACAATTATAAGCTTCTGCTACCTCTCCATAAAAGAGAAACCCATCCTAATTTTAATTTATTAGTGTCATAGAGATGTAGAAACAGACCCTTCGATCCAACTCATCCATGCCAATTAGGTATCCAAAATGAACGTAATCCCATTTGCCAGCATTTGGCTCATAGCCCTCTAATTTCTTGCTATTTGGGGCGGCACAGTGGTTAGCACTGCTGCCTCACAGCACTAGGGTCCCATCACTTCCTCTGGCAGCTCATTCCACATACGTACCATGCTCAGCTTGAAAATATGCCCCTTACATCTCTTTTAAATCTTATACCTCTCACCTTAAGTCTACACGCTCTAGATTTTGACTCACCTAACCTGGGAAAAAGATTCTGACTGTTCACCATATCCATAGTTAAAAATCATACAACACCAGGTTATAGTCCAACAGGTTTAATTGGAAGCACTAGCTTTCGGAGCGTCACTCCTTCATCAGGTGGTAGTGACACTCTGAAAGCTAGTGTGCTTCCAATTCAACCTGTTGAACTATAACCTGGTGTTGTGTGATTTTTAACTTTGTACACCCCAGTCCAACATCGGTATCTCCAAATCATCACCCTATCCATGTTAATGATTTTATAATCTTCCATAAGGTCACCTCTCAGTTTCTAATACTCCAGGGAAAATAGCCTCAGCCTATTCAGCCTCTCCCTATAGCTCAAACACTCCAACCTTGGCTACATCTTTGCAAATCTTTTCTGAACCCTTTCAAGTTTCACAACATCCTTCCTGCAGCAGGGTGACAAGAACTGAAAGAACTCCAGAAGTGGCTTAACCAATGTCCTGTACATCCACAACATAACGTCGCAATTTCTATACTCAGTGCACTGACCAATAAAGGCAAGCGTACCAAACACTTTCTTCACTACCTTGCCTACCTGTGACTCCACTTTCAAGGTCACTGAACCTGCACCCCAAGGTCTCTTTGTTCACCAACACTCTCCAGGACCTTACCATTAAGTGTATAAATCCTGCCCTGATTTGCCTTTCCAAATGCATCCCCTCACATTTCTCTAAACTAAATTGCAACGGTCAAGGTCCCATTGTACTCTGAGGTAATCTTCTTCGCTGTACACTAACCTCTAATTTTGGTGTCATCTGTAAATTTACTAACCGAACCTTCTATGTTCGCATCCAAATCTTTTATCTAAATGGCACAGCAGTGGACCCAGCACTAATCCCTGCAGCACACTACTGATCACAGACTTCCAGTCTGAAAAGCAACCCTTCAACACTACCCTCTGTCTCGACCTTCAAGCCAATTTTGTATCCAAATGGCTAGTACTCTCTGTATTTCATTTGATCTAACCTTGCTAACCACTCTGTTTTGAACCTTGTCGAATGTCTTTCTGAAGTCCAGAGAGACAATGTCCACTGCTCAGCTTTTATCAGTCTTATCACTTTTTCAAAAAAATTCAATCAAGTTAGTGAGATATGATTTCCATACACAATGCCATGTTGACTATCCCAAATCATTTCCAAATAAATATAAATCCTGTTCCTCCGAATCCCTTCCAACTTGCCTGCCAATAACTTCAGGCTCACCATGAGGATATGGGCATCTGGGAGATAGGACAAAATGGCTGAAGGAGCTGCACAAAATGGCTCCTGCATTGCTAAATGAGATTGCACTGAAACAGACAGAAACAAGAAACTGCAGACTGATGTAATTCCAACAAAATACAGAAGGAAGCTTAATTATAAATTGCAGCTGGAGACAAAATGGTGCTCTGCGCCTACGTGACTACCTGCAGCTAGCCTCTAAAGCTACATAAATAGCTCACCACTAGAATGCAGAAGTAGACAATAAAACCAGTATAATCGAAATTATTTACCAGTTAATATCATTGGATCAAGCAACTATCATGTATTGATTGGTTGTTACCATGCGAACATGCTCAATGTCTGACTATGAACAATGTATATTTACCCTATGCAAACTCTGTAAAGTCGCTGTATTCTTTTGATGATTTAGAAGTATTCGTACTTCTGGGCTAATCAAAGTCTACCGACCCGGGCCATATCATAGAATAAACTGTTGCTTGTGTGATTGACAAAGAGTAGTTTACAGGTGTGTTTATTGACCGAGGGACTCCCCCTTCCCCCTCCACAAGATTTCAGATCTTCAACCGGTCTATTGTTCCCTGGCCTTTCCTAAATGGCATCCATATTCTGGCACTTGACCTATGGTAATCGATAATACAAATATCTCCGTAAGGGGCCCAGCAAACACTTCCCTAGCTTTGCGCAAAGTTCTAGGAAACACCTGATCATGTCCCAGGTTCCACTTTTATGCGATTTAAGACATCCAGTACCACCTCCTATAATATGGACACCATTCAAATTATTACTATTTATTTCTCCAAATTCTCTTGCTTCCATATCCTTCTCCAGTAAAAATTATATAATACAGCATCTCTCCCACCTGCTGTGGTTCTGTAGATGGCCTTGTTGATCTTTCAGGGGCCCTATTCTCTGCCTAGTTACTCTTTTATCCTTGATGTATTTGTAGAATCTCTTTGGATTCTCCATAAACCTACTTCCCAAAGCTACTTCATGTCTCCATTTTTGCCCTCCTGATTTCCCTTGAGTACACTTCTACATACCCTGACTCCACCTTCAAGGACAGTCTTTCCCTAGACTCAGATCAACAGACAGATCAGACGAGCAGCCTCAACATTTGTCAGGCTGACAGAGAGTCTGGGAGAACAGAAGGCTGACGACTCACACAGAGGTTGCAGTCTACAGGTCCTGAGTCCTCAGCACACTGCTTTACGGCAGCGAGACCTGGAGACTCTACCCCAGACAAGTGCAGCGTCTCAAAGCCTTCCACCTTCGCAGCCTGAGATGCATCTTGGACATCAAGTAGACTGACCGAGTTACCAACAATGAGTCTGGGATCACGCCCAGATACCCAGCTTCTTCACCCTGCTCCAACAACGCCATCTCAGCTGGCTGGTCTACATGTTAGATGGGAGGATTCACAAAGACCTGCTGCACGGGAAACTGGCCCCTGGCAAGACAACACAATCTTGTTTCAAACATGTCTGCAAGAGAGGCATGAAGTCACTCAATATGAACGTCAAGAGGTGGAAGGACATTACAAGTGAACGCACTCGCTGGAATTACGCAGAGGTCTAAAAAGGGGAGAAGAGAGGCTGAAACTTATTGCTGAAGAAAAATACATCCGCTGAGAAAATAGCACCAAGGCAACACCGTAGGACAGGCTGCAACCGAGACTGCCACTCCCACGTGGGCCTCTACAGCCACAACAGACACTGCTCTACCAACCAAGACTGAAGCAAGACTTCCCAGGAACAGATCCATGGTTTCACAAGACTAACGGATACCCCCAACTTCTACTGCACTTATACTCCTCTTGGAATTCACTCGAACCCAGTTGTCTATACTGACATATGTCTCCTTCATTTTCTTGACCAGAGCCTCGACTTCTCCAGTCATCAAGTATTCCCTTCAGCTAACAGCCTTGTCCTTAACAGAAACATACTGTCCCTGTACAGTCATCTCATTTTTGAAGGCCTATGGAGGCAATGGCAGGAGAGGACCTAGAAACAATCACTATCACTAAAGAGGTAGTATTGGTAAGCTAACAGGTTAAAGGTAGACAGGTCTCCTGGCCCTGACAGAATGCATCCCAGCGGATCAAAAGGGATGGCAGGGGAAATAGCTAATCTAGTAACTCACTAAAATTTGCTGGCCTCTGGAATAGTTCCTGCAGATTGGAAAACAAAAAATATGATGCCACTATTTTAAAAAAAGGTGGGACAGAAGGTAACTAACTATAGATCTGTTAGCTTAACTTCTACCGTGAGGTCCATGCTTAATTCGATCAAGAAAGAAATAGCAGGATATATAGATAGAAATTGTCCCATCAGAAGGATGCAGCATGGAATCATGAAAGGCAGGTCACGTTTAACTAATTTACTGAAATGTTTGAAGATACGGGTGGCATGGTGGCTCAGTGGTTACCACGGCTGCCTCACAGCGACAGGGACCCATGTTTGATTCCAGCCTTGGGCAACCGTTCCTGGGGAGTTTGCATTTTCTCCTTGTGACTGCATGGGTTTCCTCCCACAGTCTAAAGGCATGCAGGTTAGATGAATTGGCCATGCTAAATTGCCTGTAGTGTTCAGGGATTATATAGGTTAGTGCACTAATTAGGGGAAATGTAGAGTAATAGGGTAGGGGAATGGTTCAGGGTGGGATACTCTGAGGGTCAGTGTGGACTTGTTGGGCCTAATGGCCTGTTTCATAACTGCAGGGATTCTAAACTATCATAAGCATGTTGGACAACGGGAAAAGGAGGACGTGGTATATCCGGATTTCCAGAAGGCATTTGACAAACTGCCACACAAAAGGCTTCTGCATAAGATAAAGGTGCACGTTATAGATAAGGGATTGGTTAACTAACAGACAATAAAGCGTAAGGATAAGTGGATGTTTAGGTTAGTGTTGGACCGCAATTGTTTACAATTTACACAAATGATTTGGAGTTGGGAACCAAGTGCAGTGTGTCACAGTTTGCAGATGACACTAAGAGAAGTGGTAGAGCAAAGTGTGCAGAGGACACTGAAAGTCTACAGAGGGATGTAGATTGGTTAAGTGAGTGGCAAGGATTTGGCAGATGGACTACAATGTTGGTAAATGTAAGGTCATTCATTTTGGTCAGGATAACAGCAAAATAAACTATTATGTAAATGGTAAAAAAATTGCAGCACACTGCTGTGCAGAGAGACTTGAGTTTCCTTGTGCATGAATCACAAAAATTGGTTTGCAGGTGCAGCAGGTAATTAAGGCGGCACGTGGAATATCGTCCTTCATTGTTAGACGGATGGTGTTTAAAAATAGGGAGGTTATGCTGCAGCTGTATGGGGTGCTGGTGTACTGTGTACAGTCTTGGTCTCGTCACTTGAGAAAGGATGTACTGGCACTGGAGTGAGTGCAGAGGAAGTTCAATAAGTTGAATCTGGAATTGAGGGGGTTGGCTTATGAGAAGAGATTGAGTAGACCGGGACTGTATTCATTAGACTTTAGAGGAATCAGGGGCTCTTTTCAAAAAATGTAAAATTATGAAGGAATTGATAAATTAGAAGCAGGGTGGTGGGTTCCACAGCCAGGTGAAAGTAGAACTAAGTGACACAGCCTTAAAATAAGGGGGAGCAGATTATGACTGAGTTGAGGAGGAATGATTTCAACCAAAGAGTTGTGAATCTGTGGAACGCCCTGCAGAGTGAAGCAGTTGAGGCTACCTTCTTGAATGTTTTTAAAGATTTTAAAAAGATAGATTTTTGAATAGTAAAGGAAGTAAGGGTGAGTAGGCAGGAAAATGGAGCTGAGTCCTTGATAATATCAGCCATGATCTTATGAAATGGTGGAGCAGTTTTGAGGGGCCAGATAACCTACTCCTGCTCCTACTACATCTGTTTTTTACGTTCCCACTTCCAGCCATCCCTTTACTTGGGAGTAGCCTCCCCCAGTCAAATTTTGGAAGATCTTGCATTGTACATCAAAATTGGCCTTTGTCCATTTCAGAACTTTAGCTTTTGGATCTGGTCAATCCTTTCCAATAAATATTTTAAAACTAATGGAATTTTCATAGAATCGCTACAGTGTGGAAGCAGGCCATTTGGCCTCTTCAACCCTCCGAGGAGACTTCTACCCTATCCCTGTAACCTTGTATTTCCTATTGAGGATCTAAAGTTTGAAATTAGACTGTTGTCAGAAGCAAGATTTTCATTAACCACAAAATGGCTTTTCAATTTAAAATAACATAACAAAATGGCTTTAGATTTTTCTTTTGACACTGTGAACTTGAACTGATGTTTTGCTGAGTTGAATGTATTTAGAGATAAAATAATTGAGTTTTCATAATATGAATCATGAGACAGTGATTTGGTATTCAAACTAACCTTGAACTAGCAAGCATGGGATGATTTTGTGCATAAAGCAATCTGTTTCTCAGGAAATACATTGGATTAGCTTGCTGTCAATCATGTCACCATATTGCAGTTGATTGGACTTTTCCTGCGATTAAGAACCCTTTCCCAGGAAATATCATTGGATTAACCTGCTGCAAATCATGTCACCTTATTACATTTGATTGGTCTTTTCTTGTAATTAAGGCTGTCTCTCTCTTAAAAAACATGTAAGTAATGTGTAATTTTCAAATGTAATTGCGCCATTTCTCCACAGCACACAGAAGCTTTTAACCTCTGTTGCTGGACAAATCTGCGCCAGGCTGCCTTAATTTATTAAACATGTATCCTTGCTTTAAACAGCCGGACTCCGAGTGATTCTTTTGGCCGATCTTGAGACCAAGGGGTCCCGCCTGGGATTCTGGATCTTCACTATGACTAATCTACCCAGCCTGTACATCCCTGAACACTACAGGCAATTTAGCATAGCCAATCCACCTAAGCATCTTTGGAAGACGCGAGGAAACCAAAGCAAACCCATGCAGACACAGAGAGAATGTGCAAACTCCATACAGGCCCCCTCCAGCCTCACAATCCTATCTCTGTAATGCACCTCCCTTACTATTTAATGCCTCCTGAATAGTACAAGCAAATTGCCCCGCCAGTATATTAGTCCCCTTCTAATTCAGGTGCAATTAGGGCAGCATGGTGGCTCAGTGGTTAGCACTGCTGCCTCACAGCACCAGGGGCCCAGGTTCAATTCCAGCCTCAGGTGACTGTTTCCTCCCACAATCCAAAGATGTGCAGGTCAGGTGAATTGGCCATGATAAAATTGCCCATAGTGTTAGGTGCATTAGTCAGGAGTAAATATAGGGCAGGGGAACGGATCGGAGTGCTTTACTCTTCGGAGGGTCCTTGCGGACTTGTTGGCGGAAGTGTCTGTTTCCATACTGTAGGGAATCTAATCTAATCAATCCATCCTCCTTAGGCAGGTCAATTCTACCCTGGAAGAGATTCCAATGATCCAAAAATGTGAATACTTTTCCTCTACACCAGCTCCTCAACCATGCATTAATCTGCTCTATCCTACTATTCCTGTTCTTTCTAGCATGTGAACTGGGAGTACTCCAGATATTACCAACCTCAAGGACCTACATTTTAACCCCCAGCCTAATTTCCTATTTTCTCTCATTGGGACCTGGTCCTTTTCTCTTCCTATGTCATTGATACCAACGTATAACAACCTCCGATAGGTCATTCTCCCCTTTGAGAATAATCTGCACCCTCTCCAAGACAACTTTGACTTTGGCACCAGGGAGGCAAACACACCATTCTGATGTCTCGCTGTCAGCTGTAGAAACGGCAGTCTGTGCCTCTGACTAGAGACCCTTATCACCACTGATCGTTTGGAACCCAATTTAGCCCTCATTACAGTAGAGCCAGTCTCAGTACCAGAAACCTGGCTTTCAGTGCTACATTCCCTGAGAATTTATCAGCCCCTACATTGTTATTTTAGATGGGGATAGCTACAGGAGACTCCTGCACTACCTGCAAACCTCTACGACCTTTCCTACAAGTAATCCATCTACCTGACTATATCCGAGGTTTCTCTACCTTCCAGAAACTGCCATCTATCACACCTCCTAGTTCCTATAAATTCCTCATTGCCTTTAACTGATCCACATGATCCAACAGGATTTGCAACCATACTTGCTGCAGACATAATCATCAGGATCATTGAAATTCGCCCTAATCTCTGACAGGAAGAATTTATGAATGGCCACTTTTGCACCTTAAACAAACTACAGACCCAGAAAAAGGCACGGGCTTACTGCTCTAAAAAACTACCCTAGAATAAACTGAGTACCTATGTTTTATATTTTAAAAAAATTATTCAACACACCATTAGACCTATGTTGACTATTTACTAAAATAAAACAGAGTAAGATCTATCTTACAATGGTTAGCACTGCTGCCTCACAATGCCAGAGACCTGGGTTCAATTTCCACCTCAGGCGACTCTCTGTGTGGAGTTTGCACATTATCCCCGTGTCTGTGTGGGTTTCCTCCGGGTGCTCCGGTTTCCTCCCACAGTCCAAAGATGTGCAGGTCAGGTGAATTGGCCATGCTAAATTGCCCGTAGTGTTAGGTGAAGGGGTAAATGTAGGGGAATGGGTCTGGGTGGGTTGCGCTTCAGCGGGTCGGTCTGGACTTGTTGGGCTGAAGGGCCTGTTTCCACACTGTAAGTACGCTAATCTAATCTAATCTTTTAAGAGTCATAAAATCACTCAGCTGAACCCCAGCTGTGAATAGTTTTAATAATGATCTCCAAGGTGAGCTGTGAAATGTCACTGTTTGCTCGTTTGTTTTTCTTTTGTCCCAACTCAATTTCCAGAGAGGCTTGTAACTTCACAGCCAGTCTGCTGGGAGGGTTCACAACTTGGCTTCATTCATTTGCTGCCAAGACCAGTATTTATTGACAATCTTTTATGACTTGGAGAAAGTCATATGCCTTCCTGAAATGCTGCAGTCCATGTCCGATAAGTACACCACAGTGCTGCTTGGATAATAATCTCCTTTAGTGTCACAACCCTATCTCTGTAATCCTCCTCAGGCCTCATAACCATCCCTATCTATTACCCCCGCCAGCCTCAACTGTCCTCATCTCTGTAAACCCCCTCTATCCTCACAATCCTTCCTATTTTATAATCTCCTCCAAGCTTCACAACCCTCCCTATCTCTGTAATCACCTCCAGCCCCAAAAATTACATTTCCGTGGTATAAAATTTTTATTTTGATTCATTTTCGGTTCTTTAACATCAAAAGTGTAAAAAAAACTACCAAAAAACAGTGCATGATTTGCTTTCAAAGTTCTGTCAACAGACCTTTTGAAGAGGACTAAACATGGACAGATCAATTTTTTTCCCTCAAATTATGCACTTAGGAGAGATTCTTTTCTAAAAATGCTAATGGGGGGAGGGGGGGACGGGGGGAGGGGGGGGGTGGGGGGAATGACTTACCAGGGGAAAGCAGTGGGGCACCTGCTGCTCAGAAGGAAAGGGGGAAGAGGAGCAGAGCAGTAGTCATTGGGGACTCGATAGTTAGGGGGACAGATAGGAGGTTCTGTGGGGACGAGAGAGACTCATGGTTAGTGTGTTGCCTCCAGGGTGCCAGGGTCCGTGATATCTCTGATCGTGCTTTTGAGATCCTTCGGGGGGAGGGAGAGCAGCCCCAAGTCATGGTCCACATTGGCACCAACGACACAGGTTAGAAGAGAGATGGGGACTTGAGGCAGAAATTCAGGGAGCTAGGATGAAAGCTTAGAGCTACGACAAACAGAGTTGTTTTCTCTGGTTAGCTGCCCGTGCCACGTGGAATAGGGAGAGAAAGGAGTTGAACACGTGGCTACAGGGATGGTGCAAGATGGAGGGTTTCAGGTTTTTGGATAATTGGAGCTCTTTTTTAGGTAGGTGGAACCTCTACAAGCAAGATGGTCTTCATCTAAACCCATTCCCCTGGGTGGGAAATGGGCCAAAGCTATGAAGGTGGATTTAAACTAACAAACCAAAATTGTAGGACAGGTACAGAAGAGGATGAGAGTAGGGAGTTCCAAAATCAAGTATCTGACACTGGCTAGCGAGAACCTGGTTTGAAGTGTGTGTACTTCAACGCAAGGAGCATCTGAAATAAAGTGGGTGAACTGGCAGCGTGGGTTGGTACCTGGGACTTCGATGCTGTGGCCATTACGGAGACATGGATAGAGCAGGGACAGGAATGGCTGCTGCAGGTTCCGGGATTCAGATGTTTCAGTAAGAACAGAGATGATAAAAGAGGGGGAGGTGTGGCATTGTTGATCAGGGACAATATTACAGTTGTAGAAAGGATGTTTGGGGACTCATTAACTGAGGTAGTATGGCTGAGGTTAGAAACAGGAAAGGAGAAGTCACTATGCTGGGGGTTTTCTATAGGCCTCCAAATAGTCCCAGAGACGTAGAGGAAAGGATAGCAAAGATGATTCTTGATAGGAGTGAGAGGGGCAGGGTAGTTGCCATGGGGGACTTCCAACTATCCAAATATTGACTGGGATCACTACAGTACGAGTACTATAGATGGGTCAGTTTTGTCCAGTGTGTGCAGGACGGCTTCCTAACACAGTATGTAGACAGGCCTACAAGGTTTAGTACAGGGTAACAAGCCTGGCCAGGTGTTAAGATTTGGAAGTAGGTGAGCACTTTGGAGACAGTGATCACAATTCTGTCAGGTTTACCTTAGTGATGGAAAGGGATAGGTGCACTCCATCGAACAAGAGTTACAGCTAGGGGAATGGAATTTACGATGCAATTAGGCAAGATTTAGGAAGCGTAGAATGGGGAAGGAAACTGCAGAGGATGAGCACATTAAAAATGTGGAGCTTATTCGAGGAAAAGCTCCTGTGTCCCCTAGACAAGTATGTACCTGTCAGGCAGGGAGGAAGATATAGAACGCGTGAGCTGTGGTTTACTAAGGAAGTGGAATCCCTGGTCAAGAAGGAGGAGGAGGCTTATGTAAGGACAAAATGTGAAAATTCAGTTAGGGTGCTTAAGGGTTGCAAGGAAGTCAGGAAAGACCTAAAAAGAGAGCTCAGAAGAGCCAGAAGGGGACATAGGAAGTTGTTGGCGGATAGGATTAGGGTAAACCTTAAGGCTTTCCATAGGTATGTCAGGAATAAAAGAATGACGAGAGCTAAATTAGGGCCAATCAAGGATAATAGAGGGAAGTTGTGTGTGGAGTCAGAGGAGATAGGGGAAGCACTAAATAAATATTTTTCGACAGTGTTCACTATAGAAAATGAAAATGTTGGCAGTGAAGATGCAGAGATACATGCATCTAGATTAGAAGAGATTGAGGTTCACAAGGAAGAGGTATTAGAAATACTGCAGAGTGTGAAAATAGACAAGTCCCCTGGGCCGGATGGGATTTATCCTAGGATCCTCTGGGAAGCAAGGGAAGAGATTGCCGAGCCTTTGGCATTGATCTTCAAATCATCATTGTCTACAGGAATACTGCCTGAGGACTGGAGGATAGCAAATGTGATTCCCTTGTTCAAAAAGGGTAGTAGAGACAACCCTGGTAATTACAGACCAGTGAGTCTGTAATTACCAGTTGCTGGTAAAGTGTTGGAAAAGGTTATAAGAGATAGGATTTATAACAATCTAGAAAAGATTGAAAGGATGTTTCCCATCATAAGATAGTCTCAGACCAGATTCTTGGTCAGTTGGGGAATCAAGGATTTGGCGAAGGGGATTCAGTAGTAATTGAGCTGGGTGAGGTGGAAACAAATAACATTTGAGAGATTGAAATTTCTGGTATTTGCAGTTGTGTAGATGTGTCAGAAGGTCTTCTTGGGGTCAGATATGAGAGCAATACTGAAGACTGTAGTTCTGCCTCAAGCAGTTCCCAATGAGAGGGAAGGGCTCAGCAGTAAGGTAAAGTCATTTGTAATAATAACTGAAGGCAATGGGTTTAACCATCCCAATATTTAGCTGGAGGAAATTTCAGCTAATCGAGTAGTGGATATGTAATAAGCAGTTTGATAACTGAGTTGAAAAGGGTGGCACTGGAAAAGCACAGCAGGCAGCATCCAAGTAGACATTTCGGGCATAAGCCCTTCATCATTTTGATAACTGCGTAACAGCGGAGAAATAGAGAGGGATGATGGGGCGGCAAAGCTGGGCATTGTCAGTGTACGTGAAACTAACACAGTGCTTTTGGACGATGTCATCGCCTGGCAGTAGATAGGTGAGAAACATGAGGGGCCAAGGATAGATCATTGATGGACACCACTTTAGGGCGGCACAGTGGCTAGCACTGCTGCCTCACAGCACCAGGGATCCGGGTTCGATTCATGCCTCGGGCAACTTACTGTGTGCAGTTTGCACATTCTCCCTGTGTCTGCATGGGTTTCCTCCGGGTGAGCAGGTTTCCTCCCACAATCCAAAGATGTGCAGGTCAGGTGAACTGACAAATTGCCCAGTGTTAGGGTTAATGTAGGGGAATGGGTCTGGGTGGGTTGCTCTTTGGAGGGTTGGTATGGACTAGTTGGACCGAAGGGCCTGTTTCCATACTGTAGGGAACCTAATCTAAGAAAAAATACGAGGAATTCAGAAAGGAAAGGATGAGTGGAAATGGAGCAGGATCTTCCAATGACGGTGAGGCCAAACATTAATTTTTAGCAGAATGGGTGAGAAGGACATAACCAGAAAATAGAGAATCACAGAACAAGGAATAATATCTATGAATTGGTGAGGAGGTTTGACAAGGAGGAGGGGCGAGAGACTTGGAGTGCTTGTAGTCAGCAGACTAGGGTCAAGATAAACTCTGATAAGACCTGACAAGAGACTGGAGAAAGATGCATGTTTAGGACTAAATAAGGAACAACATGTAAGATAGTGTGGCTTGGTGGGCTAGTGGAAGGGAGGGAAGCAGCAGAAGAAGGTGATCAGATTGTCTCAGTCTTGGTGTCAAACTCCATGTGCACTTTACTGTTGGGATGGGGGTGGAGCTCGGCGGCAGGGGATTTGGGGGGGGGGGGGGGGGGAGAGAAGGACAGGATAATGGACAGTGGTTTGGAAATAAACAAAAATTGTGTCAGTGATATATAAAAATGAGTAAGCAAACCTTATGTATTTAACTTTTATTGGTTTTAGATTCCACCATCTGCCGAGGTGGGATTCAAACCTGGACTTCAGTTGTACATTTTAATATTCTGGATATAAGATAAAACTGGAATTAAGAATCAACTGATTGTCATGGGACGATTGCCAATGGCATATAAAAAAACCTCATGTCCTTCAGGGAAAGAAACGTGCCAACCTGACAGTGGCCTGGCAAGTCATTCATTTGAAGTTTTAACATAGGAATGAAACTAGATGGCCCACATGACATCTACCAAGGCACGAGAAAATACAATACAGAATCAGCATTCTCAACCCTGCAATGTCTTTCTTACTAACATTTGGGGGCTAGTGCCTAATTTTGGAAAACTGTCTTGCAGATTAGTCAAGCAACAGCCTGACATAATCATACTCATAGAATCATACCTTGCAGACAATATTGGACACCACCATCCCCATCCTTAGATATGTCCTGTCCCACTGGCAGGACAGACCAGGCAGAGGTGGTGGCACAGTGGTATACATCGTCTCATGGCTTCTGCTGATTACCACGTGCCATCCTCTCTTGGCTGATGAATCAGTACTGCTCCATGTTGAACAATACTTGGAATAAACACTGAGGGTGTAAGTGGTGCCATATGTACACTTGGCATGGGATTTCAATGTCCACCATCAACAGTAGATCAGCAGCAGGATTACTGATTGAACTGGTTCTAAAGGACTGAGTGTGTAGCAGGTGATGAGGGAACCAACAAGAACGAAAAACATACTTGATCTCATTGTTATGAATTTGCCAGCTGCAAATGCATCTGTCTATGACAGTATTAATAAGAGCAACTGCCACACAATCCTTTTGGAGACAAAGCCTTGCCTTAAGATTGAGACTACCCTCCATTGTGCTGAGTTGCACTATCGCTGTGCTAAATGAGACAGAATTCGAAACAAAATAGAAACTCAAAACTAGGTACCTATGAGGCAATGTGGGCCATCAACAACATCAAAATTGTACTCCAGCGCAATCTAAAATCTCATGGCCTGGCATATCCTACACTCAACCATTACTATTAAGCTAGGGTTAATCCCCTGAACAACCCTGGTTCAATGGATAATAAAGCAGGGCATGCCAGGAGCAGGTACCTAAAAGAGGTACCAACCTGGTGAAGTTACCAAACAGGACTTCCTGCATGCCATACAGCATAAGCAGCAAGAGATGGAGCAAAGCGATCCCACAACCACTGGGTCAGATCTAAGCTCTGCAGTTCTGCCACAGTCAAATGGTGACAATTCAAAAAACTGGCTGGAGGAAGCACATCAAAAATCTCCAACCTTACTGATGGCAGGTGCCCAACACATCCATGCAAAAGACAAGTATGTGCAGCAACTGTCAGCCAGAAGTGCCAAATGAATGATCCATGTCAGCCTTCTCCAGTGGTATCCAACATCACCGATGCCAGTTTTCAGCCAACTCAATTCACCGCAAATAAAATCAAGAAATTGACAAATTGTGCAAAGGCTATGAGCAGATTCTGACAGTCGTACTGATGAGTTGCGCTCTCTGACTTGCTAATCACCAAGCCAAGTAGAACAGCAGCACTGCATCTACTAACAATTAGATTAGATTAGATTACTTACAGTGTGGAAACAATGTAGAACGTCAGCCAGGTATGTTCATCACAAAAACACAGGGTAAATCCAACACAGCCAATTTCCCTTCTGTCAATCTACTCTTGTTAATCAGTAAAGTGATGAAAAGTGTAATCAAGCAATATCTGCTCAGCGACACCCAGTTTGGGTTCTGCCAGGGGCACTCAGTTCCTGATCTTGTTACAGACCTGATTCACAAATTGAAAAACAGCTGAATTCCAGAGATGACAGGTCAGTCCTGCACCAAAACCACCTATTTCCACTTCAGTGACCTCACACAACTTCCACCTTAGTCTCATCTCATTCACTGAAATTCTCATCCATTCCTGTGTTACTTCTAGAATGAATTATCCACACTCCGAGCCAACCTTCCACATTCAACCTCCCTGTAATCTCAAGAAAATGTAAATCCCTGCTGCCTAAGTGCTAATTTTACCAAACTTCGTTCATCTAGCTAAATAGAACATAGAACATAGAACAATACAGCACAGAACAGGCCCTTCGGCCCACGATGTTGTGCCGAACTTCTATCCTAGATTAAGCACCCATCCATGTACCTATCCAAATGCCGCTTAAAGGTCGCCAATGAATCTGACTCTACCACTCCCACGGGCAGCGCATTCCATGCCCCCACCACTCTCTGGGTGAAGAACCCACCCCTGACATCTCCCCTATACCTTCCACCCTTCACCTTAAATTTATGTCCCCTTGTAACACTCTGTTGTACCCGGGGAAAAAGTTTCTGACTGTCTACTCTATCTATTCCTCTGATCATCTTATAAACCTCTATCAAGTCACCCCTCATCCTTCGCCGTTCCAACGAGAAAAGGCCGAGAACTCTCAACCTATCCTCGTATGACCTACTCTCCATTCCAGGCAACATCCTGGTAAATCTTCTCTGCACCCTCTCCAAAGCTTCCACATCTTTCCTAAAGTGAGGCGACCAGAACTGCACACAGTACTCCAAATGTGGCCTAACCAAAGTCCTGTACAGCTGCAACATCACCTCACGACTCTTGAATTCAATCCCTCTGCTAATGAACGATAATACTCCATAGGCCTTCTTACAAACTCTATCCACCTGAGTGGCAACCTTCAAAGATCTATGTACATAGACCCCAAGATCCCTCTGTTCCTCCACCTGACCAAGAACCCTACCATTAACCCTGTATTCCGCATTCTTATTTGTTCTTCCAAAATGGACAACTTCACACTTGGCAGGGTTGAACTCCATCTGCCACTCCTCAGCCCAGCTCTGCATCATATCTAAGTCCCTCTGCAGCCGACAACAGCCCTCCTCACTGTCCACAACTCCACCTATCTTTGTATCATCTGCAAATTTACTGACCCACCCTTCGACTCCCTCATCTAAGTCATTAATAAAAATTACAAACAGAGTCATTAATAAAAGGGTCCTGTTGAAACGCAACATTTTAAAATTCTCACCCCTGATTTAATTCTTGGCTGTGATAATCCCTACTTCCCCCGTGCCACACAACCTTTGAAACCTCATTGTGTTTCAAACTCCAATAATGCATTTATTTACTGTTTTACCTATGTGGCTGTTTCTACAGTTGCCAAAACAACATGGTCTCAAATTCCCATCCTAAACCTCACAGGTCTGCTTTCCTCTTTGAAGACATTCTTGTAAACCTGCTAGTTTGGCAATGCTTGACCTAATCTGTGGCCTGATGTCAAAGGTTCTCAATAATATTTTTGTAAAATTATAAACAAAATAAAAACATAAACTCTTGCTGATTTTGACATACATCATCAACTCTTCCTGACTGTTGGGTGAATGACATGTAACTCCTTATCCAAACACATTGTGGGAGCACCTTCATCACACAAGCTGTAACTGTACAAGAAAGTTAAAAATCACCTTCTCCACAGGCAACAAGGCTTTGGCAATGATCAGTGGTATCTGTGGAAGGAGATTCTGGCTTAGTGGTGCTGGAAGAGCACAGCAGTTCAGGCAGCATCCGAGGAACAGTAAAATTTGCAGTGTGATGTAACTGAAATTATACATTCAAAAACTGATTGTCTGTTAAGCCTTTCATCTGTTAGAATACGGTGATAGTTTCACTTCTTTCATGTGTAGACAGTTTGGAAGAGTGGTCCAGGAAATGGCTGATGGAATTCAATGTGAGCAAATGCAAGGTCTTGCACTTTGGAAAAAAGAATACAAGCACAGACTACTTTCTAAACGGTGAGAAAATTCATAAAGCCAAAGTACAAAGGGATCTGGGAGTGCTAGTTGAGGATTCTCTAAAGGTAAACATGCAGGTTGAATCCGTGATTAAGAAAGCGAATGCAATGTTGTCATTTATCTCAAGAGGGTTGGAATATAAAAGCACCGTTGTGCTACTGAGACTTTATAACGCTCTGGTTAGGCCCCATTTGGAGTACTGTGTCCAGTTTTGGTCCCCACACCTCAGGAAGGACATACTGGCACTGGAGCGTGTCCAGCGAAAATTAACACGGATGATCCCTGGAATGGTAGGTCTAACATATAAGGAACGGCTGAGGATCCTGGGATTGTATTCATTGGAGTCTAGAAGATTAAGGGGAGATCTAATAGAAACTTACAAGATAATACATGGCTTGGAGAGGGTGGAAGGACTGCAGACCAGGTACGAAGATGATGCTGAATATCAATCTATTGATGGATGAGATCTATGAGATCTATTGGTGGATGAACGGTTGAGGGAATGTTCACTGCACAGGGTGGTGGGGAGGGTGGCAGTTCATACTGGTGTTGGAAAGTGTACATTCTGTAAAGTTCAATCTCAAAGTGACCATTAATTTATTACTTTGCTGCTCTGCTTTTCCCCACATTTTGTTTTTCAAATCAAACTGAGTGTGCAGATCATGATATATTGGAGCAGAATTAGGCCATTCAGCCCACAAAGACCACTCCACCATTTAGTCATGGCTGATCTGTTTCTCAAGTGCATTCTCCTGCCTTTTCCCTGTAACGTCATGATCCCATTACTAATCAATGACTTGGCTTGCCTTACGTGGCAAGCAGTTGCCCAGAATCACTACCCTCCGAGTGAAGAAACTCCTCCTTATCTCAGTTCCAAAATTGTCTTTAATCTAAGGCTGTAGCCTCGGATTCCGGTTTTTCCTATTCATGGAGTTGAAAAGTGTGGCACTGGAAAAGCACAGCAGGTCAGGCAGCATCCAAGGAGCAGGAGAATCGATATTTTGGGCAGAAGCCCTTCATCAGGAATGTGGAGGGGGGAGGTGAGAGATAAATAGTAGGGTGGGGGTGGGAATGGGTTAAGGTAGGTGGTATGGCAATAGATGGATGCAGATAGGTTATTGTGATAGATCAATGGAGAAGGTTAAATCTGGGATGAGGTGAGGGGTGGGCAGATTTGGAAGCTGGTGAAGTCAGTGTTAATGTCTTGTGGTGGTAGTGTCACAAGGCAGAAGATGAAGTGTTCTTCCTCCAGTTGGTGGGTAGCTTTGATTTGGTGGAGGAGGCGGCCAAATATTTGAATGTCCTTGGGGGAGTGTGAGAAGGAGTTGAAGTGGTTGGTCACAGGGTGGTGGGATTGTTTGGTGCATGCTGACCACAGACATTCCCTGAACCTCTCTGAGAGTTGACAGTCCCTCTCCCCGACATAAAGGAGACCACATCAAGTGCAACAGATGCAATCTGGACTTCCTGCTTAAGATACCGATCATGATAATTTATATATTTTCCATTGATTTACACAACTTGAAGAAGAACCCTTTTTTCACTTTCTCAGAACCACTGTTAATGGCCGTCTTTTAACCCACTATTCCTTACAGATACGAGTATTCTCTATACAGTCAACAATAGGCTTAGACACAAGCAAAGTTTGGTTAGTATGTGGGGCATGTGACTGTGAGAGACATGAATCTGCTTTCTCCGGTGGCTGTGATTGGTGGCAGAAAGGGGGTTTGGGCACCATTGGTTGGAAGTGTGGCTGGGAAAAATGAATAGAGACACTTCACAAACATCTTGTGTCGGTGGCAGATCCTAAATAAGAATCTCCAGGCCTACATTAGGAGATTGTAGTCTTTATTCAGGGAAGAGGCCCAGAGATGCCATCTTTATAACATCAAAGTGGACCAGTGCATGTGCATGGCCATCTTGTGGGAAAATGTTACGATGTCACTGGGGATGGCACAGCAAGTGTTGATATGACTGAGGAGACTCTCAGCAGGGACGGAATCTCAATTTACAGGGAAGATGAATCGGATTGATGGCTGCAGATAATAATGTGAGAAACCACACAACACCAGGCTATAATGGAATGGATGAGAATTTCAGAAGCAGATGAGCTGAGCGAAATCGGTGATGATACAGAGTTGGAAATAGGTGGTTTTACTGATGATGTGGACATGTGATTGGATTTTGTTTGGGGTGAAATATGGCACTAAAGTCCAGAACAATCTGTTTCAGCGCTAGAAAATTCCCAGGGAGAAAGATTCAGTCAGCGACTGGGGAATAGAGTTTGTAACAGGAACAGAAGGCACTGACTTTCATCCTCCTAATGTCTGACTGACTGAAGGAAGTCATTGTTCCTCCACTATTGGATGTCAAACAGGTCAGGACAGTGCGTCTTGGAGGGTAACTTGGTGGTGACAGCATTGACACTGAGTCTTTGAGCTGGTAAAAATCCTGTCAAGTTTCTGGGCAGGTTTAGATATACAGAATCCCACTTCTTTGCCCCCTATTTTTCTGACCTCCTCCCCATGTCTCTTTATTTTCCTCACACGTGAAGACTTCACTGTTGTGGTTCTGTTCGCCGAGCTGGGAATTTGTGTGCAGACGTTTCGTCCCATCTCGGTGACAGCCTCCTGTGAAGCGCTTCTGTGATGTTTCCTCCGGCATTCATAGTGGTTTGTCTCTGCCGCTTCCGGTTGTCAGTTCCAGCTGTCTGCTGCAGTGGCTGGTATATTGGGTCCAGGTCGATGTGTTTGTTGATAGCGGACAGCTGGAACTGACAACCGGAAGTGGTAGAGACAAACCACTAATAAGGCTGGAGGAAACATCACAGAAGCGCTTCACAGGAGGCTCCCTCCTAGACAGGGGATGAAATGTCTGCAACACAAATTCCCAGCTCAGCGAACAGAACCACAACAACGAGCACCCGAGCTACAAATCTTCTCACAAACTTTGAAGACCACACTGTCTTGAGCAGGCCCAGAGTAGAAAGCAGGCTCCTTCCCTAACTGATAGTCTTAGTTCAGTTTCTATAACAATCCAGCAACTCTGATGATAATTTGTCCAAGATGCTGGCTCCTCATTATTACCCGGTTCACTCAGAATAATTTCACATCCTGAATTTATTACTTTGTGCCTTTTCCCTCATTCCATTTTCCTATTTAAATCAATTATGGGGTATGCAAAGAGGAAGAGGTCAGGATACTGAAACCTTGCATCGCACTGTGATTTGACACAATTTATCATAACTGAACTATAAACAGATTTGAAACATCGAACGAGAAATACCATTCACGGTGGGGAGAACAGATGTTCTGTTTGCAGAAAAAGCTTCAGCCAATCAACTAGCCTCAAGATACACAAATGCAGTCACACTGGGGAGAAATAGAAAGGATTCTGTTTGCCACTCTCCACTATAAATTCATCAATGTGTTCACACTGGGGAGAGGCAATTCATCTGCTCTATTTGTGGGAGGGGATTCACTCAGTTATCCACCCTGCTGAAACACCGATGAGTTCACAATGAGGACAGACCTTTTAAATCTCCAGACTGGGAAGTACTTTAAAAGTTCCAGTGATCTGATGTCCCATTGGCTTGTTCATTCTGAGGGGAGACCTTTTAAATGTACAGACTGTGGTAAATACTTTTAAAGTTCTCATTATATGCAGTCCCATCAACGTGCTCACACTGAGGAGAAGATCTTTTAAATGTTCAGGGTGTGAGAATTGATTCCAGGGAGCTAATCATCTATCACCATATTCATATTGTCGAGACACGATTCAGGTGCCCTCACTATGGAAATGGTTCAGAAGATCATCTCACCTCACTACACCAAGCGTGCTCACATTAGGGACAGGCTATTCATCTGCTCTGAATGTGGGCTGCTATTTATTTGCTTCTCCACCCCATTGACACACCAGTGAGTTCATTCTAGGGAGATCCATTCACCTGCACTGAGTTTGGGAAGGGATTTTGAGTCATCCCAGCTCAAGACACACCAGTGAGTTCACACTGAGGAGACCTTTGAAATGTCCACACTGTAGGGCAAGGTGTAAAAGCTCCTTGGAGGTGAAGTTACACCAACATGTTCACACTAACTATAGACCATTCAAATGATCTCAGTATGGTTCTAGGTCTAGAGGGTCATCTCGTCTCACTGTACACCAGTGCACTTGCAGCCATTCACCTGCTCAGAGTGTGGGAAGAGATTCAGTCAGAAAATCTACCTCCTGACACACCAGCGGATTCACACAGTGGAGGGACCTTTTAAATGTATAGACTGTGGGAAGTGCTTTACAAAGATTCTGGGATCTGATACGCCATCAGCATGTTCATTCCAATGACAGGCCTCTTAAATGTCCAGACTGAGGGAAGTGTTTTAGAAATGTCCAGTTCTCCAGTCTGGGGAACTGATACTACATCAACACTGTTCACACCTATGAGGGATTATTCAATTAGGTTCAGATGATTATCTCAACTCACTGTACATCAATGAATTCACACTTGGGGAGAGGCCATTCATCTGCTCAGAATGTGGGAAAGGATTCACTCAGAAATCATCTCATGACACATGCGAGAAGATAGCAGCGAGTCCACAGGTGATATCAGGAGCTCTTTTGTGCTGTTAATTGCATTCAGGTCACAAACATGTTAAAACACCCAGCCCAGCTTTAGGTGATAATATTATAGCGAAACATAATTATTTGGATTTGGATTTTGCTGAATTTATTTAATATCCAGAACAATTCCTTGTGAATATAAATCAGAGAACTAGATATCCATGTAATATACAAACAACAGTAATAATGGGTAATTTCAATTCCCATACAGATTAGATGAAGCAAATCAGTATGATTGCTGTGGCGGGTGAATTTCTGCAGTTTGTATTGAAGCTTTTCATATTTAGGTTTTAGGTTCAGTCTTCTGGAAAGACAAGACTCATTAATGACCTTGCTGTTAAAGAGTCTTTGTTAAATAGTGACCATCACGTGGAATTTTAATCAAGTTTAGAAGTGATTTAAAGACAAAAATATAATTTGCTGGAAAAGCTCAGCAGGTCTGGCAGCATCTGTGGGGAGAAATCAGAGTTCATGTTCTGGGTCAAGTGACGCTTCATCAGTTCCAAGGAATCCTCACCTGTATTTTTGTCTCTGATCTACAGCATTTGTAGTTCCTTTGGGTTTGAAAGTGATATATGTTATGAAGGTATAGGTGTGTACTGAACCTTTATGAGAGACTGGAAGCTGGCATGGACTTAGGGAAGCACAGTGTGCGCTGAAGGAATTTAAAATGTAACATTTGACTGTGAAACACCAACAATGCCAATGAGTTGCCGTGATACAAAAACAAATTCAAATTCGGCCAGTTTAAATTATTCTCCAGATAACAAAATACAACCAAATTTGAATTTAGTATTTTGACAACATCAAACCAATGAAATGATCCGATGTTTTGGGGTATAAAACTGGACATTTTGAACAGTTAGGGGAGAACAGCAACAAGCAACAAACAGACTGCTAGCCAAATAAATTAGATTCCCTACTGTGTGGAAACAGGCCCTTCAGCCTAACAAGTCCACACCAACCCTCCAAACAGTAACCCACCCAGACCCATTTCCCTCTGACTAATGCACCAAACACTATGAGCAATTTAGCATGGCTAATTCACCTGACCTGTACATCTTTGGATTGTGGCAGAAAACCAGAGCACCCAGAGGAAACACATGCAGATACACAGAGATTGTGCAAACTCCACACAGACAGTGACCCAAGGTGGGAATTGAACCCAGGTCCCTGGCATTGTGTGGCAGCAGTGCTAACCACTGAGCCACCGTGCTGCCCAGAAAGGGCTCTCTGAAAGGTATCTGTCTATAAGAAATTGTTGCAGCAGAACACCAAAGTCGACCTAGAGGAATTACAGAGAAAGTTTGGTATCTGAAGACTATAACTGGGTTAAAAATTAAGTTTGTTGTAAATTTAAGAGGGAATTTATCGGACCAGTACTGTAGAGTGGGAGGTAAAAGATAGGTTTAAGAGAAATGAGTTGTAAATATTTGTTGTTTTAATATTCTCTGTTGGACTTAAAGAATAAAATGGTTAATTTTTACTTTAAATAGTGACCTCTGGGATAGTTCTTTGCCTCTTGAAATTTAACAGATTATGGCACAAGATGAGGTTGTGTGTGTCAGGCTTCTGGGCGGCACGGTGGCACAGTGGTTAGCACTGCTGCCTCACAGCGCCAGAGACCTGGGTTCAATTCCCGCCTCAGGCAACTGACTGTGAGGAGTTTGCACATTCTCCCAGTGTCTGCGTGGGTTTCCTCCGGGTGCTCCGGTTTCCTCCCACAGTCCAAAGATGTGCAGGCCAGGTGAATTGGCCATGCTAAATTGCCCGTAGTGTTAGGTAAGGGGTAGATGTAGGGGTATGGGTGGGTTGCGCTTCGGCAGGGCGGTGTGGACTTGTTGGGCCGAAGGGCCTGTTTCCATACTGTAAGTAATCTAATCTATCTAATCTAATCTAAATTAGCAGTGTTGTAACTTATAGCTCATGCTGGAATTAGGGTCTCAATGTGAACAATGGAATGGCGAGTTGTCTGTGATGGATTGGCAAAATACACAAAATTATTTGAAAGTACACAGGTATTAGCGAGTATTTGAATAATTATTGCATGGTTTACAACAAGTATGCATTTGTTGAAGATAGGAATACGCATTAGGGAAATAAATTAGCTATGGCTGGCAAAAGCACTGAGAGATTATATCAGATCAAAGGAAGTAGTTTGTGAGGTTACAAGGAAATGCAATAAACTAGATGATTTGAAGTAATTTATAATCAAACAAAAGGATGACCCAAAAATAGATGAAAGGGGAAAAGATGCTCATAGGAAACAAAGATGGACCATAAAAATTGCTTAGGTATGTGAAATGCAAAAAAACTGCAAAAGCCTACTGGATTGACGCCCCAAGCAACTTCAATATTCAGTCCATCATCACTGACACATAGTTATAGAAGTATAAGCCATCTCCAAGATGCACTGCAGTAACTCACCAGAGCTCCTCCAATAGAACCTTTTGCTGACTTTGAACACTAAGAAGGACACAGACAGTAAATTCATTGGAACAACACTTCGTGTAACTGCTATCTCAGTGCATATTGCATTAATACTTGGAAAATCACCGTTCACCATCACAGGGTCAAAAATGTGACTGTATGTGCACCAACACCGCATGGACTGCAAACATGCAAGAAGTCAGATCCCCACTCTTCCTGGGCAGTTATGTCTCAGCAATAAATGCTAGCAGAACCAGGAACACCAACATCCTGTGAATGAATTTTTAAAATTACAGGAGTGAAACTTCACTGAGATTGTGCATTTATAAAGCATATTGCTAGGAAAATGTATTCAAAGCTGTTTATGTTAAGGCCTTTCAAAAATTGTCTTAAATACAGGGGCTCTTTTTCTCTTTAGTGCAATAAACATGTTGTTTTAGCGAAAGAACATTGGCAGTTTCAGTTGTCCAGTAACTAATCATTACCTAACTAAATTGCAAAAATGGAATGTATGATCCATCAACAATAAGTATACCATTTTGGATACTGTTGGGGGAGGGGGGATGACTTACCAGGGGAAAGCAGTGGGGCACAGGGCTCTGGCACAGAATCTGTCCCTGCTGCTCAGAAGGGAAGGAGAAAGAGGAGCAGAGCAGTAGTCATTGGGGACTCCATAATTAAGGGGACAGATAGGAGGTTCTGTGGGGACGAGAGAGACTCATGGTTGGTGTGTTGCTCCCAGGTGCCAGGGTTCGTGATGTCTCTGATTATGTTTTTGGGATCCTTAAGGGGGAGAGGGAGAAGCCTCAAGTTGTGGTCCACATAGGCACCAACGACTTAGGTAGGAAGAGAGAGGGGGATTTAAGGCAGAAATTCAGGGAGCTAGGAAGGAAGCTGAGAGCTAGGATGAACAGAGTTGTTGTCTCTGGTTTGTTGCCCGTGCCACGTGCTAGTGAGGCAAAGAATAGGGAGAGAGAGAGGAGTTGAACATGTAGCTACAGGGATGATGCAGGAGGGAGGGTTTTGGATTCTTGGATAAGTGGGGCTCTTTCTGAGGTAGGTGGGACCTCTACAAGCACGATGGTCTTCATCTGAACCAGAGGGGTACTGATATCCTGGGGGGGGAAATTCACTAAGGCTATTGGGGTGGGTTTAAACTAATCCAGCAGGGGGTGGGAACCAAAATTATAGTTTGAGTATAGAAAAGGTTGAGAGTAGGGAGGTCCAAAATCAAGTTTCAGGAATGCAAGATGGCACTGGCAAGCAAGAAGTTGGTTTGAAGTGTGTCTACTTCAACGCCAGGAGCATCCGGAATAAGGTGCATGAATTTGCAGCATGGGTTGGTACCTGGGACTTCAATGTTGTGGCCATTTCGGAGACATGGATAGAGCTGGGACAGGAATGGTTGTTGCAGGTTCCAGGATGTTTTAGTAAGAACAGAGAAAATGGTAAAAGAGGGGGAGGTGTGGCATTGTTGGTCAAGGACAGTATTACAGTTGCAGAAAGGATGTTTGGGGACTCATCAACTGAGGTAGTATGGGCTGAGGTTAGAAACAGGAAAGGAGAGGTCACCCTGTTGGGAGTTTTCTATAGGCCTCCAAATAGTTCCAGAGATGTAGAGGAAAGGATAGCAAAGATGATTCTCGATAGGAGTGAGAGAGACAGGGTAGTTGTCATGGGGGACTTCAACTTTCCAAATATTGACTGGGAACACTATATTACGAGAATTATAGGTGGGTCAGTTTTTGTCCAGTGTGTGCAGGAGGGATTCCTGACACAGTATGTAGACAGGTCAACAAGGGGCGAAGCCACATTAGATTTGGTACTGGGTAATGAGCCAGTCAGGTGTTAGACTTGGAAGTAGGTGAGCACTTTGGTATTAGCAATCACAATTCTGTTATGTTTACTTTAGTGATAGAAAGGGATAGGTGTGTACAACTGGGCAAAAGTTACAGCTGGGGGAAAGGCAATTACGATGCGATTAAGCAAGATTTAGGAAGCATAGGAAACTGCAGGGGATGGGCAAGTAGTAGGGTTGTTGTAATGGGTGACTTTAACTTTCCCAATATTGATTGGAACCTCCTTCGAGCAGATGGTTTGTAAGGATCTGTTTTTGTAAGGTGTGTTCAGGAGGGTTTCCTAACCCAGTACGTTGACAGGCCGATGAGGGGAGAGGTCATTCTAGACTTGGTGCTCGGAAACGAGCCGGGGCAGGTATCAGATCAGGTGGTGGGACAGCATTTTGGTGACAGTGACCACAACTGCCTCACATTCTATGGAGAAGGAGAGGATTATGCAAAATGGGACGATATTTAATTGGGGAAGAGGAAACTATGATGTGATTAGACATGAGTTAGGAAGCATGAATTGGGAGCAATTGTTCCATGGTAAAGGCACTATAGACATGTGGAGACTGTTTAAGGAACAGTTGTTGCAAGTGATGAATAAATATGTCCCTCTGAGACAGGCAAGTGGTAAAATAAAGGAACCTTGGATAATGAGAGCGGTGGAGCTTCTCGTCAAAAGGAAGAAAGTAGCTTACATAAGGTGGATGAAGCTAGGATCAAGCTCAGCTCTAGAGGATTACAGGCAGGCGAGAAAGGAGCTCAAAAATGGTCTGATGAGAGCGAGGAGGGGGCACGCGAAAGGCTTGGCAGAACGGAGAACACAAAAGCATTTTACACCTATGTGAGGAATAAGAGAATGGTCAAAGAAAGAGTAGGGCCGATCAGGGATAGCATAGGGAATTTGTGTGTGGAGTCTGAGGAGGTAGGGGAAGCCCTAAATGAGTTTTTTGCTTCTGTCTTTACTAAAGAAAAGAACCTGGTAGTGAATGAAACCATTGAGGAGCAGGTAGGCATGCTGGAATGGATAGAGATTGAGGAAGCTGATGTGCTGAAAATTTTGTCAAACATTAAGATTGACAAGTCACCAGGGCCAGACCAGATTTGTCCTCGGCTGCTTTGGGAAGTGAGAAATGTGATTGCTTCGCTGCTTGCGTAGATCTTTGCATCCTTGCTCTCCACCGGAGTCGTACCTGAGGACTAGAGGGAGGCAAATATAATTCCTCTCTTCAAGAAAGGAAATAATGAAATCCACGGCAATTACAGACTAGTCAGTCTCATGTCTGTCGTCTGCAAGGTGTTAGAAAGGATTCTGAGGGATAGGATTTATGACCATCTGGAAGAGCACAGCTTGATTAAATGCAGTCAACACGGCTTTGTGAGGGGCAGGTCATGCCTCTCAAATCTTATTGAGTTCTTTGAGGATGTTACTAGACAAGTTGATGAGGGTCAAGTGGTGGATGTGGTGTATATGGACTTCAGCAAGGCATTTGATAAGGTTCCCCTTGGTAGGCTCGTTCAGAAGGTCAGGAGGAATGGGATACAGGGAAATCTAGTTGTCTGAATACAGAATTGGCTGGTCAACAGAAGACAGCGAGTGGTAGGAAAGGAAAGTATTCTGCTGGAAGTCAGTGGTGAGTGGTGTTCCACAGGGCTCTGTTCTTGGGCCTCTACTCTTTGTAATTTTTATTAATGACTTGGATGAGGAGATTGAAGGAAGTTTGCAGATGACACAAAGGTTGGAGGTGTCGTTGACAGCTGTTGTCGGCGTGACATTGACAAGATGCAGAGATGGGCTGAGAGGTGGCAGATGGAATTCAAACTGGATAAATGCGAAGCGATGTATTTTGGAAGGTCGAACTTGAAAGCAGAGTACAGGATTCTTGGCAGTGTGGAGGAACAGCGGGATCTTGGTGTGCAGGTACATAGCTCCCTTAAAATTGCCACCCAAGTGGACAGGGTTGTTAAGAAAGCATATGGTGTTTTGGCTTTCATTAACAGGGGGATTGAGTTTAAGACCCGTGAGATCTTGTTGCAGTTCCATAAAACTTTGGTTAGACCGTATTTAGAATACTGTATCCAGTTCTCGTCACCCTATCACAGGAAAGATGTGGATGCTTTGGAGAGGGTTCAGAGGAGGTTTACCAGGATGCTGCCTGGAATGGAGGGCTTATCTTACGAAGAGAGGTTGACTGAGCTCGGACGTTTTTCATTGGAAAAAAGAAAAAGAGGGGACCTAATTGAGGTGTACAAGAGGCATAGATAGAGTTGATAGCCAAAGACTTTTTCCCAGCGCAGAAATTGTTAACACGAGGGGTCATAGTTTTAAGCTGTTTGGTGGAAGGTATAGAGGGAATGTCAGAGGCAGGTTCTTTACGCAGAGAGTTGAGAGAGCATGGAATGCGCTGCCAGCAGCAGTTGTGGAAGCGAGGTCATTGGGGATATTTAAGAGACTGCTGGACATGCATATGGTCACAGAAATTTGAGGGTTTGTACATTAGCTTTACCTTACATGAGGATCAATGGTCAGTGCAACATTGTGTGCTGAAGGGCCTGTTCGTGCTGTACTGTTCTATGTTCTATGTAAAATATCGTGTCCTTCCCTGACCCTGACCAAATTTGAAGGACTTAACCTGCAGTGTATGAGACTCCCTCCTTAAACACAACATCCAGGTAACTCTTCCCCTTCTGTGAAATGGTGTGTTATTTGAAGTTTAGACTCAGCCCATCAACTGAACTGGAGTTCTGCAAGCAATCAGCACTTGCAACAGATGTGGCACGATTAACCACAATGGGGTCCATCAGCTCTCACATGCAGGGACAACATACTGCCTGACATTGCATTTCCAAATTATTTAATTAGCCTTAACATTACATTTTTACATTTCCTCCTGGCCTTTAGTTTTTAATCTATGACATATCTCTCCAATTTACGTACAATCTGAAAGCAATTTAGAACAGGTATTCAAATTAGAGGTTACTGAACAACCAATGAATATGCGGCTTTTCCTGTTGTTAGGACACAAAGGTCAAACCCATGTTAATTAAAACCTAACACCAAGAAAAGCTCGCCTCGGCTCATAATCTGTTAAAATGTGGGTGACAGAGAACTCCTAAATTCCACTGTTTAAAGAAAGTAATTATTTATTTTCCTAACTCTAAAAGTGAACATTAAACAAAGAAACTATTCACAAATCCAAGCCTCCCTTCTCTTTACTACATACTACCTGGCCCCAACTATACAAAACAATTTGCTGTTCGAATAAAACACTTAAAAAATTACATTAATCTCAAGACCACATAGTCTCTGTCTTCTTCAGTGTTTTTACTCTTCTGACTGCTGATGTCCCTGGATCATCTACTTTCTTTTTTGCTGCAAGTATATTTCACATAAAAAGGTGTCTTTGATAGAAAGTTTTTTTCTGATTTCTTTGAGAGTAAGACATTATAAGGGCAGTTACTGTCCCTCTAATTTTCAAAGTGTTGGGTTTATACCATTCATGACATATTAATTATAATTTGGTTGGATTCTCGGTGTCAAAACAATAAAATGAAAATTCGATTGGCTTTGGATATCCTGGGGCTTAATTAAAACTAATTGGCTAAATTCGAGTTGTTGTCAAATCAACAACTAAAACTCAGGTATCCATTTAACAGCCAATTGTTATATTTGGAACAGCCCAACCTCTAGCTAGCTGTTCTTTAAGTGTTTTTCTGAATTTAAAGTGACCATACATGTTTTCAACTTCATAACACTGTGATGGCACTTTTTTAACACTGTTGCTGATCCCTGCATCTTCCCCTATACAGGTCCTCTCTCTGGGCTACCTGGGTAAGTGTGTAAGTCTTGAGCTTCCGTGTCAATTTTTATCTCCTACTGATTTCTGTCCTGTTCTGCTGGCTCCTCTTACCCCTTATGCCCCAAATTACTGAAGACTTCACTTGGATATGAAGGAATAGAATTACTCACCAATGAGAGGAGAAGGGAATGATCACCTTCACCATCATTCACCAAACTGACATCAAAATGCTGCAAAGCAGCTCTTTAATGGAAGACAGAGTGAATAGGAAGAGTATATCTTCCACCCAGAGTGTGCAGGGTTCTGGAACTCACTGCTTGTATGTGCTGCAGGGGCAGAAATCCTCCTCATATTTAAGAAGTACTCACCTGTGCACTTGTGATGCCAAGTCATACAAACTTTTGTATCCAGTGCTGCAAACTGGGATTAGGAATTCCCCTTGCCGATAACCCTTCAAACCTTAGTAATTAAAAAAAACTCCTTAAACTTACTAAAATCTCCCAGCATCCATCATACTTAGTGATGTTTTCTGTAAGCTCCTTTTATACGGTGTTACAAATTTCACATGGGAAACTCAAACCAAACACCATATCAAGATTTGACAATTGCGTGACTTTTCCAGACCTGAATATCATTGATCTTTGAATATGATAGGAGATATGTTTGCTCTATCTTTGAGGCGATAATTCAAAGATCAGCGTGACTGCAAATACTGAGGCACACAGACATCTGACTGAGTGTTCCACTCCACTGAATAGGGAAAGAGTTACACAACCTGAAAATAACATCGTTTCCTCTCAATATGAATGGTGCAAAGTGCTCTGTGTATGAATGAGGCTTCAACTGATCATCCTGACTGGAGAGACATAAGGGCCAACAGAGTGGTGCTGGAAAAGCACAGGCAGTCAGGCACCATCTGAGGAGCAAGAGAATCGATGTTTTGCGCATAAGCCACAGAAGGGCACCAGAACCATGGAGATATGGTGGAAATGTGAGGATTATGGGAAAGCATTTAATCATTCATCCTGGTTGGAAAAGCACCACCACATTCATATGGAGACCAGCACCAGACAGAAACCATGGAAATGTGGACACTGCAGTAAAGCATTTGAAGTGCTTCCCTGCTGGAAAATCATTGGTGCAGTTACACTCAGGAGAAGCCATTCCCTTACTTCGTGAGTGGGAAGGAATTTAAGTCCGCCAGTCTAATGTCACATGAATAGATTCACACTGAAGAGAAGCCTTTAGCTGCACTGACTGTAGGTAGTGGGTCAGGAGGCCATATAACATTAATATGCACCAGCAAATTCACACTGTGGAGACGACATTCACCTGTTCAGCTGGTGGGAAAGAATTCACTTAGTCATCCTCTCTGTTGTCACAGCAGTCTATTCATATCATAAAGAAGCTGTTAAGTTACAGTTTATGTGGAAAAAGTTTCAGGCAGTCATCTGTTCTCAGCACACACTGCAGAGAGACCATTCACCTGCTCCATGTGTGGGAAGAATTTCACACATACTTCCAGCCTCCAGATATACTAGCGGATTCACATAGTGGAGAGGCCATACACCTGCACTTCATGTGGAAAGAGTTTCAGACTATCAGTGCACTCTCACTGGGGATAGACCATTCACTGCTGTGTTTGTGGGAAGAGATTCACTCAGTGATCAAACTTTTGGACACACCAGCAGACTCATAAATAACTAACTGCAATGGTTGGCCGGAATGTCCCTTTAAAGAGCACCATCTGTGATATTCTACATGATTCAACCATTTTTGAGAAAACTAATGTTGACAATACAAATTGAGCTTTTATTTCAATGCTAAATTGTTCTCTGATTTAAAATACAGAATTCAGTGTTTGAAAGATTTCACTAATTACGATCTCCAATCAAAGACTAATCTCCCAGGTGTCATCAGGCAGAGGGGAATGCACTGACTAGGTATGTTCTCAGGATGCAGGATGGTCACTACCTCAACAGTTGGTACCAACACCAAAAACAGCAACAATCCACACCAACAGCTAAAACACTGCACATGTGGCTCTTCTGGTAGCCCCTGCCTCTCCTTGATTGTTATTTACCAGAGAGATGGAAAAGGGAGATATGACTTGATGAGATGAGGGATGAGATCAGTACATTCAAAATCCAGAAAGGTCTTGTGATAAATAAACTCAAAGTCAAAATGGAAAATGCTCTTGTCTGAATGGATTACATCCTTGTATTTTCAATTAATGCAGAGAAGAGGTATTGGAGATATTGCTGTACACATTCAATAATTCATTAAAAGCTGTAGTGCTCAAAAACTAAAGTATCATTCATGTAATTCCTATAGATAAGGTGACGACAAAACAGTCCCAGAAAAACGTAAGCCATTAAGTTTACTATCGAAGAGAAGGAAAGCAGAGTGTCTTGGTGAGGTAGAGGAACAAAAGAAACTTGAAGCTAAAATCTGACAGATGTGCCTCAGGTTCACAGGCCATAAAAGTAAAAAAATCCCAGCTCCACTTTCCTATTTGCACCCCACAGACCTTTATCACACATTTTTAACAGAAGCATACTCATTTCTTTCTGGAATCTGTTGATTGATTCTGCCTCCACTGCATTCTTGAACAGCAAGTTCCACAGATTCACAACCCTCAGGGAGAAGTGGTTTCTCCGCATCTCAAGTTTAAACTTACTTCCTCTGAATCTATAATTTTTGTTTTAAGATTAGATTCCCTATAGTGTGGAAACAGGTCCTTCAGCCCAACAAGTCCACACCAACCCTCTGAAGTAACCCACTCAGACCCATTTCCCTCTGACTAATGCACCTAACACTATGGGTAATTTAGCATGGCCAATTCACCTGACCTGCACATCTTTGGATTGTGGGAAGAAACCAGAGCACCTGGAGGAAACCCATACAGACACGGGGAGAATGTGCAAACTCCACACAGACAGTCGTCCAAGGCTGGAATTGAACCTGGGTCCCTGGCATTGTGCTAAACACTGAGCCACCATGCCGCTCTTGTGACTATTATTTCTAGATTGCCCCAGAAGAGGAAACATCTGTTCAAAGTCTTCCTTATCAATCCCACTTAACATTTTGTAGACCTAAGTCAAATCCCCCTCATTTTTCTGAACTCTAGCTATTCAATCGCTTCTTGTACGACAGCCCTTTCATGTCTGGAATCAACCTGGTGAACCTCCTCAGAACTGCCTTTACTGTGACCACATCCTTCCTTTATCTGGAGGGATACTGTCTCCTGTTATATATTGGGCCTGGGAGGGATGTTGTCTACTTTATATTAGGGTCAGGGTGGATGTTGTCACTAATTTTATATGGGGATTATTGTGGATATTCTCTACTCTTTTATACTTGAGGTCAGAGTGGACATTGTCGAATATTTTATATTGGTGTCTGGATGGATATTGACAGCTGTTTTCTGAGTGTCAGGTAGATATGATCTCCTGTTTGTGTAACGGTCTGGGTGGCTATTGTCTACTGTTTACATTGGGGTCTGGAAGGGATATTGGTTACTAGTGGTAAATACATGGAACACCACCATCCAAAAGTGTCCCTGCAACTCACTCACCGTTGTGACTTCAATGTGCATTAGAGCTGTCGGGTCAAAATTGTGCAACTCCCTCCTTAACAGCTTTGAAGGTCATCCTACGTCAAGTGGACTGCAAAGGGCTCACCACCATCTTCTCAAGGGTAACTGGAGATGAGTCATAAATGCCAGCCATTGAATGTTTTGAAGGAGGACTTTGACATAGTTCTTAGAGATAAAAGAATCAAAGGGTATGGGAAGAAAGCAGGAACAGAGAATTGAATTGGATAATCAGCCATGATCACATTGAATGAAGAAGACTTGAAAGCTAAATGACCAACTCCTCTTCCTTACCTATGTTTTCAAATAAACAGAAGAGTCAGGGTAAGAAAAGGCAGGAAGGGCAGGGATTCTCCAGGAGATTACACCCCCAGATCAGCTTTCAGTGGTGAAACTATCGACAGCTCAGGTGAGGTGTTATGATCCCAGCTGCTGTTTCCACTGGATATGTTACATCTCAAAATGAATTACGGTTTGATAGATCATTTTGTATTTTGCTTAACATGGTGGTCTTTTGCTGAAACATAAACATAAGATCTGCAGATTTTGTTTTATCAATGAATAACAATAAATAAAATTAAAATAAAAAAAAGCTATTTAAATATAACACAGTTTAAAAGTTTTCATCTGCCCTGTGAAACAAAATCCCATCTCCTCCTAGACACCATCACATTACAGTTACTAAAAACCAAGCCTGTTCAACATGTTGGTTTGATTTAACTCCCTTTCAGTTCTGGTTATATGAGCTTATGAAACCTTTTCTTCTCCCCAGAAGTGTTATCACACACAGCTAAGCAACCTTCCCAAACCAGAATCACGACTTTTTTTTGCATTTTGTTCACTAAAGACCATCACTCGCAAAACACCTGTGTCATCAATTAAATATTTACAAGCAAAGCCCCATGGTGGGAAATGCAAACTATCAAAAGTAAGGGGTGGTGGTAGGGAGAGTGGAAATGGGCTAAATCAAAATAGAGTTGGAGGCTAAAATAAAGCACTGTATCCCCCACTGTGCCCAGTACTATCTGAAGGCAGTTAAAGTATAGTTAGACACCTCATGTACTTCTCCAAGGACCCAGCTGTGAAGTCTTTCCCCTCAACTAATTTCACTCAAAACAGATGATCCCTGCTCATAGTCTCTATTACGGCAGTGTGACATATTGCCCAAAGAGAGATCCTGTGGTTCAGAAAATTGTGATACAAATTCAGTCAATCCAACCCAAGAACTGAGGTTATCATCATCAAGGCTCCAACAATGTCATCATGACTAAAATCCAGTCCTGAATCTGATGAACAATAACTGCTGAATCAGAGTCCTGCAGTGATGTATGAACTCTTCCCCAAATGGAGCAGGTGAATGACCACTTTGTGCGCACTTGCTGGTCTGTCAGTCATGTTGAAGACTCAGCAAATCCCTTTTCACAAAGCGAGGTAAACAGCTTCGACCCGGTGTGAATCTGCTGGTATCTCAGCAGGGGAAATGAATCACTGAATCTCTCTTCACACATGGAGCATTTGAATAGCCTCTCCCCTGTGTGGGTTTGCTGGTGTCTCAGCAGCTACTGGATTTGAGTGAATCCCTCCCCACACTCCGTGCAAGTAAATGGCCTTTTCCCAGAGTGAGCTCCCTGGTGTTTCAGCAGGTCAGAGGACTGAGTGCATCCTTTCCCACATTCAGAGCAGGTGAATGGCCTCTCCCCAGTGTGAATGCGCTGATGTCTCTGCAAGTGGGAGATTTGAATGAATCCTTTCTCACACACAGAGCAGGCAGAGGGTCTAAATCCACTGTGAACTCTCTGGTGCCTGAGCAGGTTGCAAGATTGAGTAAATCCCTTCTCATACGCGAGGCAGGTGAATGGCCTCTCCCAACGTGACTGTGCCAGTGAAATTCCAGCTGGGAAGAATAACTGAATTCCTTCCCACAGTCCTTACATTTATATGGCCTTCTCTTGGACCGGTCACATTTGTATTTTCCCAGATCACATGACCGGTTGAATCCTTGACCACACGCACATGGAAATGGTTTCTTTGGACTGGGAATGCTGCTTTCCCCTTCCATATTACTGATCATGAACAGTACCTGCTGAATTGGGAGACTCTTCAATTGATTTGATGTCAAATCTGAGCTTCCCATCTGTGAACCCTTTCCCTGTAAAACAAGTTTATTTCCATCATTACTGCAGTAAAATTGCAGGAGGAATTTAAACTAATTTCTTAACTTCCTGCATTGTTACTTGTTGCTCAAGAGTGAATTTCCCTGCTCTCCAGGTTGATTTCAGTCTCTCTCACACAATGTCTCTGTCCCTTTAAATGAGAACAGTACAGAGTCATAGAGATGTACAGCATGGAAACACACCCTTCGGTCCAGCCTGTCCATGCAGGCTAAAACTGTACTTGGTATGAAGCAGGCAACCTGGAAGAGAAAATGCATACGAGGCTGGATCAATGAGGGGAAGTGAATTTACCAAGCAGTGCGGGAACAAAGACATAACTGCAGGAAAGAGTCCGACTGGGACTAAGCTCCTTAGCAATCTCTTAACATCCAGCTCCAACTCATCCTACACCTCCAGCTCTCCATTCAATTCTCCTGAACATTGTAACCTTGGCTAATGCAAAGATCTCAGCAATGTCCCCTTCTCTCATCACGTTTCTGAAATTAAATTTGCAACATTTCAAACAACTTTGCGCACCTTATCAGCAGAACTGGCATTTCCTCTATTATTAACCCTTGGGGAGTTTATTACCAGCTCCTAAAACATTTATGATCATTTGACTACTTCTTGAGACAAAGTTAAAATAAAAAAACAACACCAGGTTATAGTCCAACAGATTGACTTGGGGGCACTGGCTTTCGGAGCACTGCTCCTTCATTAAAAAGTGCCTCCAAATAAACCTGTTGGACTATAACTTGGTGTTGTGTGATCTGTAACTTTGTCCACCTCAGTCCAACACCGGCTCCTCCAATCATGACTACTTCTTTGACACCAGTTTTAAGTCATTTCTAACAACTATCAATAGATTGCATCTAAACAGGATACCCTCAACATTAGGTGCTCTGATATTCAACTGCGTGCAAGTTGTATTTTTTTTCTTAAAGCCCCTCATGTGTCTAGCAATCTGGCAATACAATTAAAGATATTTCACATAGTAATCATAGAACAGAAACCCTACAGAATGGAAGCAGGCCATTTGGCCGATCAAGTCCACACCGATCCTCTGAAGAGCACCCCACTCTATCTCTCGACACGATGGACAATCCAAATTGCCAATCCACCTAACCTGCACATCTTCGGACAGTGGGAGTAAACTGGAGCATCCGGAGAAAACCTACGCAGACATAGGGAGAACATGCAAACTCCACACAGACAGGCACCTAGAGGTTGGAATTATACCCGGGTCCCTGCTGTTGTGAGTCAAGAGTATTAACCACCTAGCCACCACACATCTATTGTTACAGTCTCATTGGCCAATTCCAGTACGTTAACTAGACAGTAACATTCACCAGTGAATTGAAATCTAACAGCAGCATTGCCCTGTCAGGAGAGATTGAGGAAAGTGGAGCTGCCTTCTCTGAAGTATCTACAAATGAACAACATTCTTAAAGAGCTTTGTAGAGTGGAGGTGCCCCCCTGGCTGTTGTGTCTGGATTGAAATAAGCACTGATGGTGTCTATCTCCAGCACCCCCTTCAGCTGCATAAATGTCTAGATTTCTGCACTGCTTTAATTATTGTCTCGAGCATTCCTTTTTCATTAGTGGTCATAAGATCTGGAAATCTCTGTATATGTATCTCATTTTTGTTGTTTTGTCCCTCCTTCAAGCTTTTGTTCACCTGCCCTGATATTTCCTTGTGTAGCTCAGAATTAAATGCTCACAAAATTATTACGGTGCAAAAGGAGGCCATTTAGCTCAACAGGACTCTGAAGAATCATCTCAACGAATTATTCTATACTTTCCCCCATCACCCACCCCATTCTTCCTCTTCAAATAACTGTTCAATTTTATTTTCTTCACTGTACTACTCCACTACACTCTTTGGCAGTGCATTCCAGACCTTAACCTTTTGCTGCATAAAAACGGTTTGCTCATCTCACGTTTGCTTATTTAGGCGAAAATGAGGACTGCAGATGCTGGAGATTAGAGTAAAGAATGTTTTGCTGGAAAAGCACAGCAGGTCAGTTAGCATCCGAGGAGCAGAAGGGCTTTTGCCCGAAATGTCGATTTTCCTGCTCCACGGATGTTGCCTGACCTGCTGTACTTTTCCAGCAACACACTCTCGACCTTTGCTTATTTGCCAAGTACTTTATATCGGTGCCACCTCATTCTTAATTCTTTTGTGAACGTAAACAGTTTCTCGCTACCTATTCTCACGAGTTGGAGATGCCGGTGTTAGATTGGGGTGTACAAAGTTAAAAAATCACGCAACACCAGGCTATATTGCCACAGTTATAGCTGGACTATAATCTGGTGTTGTATGATTTTTAACTTCATCTGAAGACGACGACGATGCAGGACCACGGAGTGAGCCCTAGAACGGGCGGCAGGGCAGAAAGGTTTATTAATAGTTAATACATACCTTAAACCTCGATTAATAACCTGCAACTGCCTGATTAGTGGCCCCAGGGTTTTGTCCCGAAATCAGCTCCGGGTAAACCATCACCATGTTGGATCTTCCAGGATTCGGGCGCATGTGCATGAACTTCGTGACGCTTGGAAGTGAGCGGGGCTTCAGCTTGTCTTTGTTTCCTCACCGGGTCCTAGTGCATTAAACCTTATTTCTGAGCAGTTGGGTTATGGTTTATATTTAGCAGTTTCACTCTCATCCAGCTGCAAGTGACGTTTGCAGACCGGAGGAGTACATAACATAAATTCGCTATGATTTGGAGATGACGGTGTTGGACTGGGGTGTACAAAGTTAAACATCACACAGCGCTGTTCCGAAAGCTAGTGTGCTTCCAATTTAACCTGTTGGACTATAACCAAGTGTTGTGTGATCTTTAACTATATATTCGCTGTGACAGTTACCTGAAGAGGCAGCTTCCCAATGTTTGGTGACATATCAATTCCATGCTCCTGACCCTAAGCTGTGCAGTGTGAAGGGCAGAGAATCTTCTTTCGGTTTAAACTAATTTGGAGGACACGAATGGACAGCGTGTGTAGGTAGGTTCAGTCTGCCTGAACAGTAGGTATCGGAGAATGAGTGACCATTCAACAAGGTCATTTGCTCACCTGATTGTGGTCTTAAGTTCACCTCCCTGCCAGTGTCTGCTTCTTTGTGCCTGGTTGTTGAGTGAGGGGAAGTATACAGTGACCAGCAGCAGAATCACAGACACTAAGAAACACATTCTGATTTAGTTAGTTTCCCATTTTATTGCTGACTTCTGATTACTTTAAATTGATTGGATTCTATATATGGTGAACAAAACAGCAAGGAAGAACCCCCTTCAGGTTATAACCTCTCTCACTGAATGTAGAAAAAGCCCATGGACTGTTCTCAGCCCCTACCAGTGCTCTGTCTCTCCACATTGACGTCAGTGTCTTGTGGCGGTTCAAGATTGGATGATAGTTCCCATCCCTGATGTACACGAGAGAACCAGTTAGTGATTTAATGACAATGCAGCAGTTTTTATGGTCACTATTCCCTAGTGCCAGCCCCACCAATTGCTAGATTAATTCCCCTTGATTTCACAAGCTGCCTTATCTCATACACCTTTTTTGTTTCAGATCAATTCCACAGTGTTTTATAAACTGAGGATGTGCAGTCAAGAGACATACCAAACATCACACCAGGATCTGTCAGAACTGTTTAATTTATTGCTAGCTGAACATAATTGGTTTTAAAACATGGAAGGCGGATACACTATTCACAGTGAGGATAAACTGTGCACAGATTCTGTGTAGACTAGGCCTCAGGCAATCACATGACTTTTTGAAACGAAAACAGTGTCACACTGACAAGAAGCTAGGTATGTGGAGACTGTAGGAAAGGTTTCAATTACCTATCCAAGCTGCAAACATGTTGACACAGTCACACCAGGAAACAAAATGTTCACCTGCTCTGTATGTGGGAAGGCAGTTATGAAGTCCTCCCATCTACTGGCTCACCAGTGCAATCTTTTATGGATAGGGGGTGTTTCCCTGCTCTTTGTGTGGCAAGAAATTCATTCGTCATCCCACCTGGTGACGCTACCAGCGAGTCCAAACTGGGGGGGAGATTGTTCACAAGCTCTGAGCATGGGAAGGATTTCTCCTTGTCATCTAGCCTGTTGAAACATCAGCGTGTTCACTCTGGGGAGAGATCTTTAAATGTACAGACTATGGGAAATGCTATCAGAGTTCCAGTGATCTGATGTACTTTAAAAGCTCAAGTGGATTGATGTATTATCAACATATTCCCACTGAAGAGAGATCATTCAGGTGATCTCACTGTGGGGCTGTGTTAAGACATCATCAACCCCCACTGTCCACCAGCGAATACAGGGAGAGGCCATTTCCTGTTCTGAACGTGGGAAGAACTTCACTGTAATTCAGCTTCACTTAACCAGTGAGTTCACACGTAACTGCAGTGAATGGATTTTTTGATTTGTTTGTTCACAGGATCACCACAAAATGTTTCATCTGTTGAAACTATCCAAAGGATATTAAAAGAGTCAACGACATTGTTATGTGTCAGGATTCACATGTAGGCTAGATCAGGGGAGATGGTAGATTTCCTTCACGAAAGATTATGAATGAACCAAATGAGAATTCACAAAAACTGGCAGGTTACCATTAGGCTAACCTTTTTAACTCCAGAATTTTATTACATTCAAATTCCACCATCTGCAAACTGTTGTCAATTCCTCAACAACTGAATTTTATCAGGACAGCAAACTTTATTTTAAACAGCACATAATGGGGAAGATGATGGCCAAGTAGCATTATCACTCGACTAGTAATCCAGAAACGCAGAATAATGGTCTGGGGACCTGGGTTCGAATCCCACCACGGCAGATGGTGGAATTTCAATTAAATTTAAAAAAAGAATTAAAAATTGACTGATGACCATGAAATTGTCAGGAAAAACCCATCTGGTTCAATGCCCTTTCGGGTAGGAAATCTGCCATCTTTACCTGGTCTGGCCTACATAGGACTCCAGAGCCACAGCAATGTGGCTGACTCTCAACTGCCCTCTCAAATGGCCTAGCAAACCACTCAGTTGTATCAATCACTAGAAAGTCAAACAAAGAAATGAAACCAGACGGACCACCATTGACTTTGGAACCAGAAAAGACCACAGCAAAAACACCAAACAGCCCGACTGACCATACAATGTTCTCCTGACCAACATCTGGAGGCTAGTACTGAAATTGGGAGAGCTGTCTGACAGACCAGTCAAGCAACAGCCTGACATAGTCATTTTTATGGAATCGTACCTTACAGACAACACCCCATACAACACCACTACCATCCCTGGATATGTCCTGTCCCACCAGCAGGACAGACCCAGCAGAGGTGGCAGTACAGTGGTATACAGTCAGAAGGGACTTGCCTTGGGAGTGCTGGACATAGACTCCACACGCCAGGAAGTCTCATGGCTTCAGGTTAAATATGGGCAAGGAAACCTCTTACTGGTTACCACGTAACGTCCTCCTTCAGCTGATGAATCAGTACTCCTCCATGTGGAACAACACTTGGAGGAAGCACTGAGGGTGGAAAATGTACTCTGGGTGTCCATCACCAAGAATTGCTTGGCAGCAGCATTACTGATCGAGCTGGTCGGGTACTAAAGGATACAACTACTAGACTGGCTCTGTGGCAGGTGATAAAGGAACCAACAAGAGGACAAAATACACTTGATCTCATCCTTACTAATCTGCCGGTTGCAGAAGCATCTGTCCATGACGGTATTGCTGCTGGCTGCGAATCCTATCAGATCAAATGGATCGGTTGGAGAGACAGTTAGAAGCAATGAGGAATTTGCAACAGCAACAGTATGTGATGGATGGCAGTTATAGGAAAGGGAGGGGGGTGGGGTGGGAAGTCTCAGATACAGTCACATAGACAGGTTAACTCCAGGAAAGATAAGAGAGGTAGGCAGCTAGTGCAGGAGTCTTTTGTGGATATACTCATTTCAAGCAGGTATGCTGCTTTGGAAAATGTAGGGAGTGATGGATCCTCAGGGGAACGTAGCATGAACAGCCAAGTTTCTGGTATGGAGACTGGCTCGAGTGCAACGAGGGGTACGTCGGGTTCCAAGAGATCAATCGTGTTAGGGGATTCTCCAGTTCGAGGTACAGACGTTTCTGTGGCCAGCAGCGAAAAAGCAGAATGGTGTGTTGCTTCCCTGGTGCCAGGATCAAGGATGTCTCAGAGAGGGTGCAGAATGTTCTCATGGGGAAGAGGGGCTAGCAAGAGGTCATTGTCCACATTGGAACCAATGACATAGGAAGGAAAAAGGTTGAGATTCTGAAGGGAGATTACAGAGAGTTAGGCAGAAATTTAAAAAGGAGGTCCTCAAAAGTAGTAACATCTGGATTACTCCCGATGTTACGAACTATTGAGAGCAGGAATAGGAGAATAGAGCAGATGAATGCCAGATGGCCTCCTTCTTTAGAGACCGCAATTTCCCTTCCCACATGGTTAAAGATGCCCTCCAACGCATCTCGTCCACATCCCGCACCTCCACCCTCAGACCCCATCCCTCCAACCGTAACAAGGACAGAACGCCCCTGGTGCTCACCTTCCACCATACCAACCTTTGCATAAACCAAATCATCCACCGACATTTCTGCCACCTCCAAACAGACCCCACTACCAGGGATATATTTCCCTCCCCACCCCTTTCCGCCTTCCGCAAAGACTGTTCCCTCTGTGACTACCTGGTCAGGTCCACGCCCCCCCCTACAACCCACCCTCCTGTCCTGGCACCTTTCCCTGCCACCGCAGGAATTGCAAAACCTGTGCCCACACCTCCTCCCTCACCTCCATCCAAAGCCCTAAAGGAGCCTTGCACATCCAAAGTTTTACCTGCACATCCACCAATATAATTTATTGTATCCATTGCTCCCGATGTGGTCTCCTCTACATTGGGGAGACTGGATGCCTCCTAGCAGAGCACTTTAGGGAACATCTCTGGGACACCCACACCAAGCAACCACACCACCCTGTCGCCCAACATTACAAATCCCCCTCCCACTCTGCCAAGGACATGGAGGTCCTGGGCCTCCTTCACCGCCGCTCCCTCACCACCCAACGCCTGGAGGAAGAACGCCTCATCTTCTGCCTCGGAACACTTCAACCCCAGGGCATCAATGTGGACTTCAACAGTTTCCTCATTTCCCCTTCCCCCACCTCACCTTAGTTCCAAACTTCCAGCTCAGCACCGTCCCCATGACTTGTCCTACCTGCCTATCATCTTTTCCACCTATCCACTCCACCCTCCTCCCTGACCTATCACCTTCATCCCCTTCCCCCACTCACCTATTGTACTCTATGCTACTTTCTCCCCACCCCCATCCTCCTCTCATTTATCTCTCCACCCTTCAGGCACTCTGCCTATAGTCCTTATGAAGGGCTTTTGCCCGAAACATTGATTTTACTGCCCCTCGGATGCTGTCTGAACTGCTGTGCTTTTCCAGCACCACTAATCCAGATGAATGCATGGTTGAGGAGCTGGTGTATGGGAGAAGGATTCACATTTTTGGATCATTGGAATCTCTTTTGGGGTAGAAGTGACTTGTACAAGAAGGTCTGATTGCACCTAAATTGGAAGGGGACGAATATACTGGCAGGGAGATTTGCTAGAGCTGCTCGGGAGGATTTAAACTCGTAAGGTGTGGGGGTGGGACCCAGGGACATAGTGAGGAAAGCGATCAATCTGAGACTGGTACAGTTGAGAACAGAAGTGAGTCAAACAGTCAGGGCAGGCAGGGACAAGGTAGGACTAATAAATTAAACTGCATTTATTTCAATGCAAGGGGCCTAACAGGTGAACTCAGGGCATGGTTAGGAACGTGGGACTGGGATATCATAGCAATTACAGAAACATGGCTCAGGGATGGGAAGGACTGGCAGCCTAATATTCCAGGATACAAATGCTACAGGAAGGATAGAAAGGGAGGCAAGAGAGGAGGTGGAGTGGCATTTTTGATAAGGGTTAGCACTACAGCTGTGCTGAGGGAGGATATTCCAGAAATACATCCAGGGACGTTATTTGGGTGGAACTGAGATATAAGAAAGGGATTGTATTATAGACCCCCTAATAGTCAAAGGGAAATTGAGAAACAAACTTGTAAGGAGATCTCAGCTATCTTAAGAAAAGTAGGGTGGTTATGGTCAGGGATTTTAACTTTCCAAACATAGACTGGGACTGCTATAGTGTTAAGGGTTTAGATGGAGAGGAATTTGTTAAGTGTGTACAAGACAATTTTCATATTCAGTATGTGGATGTACCTGCTAGAGAAGATGCAAAACTTGACCTACTCTTAGGAAATAAGGCAGGGCAGGTCACTGAGATATCAGTGGTGGAGGACTTTGGGGCCAGCAACCATAATTCTATTAGATTTAAAATAATGATCGAAAAGGATAGACCAGATCTAAAAGTTGAAGTTCCAAAATGGAGAAAGGCCAATTTTGACAGCATTAGGCAAGATCTTTCGAAAGCTGATTGGGGGCAGATGTTCACAGGTAAAGGAACAGCTGGAACATTGGAAGCCTTCAGAAATGATATAACAAGAATCCAGAGAAAGTATATTCCTCTTAGGGTGAAAGGAAATGCTGGTTGGAAGAGGGAATGCTGGATGACTAATGAAATTGAGTGTTTGGTTAAGAAAAAGAAGGAAGCATTTGTAAGGTATAGACAGGATAGATCAAGTGAATCCTTAGAAGGGTACAAAGAAAGTAGGAGTATACTTAAGAGGGAAATCAGGAGGGCAAAAAGGGGACATGAGATAGCTTTGGCAAATAGAATTAAGGAGAATCCAAAGAGGTTTTACAAATATATTAAGGACAAAAGGGTAACGAGGGAGAGAATAGGGCCCCTCAAAGATCAGCAAGGCGGCCTTTGTGTGGAGCCATAGAAAATGGGGGAGATACTAAATGAATATTTTGCATCAGTACTTACTATGGAAAGGGATATGAAAGATATAGACTGTAGGGAAATAGATGGTGACACCTTGTAAAATGTCCATATTACAGAGGAGGAAGTGCTGGATTTCTTTATCCACGGGTAAAGGTGGATAAATCCCCAGGACCTGATCAGGTGTACTCATGAACTCTGTGGGAAGCTGGAGAAATGATTGCTGAGATATTTGTATCATCGATAGTCACAAGTGAGGTGCCAGAAGACCGGAGGTTGGCTCACGTCGTGCCACTGTTTAAGAAGGGTAGTAAGGACAAGCCAGGGAACTATAGACCAGTGAGCCGGACGATAGTGGTGGGCAAGTTGTTGGAGGGAATGCTGAGGGACAGGATATACATGTATTTGGAAAGGCAAGGACTGATTAGGGATAGTCAGCATGGTTTTGTGTGTGGGAAATCATGTCTCACAAACTTGATTGAGTTTTTTGAGGAAATATCAAAGAGGATTGATGAGGGCAGATAATAGACAATAGACAATAGGTGCAGGAGTAGGCCATTCAGCCCTTCGAGCCTGCACCGCCATTCAATATGATCAAGGCTGATCATTCCTAATCAGTATCCTCTTCCTGCCTTATCTCCATAACCCTTGATTCCACTATCTTTGAGAGCTCTATCCAACTCTTTCTTAAATGAATCCAGAGACTGGGCCTCCACTGCCCTCTGGGGCAGAGCATTCCATACAGCCACCACTCTCTGGATGATTAGGTTTTTCCTCATCTCTGTCCTAAATGGTCTACCCCGTATTTTTAAGCTGTGTCCTCTGGTTCGGCACTCACCCATCAGCAGAAACACGTTTCCTGCCTCCAGAGTGTCCAATCCTTTAATAATCTTATATGTCTCAATCAGATCCCCTCTCAGTCTTCTAAAATCAAGGGTATACAAGTCCAATCGCTTCAATCTTTCAGTGTAAGGTAATCCCGCCATTCCAGGAATTGACCTCGTGAACGTACACTGCACTCCCTCAATAGCCAGAATGTATTTCCTCAAATTTGGAGACCAGAACTGCACACAGTACTCCAAGTGTGGTCTCACCAGGGCCCCATACAGCTGCAAAAGTACCTCTTTGCTTCTAAACTCAATTCCTCTTGTTATGAAGGCCAGCATGCTATTAGCCTTCTTCACTACCTGCTGTACCTGCATGCTTGCCTTCATTGACTGGTGTACAAGAACATCCAGATCTCTCTGTACTGCCCCTTTACCTAAATTGATTCCATTGAGATAGGAATCTGCCTTCCTGTTCTTGCCACCAAAGTGGATAACCATACAGTTATCCACATTAAAATGCATCTGCCATGCATCTGCCCACTCACCTAACTTGTTCAGGTCACCCTGTAATCTCCTAACATCCTCATCACATTTCACCCTGCCACCCAGCTTTGGATCATCAGCAAATTTGCTAATGTTATTGCTGATACCATCTTCTATATCATTAACATATATTGTAAAAAGCTGCGGTCCCAGCACGGATCCCTGCGGTACCCCACTGGTCACTGCCTGCCATTCTGAAATGGAGCCGTTTATCACTACCCTTTGTTTCCTATCAGCCAACCAATTTTCAATCCAAACTAGTACTTTGCCCCCATTACCATGCGCCCTAATTTTACTCACTAACCTCCTGTGTGGGACTTTATCAAAAGCTTTCTGAAAGTCCAGGTACACTACATCTACTGGATCTCCCTCGTCCATCTTCAGAGTTACATCCTCAAAAAATTCAAGAAGATTAGTCAAGCATGATTTCCCCTTCATAAATCCATGCTGACTCTGTCCTATCCTGTTACTACTATCCAGATGTGCCGTAATTTTATCCTTTATAATAGACTCCAGCATCTTTCCCACCACTGAGGTCAGACTAACTGGTCTATAATTTCCTGCTTTCTCTCTCCCACCTTTCTTAAAAAGTGGTATAACATTAGCCACCCTCCAATCCTCAGGAACCGACTCCGAATTTATCAAACTCTGGAAAATAATCACCAACGCATCCATGATTTCTAGAACCACCTCCTTCAGTTCCCTGGGATGGAGACCATCAGGCCCCGGAGACTTATCAACCTTCAGACCTAACAATCTCTCCAACACCAAATCCTGGCAAATATAAATTCCCTTAAATTCAGGTCCTTCAGCCACTGTTACCTCAGGGAGATTGCTTGTGTTTTCCCCAGTGAACACAGATCTGAAGTACCCATTTAATTCCTCTGCCATTTCTTTTTTCCCGGTAATATATTCCCCTGTTTCTGTCTTCAAGGGCCCAATTTTAGTCATAACCATTTTTTTGCCTTGCACATACCTAAAAACGCTTTTACTATCCTCCTTTATATTATTGGCCAGTTTACCTTCGTACTTAATTTTTCCTCTGCGTATTTCCTTCTTAGTAATCCTCTGTTGCTCTTTAAAAGCTTCCCAGTCCTCAGTTTTCCCACTTATCTCTGCTATGTGATCTATATGGACTTCAGTAAGGCGTTCGACAAGGTTCCCCATGGGAGACTGATTAGCAAGGTTAGATCTCACGGAATACAGGGAGAACTAGCCATTTGGATACAGAACTGGCTCAAAGGTAGAAGACAGAGGGTGGTGGTGGAGGGGGCAGGGGGGGGTGAGGTGTAGGTTTGCTTGCTGAGCTGTAGGTTTGATATCCAGACGTTTCATTACCTGGCTAGGTAACATCATCAGTGGCAACCTCCAAGTAAAGCGAAGCTGTTGTCTCCTGCTTTCTATTTATATCTTTCTCCTGGATGGGGTTCCTGGGGTTTGTGGTGATGTCATCTCCTGTTCGTTTCTGAGGGGTTGATAGATGGCATCTAGATCTGTGTGTTTGTTTATGGCGTTGCGTTGTGGTTGGAGTGCCAGGCCTCTAGGAATGCTCTGGCATGTCTTTGCTTAGTCTGTCCCAGGATAGATGTGTTGTCCAGTTGAAATAGTATTTTTTTTTGAGAAGGGAAAGTGGTGGTGGAAGGTTGTTTTTCAGACTGGAGGCCTGTGACCAGTGGAGTGCCACAAGGATTGGTGCTGGGTCCTCTACTTTTTGTCATTTACATCAATGACTTGGATGTGAGCATAAGAGGTACAGTTAGTAAGTTTGCAGATGACACCAAAATTGAAGGTGTAGTGGATAGCGAAGAGGGTTACCTCAGATTAGAACAGGATCTTGACCAGATGGGCCAATGGGCTGAGAAGTGCAGATGGAGTTTAATTCAGATAAATGCGAGGTGCTGCTTTTTGGGAAAGCAAATCTTACAGGACGCAGGTAGATAGGATAGTGAAGGTGGCATTTGGTATGCTTTCCCTTATTGGTCAGAGTACTGAGTACAGGAGTTAGGAGGTCATGTTGCGGCTGTACACGACTTTGGTTAGGCCCACTGTTGGAATATTGCATGCAATTTTGGTCTCCTTCCCATCAGAAAGATGATGTGAAATTTGAAAGGGTTCAGAAAAGATTTACAAGGATGTTGCCAGGGTTGGAGGATTTGAGCTATAGGGAAAGGCTGAACAGGCTGGGGCTATTTTCCCTGGAGCATCGGAGACTGAGGGGAGACCTTATAATTTGATTACTTACAGTATGGAAACAGGCCCTTTGGCTCAACAAGTCCATACCGACCCTCCGAAGAGCAACCCACCCAGGCCCATTCCCCTACACCTAGCATTACGAGCAATTTAGCACGGCCAATTCACCTAACCTTCCCCTTTTTTGGACTGTGGGAGGAAACCGGAGCACCTGGAGAAAACCTATGCAGACATGGAGAGAATGTGCAAACTCCACACAGACAGTTGCCTGAGGCGGGAATTGAACTCGGGTCTCTGGCGCTGTGAGGCACCAGTGCTAACCACTGTGCCTTCTTGACTACTCTATCCACCTGTGCAGCAACCTGTCCAGGTTTACAAAATTATGAGGGGCATGGATAGGGTAAATAAACAAAAAGTCATTTCCCTGGGGTTGGGGAGTCCAGAACTAGAGGCATAGGTTTAGGGTGAGAGGGGAAAGATATAAAATAGACCTACAGGGCAACTTTATCACACAGAGTGTGGTACGTGTACGGAATGAGTTGCCAGAAGAAGTGGTGGAGGCTGGCACAATTGCAACATTTAAGAGGCATTTGGACGGGTATATGAACAGGAAGGGTTTGGAGGGATATGGGCTGGGTGCTGGCAGGTGGGACTAGATTGGGTTGGGAGATCTGGTCGGCCTGGATGGATTGGACCGCAGGGTCTGTTTCCATGCTGTACATCTCTATGACTTTATGACTCTTTGAGGTAAAAGTGACTACTGCACTGACCTTGTGGGGAAGTGGTCCCAACTTCACATTGAGAATACCCTCCATTGCGTTAAATGGGACAGACTTCGAAGCGATCTAGCAGCTCCTTTTGATAAAATCCACTCAATCCCAGGAATCGTAATACTGCTCTTTTTTTCCAATCGGTATGGGAAACTCTCTAGTTATCTTTGTTTTTGCATTCCATGGGGCCATTTGTTCATATCCAATAACATGGCCCAGGAAGGTTTGGCAAATTCACTTTTAGCCAGGATTGTCACCAAACCTGCCTTCCTAAGAGGATTGAACAGTCTGATAAATGTTGCAAATGTTCCTTCCTTGTATGACTAAAAATCACTCGGTCACTTATATAAGAAACTGGGTAGTCCAGCAAGTAGTTAGTTTCTGAAAGGTGGCTGGCATTTTTTCATACCAAATGGCATAATCCTATTTGGTGTTACGAAAGCCGAAATTCTTTAGCTCTTTCTGACAAGGTACCTGCCAGTATCCTCTAAGCAAGTCCAACACCACAGGCATCAGTGCTGGGGCCACTGTTGTTTGTGATATACATAAATGATCTAGAAGAGGGTATTGTTGGTCTGATCAGTAGGTTTGCAGATGACATGAATATTGGTGAAGTAGCAGAAAGCATAGGGGACTGTCAAAGAATACAGGAGAATATAGATAGCCTAAAGAGTTGGGCGGAGAAGTGGCAGATGGAGATCAATCCAGGCAAATGTGGGGTGATGCATTTTGGGAAGTCTAATTCTAGAATGAACTACACTGTAAAAGGAAGAGCTTTGGGAAAAGTTGATGAGCAGAGAGACCTGGGAGTTCTGGTCCATTACACCCTAAAGGTTGCTGCATAGATGGACAGAGTGGTCAATAGTATGCTTGCCTTCACTGGATAAGACTGGCAGGTCATGTTACAACTGTACAAGACTTTGGTTCGGCTGCATTTAGAATACAGTGTACAGTCCTGGTTGCCACACTATCAAAAGGATGTGGACGCTCTGGAGAGGGTGTAGAGAAGGTTTTCAAGGATGTTGCCTGGCATGGAAGATGCTGGCTGTGAAGAAAGGTTAAGTGAGTTAGGATTGTTTTCATTAGGAGAAAGGAGATTGAGGGGGGAACCTGATTGAGGTCTACAAAATCATGAAGAGTATATACAGGGTAGATAGCGATAAGCTTTTTCCCAGGGTGATGGATTCAATAACAAGACATCACGTGTTCAAGGTGAGAGCAGAAACATTTAAGGTGGATACACACGGAAAGTACTATACACAGAGGGTGTGTGCCTGGCCCGTGTTGCCATCAGAGGTAGTAGAGGCAGGCACAGTAGATTCTTTTAATGTGCGGCTGGACAGATGCATGAGTAGGTGGGCAGTAGAGGGATACAGATGTTTAGGAATTGGGCAATAGGTTTAGACAGTGGATTTGAATCAGCTCAGGCTAGGAGGGCCAAAGGGCCTGTTCCTGGGCTGTAAATTTTCTTTGCTCTTTCTTAGAAATATAAGCTGCTTGTCCCAACTTTTCAACATGAAATCAGATATGCATCAGTCTTTGTAACTGCATTGACTTTGCGATAGTCCATTCATAACCATTAGCATCCCATCTCATTTCGGCACCATGACTATGGGTGAGCTCCAGTCACTAACTCACTTCGTTTATGCCAACTTGGAGCATGCAATCTCCTTTTCAACCTGCGCCAACTTTGGAGGTTTATGTCTATAAGGATGCTGCTTATCGGAAAAGCATTTCCTATATCAACATCATGCATAATTTGGTTAGTACTTCCCAGCTTATTTCCCCAAATCTCCCCATGTGATAGTAATAAGTTGATAAGTTCCACGATAAGACCATAAAACCATAATACATAGGAGTGGAAGACCATTTGGCCATCGAGTCCACGCCACCATTTAATCATGGCTGATGGGCATTTCAACTCCACGTACGTGCACTCTCCCCATAGCCCTTAGTTCCTTGCGAGATCAAGCATTTATCAATCTCTGCCTTGAAGACATTTAACGTCCCAGCCTCCACTGCACTCCATGGCAATGAATTCCACATGTCCACCACTCTGTGGCTAAAGAAGTGTCTCCTCATTTCCGTTCTAAATTGATCTCCTCTAATTTTAAGGCTGTGCCCACGGTTCCTCGTCTCCCCACCTAACGGAAACAAATTCACAGCGTTCACCCTTTCTAAGCCATCTTGTAAATTTCTATTAAATCTCCCCTCAAATCAGCGGAATAGATAGAGTAGACAGTCAGAAACTTTTTCCCTGGGTACAACAGAGTGTTACAAGGGGACATAAATTTAAGGTGAAGGGTGGAAGGTATAGGGGAGATGTCAGGGGTGGGTTCTTTACCCAGAGAGTGGTGGGGGCATGGAATGCGCTGCCCGAGGGAGTGGTAGAGTCAGATTCATTGGCGACCTTTAAGCGGCATTTGGATAGGTACATGGATGGGTGCTTAATCTAGGATAGAAGTTCGGCACAACATCGTGGGCCGAAGGGCCTGTTCTGTGCTGTATTGTTCTATGTTCTATCTATGTTCAACCTTCTAAACTCTAGTGAATACAATCCCAGGATCCTCAGCCATTCATCATATGTTAGGCCTATCATGCCAGGGATCGTCCATGTGAATCTCTGCAGGACATGCTCCAGTGCCAGCGTGTCCTTCCTGAGGTGTGGAGCTCAAAATTGGATACAGTATTCTAAAGAAAGTGAGGACTGCAGATGCTGGAGATCAGAGCTGTAAATGTGTTGCTGGAAAAGCGCAGCAGGTCAGGCAACATCCAAGGAGCAGGAGAATCGACGTTTCGGGCATGAGCACTTCTTCAGGAAGATTTTAACCTACTGCGAATCTTCTTACAAGGATGCCTTCTTTGAAGAAGGTCTCTTCCTCCCTCCACAAGGATTTCAGTGAGTCCCTCTCTCACTGCACACCCCAGGTCATCTCCTCTGCCCAGAAGCTCTTCAGCCACGTTCTCAAACAGATTCGCTACCACAGCCACATCTCCTTCCTCAGCACCTGCCTACGGAACCGACTGACCCCGCACAGTCTCCGGACTACGTTCAGACCAACAAAATTTGGACCCAACCAGGACAACCAGTACCAACAACAAATCCGAAGAATCCAGCAACAGACCTCCCTCCGGATCCTCTGCTCCACGCTTGCAGCCATGCACCGCTACCTACGTTCCCTGCAATCAGCCCTACCCCAGCTCAGGACAACACTCTCACAGACTTGCAAAGGACCATTCCTGAAGAAGGGCTCATGCCCGAAACATCGATTCTCCTGCTCCTTCGATGCTGCCTGACCTGCTGTGCTTTTCCAGCAACACATTTTCAGCTACAGTATTCTAAATGCAACCTAACTAGTGCTTTACAAAGTCTCAGAAGCACATTGATGCTTTTATATTCCAACTCTCTTGAGATAACGGAGAACATTATATTTGCTTTCTTAATCACAGACTCAGCCTGCAAGTCAACCTTTAGAGAATCCTGGACTAGTATTCCCAGATTCCTTTGTACTTTGGTTTTATGAATTTTCTGACCGTTTGGATAATAGTCCATGTCTGTATTCTTTTTTCCAAAGTGCAAGATCTCACATTTGCTCACGTTGAATTTCATTAACCATTTCCTGGACCACTCTCCTAAACTGCTTAAAACTTCATACAGCTTCCCCACCTCTTCAGTGCTACCTGCCTGTCCACCTAACTTTGTATCATTGGCAAACTCGCCAGAATGCCCCAGTGCCTTCATCCAGACTATTAACATATAAAGGTGAACAGCTGCGGCTAACACTGAACCCTGCCATTCCAAAAAAAGAGCCTTTTATCCCAACTTTCTGCCTTCTGTCAGACAGCCAATCCTCAAAACATGCCAATAGCTCACCTCGAACACCATGGGCCCTCATCTTACTCAGCAGCCTCCTGTGAGGCATTTATCAAAGGCCTTTTGGAAGTCTAGGTAGATAACATCCACTGGATTTCCCTGGTCTAACCTATTTGTTACCTCTTCAAAGAATTCCAACAGACACGACCTCCCCTTACTAAATCAATGTTGACTTGTTCTAATCCGACCCTGCACTTCCAAGAATTTAGAAATCTCCTGCTTTACTGTCTTCCCCACTAGGCTCTGCTTCCAGTCAGATTTCTTCAGTTCCTCTCTCATGCCCCTATAATTACCTTTATTTAACTGTAACACCATTATATCTGATTTTGCCTTCTCTTTTTCAAACTGCAGACTGAACTCTACCATATTATGATTGCTGCCTCCTAAGTGTTCCCTTACATTAAGATTGTTTATAAACTGTGGCTCACTACACAGCACTAAGTCCAGAATAATCTGCTCCCTTGTGGGCTCCATCACAAGCTGTTCCAAAAAGCTATCCTATAAGTATTCCACGAATTTCCTTTCTTTGGATCTACCAGCAACATTATTCAGCCAGGCTACCTGCATATTGAAGACTCCACGATCACCATTACCTTGCCTTTCTGACATGCTCTATTTAATTCCCGGTACATTTTGCACCCCTTGGTCCTGACCACTGTCGGGAGGTCTGTACATAACTCCCATTATTGTTTTTTTTTGCCTTTGTGATTCCTCAACTCCACCCACAGATTCCACATCATCTGACCCTACGTCATTCAGTGCCATAGACTTAATTTCATTCTTAACTAACAAGGTAACTCTGTCCCCTCTGTCCACCTCCCCATCTTTCTGATAAGTTGTAAATCCTTGAATGTTTAACTGGCAGTCCTGAAACCCCTGCAACCACGTTTCTGTGATGGCTACCACACCATAATCATTCATGATGGTTTGTGCTGTTAATTCATCTACCTTTTTACAAATACTATGAGCATTCAGGTAGCTCCTTAATGCTAATTTTCTTATTACTCGAGATGTTGGAAATCATGAAGATATGTCCCAAGTTATCCTTCGTTTTTGCTTCATTCCTAGCCTGTGTTCCTGCACATATGCTAACCTGCTACTTATTTTTCTACTTGACTCCATACTCCCTGTTGCTTTCCCTTCCGCCTGACTCAAGTTCTCTAGGGGTGGCACGGTGGCTCAGTCGTTACACACTGGGGACCTGTGTTCGATTCTCGCTTTGGGTGACTGTCTGTGTGGAGTTTGCACATTCTCCCAGTGTCTATTTGGGTTTCCTCCCACAGCCCAAAGATGTGCAGGTTAGGTGAACTGGCTATGCTAAATTGCCCATAGTGTTCAGGGATGTGTAGGTTAGGTGCATTAGTCAGGGGTAAATGTAGTGGAATGGGTCTGAGGGGGTTACTGTTTGGAGAGTTGGTGTGGACCTGTTGAGCTGAAGGGCCTGTTTCCACACTGTAAGGAATGTAAAGTCCGAGTGACCACCCTATTTATCCTTTTCGCTAGAACATAGTTCCAAATCAGTTCAGGTGGAGACCGTCCCATTGGTACAGATCCCCGGGTTCCAAAACTGATGCCAATGTCCCATGAAATGGAATCTCTCTTTCCCACACCAATCTCTTAGCCACGTGTTTACTTCCCTAATTTTCTTATCCCTATGCCAATTAGCACGTGACTCGGACAGTAATCAGAGATTATGACCCTTGCGGACCTGTTCTTCGACTTCCTTCCTAGTACTTGACAATCCCCAAACAGATCCTCTTTCCTAGCCTTGACTATATTGTTAGTGCCAACGTGGACCACAACTGGATCTTCTCCCTCCTGGTCCAATATCCTTTTTAGCTGGTCGGAGATGTCCTGCACCCTGGCCCAGGCAGGCAGGCAACACACCATGCAGGACTCCCGATACAGCTTGCAAAGTATCTGTCCCCCTAATTATAGAATCCCCTAGAACAACTACATGTCTTTTTGCTCCCCCTCATGAATGGCCTTCTGCACCATGGTCAGTTGGCCCATCCACCCCGCATCCACACAAGGAGCAAAAATCTCATACCTGTTGTCCAATGTCAAGGGCCGAGGCTCTTGCATTCCTGAACTCAGGATCCCCCTCCCTACCTCACTTACAGTAACACTCCCGTTGTTCCTGATCACTAACTGAATTTGAATTACTTAATCTACCGAGTGTGACTGCCTTCTGAAACGAAGCGTCCAGATAACTCTCCCCCTCCCAGATGTGCCGCAGTGTTTGAAGCTCAGATTCCAGATCATCAATTCTGATCCGGAATTCTTCCAGCAATCAACACCTGCTGTAGATGTGGTCACTGCCTTTCACAATGGGATCAGCCAGCTCCCACATCATACAGCTACAGCACATCATCTGCCCAGTCATCTCTACTTATTTAATTAATTTATACAAATTTATGTTCTTATTCAACGAACTAACTAACAGTAAATATTTAATCAATCAATCACAAGACACACAATAAGTATCAGTTGAAATACCTTACCTTAGCAACACTCGAGAGTCCTTCTTTTGGTTAGAGGAGGAGGGTGGGTGGAAGACACTACACGTGTATTGTCTCGCGATTCAACCGCTGCCCAAACATATACCTGGCAGCCCCTATTCCTCGCTGTGGCCTTCTGCCTCTGCTGCTCCTTTAAAATCGGTTCTCGTGCTCTCCTTTCCCAGTAGCCCTCTCTTCTGTCCGCCCTCTCTCCTCACCGCTCTGTAAAAATGGAGCCCCAACTCGAGGGAAGTCCCTTCTCATGTGAGAAAATTTACCCTTCCTAGCAGCCCTCTCTTCTTTCCACCCTCTTTCCTAGCCTCTCTGTGAAAATGGAGGCCTGACTCCTGAGGGAAGTCCCTTTTTAAGTGGGAAAATTTACCCTTCCCAGCAGCCCTCGCTTCTCTCCAGCCCCTCTCCTCACTACTCTGTAAAAGTGGAGACAATAAACCTTGCTTTTAAAACTGGAATTAACACTAACATCTTATCTGACAGCAAAATTGCAATTTTTAAAATTTCTTGTCTGCTTCCTGTTTCATTGCATGCTGTGATACTTTTAAATGCTGTCTTGCCAACTCCCCTGCTCTATTAATCATTCCCAAAAATTTGACACATAGTCCAAATATGTGGTCCCTGAATGCTGCCTTATCAATTTCTCCTTAATCAGTTTTAGTGGTCCTCTCACATCATGCCCCAAAACTAATTCAAATGGACTGAATTTGGTCGATTCATTTGGTGCATCTCTGATTAAAAAAAAAGTACAAATGAAATTCTCTTATCCCAATCATTTTGATAGTCTTGACTATAGGTCCTCAACATGGTCTTTAATGTTTAACACAACCTTTCTAGCACTCCCTGCAACTCTGGATGGAACGCAGTAGATTTGATTTGTTTTATTCTGAAGCTGGAGGAGAAAGTGAGGACTGCAGATGCTGGAGATCAGAGCTGAAAATGTGTTGCTGGAAAAGCGCAGCGTTGCACCACAAATTCACCTGCACCTCCACACACATCATTTATTGCATCCGCTGCACCCGATGTGGCCTCCTCTGTATTGGGGAGACAGGCCGCCTACTTGCGGAACGTTTCAGAGAACACCTCTGGGACACCCGAACCAACCAACACAACCACCCAGTGGCTCAACACTTCAACTCCCCCTCCCACTCCACCAAGGACATGCAAGTCCTTGGATTCCTCCATCGCCAGACCATAGCAACACGACGGTTGGAGGAAGAGCGCCTCATCTTCCGCCTAGGAACCCTCCAACCACAAGGGATGAACTCAAGATTTCTCCAGTTTCCTCATTTCCCCTCCCCCCCACCTTGTCTCAGTCAAACCCCTCAAACTCAGCACCGCCTTCCTAATCTGCAATCTTCTTCCTGACCTCTCCACCCCCACCCCCACTCTAGCCTATCACCCTCACCTTGACCTCCTTCCACCTATCGCATTTCCAACTCCCCTCCCCACCTTTTATCTTAGCCTGCTGACACACTTTCCTCATTCCTGAAGAAGGGCTCATGCCCGAAACGTCGATTCTCCTGCTCCTTGGATGCTGCCTGACCTGCTGCGCTTTTCCAGTAACACATTTTCAGCTTTATTCTGAAGTTGTCCATAACTTCCTTGAAAGATTTCGATGTGAAGTTTGACCCTTGATCTGATTATATTCCGGTCGGTATTCCGTATCTCGGGAAAAATTTAAGTAATTTCTCTACAAACCTTTTAGCTGTAAGAAGGGCTCCAGGCCAAAGCATTAATTTTCCTGCTCCTCAGATGCTGCCTGACCTGCTGTGCTTTTCCAGCAACACACATTCAACTCTGATCTCCAACATCTGCAGATCTCAGTCCCCTATTGTATAATGGGGCAGCCTCTGGAAATCTAGTGGACACATCCATTATTATTAACAAATACTGATCTCCACTTTTTGTTTTAGGTAGGAGTCTTACGCAATCAATTAAGACTTTTGTAAAAGATTCCTCAAATCCAGGAATAAGCACGAAAGGTAGGATTTCCAATTACTTGACATGTATGACATATCTGGCAAAATTCAATGATAATCTTGTGCAGTCCACCCAGTAAAATAGTTTTCTGTAGTTTAGCTTGGGTTTTTTATCAACCCCTAAATGACTCCCTACTGGTTGCTCATTCACCACTCGCACCACTTGCCCATTTCTCATTTGCCTGAATATGGTCTCCATTTCCTCATTAAGTCATCATGTTTAAGATAATAATACTCAAGGATTTATTCAGATTCTTTTTCTGTGTGTGCCTTTTGATATAATTGCTTTAAATTTTCATTCTTCTGCTGTAGCTCAGTTAATTTATCTGAGCTAAAGAAGTCTGCATTGTCATCTATCGCCTCCTGGTTTGTTCAACCATCTGATCAAACAGGGTCTCTGCTAATTCCACTTCAACTTTCTTATCTGTACTCTTTGATCTCTCCAATTTGAACTGGTAACTTTGTGACCTTGTTACCACACAGTCCGGAAAAATCCCAGGATATGTGTCTTGCAATATTTCAGTTGCCCAAGTTTCCACTGACATTTCAACCACAGTAGGCAGCAAATCTACCGGTGAATCACTGTATCGTTAGCAAGGACGAATTGTATTCCTGGAGCTGAGAGTTTGTCCAGTACACAAATTCTCCACTTTTCACTGGACACTCTAACCTCATTTTACATATTCGACTGCTTCCTGTCTCAACATGAATTCCCATTACTAGCACCTTTTTTGACAGTAGTCCTTCAGAAGTACATATCTCATCTTTCAACACATGTGAAGTAAACATATTGAAAGCAGTATGAGACATTGTATAAGGAGGAAATTATGCTTTCAATTCGTGAATAATGAATGCTGGGAAAAACTCTTATTATACTTAAGCTCCTCAGGCCTGGATCACTTCCTGTTTGGAGACACATTCAAAGAGAAATTTAAAAAACAAGTCAACATTATTCCCTTCTCAATAAAACTCAGAGGGGCATCTTCACAGCCCCATAGCAGGGAGTTTGTGAAGCAGAGGTGGGAGCAAAGTCAGAGAAAAAGGAGGTTGAGACATTTCTACAAGGTATTGTCACTTCCCAGCACTCTTGGAGGGGAGGGTGAACGTCGACAGTAACTATCTGCCCAGCCACTGCAGGTAGATCACTGTCAATTGAGTGAGGCAGGCAAGGGGGACCCAACAGGCTCATTCTGGTGTTGGAGTGGGCTCCAGTTGAGTGTGGTGCCCACCAGCTCCACCAAGGTGCGTACTGTCAGATCCAGAAGTAGCTATGAGTGCGTCCAGGTTCTAATGGAGCACACCATGGTGATGGAAGGCTCAGCCCAAACAGGTCCTCCAGGTGGGCTTCTTGCCACTCTCATGGCCTACTCAGCTTTGGGCCTCTCCAACCTTGGAGGTTAAAATGAGTGCTTGAAGGCATCACCATTCTGAGGCAGCCTCATGCTCTGATTAAAAAGTGGTCGTCCCTGCCAGTTGGGGACAGTGGCTGAAACCATGGAGCTGCAGCCTCAGGAGCTCAGCTGGGGTCTTTGGGGAGGCAGCCCATGAGGAAGCCAATTCCTGGAAAACTGTGTAGTGTACATGGTAATGCAACATGGGCTCAACACCTGAAAATATTCAGTCCCAGAAAGAACCTACAATGTGCATCTTTAACAAAAGCCTTGCATTAAATTATTTTGCTATTGGAATGGTTACTTCTGAGAACATGGGAAAGGTAACAAGTTGATAGGCTATGAAATAAACTGAGTCGTAATCAGTTTGCTCTAAAGCACTGGTGAATAATAACTAAAACCCCTCTATAGAACCTCTGGAGATAAAGTGAATAGGGACTCCAAGATGGAATCACTAAGTGAAGAACTGCTATCTTTACTTGCCACATATAGAAAAAAAATACCTATGGCAACATACAGTTCTTCTACTGCCAGTTGCACTTTTCCAAATAAAACTGGGCTTAGTTGTTCTAGAAGCAATGCTGGCCTCAAGACTGGTATTCTTAAAGCACTCTCCCTGCCCTCAATTTCTTAAAGTTATAGGAAGTAAGTTCTCTTTTAGACTTCAGCCATCCTGGGCCTGATGTTCTTCTGCAAAGTCCACACTGAGGGAGAAGGAGTGGGGTCGGGGAGCAGCCATTACTATAATGAGAGAAAAAAGAACTGATAATTTATTTGCACACAGCAAGATGCCAGCAATAATCTCTTCTATCAAAATTAGTACAGCGATGAACACTGGCCACAACACCAAGAAGAATTCCATTGCCTTCTTCAAAACAGTATCAATTGGCATCTTTTATATCTGACTGAAAGGACAAATGGACCTGCAGTTTAGCATTGCATTTGAAATATGGCACCTGACAATGCAGCACTTGTGGTCAGGATTATGTAGGTGTCGGGACTAGATATGAAACTGATGTTAGTCAAGAGCAAGATGGTTACCACTGTGCCGAAGGAGGCCTGTGGCATCAGATATTAACTTCAGAGGCTTCCAACTGTCTATAAATAATGGCCAAAATACCTTGTAACCCCAAGCATCTTCGTTTTTCTAAACTAGGGATAAGACCATCATCACCACGAAAGGAGACGACCAAAAGTAAAATTACTTCTACCCTATTTCCATATCTCAATACTTGCTGTAGACTTGATCTTTCGTGTTCATGGCATGGCAACAGTGCTGGCTAGGGCAGTTATGTGATCCCCATTCTTAACTGCCAATTAAGACAATGGTGATGAGCCAACCTCCTGAATAGTCATTATCCACATGATATCAGTACAGCCAAGTTGCTGATAAGAGGAAAGTTTCAGGATTTTGACCCAGCAACAATAAAGGAACAGTGATATAGTTCCAAGTCAGGTTGGTGTAGGATTCAGAGCGGAACTTGTATCTGTGACCCTGATCCATCCACTTGATAACGATCACGGGTCTCGAAGGTGTTGTCCAAAGGAGGATAGATGAGTACCTGCAATGCATCCTGTGAATTGTACACACTGCTGCTATTGGACCTGACTCTTTGATTTTTCATGAATTGCCAGATTTTGTAGTGACAGTTTGGGTCAGGATACAGTCAATGTTTCCTTCTGGAAGTGTAAAAGTACAATCAGAACCAGTAAGCATTAAAAGGGATCAGGGTCAGTTAGCTTGACAGCTGGTTTACAATGCAGAATGATGCTAACAGTGTGCGTTCAGCCAAGGACTCTCCCTCTCAACTTCTTCTCTCACCTGAGGCATAGCGACCCTCAGATTAAATTACCACCAGTCATCCCTCTATAACGAGAGCGCGAGCGCAACTCTCTGGTACAGATTAGAGATTAGATTCCCTACAGTGTGGAAACAGGCCATTCGGCCCAACCAGTCCACACTGACCCTCCAAAGAGTAACCTACCCAGACCCATTTCCCTCTTACTAATGCACCTAACACTATGGGAAATTTAGCATGGCCAATTCACCTGACCTACACATCTTTGGACTGAGAGGGAAACCGGAACACCCAAAGGAAACCCACACAGGGACTGGGAGAATGTCTGTCTATGTGGAGTTTGCACAGTCACTAGAGGCTGGAATCGAGCCTGGGACCCTGGTGTTGCTAACCACTGAGCCACTGTGCCACCCCAGTAGGACTAGCTCAGTGATTTGAATGCCCAAAAGGTACATCTGGATACAACATCACATAGGATTTTCTCATAGCATGGTCACACGGTAAATACCACCCAGCAACACAACTGGAGATTACTTTCTGTTAATCAAAAGATCTAATAATTACATATTTATCACTGCTTGCCCTTGTTAGAGTGTCAATTTCAGGACTGATCAACAATTACCAAACATCATAACACTACAATGCATCAGCTTCAATGCAATTCTACTATAGCCTTTTGGTATCAAATTGCAATGTGATAACATTCATTACGGTTACAATTTTTAAAAACATCCTGGTTGAACAAAGATTTATTGCTGCATCTAGAACAAGGTACAATTGACTGTAATGTTAAGGACATTTTTCTCATGATTGTGTTAGGAGTATCAGAAAATATCAAATTTTTTTCCAGTCGTTATTCACAACTATGCAGTCTTTAATAAACTTAAACTACATCAAAATTGATGAAATGGAGCCCAGATAAATATTTATCAGAACACAACTATAGAAACAAAGTACGCACTATCCAATAAAATAGGGGAATTGGAATTTCTTTTGTTACTTGAAGGCCTTTCAAAAATTGGTCTGTCAATTTTAATCTAATCTGATGTCAAGTTTCTGATTCCATCAGACAAAATAACGTTAATGCTTGGGAAAATTTCTCCACTACTAATCACATTATCCTTCAGCAGCTTTAGCATCATGGGAAACTCTAGTTATACCAACAAAGCATACTTCAGAGTAGGAGGTGGCAAACACTCTGGTACAGAACAACCTACTCCTGACCCTTAATATGTGGCATAAAGCAACTTCAGTCCATAAATAAACTCAACAACTACATTTTAAAGTAATTAAGGGACCACCTCTCTTCAAAAAATGCTACAGTGTTTCTGCACAATTTGCTGGCATGTTCAAGTTTTCACCAGAGAAGTCTCTGATTTTGTTTAAGAACAGTCAACACTTTTTAAAAATAATTTGCAAACACCCGATAGGTTCAGGTAATTATTTCCAAACATTCACAATTGGAATTTGAACGACCACTTAAAAGAGGAATGCATTGTAATGATTATCTTCTGACCAATTCTAAATATTTCCAAGTGTGCAAAAAACATGAAACAACCATTTTCTCGAATCTAACATACTTAATTACTATGTAAGTGTATTCCACTTGCTGCAAAGAGTTATAGAGCTGTGCAGCATGGAAACAGACCCTTCGGACCAACTCGTCCATTCTGACCAGATATCCTAAATTAATATAGTCTCATTTGCCAGCACTTGACCTTTATCCCTCTAAACCTTTTCTATTCATTTTCAAGACATCTGGATGGGTTTACGTTGTAGTTGCACCAGCCTCCAACACTTTCTCTGACAGGTCATTCCATACACGCACCACACTGTGTGTGAAAATGTTGCCCCTTAGATTAGACTAGATTCCCTACAGTGTGGAAACAGGCCATGTGGCCTAACAAGACGACTGTGACCCTCCAAAGAATAACCCACCCTATATTTACCCCCACCTAATGCACCTAACATTATGGGCAATTTAGCATGGTCAACTAACCTGACTTGCATATCTTTAGATTGTGGGAGGAACCTGGAGCACCCAGAGGAAACCCACACAGACACGGAGGAAATGTGCAAACTCCACACAGACAGTCACCCGAGGCAGGAATCAAACCTGGTGAGGCAGCAGTGCTAACCACTGAGTCACCGTGCTGTCCTTAGATCCTTATTAAATCTTTGCCCACTCACTTTAAACCTGTGCCCTCTAGTTTTGGACTCCACTACCATGAGAAAAATACCTTGGCTATTCAACCTACCTATACCCCTCATGATTTTATAAACTACTGCGAGATCACCCCTCAGCCTCTGATGCTCCAGGGAAAACAGCCCCAGTCTATTCAGCCTGTCCTTATAGCTCAAGCCCTTCAACCATGACAACATCCTTGCAAATCTTTTCTGAACCCTTTCAAGTTTCATATTAGACATTCCTGGGCATTGCATTAATTTGTTGGAATTAAAATTGGAATAAGTTATGGAATAAAAATATAATTAAGGAACTTGCAATTCAGAATGTCGAATCTGGTGATATCTTTCAAATATTTCCTGTTGTCACGAGCACAATCATAACCCTGGGTCGCCTATGGATGTATCAAACTTTAATTTCAGCATGTTTTTTTCCCAAGCTGTCAGGTAAGGAATACCCAACAAAGTATCAAGGAACTTCAAAGGAAGTTGAAATGCACTTTGGAAGTTACTGTGAACACGATGGATGAAAAAGGTAGCAGTCATTATGATAGACATGTTGGGATGAACAATCATACAAGAAAAGGATTAAAAGCCAGTTCAACCTTGATTTGCATGCGCTGGTCAGGTATATGTGTTTATTAGCCTGTTTTCAAGCACGAGTGGGCAGTGAAGATAACAGCCAAAGAAGCATCCACTAGTCACCCCTACGCAGCAGACAAAAAGCCTCCCTCCCTCTGAGTGCTTAAAGCCTACTATCCAGAAATCTAGTCAAAAAAAGCAGAACAAAAGAATTTCAATCAAAGCCAAGATTCTGAAAAATCAACAACAAAACTATCAACTTCCTATTCGCTGTGCTTCATGGACAACCCATAGAGTCTGAGCCATCTGTCATGTGAGATTGTATGAGAGCATGTGAGAATTTACGATTGCATGTCATTATTACTTCTCACACTCAGCAATAAAATCTAGCTCAATTAGCTCATTTTTTAAAAAAATCATAAATTCACATGATCTGGGACAAAGGTACCCCTCAAAAGGAAGTGACCCTTTGTGAATTAATCCTGAGACCAGCAGAGTGGATGGGTGAATAAACGGCAACAAGTGCATCCTACCTCAGCCAGGAGCTGGACCATTTGGAGTAGCCATATGGAACCATAATTACCAGGGGAACATCACCAGGGTCGGATCTTAATGCTGCAAGTTTCTTAGGGATCATCAATATAATTTTACACTAACATCTTATAAACCAGCATCTGTCTCATGTCAAGAAAAGTAATTGAGGTGACGATAATTTCTCATTAAAAGTTGAATTTGCCAATTTCATCGCTGAAGTAGCCTTCAGAATTAAGGAACTTTCTAGACCAATAGAACTTAAGTGGAAAAATAATGAGGGAAAATTATTTGTCGTTACAAATCTCAAATGAGTGCTCATTTTCAGATTTACAGAAAAAAAAGACACCGAAAAGTATCTAATTCTGCACATGAAATCTCCTAAAATCAGTTAGGTGCACGTGTGGCATCATGAATGTGACTAATTGGATAACCTGTTTGTACCAGTGGATTCCAATACTTAATACTGGCACAATCAGCCAAAAACAAACTAAGCCTCTGAGACATTGTGCAAAGTGACCAGCAATGGACCAGTCCTTCTGGTAATTAATTATAAAAGTGACATTTTGATAAGCTTCACCATCAGGAAGTACGTGTAAATATCGAGAACCAATTTCCCCTGTGAAAGGTTTTTCGGAATGGGATGGGCAATAACTGCTAGTTTAGCTGTGACACCCATACCATTAAAAAATCTAGCTCTCATTAATTCTCTGGGGTTAGCAATGTAGGTATATTAACAAAAGCATCAACTGATTTGTATTTTAATTAAAGTATGAATCCATTTTGACAAATGAATTTCAAATGAAAGCACTGACATGTCTGCTCCCAATATTAATAGCTCAATATCAAGCCATATCTTCATAATGTTACCTAGACATTTTATTAAACAACTGTCTGCTAACACATCCAGATATTTGTTAATCTGACTTTAATTAAGAAGTGAAACTAAAATACTTGGGGATTGTTTGTCACTTCTTTCTCCTTCCCACCTCCATTATTAAGCAGTCAGGGTACAAAAATGTACGCTTCTCCATTTTAAACATGATTATTTTCTATCTGATGGAAAAATTCAGTGACTGGCTAGTTGAAAAACGAGAGTCAGAAGTCTTGCCTGGGTCATTAAGCAAAATAAAAAAGCCCATTCAATCACATGTCTGTGTGATTATTATCTCTATGTTATTCTCTACTTTTTGCATAGACCAAGCCTTCTTAAAAATTACATTGGCTGCATGTTCCAGCAAAGTCTTGTTTGTCTGGTTTTCATATCATTTAAATAGGACCACAGTCTGAGATAGTGGCGACCTCGAGAGTAAAAGAGCAAGTTTTCCTGGAGTTAGTCCATTTGAGATCTAACACATCAATAGAAGTTGACTTGAAGAATGTAACTGTCCCACCAATTCCTAACCTATCTTTTTAAAACCACAGCTGGTGGATTGTTGTTTGTTTGTTTGTTTGTTGCAATTTCCTTTACTGGAAGTATGAAGGGGGAAACAAAAGGGTCAAAAATCTCCACAATAAGAAGAAATACAACTGGGAGAAATACACACAATTCCACGATTTTGCATAGACACAAGCACTATAGATGGGGGACGTCACAGCCAGAGCAGAACATGTGGTCTTCTAACCCATATTTAATTGACACTGGTAATATTCCCTTCATGCCTTGCTGCAAATCCTTACATTGCTGCTCAAAGTCACTGTAAACAGTTGCTCCACTGAGCTGCAAAGCCAGTTTACTAATCCTTTTACAAATACATTTTACAAACACTTTTCCCCTGCAATTTTTATTCTTTCTAAAAAATTGAAATTTTTTTTTCCTTTGAAACGGTGTCTGAGCCCCCACAAGATGTATGTTTGTACATGGGAAATAGATGCAGGAGATTCATGCAGAAAGAGGTGGCACTAGGTTAGTAATATTGAGCTCCAGATTAATCTTCTGGGGACATTGCTTTTAATCCCATCATGGCAGATGGTGAAATTCAAACGCAATTAAAATCTGGATTTAAAACAAAAAATGCTGTTCTAAATGGCAACCAACTGGTTCCCTACCATTTAGGAAAGGAAATCTGTCATCCTTCTTTAGTCTGGCCTACCTGTGACTCCAAACCCAAAGCAATGCAGCCAATGTGCAACTGCTGAAATGAGCTAGCAATTCGTTGTATCAAAACAACTTAAAGGAATGAAACCAGACAAATCACTTGACATTGATCCGGGCCTAGGAAACAACAGCAAACTCAGCATTGGGGACCTTGTAAAGTCCTCATTTGAGGGGCTAGGGAAAAACTTGGGAGAGCTCTCCCACAGACTAGTCAAGTAGCGTTGTGACATGATAACATGTTACAATATTTCAGAGACCATCAACATCCCTGGCTACATCCAGCTCCGATAACAGGACAGACCCAGCGGTGGTAGTGACATTGGTATACATGCAGCTCAGAATTGCCCTCAGAGTCCTCAACGTTGATGTGAGACCACATGAAGTGGTCATACGAGGTCAAAGAAATCTGCCAGTCATCATCTAGCATTGTTATCAGGCTAAATTTACGAGACTTCAATCAAATCAAGTAAATTAAAACTGGTCATCCAGGAGGCAATGAACAGCAGATTGAGTAAACTAGAGCAATTCTGTGTGACTGCCATTTCTTTGTTAAGTTAAATCTCACCTAGTCTCTTCTAGTCCACAGAAAACACCCCAGCCTATCCAAATTTTATTCACAGCTACAATTCTCCAATCTTTTGGAAACATGCTAATCAATTTCCTCTGCACATCCTGGAATGTGGGGACCAGAAATAGGGCAGTACTTTAGCTGTAGTCAAACTACCGTTCTTGATTGTTCTAGAGTCACTTCTCTGTTCTTATGGCTGCTTGTGCTTGGTACAGTGTTGTAGTTTTCCCACATGGAACTGGATGTGCATTCCATGTTACTGGGCTGTGCTACCTTGAATTTATTTCTTAACTAAACCAAAATAAACTTCTGATTAAAATAAATAGCAATTCATCAACTACTCACCAATCAACTTCTCCATTATACAGAAGGTACCTGACTTTTCAGGAGTTCAGTAAAATATTTTTCTTAATTTCTTAGGACAGATTTTAATATGCTGAAAAATTCAGGTGGCTTCACTATTACAATTCCTGGAAGGTGAGCTTTCCCTTCATCAGCTAAATTTTGTGAATTGAGCACTGACTATTACGAGAGAAATATTAAATTGACTTGAGTTTTCTGATTAATCATCTCAATTTCTTGTTCATTAATATAATGAACATAACTGCCCTCAGTATTGCAGCTGTGCTCTAACTTTGTGCTTTCTAAAGTTGCAGCGTTATCTCCTGGCTATAATATTCTAGGCTCAACCAAATCCCTCACTGATCTCATTATCTGTGTGCCCAGGCACCTTCAAGGATCTGTGGACATCACTCCATGATGTCTCTGTTCTTCTTCTACAGAGATCATAGAAAGATGTAGGAGCAACAGGGTGGCGGTGATGGGAGATTTTAAGTTTCCCAACATTGACTAGGATTCACTTAGTGTTAGAGGTCTGGATGGAGCAGAATTTGTAAGGAGCATCCGGGACGGTTTTCTAGAGCAGTATGGAAATTGTCCAACTCAGGAAGGGGCCATACTGGACCTGGTATTGGGACATGAGCCCGGCCAGGTGGTTGAACTTTTAGTTGGGGATTACTTTGGGAATAGCGATCACAATTGCATATGTTTAGAATACTCATGGACAAAGATGAGAGTGGTCCTAAAGGAAGCGTGTTAAATTGGGGAAAAGCCAACTATACCAAAATTTCACAGGAGCTGAGGAATGTAGATTGGAAGCAGCTGTTTGAAGGGAAATCCACATTCAATATATGGGAGGCCTTTAAACAGAGGTTGATTAGAGTTCAGGAGAGATATGTTCCTGTGAAAATGACGGATAGAAATTGCAAGATTAGGGAACCATGGATGACAGGTAAAGTTGTGAGACTAGCTAAAAGGAAAAAGGAAGCCTACATAAAGGTCTAGGCAAATGAAGACAGACAAAGCTTTGGAAGAATATCTGAAATGAGGGATTAAGAGGACTAAAGGGGGTCACGAGATATCCTTAGTGAGCAGGGTTAAAGAAAACCCCAAGTCTTTTTATTCATATATAAGGAGCAAGACGGAAACTAGGGAAACGCTTGACCCATTCAAGGACAAAGAGGAAAGATATGTGTGGAGTCAGAGAAAACGGGTGCGATTGTTAATGAGTACTTTCCATTGGTATTCATTGAGGAGAGGGACATGGCGAATGTTGAGGTTAGGGATAGATCTTTGATTACTCTAGGTCAAGTTGGCATAAGGAGGGTATTCTAATAGGCATTAAAGGTGGACAAGTCCCCAGGTCCAGATGGGATCTATCCCAGGTTGCTAAGGGAAGCAAGAGAGGAAATACCTGCCAACTCTTGTACTCAGTACCTGGTCCGATGAAAGAAAGCATGCCATGTGCCTTCTTGACCACTCTACTGACCTGCATTACCACCTTCAAAATGCAATGGACCTGAACACCAAAACCTCTCTGTACATTAATTTCCCTAGGACTGTTCCATTTTCTATATAGTTCACTCTTGGATTGAATCTTCCAAATTCATAGCGTAACATTTGCCTGGATTGAACTCCATCTGCCATTTCTTCCACCTATCTAAATTCTGTTGTATTCTCTGACAGTCCTCTTCGCATTCAATACCAAAATACTATTTTGTGAATAATGGGACCAGAACTGTAAGTAGTCCACCAGAAGCAGCTTCACAAAAACCTTGTGCAGTGGTGACAAGATCTTCCTATTTTTAAACCCTAACATCCAAAAATGAAGGTCAAAATTCCAAACTGTTTCTTCATAAGTTGCATCAAAATTGCATTAAAAACTGCCTCTTTACCAACTCACGGGATAACACAGCAAGTAAGATTTGAGGGAAATTGTCTTGCAGCCAATATCTCCACTAACAATCCAGGACTATGTCATGGAGTTCACTGATGTATGAGGAAACCAACAAGACTTTCATCATTGTCTGGTCTGTGAATTACAAACCTTGTAGTTAACAGCTGACCGTGCTGGTTAATTGTCCTTTCCAAGCTCATGCTAATTTAGATTGAATTCAATGCGCTACTGATCATCTATATCATCATGTCATCGAGGGCTTTCATCCTCACTATTTCTCCTGGATCCTTTTATACCATCTGGTAGGGTAACTGATCAATGCTCGTAGATGACTAAATCGTTCATATAAATCATAAATCGCAAGGTCCCTGAAAGTAACTACTTTGGGACCCCATTGGGCACAGATTTCCACTGGGAAAAATCACCTTTCAACCATCATAGAACAATACAGCGCAGAACAGGCCTTTCGACCCTCAATGTTGCACCGACCTGTGAACTATTCTCAGCTCGCCCCTTACACGATGCCAAAATCATCCATGTGCTTATCTAAGGATTGTTTAAATCTCCCTAATGTGGCTGAGTTGACTACATTAGCAGATAGGACATTCCACGCCCTTACCACTCTCTGCGTAAAGAACGTGCCTCTGACATCTGTCTTAAATCTATCACCACTCAATTTGGAGTAATGCCCCCTTATACAAGCTGACGTCATCATCCGAGGAAAAAGACTTTCACTGTCTACCCTATCTAATCCTCTGACCATCTTGTACGTCTCTATCAAATCCCCTCTTAACCTTCTTCTTTCCAATGAGAACAGACCCAAGTCTCTCAGTCTTTCCTCGTAAGACCTTTCCTCCAGACCAGAAAACGTGTTGCTGGAAAAGCGCAGCAGGTCAGGCAGCATCCAAGGAGCAGGAGAATCGACGTTTCGGGCATGAGCCCGTCTTCAGGAATCCCTCTCTCACTGCACACCCCAGGTAAATCCAGCATCTGCAGTCCTCACTTTTTCCTCTAGACCAGGCAACATCCTGATAAGTCTCCTCTGTACTTTTTCCAATGTTTCCACATACTTCCCGAAATATGGGGACCAGAATTGTACACAATATTTCAAGTGTTGCCGCACCAGCATTTTGTATAGTTGCAGCATGATATTGCAGCTCTGGAACTCAATCCCTCTATGACTGAAACCTAACACACTGTATGTCTTAACAGCACTATCCACCTGGGTGGCAACTTTCAGGGATCTACGTACATGGACTCCAAGATCCCGCTGCACATTCACACTAACAAGAATCTTTCCATTGACCCAGTATTCTGCCTCCCTGTTATTCTTTCCAAAGTGCATCACCTCACTTTTAGCTGCATTGAACTCCATTTGCCATCTCTCAGCCCAATTCTGCAGTTTATCCAAGTCCCCCTGCAACCTGTAACATTCTTCCACAATGTCCACTTCTCCACCGATTTTCATGTCATCTGCAAATTTACTAAATCATCCACATATGCCTGCATCTAAGTCATTTATAAAAATGACAAACAGCAGTGGTCCCAAAACAGATCCTTGTGGAACACCACCAGTAACCAGACTCCAAGCTGAATATTTTCCATCAACCACCACCAAAGCCAGTTTCTAATCCAGACTGCTAAATCACCCTCAATTCCATGCCTCTGCATTTTCTCCAACAGCATACCATGTGGATCTTTATCAAAGGCTTTGCTGCAGTCCATGTATACCACGTCAACTGCCCTACTCTGATCTACATGCTTGGTCACTTTCTCAAAAACTCAATGAGGTTTGTGAGACACGACCTGCCCTTGACGAAATCATGTTGACTATCTGAAATCAAATTGCTGCTTGCTAGATGATTATAAATCTTATCTCTTATAATCCTTTCCAAAACCTTTCCTACAACAGAAGTAAGGCTCACTGATCTATAAAATAGCGAGCAGTCCGTCCCTGGGAGGTTTCGAACCACCAAACTTTCAGTTAACAACCTTCCTGCCATTCAGCCGATTGTGGGTCTAATTTGCCAAACGTCAATGGATCCCGTGGGCTCTTTGCTCTCAGTCTCCCATGTGGAACCTCATCAAAAGCCTTACGTAAGTCCAAGTAGACTACATTAAAAGTATTTCCCTCATCTACACACCTCAACATCTCTTCAAAGAAATTTGAATCAAGTTGCTCAGATGTGACCTCCCCTCAACAATCTGCCTTAGAGGTATGATAAAGCACCACAGTATTAAGGGAAAGCCAAATTTTTTTTTTTAAACCCAAGTAAGCATACTGGACTTGGGGTGTTTACAATTATCATCAGAAGCTGACCCCAACAAACATGGATTGGAGATAGATGCCAATAGCATCACAACCCAATCTTTACAATTACTCGGGAACTCATTGATGTTTAATCAGTCCTGATGAATCAGAAATATCCCATCCACACATTGGTTAAGAGATTGAGCAGATGAGCAATGTGAAAATGACGTAAAGCAAGTTGGGATCAATACCAACAAACTGAAAAAACTGTAGAGACATTTTATCCACAATATTAGCACCTTTAATAGAGCATGTCTAATAACATCAGTACAAACATCCCAATGACCTCAGTTCATTCCTTGGTGTAAGACATTCCAAAATCTTTCAAAACTATGTTCTTTGTGAATTTGTTGGTGTGTTAACAGGATGGATGACTGAGTGAATCTTTTCCCACACACAGAGTAAGTGAATAGTTTCTACCCAGTGTGAACACGTTGGTGTGTTAATAGTTTGGTTGACCGAATGAATTGCTTCCCACACACAGAGCAAGTGAATGGTCTCTCACCAGTGTGAACTCGCTGATGTTGCAGCAGATGTGTTGACTGAGTGAATCCCTTCCCACACACAGAGCAGGTGAACGGTCTTTCCCCAGTGTGAACCCGATGGTGTACCTGCAGGTGGGAGGACTGAGTGAATCCCTTCCCACACACAGAGCAACTGAATGGTCTCTCCCCTGTATGAACTTGCCTGTGTCTCAGCAGGTTGGATGACTTAGTGAATCCTTTCCCACACTCTGAGCAGGTGAATGGTTTCGTCCCAGCGTGAATTCGCTGGTGTTCCACAAGGTTGGATGAATGAGTAAATGTTTTGCCATGCTCAGAGCAGATGAATAGGTTCTCCCTAGTGTGACTGCGTTGATGTCTTAGCAGGCTGGATGACCAAGCAAATTCTTTCGCGCACACAGAGCAGTTGAATGGTTTCTCCCCAGTGTGAACACGCTGGTGTTTCAGCAGGTCAGATGACTGATTGAATCTCTTCCCACACAGGGAGCAGTTGAACAGTTTCTCTCTAGTGTGAACTTGCTGGTGTGCCAGCAGGTGAGATGAATCAGCAAAGCTTTTTCCACACACAGAAGACATGTATGGTTTCTCCCCAGTGAAAATTGTGCTGTTTCCTTCCATTTTCAAAATCCAATGATAGTTAGGTGATTCTGTAAGATCCTGATGGCACATGTGGTGTGAATTGCCTGAATGCAAACCCTGTCCTTCCAATATCCTGTAAAATGTGTTTAAAACATGAAAAAAGGATGTGAAAGAAGGCATAAAAACATAAAGGCAAGTTAGGAAATGGTGCTGATTGAATCTGGGAATTTTTGTGGGGCTAGGTCTAGGAGATAGCTATCATGGAAGTGACTAGATTTTAACAAAAATTCAACCCGTTTACAAATGTCCTTCGGGAAACGGAGATTACCACCCGCTCCAGTCTGACACCGAATTCTGATTTTTACTAGATGACAGGGTTGAGGGCGTTTGGGGTGGCGGGGGGGGTTGCGAGGACAGAGAAACTTATTTGGAAGAGCTACAGAATGAAGGATTTTACATGGTCAATGACTTGAGGAGAACATCCACATCCAGTCCACATGTACGCAAGACTCTGGCCTCTACGGAAGATCAAGAGAAAGGGGTAGGCAAGTAGTGAAGGAGAGGGATACAATATCATTTAATATGATCAGGAATTTTAACAGAAACTCCCAATCCCTCAATTTATATCACCCAGAAGGAATACCTTATGCGAACACTTCCACTTCCCAGTTACACACCACCATGACTTGTCTGACATTCTGGTACTACACGGGCAAAACCCTCATCTATTTACATATTATGAAGACTGAAGCCAATATTTTTATTCCCTTTTAGAAACTGCACTTTCTCATCACTGACTCCATCCCTCTCAGGCAAATGTTTGAGGTTTAAACAGACTGTTAACAACAATAATGAAATATTTCATTCTAAGATATTTGGTCACCTACCTGATTATCTCTGTTTTAGCTCAGTATCAACAGGTTCTTTCTGACACTGTATGAAATGATTTGGAACACATTTAAAAAAAGATGTTGCTGATTTGTACATATATTACTGTTCCATGGTTATCACTGGGTGAATTATGTGGAACCTCTTACCTATCAGCACTGTAGCAAATCAGAGCACATCTGAGAACAAAAAAGTGTCAAAACCGTGACTGGTCTAGGTAGAGTCATGCGTAAAAGGATCAACAAGAGGGCATAATTTTAAGTTAATTTGAAAACAAATTTGTTGCATGAAAATATTGTGTCACACAATGAATGACTTGTGCCTGGAATTTACTACCAGCAAGTTCAGTAAAGGCAAGTTTGCATGAGGCATTCACCAAGGGATTGGAGAATATTCAAAGATAAAGAATATACAGAGATTCAGGAAGAAAGCAGACAAATGGCATGAAGACAATGTTAGTTAGAAAGTTGGTGCAGAATGTGTACTATAGGACATCTGCCATTCTGTATCCAAACAACATGGATTGCAGCAGTTCAAGAATCTCTAACATCCACTTCTCCACATGTAACTGAGGATTTGACAACATATAGTAATCTTAAGAGTCATAGCAGTATAGCACAGAAACAGACCCTTCAGTCCAACTCGCCCATGTCAACCAGATATCCTAAATTAATTTGGTCCTATTTGCCAGCTTTTGGCCAATATCTCTCTAAACACTTCCTGTTCATGTATTCATCCAGATGACCTTTCAATGTTAAAAATCACATAACACCAGGTCCAACTTGGATATAAATCTCAGATGCAAATGACACCAACATTTGGGGTATAGTAGACAGCGAAGAAGGTTACCTTAGAGTAAAACAGGATCCTGATCAGATTGGCGAATGGGCCAAGGAGTGGCGGATGGAGTTTAATCTAAAATGTAAATCCCAGAACTTTAACTTAGTAACCATACGCCTTTCTTCACATACAAATCGTTTATGTAAATGACTAAAAGCAGTGGACCAGCACTGACCCTTGTGGCACACCACTGGTCACAAGCTTTCAGTCTGAAAAGTAACTCTCCTCCCTTCGAGCCAGTTCTGTATCCAAATAGCTAGTTCTCCCTGTATTCTATGTAATCTAACCTTGCTAACCAGTCTACCTTGTGGAACCTTGTTGAATGCTTTGTTGAAGTCCATACAGACAACACCCACCACTCTACCATCATCAATCCTCTTTGTTACTTCTACAAAAAAAAAACTTTAGTTAGTTTTTCCATGATTTCCCACACACAAAGCCATGTTGAATATTCATAAATCAGTCCTTGCTTTTTCAAATGAATGTAAACCCTGTCCCTTAGAATCCCCTCCAACAATTTGCCCACCACTGACTTCAGGCTCACTGGTGTATGGTCTCCTGGCTTTTCATAACCACCTTTCTTAAATAGTGGCAACACATTAGCCAACCTCCAGTCACACTTCACACATGGCTATTGAGATACAAATATCTCAGCAAGGGGCCCAGCAATCATTTCCCTAGCTTCCCACAAAGTTCTAGGATATACCTGATCAGTTTTCAGGGGGTTTACCCAATTTTATGTGTTTTAAGACAGTCAGTCAACACTTCCTCCTCTTCAACATGTCGCTATTTATTTGCCCAAGTTCCCGTTCATATCCTTCTCCACATTAAACACTAACGCAAAATACTCGTTCAGTATCTCCCCTATCAACTCCAGTTCCACACACAGAGAGCCATGACGAGCTTTAAGAGGCCCTGTTCTCTCCCTAGTTATTCTTTTTACCTTAAAACATTTGTAGAATCTTTGTATTCTCCTCAGTGAAAGAGAATGGGAGTGGGGTTAGGTGATGCTCTTTACAGAGTCAGTCCAGTTGTAATATACTATAGCCACTGAATGATTCAGTATCTCAGTGGAAATGGAGACCACATGAAGTAAGTTCTCTCTTACTTAGTCCATCTGTTTTTGTGAGTATGGCCTACAACAAAATAATCGCAAAATATTGCAGATGCTGGAAATTTGAAGTAAAGAGAGAAAATGCTGGAGATTGTCTGGAGGACAGGCATGTTCATAGATTCATATAGGTCTCTAGCATGAAAAAAGGTCCTGAGACCCATTGAGTATACACTCGTCAAAAATATTCAGTGTCCATGGAGTCAAAAAGTGTAGCATTGGAAAAGGCGCAACAGGTCATGCAGCATCCAAGGACCAGGAGAGGCGATGTTTCGGGCATAAGCCCTTCATCAGGAATATGGAGAGGGCACAGGGCTGAGAGATAAATGGGGGGGTGGAGCTGCGGGAAGGTAGGTGGAATGGCAATAAGTGGATGCAGATGGGGAGTGATAAAAGGAGTGAATTATGTAAGGTGTACAGAATGAATCACGGTGAATAAATGTGGTGCAAACTTGCTGATCAATGCAAGTTTAGATGCGGAAGAGGAATGAACTATAGTGCAGGAAAAAACAATTCCTGATTGTGAAAGATCCCGTGGGACAACAAAATATACTGGCAGCATATTAATCAGGGGATAGGCAGTATGTAAACCTCACTTACAGCACGGTTGGCAGAAGTAGTGCAATACTTAACAGAGATAAAAGACATCCATTGAGGATAGACGAAGTTAGTCAATAGCAGTTATGTAATCAGGGACAGCAAAGATTACAGAGCTGTGGAGGAAACAACTCCAGTCGCAATGCCATGGAACCTCTCTCAGATAACAGAACACAGGCAAATGGGAAAATATGTATGATTACGATAATTCACCTCACACTCGTCAGCGAAACAATCTCAATATTTTCAAATCTGCTGCTCAAGATTTTGAAATCTCCTGAAGTTGCAGTAAGGAATCAGAGAAAAATCTCGCATTTGAGGAAATCTCAGGGGAATGGGTGATGTCATTGTGCATCATACACAGGAACACAGAACATTGGAGTTTGTTAAAAGCAAAGATCACCACACATTGTGAAGGATGGGAGGAGATCTACCAAAATACTTTGAGAGATGAGGAATTTGAGTTCCACTGTTACATTATAGAACGTAAATTGTCTGTTTGGAGTGAAACAGAATGAGCAGGGCAATAGAAGTATGGGCGTGTGAGCCAATAAGTGACATGGAGTTTAAGTTAGATAAATATGGGTGCTGCATTTTGGAAAGGCAAATCAGGACAGGACTTATGCACTTAATGGTAAAGTCCTGGGGAATGTTGCTCAAGAAAGAGACTTTGGGGTGCAGGTTCATGGTTCCTTGAAAGTGGAGTTGCAGGCAAATAGAATACTGAAGGTGGTGTATGGTATGCTTGCCTTTATTTGTCATTGCACTGAACATAGAAGTTGGAGGTCATGTGTCAACTGTACAGGACATTAGTGGGGCCACTTTTGGAATATTGCGTGCAATTCTGGTCTCCTGGATATAGGAAGCTTGTTGTGAAACTTGAAAGGGTTCAGAAAATACTTACAAGGATTGTGCCAGGGTTGGAGAGTTTGAAATATAGAGACTTGCTGAATAGGTTGAGACTAATTTCCCAGGACTGTCGGAGGCTGTGATATAACCTTACAGAGGTTTATAAAATCATGAGTGCATGGATAGGATAAACAGACAAGGTACTTTTTCCCCCCAGAGTGAGGGAGTCCAAACTGGAGGGCATAGGTTTACAGTGAGAGAGCAAAGATTTAAAAGCGACCTAAGGGGCAACTTTTTCACACAGAGGGTAGTGTATCAAATGAGCTACCACAGGAAGTGGAGGAGGCTGGTACAATTACAACACTTAAAAGGCCTCTGCATTGGTATATGAATAGGAAAGATTCAGAGTGATATGGGCCAGATGCTGGCGAATGGGACTAGAGCTACCTGGGAAGTGAGATTGGCATGCACGAGTTGGACTGAAGGGTCTGCTTCCATGCTGTATACCTCAATGACCTTACAAGTAAGTTATTATTGTCAGCTGGACATAAGAAAAAAAGATTATGGAACATTGATTGGAGACTTAGCTGTAGAGCCACAGGGAACATTTTGTACAATACATGATAAAAGAACTGAATTAGCAAATTTTGAGAAGATTTGTAGTTCAGGTTGTGGTTCTGGATGTAGGTTTGTTCGCTGAGCTGGAAGGTCTGGAGTTCAGTGTTTACTTACAGAGGCCGATGATGAGAAGTAACTAATTCTGTCAGAGTTGTGTGTGATATTTGATTTCAGATTTCGATCAGCAAATCCTCACGTAACATCCTGCAAAAGATGGTTACAACATTCATCACTGCCAGCTCAGGATAGCAATTCAGTAAAGAAAAACAAGCCCTCCGGTTTGAATTTGCTACAATTAATGCCCTAGATTAGATTAGATTACTTACAGGCCCTTCAGCCCAACAAATCCACACCACCCCGCCAAAGCGCAGCCCACCCATACACCTACATTTACCCCTTACCTAACACTATGGGCAATTTAGCATGGCCAATTCACCTAACCTGCACATCTTTGTGACTGTGGGAGGAAACCCATGCAGACACGGGGAGAACGTGCAAACTCCACACAGTCAGTCGCCTGAGGCGGGAACTGAACCCGGGTCTCTGGTGCTGTGAGGCAGCAGTGCTAACCACTGTGCCACTGTGCCGCCCTCTTCTAACTCTGCTAAAACAAAGAATAAGGTAACCTTCAGGCTCACTGCCTTTATTCCTGATGAAGGGCTTTTGCCCGAAACGTCGATTTCGAACCTACTTGGATGCTGCCTGAACTGCTGTGCTCTTCCAGCACCACTAATCCTAAAACAAAGAATATGCATGCTTGATGCTGCACATCACTTTCATTGTAGTCAGGAATCACTTAATTTTAATAATAATAATGTCTACTCAGGAGCCCAAGTTTCTGCCCTGGGTCTTCATTTGACTGATCGGAGACAGTCAAGACACAATTGCAGGGGATCCCATGAACTAGTGCGAAGCAGCAATGAGGGTTTCACTCCTTCTCTGCAGCCGCTCTGCCTCATCAGTAAGATATTACGTGTGAAAGGCTAATGCAGCTTGATGAACAAGTTGTCTCCATTCTGCACCACGGGCAGCAATCTCCACTCACTCAGTCATTCCAAAGAATGCATGCACCCTGCTGTCTAGTGTCCCCGATAAAAATAAAAATCCAACACAACACAAAGTTATAGTCCATCAGGTTTATTTCGAAGAACAAGTTTGGACCGTTGTTCCTTCGTCAGGTAGCAATGATCCGAAAGCAAGTGCTCCCAAATAAACTCGCTGGACTTTAACTGGTGTTGTGTGATTGTTGTTTTAATTCAGTCCACACCAGCACCTCCACTTCATGCCCAATAAAGATGGCAGCGTTAACCCGGGGCCTAACTTAAGGCGAAAGCTTTCCGTTAAACACGCGTCCTCAGTTCGTGTAAACAAGGCACTACTAACTTATTTTTTGGGAGTCACCGCTTACTCAAGAATTTCAGACACCTCACTCTTTTCCCGCTGGATGGTCGATCCCTCCCGTTCCGTCTCAATTCTCACCGTTTTCCGACTGAACGAACGTCCACCAACCGTCAGTATTTGTTCCGCGCATGCTCCGCAAACTGTCCAGAACTGCGCATGCTCCGCAAACTGTCCAGAACTGCGCATGCTCCGCAAACTGTCCAGAACTGCGCGTGCGCGTCTCTCCCGTTTGTGGAGACTGGGGATCTGATTAAGAGTGGAGCTGCACACTACTCACTCTTCATCACAATAACAACTAAAGCGTGTATTTATATAACACCTTTGCGGAGTAAAAACTTCCTGTGACACTTCATATCAGGGTTAACATTTTCACATTCAACTGGGGAAAGCAGTTTTAATCTTGGACGGTTTACACACAACGGGTTGTGGGTGCTCTCCATTTCACCAACAGAACCCAGGAAGACCATTTCATCGTTCATCAATTACCATGACATCCCTTGTTCCTTATGAGCCAAAATTCCTGCAAAGTAACTGACCATTGTCACCTCAACCAAGTTTTCACTTCAGTTCACTGCCACTACAGACAAATTTCCCATTTCCTAGTGATCGCTCCCATAATCCATGTTGGAAAAAAATCACAACAAGCACCAGTTTTCGGAGCAGCGCTTAGAAAACTAATGCTTCTGAGTAAACTTGTTGGACTATAACGTGGTGTTGTGCGATTTTTAACTTTGTCCACCCCAGTGCAACACCGGCACCTCCAAAATCATAATCTATGTTAACAGCCCTGCTCAGGGAATAGTCAATTCCTGCGTGTGTGTAACCATGAAACATGACTTTTTTAGTTTATTTATTGAAAACACAGAACGGCCAGAATCAGCGAGATTTGACGTTTCAGTTGAGATGTTAATGTCACCCGGGGAACAGGTCAAAACAACAAACACAGAAATGGAATAAAGAAGTGAAAGAGAAAGCATGTGAGAGGTTGTAAGCAAAATACAACCAGCTAGCTATTCTAATCCCATTTCAAGCACTTGGCTCATAGCCGTGCACACCTTGGTATCGTTAAGTGTACATTTAAATATATTTTTTACCTGTTGTGAGGATGTCTGCTTCTACCACGCTTACAGGTAATAAGTCCCAGCTACCCACCATCTGTTTAAAAACTAAAATCCACACATCCCTCTCAACCTCCATATCCTTACCACCAATGGCCCCGGTCATTCATCTCTCCACCAATCAGAAATCGCTCCTGTCTCTGTCCCTCATAATTTTATACATCTTAATCATCACTCCCCCATTACCGTCTCCTTTGTTCCACAGAATCTAACCTCAATTTATGAGGGTGGTGTGGTTCCCTACTGACATAGAGAGATCAGATTTTACTCTGCCAGACATTCTGTGCAGGATGATCTGTCATTATCACCCAATACGAAACCGTCTTCAGACCCAGATTGATCCCAGTCCAACATCCGCCATTGACCCCAGAGCATTCAGCCCGAAACTGGGATTGAAGGAAAGGGGGAGAGAAGGGATGCCATATAATGTAACACCCACAGAGATCTACAATCCACTTACATTTGTGGACTATCAGTTCGAAACATTTACCAACCCAACTCTAGTTCTACACCCATGAAGAAAGGTGGAGCATAGACGCTACTTGCTCTGATAATCCCACACAGCTGTCATTCACAATTCCAGCCTCACCCGGTTCACAGAGCAATCTATCAATTTGCACCTTCCTGACCCTCAATATTTCTATCTCGGACGACCGACTCAACACGGACGTATACTATAAACCGACTGACTCCCACAGCTACCTACATTACACCTCTTCCCACCCTGCCCCCTGTAAAAATGCCATCCCATATTCCCAATTCCTTCGCTGCATCTGTTCCCAGGAGGACCAATTCCAATACCGAACAACCCAGATGGCCTCCTTCTTCAAAGACCGCAATTTCCCCTCAGACGTGGTTGACGATGCTCTCCACCACATCTCCTCCACTTCCCGCTTCTCCGCCCTTGAACCCCGCCCCTCCAATTGCCACCAGGATGGAACCACACTAGTCCTCGCCTACCACCCCACCAACCTCCAGATACATCGGATCATCCTTCATCATTTCCGCCACCTCCAAACAGACCCCACCACCAAGGATATATTTCCCTTCCCACCCCTATCAGCGTTCCGGAAAGACCACTCCCTCCGTGACTCCCTTGTCAGATCCACACCCCCCACCAACCCAACCTCCACTCCCGGCACCTTCCCTGCAACTGCAAAAAATGCAAAACTTGTGCCCACACCTCCCCCCTCACTTCCCTCCAAGGCCCCAAGAGATCCTTCAATATCCATCAGAAATTCACCTGCACCTCCACACACATCATTTACTGCATCCGCTGCAGCCGATGTGGCCTCCTATACATCGGGGAGACAGGCTGCCTACTTGCGGAACGTTTCACAGAACACCTCTGGGACACCTGCACCAACCAACCCAACCGCTCTGTGGCTGAACACTTTAATTCCCCCTCCCACTCCGCCAAGGACACGCAGGTCCTTGGCCTCCTCCATCGCCAGACCATGGCAACACAATGCCTGGAGGAAGAGTGACTCATCTTCCGCCGAGGAACCCTCCAACCACAAGGGATGAATACTCCAGCTTCCTCATTTCCCCTCCTCCCACCTTTTCTCAGTCCCAACCCTCAGACTCAGCACTGCCTTCTTGACCTGCAATCTTCTTCCCAACCTCTTCGCCCCCACCCCCTCTCCGGCCTATCACCTTCACCTTAACCTCCTTCCACCTATCACATTCCCAACGGCCCTCCCCCAAGTCCCTCCTCCCTACCTTTTATCTTAGCCTGCTTGGCACACCCTCCTCATTCCTGAAGAAGGGTTTATGCCCGAAACGTCGATTCTCCTGCTCCTTTGATGCTGCCTGACCTGCTGCGCTTTTCCAGCAACACATTTTTAAGCTCTGACCCTCAACCCAGCTCGGTTCAGGAGTAGGACAGTCCAAAGTGAGTAATTCAGGATCCCTCAAGTGCTGTACCTATTCTCTGACTCACTGTGTCTTTATCCATTGCTCCCTTCCCAGTGATACCCATCTTTTGCTGTTGTCCCAGTCTCCCTGCTTAATGAATTGAATTGGATTTATTGTCACATGTACCAAGGCACAGTGAAAAGTTTACAGGCAGATCACATAGTTAATAGCATAGATAGTAAATAATAGGTAAACAGTGGCAAGAACAAAAACTCAGGTAGAGGCGAATGTTAAGAGTTTGTGAGTCCATTCGATATTCTAACAACAGTAGGGTAGAAACTGTTATGACGCTGGTGCGTGTGTACAGGCATCTGTACCTTCTCCACGATGGTAGAGGTTGTAGAAAAACATTGCCAGGGTGGGATGGATCTTTAAGAATGCTGGCAGCCTTTCCTTGATAGTGGGCCTGGTAGATGGATTCTATAGATGGGAGATTGGCCTTTGTGATTGTCCGGGCTGAGTTCACCACTCTCTGTATCATCTCCGATCTTGAATAGTACTTTGTAACCAGTGCATCCACATGAAGAGTCCAAGCAAGCTTGTCGTGGATGACCACTCCCAGGAGCTTGACACTCTCCACTCGTTCTACCTCTGTGCTGTTAATGTGTAGGGGGTGCATGAGTAACATTCCACTGAAAGTCAATAATGAGTTCCTTGATTTTGTTGGCATTGAGAGCTAGGTTGTTCTCAGTGCAGCATTTTTCCAGGTCTTCCACCTCCGATCTGTAGTCTGTTTCATCGCCATTTGAGATTTGGCCGACTATGGTGGTGTCATTAGCGAACTTGTATATGGCATTAGTCTGGTATTTGGCGATGCAATCATGGCTATGCAGTGAGTACAGTAGGGGACTGAGTACACACCCCGGGGGACCCAAGTGTTGAGTGTTAGTGACAATGAAATAATGTCCCCAATCTTCACTGATTGTGCCTGTGGGTCAGGAAACTGAGCATCCAGTTGCAGAGAGTGGACCCTAGACTGAGATCATTAAGTTTAGTAATCAGCCTCAAGGGGATAATAGTGTTGAAGGCTGAATTGTAATCAAAGAGTAGGATTCTTATGTAGCTGTTCTTGGCGTCAAGATGTTCTAGGGAGGAATGAAGGGCAAGTGATATGGCATCTGACATGTATCTGTTGGTCTGATAGGCAAATTGGAGTGAGTCAAGAGTAGTGGGGAGGCTGGAGTTGATTAATGCCATTACCAGCCTTTTAAAACACTTCATGCCCACCAAAGTTAGGGCCACTGGGTGGTAGTCATTGAGACATGCTGCATGAGCCTTCTTAGGCACAGGGATGATGTTGGCTCTCTTGAAACAGGCAGGGACAGTGGCCTGCTGAAGGGAGAGGTTGAAGATGTCCGAGAAGACCTCTGCCAGTTGAACTGCGCATGCTCTGAGTGCACGGCCTGGTACTCCGTCTGGTCCCATCGCTTTCTTGGATTCACATGATGGAAAACTGATCTGATCTCTGATGCAGTGACTTTTGGGATAGGTTTGTCAGGACTTGTTGAGAATAGGTGTTACGTCTCCCCCAAAATTCTGCTCAAAGCAAGCATAGTAGACGTTGAGACGATCTGGAAGGGATATGTCATGGTCTGCTATCTTGCATTGTCTCTTTTTAGAATCTGTGATGTCAGTTAGTCCCTGCCATAGTCGCCATGGGTGTCTGTCGGGGTCTCTAGTTTGGATTGGTATTGGTCTTTGGCTGTCTTAATGGCTCTGCGAAGGTCATACTTGAATTCCTTGTATGTGAGTGGGTCTCCTGATCTGAAGGCCTCACACCTGGTGTTTAGCTGGTTCTGAATGTCCTGGTTCAAACATGAGGCAATTTCTCTCCATTCTCCTGGTGATCTTGTAAAGTGTATGTGTGTCAGACAGTGCCTGGACTTGCTGAGTGTCTCAAGCATTCACTGTGAGTGTGACCTGAAACATATGCAGGTTTTATCAGTTCAACAATCCCAACATACAGCCTGAACTTTATGAATAATTTGATTTAAATCTGCATGTGTGCTCTGCAGTTTCTATCTAAAACTATGATTAATTCTCATTCTTTTCATAAGTGGGGAGTGGATTTAAGTGTTGTTGCAATGTCACCAGTTCCCTCAATTTGATCACAGTTCCTGGCATTTATATGAAGTCTTCACTAAACAACCGATGGAAGGTGGGCTGAGAGTGGAAGAAACTTGGAGAACAGACATTGAAATCAGTTTCTGGTGTTATAGAGTTCAATGTTGAGGACCTGAGGTTGTAAAGTGCCTATGCAGCCTAATGCCAATTCAGGGAAAAGCCAGCCTGGAGCTATGACCTTGGCAAGCAGCTGCGGCCAAGATCATGAGCTTCAAAATACATCAAGGTGACTGTGAAGAAGATGAAAGAAGACACAGTCATTCTCCATGACTGCTGTGGCTTCCAAGCAGCAGCCATCTACTGCCTGTAGGATTTCCCATTAGCAGCGAGTTTAGAACAAAGAAAATTCTAGCACAGGAACAGGCCCTCTGGCCCTGCAAGTCTGCGCCGATCCAGATCCTTTATCTAAACCTGCCTCCTGTTTTCTAAGGATCTGTATTTCTCTGTACTCTGCCCATTCATGTACCTGTCTAGGGATATCTTCAATTATGCTATCATGCCCGCCTCTACCACCTCCACTGGCAACGCATTCCAGGCACCCACCACCCTCTGCATAATGAACTTTCCACACATATCTCCCTTAAACTTTTCCCCTTTCACTTTGAACTCATGACCCCTCGTAATTAAGTCCCCCACTCTGGGAAAAAGCTTCTTTCTATTTACCTGTCTGTATCTCTGCAGTATTTTGCAGACCTCAATCAGGTCCCCTCTCAACCTCCACCTTTCAATGAAAATAATCCTAATCCATTCATCCTCTCTTCATAGATAGTGCCTTCCATACAAGGCAACATCTCAGTGAACCTCTTCTGCACCTTCTCCAAAGCATCAACATGCTTTTGCTAATGCAGCCAGCCGAACTGAACGCAGTATTCCAAATGTGGCCGAACCAAACTTTTATACAACTGTAACATGACATGCCAACTCTTGTACTCATACCCTGTCTGATGAAGGAAAGCGTGCCATATGTCTTCTTGACCACTCTATTGACCTGTGTTGCCACCTTCAGGGTACAATTGACCTGAACATCTCTCTGTACATCAATTTCCCCCAGGACTTTTCCATTTACTGTATAGTTTGCTCTTGAATTGGATCTTCCAAAATGCATCACCTCGCATTTGCCCAGATTGAACTCCATCTGCCATTTCTCTGCCCAACTCTCCAATCTATCTATGTTCTGCTGTATTTTCTGACAGTCCCCTTCACGATCTGCTACTCCAGCAATATAAGTGTCATCATCAGATCACCTCTACCTTCCTCCAGATCATTTATATATATCACAAACAATCGTGGTCCCAGCACGGATCCCTGTGGAACACACTGATTTCAGTCTCCATTTTGAGAAACTCCCTTCCACTACTATTCTTTGTCTCCTGTTGCCCAGCCAATTCTTTATCCATTTAGCTAGTACACCCTGGACCCTATGTGACTTTACTTTTTCCATCAGCTTACCACAAGGAACCTTATTAAACAACTTACTGAAGTCCATGTATATGACTTTGACAGCTCTTCCCTCATCAATCAACTTTATCACTTCCTCAAAGAATTCTATTAAGTTGGGAAGACATGACCTTCCCTGCACAAAACCATGTTGCCTATCACTGATAGGCCCATTTTCTTCCAAATGGGAATAGATCCTATCCCTCAGTATCTTCTCCAGCAGCTTCCCTATCACTGACAACAGATTCACTGGTCTATAATTACCTGGAGTATCCCTGCTACCCTTCTTAAACAAGGGCACAACATTAGCAATTCTCCAGTCCTCCAAGATCTCACCTGTGTTCAAGGATAGTGCAAAGATTTCCCCTCTCGTTTCCCTCAGTAACCTGGGATAGATCCCATCTGAACCTGGGGACTTCTTCACCTTAATGCCTTTTAGAATACCCAACATTTCCTTCCTTATGCCAACCTTATGTAGAGTAATCAATCATCTATCCCTCACCTCACCAGTGTTAAATTCCTCTCCTCGGTGAATGCTGATGCAAAGTACTCATTAAGAATCTCCCATTTTCTCTGACTTCACACATAACTTTCCTCTTTTGTCCTTGAGGGGCCAACCCTTTCTCTTGTTACCCTCTTGCTCCTTACATATGAATAGAAGGCTTTGGAATTTTCCTTAACCTTCTTTGCTAAAGATATTTCATGACCCCTTTTAACTCTTAATTCCTTGTTTCAGATTGGTCCTACCTTCCTGATATTCTTCCAAAGCTTCGTCTGTCTTCAGCCACCTAGATCTTATGTATGCTTCCTTTTTCCTCTTTGCTAGTCTCACAAGTTCACCTGTCATCCATGGTTCCCTAAACTTGCTATTTCAATTCTTCGGTTTCACAGGGACATGTCTCCCCTACACAATAATCAACCTCTCTTCAAAAGCCTCCCAAATATCAAATGTGGATTTACCTTCAACATTTTATGTGACCTTCTGGAGTGTGAAGCAAGTCTAAAGCCTCTTGTAGGTAATAGGGGACAAAAGAGGTGAAGGACCCCCCCCCCCTCCATTCTGCATGCAGCTACTTGACCAGAGGAGTTGGATGGTCACCATTCATATGTATAACCATTGTATAACCATCAATTCCCGCCTCAGGCAATTGTCTGTGTGGAGTTTGCACATTCTCCCCGTGTCTGCGTGGGTTTCCTCCGGGTGCTCTGGTTTCCTCCCACAGTCCACAGATGTGTAGGTTAGGTGAATTGGCCATGCTAAATTGCCCGTAGTGTTAGGTGAAGGGGTAAGTGTAGGGGAATGGGTCTGGGTGGGTTGCTCTTTGGAGGGTCGGTGTGGACTTGTTGGGCTGAAGGGCCTATTTCCACACTCTAAGTAATCTAGTCTAATATAATCTAAAAAGGCAACATCATCAACATGATGGACTACTTCTGGATTTGGACAGCAAAAAGCAGGTCAAGGTGACCCTGCGGGCAGGCGTCAATGGGAACATCCTCAACTCACCATGCAGGTTTAAGTGTATGGTGGACAGGACAGAGAGGAAATGAAGGAAGAATCCATTCAACCTCCACCCGAGAATCCAGAGTCAATTGTGAAGGTGATAATGAAGGGGTTGAGGGAGTGGAAAATGATAAGAAAAGCTGAAAAAGAAAACCACGTAGGACCCTACTGTCCGACAGCAAAATGAGAAGAGGTAGTTGCATGATGGAAACAGCAACAGCTCCTTTGACGTGGAGGACTTACAGAGGGAGGGTCATTACCAGAAAAGAACATGATCACAGGGGAGAAGGAGAGGAGCACACCTCAGCCTGAAAATAGCAGATGTTGCCATGGTCTCAATGAAGCCCAATCTCCAGTGACCACAGTCACTCACAGATCAGGAAATACACTTTCCAAGACAAACTGACAACAGGCTTCTTGGACCCGATAAACACAGCCCTAAGGGCAGTCTCATACCCCAGTAATACCAAAGCCACACAAAGCTCAGGTCAGATAGAGAGGCACCAGAATACCTCGCTCACAGGAGAGAAACAATGGAAACACCTTACTGCCAAGAAAGGAGGCATTCTTACCTACTCTTACAGAAAGCTGGAATCTCCTGATCCCATTAAAAACTGATTAATGCTACTGGACACTTCATTATATCTACATTCAGGATATTCTTCTGATAACTGCTTTGCTATTATCACCATCTTAACTTGATTACTTGACTATCAAGACAGTTGTATTTTTACTATTTTTAATAGCGTCATTGTACTGTATTCCTATAAAAACTGGCTTGATTCTCAGCTCGAGGAAGAGCTTCAGCTACCTGGTCAGACTGTCTGTGCTGTTCAAGCTTAGTCACAGAGATAGCACTTGTACCCAGTCCAATAGAGAGAGCACTTGTACCGAGTCCAACAGAGAGCACACCTGTACCCAGTCCCACAGAGAGAGCACCTGAACCTAGTCCCACAGAGAGAGCATCTGAACCCAGTCCAGCAAAGACAGCATGGTGTCCCCTGTCCCACAGAGAGAGCATCTGAACCTAGTCCCACAAAGAGAGCACCTGAACCTAGTCCCACAAAGAGAGCACCTGAACCCAGTCCCTCAGAGAGAGCACCTGTACCCAGTACCACAGAGAGCACCTGTACACACTCCCACAGAGAGAAAACCTGTACCCAGTCCTACAGAGTGAGCATCTGTACACCCTCTCCTCAGAGTGAACACTTTGGGAGACATCAGGTCCCTGGTGGTTTTGTAGCATTTCCCACAGCCTGGCATTGAAAAGGTCTCTCATTAATGTGAGCAAGTCGATGGGATGTCATGTCCCTGGAAGCTTTAAAGCATTTTCCACAGTCTGGCAATTAAAAGGTCTGTCCGCATTGCAAACACATTGGCACAGCAGTCCTCCAGAAGTTCTACAGAACTTCCTGCAGTCAATGCATTCAAATGGTCACTCCTCAGTGTGAATGAGCTGGTTTTGCAGCAGATAAAGTGACTGAGGGAAGCCTTTCCCACATGCTGAGCAGGTGAACTGCCTATTACTGGTATGACTGCATCGGTGTGTTTCCAGCTCAGATGAGGAAATGAATTTGTTCCCATATTTTCACAGTTCCTCCACAGTCTGACTGAATTTGTGGTTTCTGAGGTCTGGTGACTGGGCTGAAGTCTTGTGCATGCATGCATACACACACGCACACACAAAACACGTGTAGTTTCTCTCCACTGTCAATGGGACCTTTTTCTTCCATGTTCAAAATCTGCTCTCGATCTATTTTTGATCAAATGGGCAACTCCATCAAATCTTGGTGTGATGGTTGGTTTTGTAAACTACCCTTTTCTAATATCCTGTGAAACTGATGTCAAACAAGTAACAAGAGGGTGAGAGACAATCTTACAAAACTCTGACTTCAATGTGAATGATAGGCACTGAAGAAGTTTGGTTTTAGACATGTACAACCTGAACAAACCTTCATCTGAATGTTCCAAACAGCCTCCACCACCGAGAAGAAGCAGGGTAGCAGTTGGATGTAAACACCATCACCTCCAAATTCCCTCCAGTACACACACTGTCCTGACTTGACTGAAATGCAGTCCTGGTGGAGTTGAAATTTCCTCCAGTTAAATTATGGCAAAACTGAGGCCTTTGTCTTCAGTCCCCAATGCAAACTCCAATGCCTCACCACTAACTCCATCCATCTCCCTGTCAGAGTCTGAATTAAACACGTCATAACCATGGTGAAATATTTAGTCTAGCGATGACTTTTCAAACACATATCCCCATTATGATGAAGACTCTCTACTTCTGCCTCAGTAACATCACTCGACTTCTCCTAGTTTCTGATCATCTGCTGCTGCAACATTATTCCATTCCTTTGTTATTTCTGGACTGAACTATCTAGAAAAAAAGAAGATTGAGGTGGGATCTGATTGAGGTCTACAAAATCATGAAGGGTATAGACAGGGTAGATAGAGATAAGCTTTTTCCCAGGATGATGGATTCAATAACAAGAGGTGAGAGGGAAAAAGGTTAAGGGAGGATATAGGCGGCAAGTACTTCAGACAGAGGATGGGAGGTGTCTGGAATTCATTGCCAGCAGCGGCAGTAGAGGCAGGCCCAGTAGATTCATTTAAGGTCCGTCTGGACAGATGCATGAGGAGGTGGGGAACAGGGAGATACAGATTCAAAGTTTGGGAGAAGATTTGTAGCTCGGGTGCTCGTTATTGTGGTTCTGTTCGCCGAGCTGGGAATTTGTCTTGCAAACGTTTCATCCACTGTCTAGGTGACATCCTCAGTGCTTGGGAGCCTCCTGTGAAGCGCTTCTGTGGAGGAAACAGCACAGAAGCGCTTCACAGGAGGCTCCCAAGCACTGAGGATGTCACCGAGACAGGGGACGAAACGTTTGCAAGACAAATTCCCAGCGCAGCGAACAGAACCACAACAACAGAGATACAGATGCTTAGGAATTGGGCAATACAGTGCTTTAAGGGAAGGAGTTACAGGTTATTCACCAGGTGAAGTAATCCAAAACTCTGCTGCCTGTGTGAGTTTTCGCACCAAGTATTGCTCACTCAACACGCCTTCTTTGCACAGCTACATTTTAAATGTTTCATCCTTCTCTTCAAATCTCTTGATAGATAGAGAGGAGACTATTGCTTTAATCTCTTAAGGTCCCCTAAGGACAATTAAGGCTGGCCAATAAAAGTGAAATCAAACAGCGATGCCCACATCCCAAGAATGAACTTTTCAAAATACCCTTCGAGATATCTGCATTAGCTGTAATTCCAATCTCCTGACCATTCTCGATTCGAAATGTCCACATGTCAGTATGATTCTGTATGTGGATGTACCTACTAGAGAAGGTGCAAAACTTGACCTACTCTTGGGAAATAAGGCAGGGAAGGTGACTGAGGTGTCAGTGGGGGAGGACTTTGGGGCCAGCGATAATAATTCTATTCGTTTTAAAATAGTGATGGAAAAGGATAGACCAGATCTAAAAGTTGAAGTTCTAAATTGGAGAAAGGCCAATTTTGACGGTATTAGGCAAGAACTTTTAAAAGCTGATTGGAGGCAGATGTTTGCAGGTAAAGGGACGGCTGGAAAATGGGAAGCCTTCAGAAATTAGATAACAAGTATTCAGAGCAATTATATTCCTGTCAGGGTGAAAGAGAAGGCTGGTAGGTATAGGGAATGCTGGATGACTAAAGAAATTGAGGGTTTGGTTAAGAAAAAGAAGGAAGCATATGTCAGGTATAGACAGGACAGATCGAGTGAATCCTTAGAAGAGTATAAAGAAAGTAGGAGTATACTTAAGAGGGAAATCAGAAGTGCAAAATGGGGACATGAGATAGCTTTGGCAAATAGAATTAAGGAGAATCCAAAGGGTTTTTACAAGTATATTAAGGACAAAAGGGTAACTAGGGAGAGAATAGGGATCAGCTAGAAGAAAGTGAGGACTGCAGATGCTGGAGATCAGAGCTGAAAAATGTGTTGCTGGAAAAGCGCAGCAGGTCAGGCAGCATCCAAGGAGCAGGAGAACCGACGTTTCGGGCATAAGCCCTTCTTCAGGAATGCCCTCATTCCTGTAGAGATATAGATGGTGACATCTTGCAAAATGTCCAGATTACAGAGGAGGAAGTGCTGGATGTCTTGAAATGGTTAAAAGTGGATAGATCCCCAGGACCTGATCAGGTGTACCCAAGAACTCTGTGGGAAGCTAGAGAAGTGATTGCTGGGCCTCTTGCTGAGATATTTATATCATCGATAGTCACAGATGAGGTGCCGGAAGACTGGAGGTTGGCAAACGTGGTGCCACTGTTTAAGAAGGGCGGTAAGACAAGCCAGGGAACTATAGGCCGGTGAGCCTGACCTTGGTAGTGGGCAAGTTGTTGGAGGGAATCCTGAGGGACAGGATGTACATGTATTTGGAAAGGCAAGGACTGATTAGGGATAGTCAACATGGCTTTGTGCATGGGAAATCATGTCTCACAAACTTGATTGAGGTTTTTGAAGAAGTAACAAAGAAGATTGATGAGGGCAGAGCAGCAGAGCAGTAGCAAGTTTGTTTACTGAAGCAACTTGGTATCCTGAACAGGCCAATTTAAAACATTTTGTTAGCAGTCATAACATGTGACATGTCCCAAGTTCAATGATCAAAAATGGAGAGCTGTCATGTTTTGTATAAAGATCACAACTGTCAGTGGCACAGTGGACAACCATTTTTCTCCTGCTCCCGCATATCTATGAATATAACATTCATAGCTTAAACTCAGACTGCTGAATTTCTTCTTTTTTATTAAATACTGTCAACTTGGCCTTGTATTTGGTGTCAGAAAGACTACAGGAGACCCAATGGGAAGTCACCATGTGACTATTCTTTTATTCATATGGCATTAGACTCGGTACCATCCCAGGAACTGTCAGGCATCCCAATAATATTCCATCCTAACAATATCCTCAGTATCCATCATGAGTGAAGGTTTCACTATGGCGAGAGGCCAAGGTGAGAATCTGACAAATAATCCCATCAGGTCTCTCTAAATGGCTGAATGAAAGAGAACTCGAGTGGGCACCAGAAATGGCACTAACTAGATTCTGGCTGATACAAATAGGGAATCTACAGGGAGGAATAACAGCTAGAATTCAATTCCAATCCCCATGCAACAGGATATGAGTTAGGATAAAGAGAATAAAGATCATGATGAAGAAAGCTTGAATCTTTCTGTTTAGACAAGACCAAGACATGATGAAGTGAGTGAATAATATATTAAAAAACAAACACCAGGAATTTGAGACACCATCACGGAGGAGGAGATCATTCTCTGTTTGAATTTCGGATGTTGGAATTAAATGGGACACTCTATACACAATACATATTAGTCACAGTTGGGAGGACGAGTGGAGGTAAGCTCCTATATTGTGGCCATGTCCTATAAATGGTACTTCTGAATACAATCGCAGAAATCTCTATATCTCTCACTCCCATTACAAGAAAGATTGAAACAAAATTAAAATCTGAGATTGTAAGAAGTTAATTAAAAGGTGAAGGGCTTTGTTCTGTGAAAAGAAAGAATCCCATCCTGAAGCGGGTGAGTAGCTTGTGCTCTTATTCTATTGTGGGAAAAGAGGGGTTTCTGTCTGATTGGGAATTTCTCAAATACTAACATTCACTGAAATAAATGTTAACCCTTTGTGGTCTGACCTTATATGAATTTGTACGGTGGGTCATATTTTAAACCATTTTCGATTTCCAATGTTTTTCTTCACCTCTGCAGTTCCTGTGTATGAGAACACTATGATGCATTGAGTTTATAACTTAAAGGAATTCATATTTCTCAGATGCATGGAAATATGAAAGTTAGATGTGAATCTACTGTTCCTGTGTCAGTTGAAAACAAAGCGATGTCAGGTCAATTTGCAGAATTGGGTGGTGCATTTAGCGTTGGGCTTCATGGCATTATTCTGACCCCTCGATCTGAAGGAAGAATTTTGAAGCAAATTCCAAATCGATTAAAGGATGGAGAGGCAACAGTATTCTTTCATTGTAAGGGCTTTTTAGTGATCACAAAAAGACTGCTGTTAAACTTTAATTTGAAATCAGAATTTAAAGATCTTTTGTCAGAATTTCCCTCATCTATAATTAGTTGCATATGGCCAACTGGGGAAAGAATAAATAGGAAATAGCATGAATCGTTATTTCTGTATAATAAGATTTCCTCACGTTAAATGTCCATTGGTTTGAATTGTTACTTTAGAGAAATTAATGAAAGACTGGAATTCTGAAACAGTGGAATGGTAATTGTCTTTGGACTAATGCTACCTGAGTATATGATCTGAAACTGAGAATGCATTGGATCTCAATTAGCTAATGTACCAAGGAAATCCTTCAATAAGTTGTCAGTTGGAGGCAGAGAGGTATCAATGGGAAATAGACAGGGGAGGTGAGTGAACAGACTTTTCTGCAGAAACAATGTGATGTGGTTTATGAGAATTTGTCCATTTGGCATGACGGATAAATCAACAGTAAACTATTTACATAGAGTGAGATTGCAGAATTCCGCAGTGCAGATGAATTGTGTGTCCTGATACATGAATGACATAAACTTAGTGCGCAGGTGCAGCAACATGGTAAACAGCATTCTGTTGTTTCTTGCAAAGGTTATTTAAATAAATATTAAGTATTATTTGCTTCCTCTGTACCGGGCATTGGTGAGACCACATCAGGTTCAGTTTGTGCAGCTATGACCTCCTAATTGGGAAGCAAAGTACCTCATGGTTTTACAAATAGTTCAGAGATATTTAACTTCATTACTTCCTTGATGATGGAATTATGGTAGGAAGGTGTTAACAAGCTACTTGTTGCTTATAAAAACCTAGAAGAGGTGATCATATTGAGCCATACTAGATATTGAAGACAGTTGAACTTGTGGATTCTCAATGTATACTTGTACAGTCTAAAACATTTTTTTTTGTCATTATGTTTTGTATATTTTTTGAAGAATTTTATCTTGGTAGTAAACAAGTTTTTTGTTGTTGACTAATGAAACCCACCTGACTTATTCTTAACAGTGAACTTGGCTCAGTCTGAGACCTGTATCATTGACCACGTCAAATTTGAAATGTGTTGTGATTGGTCGAGGAGCGGGAATACAAAGGATCAGTCAGTTCTGAACACCAACCTGAAGAGGGCCAAGGGGACATTCTCAGAGGTTTATTCAAGTGAGAGTTCTCTTCAACAGTAGTTCGCGTAGGCTGGAGAATTAAATCATATCAAGGCTGACCTTGTTCGATTTTCGATAGAGAGTGAGTAACATGGTCTGAAAGGAAAAGTGCAACTGCAACCACAATCTCATTTAAAGGGGCAGTAGTGAAATGGGTCAAATGACCCTGTTGTGCTGTTCAGTCCCATGTTCTGATAGTGGCACGATAGGACGCTCCATTCGGATCTCCTCTGTTCCAAACCTTCTATATCTTTTTGTTCTACATTTGCCTCCTCTCTGTAGTATATTTTACAAAATGTTAACATCTTAACCGCACTGGGTGGGAAATGGAGAGAACGACTGTCAGACCAGAGGGCATCACTGGTGAGCCACTGAAATGAATCACAGATCATGTCCCAGATCTGGTCCCAGACCAGGCCAGTGCGGGAGTGAGTCCCAGGCCAGACCAGCGTGGGAGTGAGTCCCAGACCAAGCCAATGTGTGAGTGAGTCCCAGACCAGACCAGCGCGGGAGTGAGTCCCAGACCAGGCCAGTGAGGAGTGAGTCCCAGACCTGGTCAGTGTAGGAGTGAGTCCACGACCAGGCCAGTGTGGGAGTGAGTCCACGACCAGGCCAGTGTGGGAGTGAGTCCACGACCAGGCCAGTGTGGGAGTGAGTCCACGACCAGGCCAGTGTGGGAGTGAGTCCCAGACCAGGCCAGTGCGGGAGTGAGTCCACGACCAGGCCAGTGTGGGAGTGAGTCCCAGACCAGGCCAGTGCGGGAGTGAGTCCCCGACCAGGCCAACGTGGGAGTGAGTCCCAGGCCAGGCCAGTGCGGGAGTGAGTCCCAAACCAAGCCAATGTGTGAGTGAGTCCCAGACCAAGCCAATGTGTGAGTGAGTCCCAGACCAGACCAGCGCGGGAGTGAGTCCCAGACCAGTCCAGTGAGGAGTGAGTCCCAGACCTGGTCAGTGTAGGAGTGAGTCCACGACCAGGCCAGTGTGGGAGTGAGTCCACGACCAGGCCAGTGTGGGAGTGAGTCCCAGACCAGGCCAGTGCGGGAGTGAGTCCACGACCAGGCCAGTGTGGGAGTGAGTCCCAGACCAGGCCAGTGCGGGAGTGAGTCCCCGACCAGGCCAACGTGGGAGTGAGTCCCAGGCCAGGCCAGTGCGGGAGTGAGTCCCAAACCAAGCCAATGTGTGAGTGAGTCCCAGACCAAGCCAATGTGTGAGTGAGTCCTAGACCAGGCCAGCGCGGGAGTGAGTCCCAGACCAGGCTAGTGCGGGAGTGAGACCCAGACAAGGCTAAAATTCCCCAAATTCACTGTCCAATATTCACTACCAGCAGCACTCACTCCCTGAAACAGTAACTTCCAAGGTGAACCATTGGAATTCCCTCCCTTCGAGCACTGTGGGTGCATCAGCTCAAACTGGTTTGCAGTGTCTAAATAGTAATTCATGGAGGGCAGTTACTGTCTGGCCAGACACGTCACAATTTCAATAAAACATTGATATAAAGTACCAAGTTCCAATAACTCATGAACATCACAGATTTTTGTTCTTGGTTTTACCAGCCCCTCTCCCTTTTTGAACTTGTGTGATGCATTTACAGAACTCAATTCAAGCATAGAAAATTAGTGAAACGAAATCGCAACTGACATCTGGAACTCTTTTTTATGTGCACAAGAAAGCTCTTGCTCATTGTTTTTATATTTGTTTCTAATTTACTTTCATTATATTTTGCTTTTTTTTTGTTTTGTAACATCTGCTTCGGGTTCCTAAAATAAGTATCCCATAACTGGATGACACTAAGTCTACATTGGGGAGACAGGCACCTACTTGCGGAACGTTTCAGCGAACACCTCTGGGACACCCGGACCAACCAACCCAACTGCCCCGTGGCTGAACACTTTAACTCCCCCTCCCACTCCGCCAAGGACATGCAGGTCCTTGGCCTCCTCCATCGCCAGACCCTGACCACATGACGACTGGAGGAAGAGCGCCTCATCTTCCGCCTAGGAACCCTCCAACCACACGGGATGAATGTAGATTCCTCCAGCTTCCTCATTCCTCCCCTCCCCCCCACGCCCCACACCTTATCTCGTCCCAACCCAGCTTCACATCGCCTTCTTGACCTGCAATCTTCTTCCCGACCTCTCCGCCCCCACCCCCTCTCCAGCCTATCACCCTCACCCTCACCTCCTTCCACCTATCGTATTCCCAGCGCCCCTCCCCCAAATTCCCTCCCCGCCTACCTTTTAGCTCAGCTCGCTTGGCACACCAGCCTCATTCCTGAAGAAGGGCTTATGCCCGGAATGTCGATTGTCCTGCTCCTCAGATGCTGCCTGGTCTGCTGTGTTTTTCCAGTACCACAGTTTTTGACACTAATTCTTGCCAATTTTAATTCTTCAGGTGGTGTTTGAATACTCTCCTTGACAGACTATGGGTTCCTCTGGTATTGAGTTCTTCTTTTTGACCACGAACCATCATTGCTTAGCATTATGAAAAGTTTCTTAATTGTCTGCCATTGTACTTCCACTGACCTTTCCCAGGTCATAGAGTCAAAGAGTCCTGCAACACAGAGACTGGAACTTTGTCCCAAACTGGTCCATGCCAACCTAAATATGCAACCATGCTAAACCCATTTCCCTGCACTTGGCCCAGATCCTTCTAAATCTTTCCTGTTTATATATTTGTCCAAATGCTTTTAAAATGTTGTTAATTTATCCACCTCAACCACTTCCACTGGCAGCTCATTCCATATGAGTACCAACCTCTTAAAAAAAGGAGAAAGTGAGGACTGCAGATGCTGGGGATCAGAGCTGAGAGTGTGGTGCTGGAAAAGCACAGCAGGTCAGGCAGCATCCGAGGAACAGGAGAATCGATGTTTCGGGCATCAGTTCTTCATTGGGAGTGAGTCTTGTGGGTTGGGGCTGAAAGATGCCCTTCTTGAACAAGGGCACAACATTTGCAATCCTCCAGTCCTCTGGTACCAAACCTGTAGACAATGATGACTCTAATATCAAAGCCAAAAGCTCTGCTGTCTCCTCCCTAGCTTCCCAGAGAATCCTTGGATAAATCCTATCTGGCCCAGGGGACTTGTCTACTTTCACTCCTTCTAGAATTGATAACACCCATTCGTAACTAACCTCGATCCTTTCTAGTCTAATATCTCGTACCTCATTCTTCTCCTCTACAATACTCTCCTTTTCTTGAATGAAAACCAATGGGAAATGTTCATTTAGCACCTTTCCAATCTCCACAGGGCCCACACTCAACTTCCCACTTCTGTCTTTGACTGGCCCTATTCCTACTGTAGTCATCCTTTTATTCATTACATACCTATAGAAAGCTTTAGGGTTCTCTATTATTCTCGTGTCCTCTCTTTGCTCTTCTTAACTCGCTCTTTAAATCCTTCCTAGCTGATCTGTAACTTTCCATCGCCTCATCTGAACCATCTTGCTTCATCAACACATAAGCCTCTTTCTTCTTCTTAACAAGAGATGCAATTTCTGTTGTAAACCACGGTTCCCTTACCTTATCACTATCACCTTACCTATCAAGGACACGCAATATCTGCTCCTTAAACCAGCTCCATATTTCCATTGTCTGCATCCCCTGCATTTTGCTACCCCATTCTATGCATCCTAATTCTTACCTAATTGCCCTTGCCCCATCGGTAACTCTTGACCTGTGGCACGTACCTATCCCTTTCCATCGCTAAACTAAACGTAACTGAATTATGGTCACTGTCTCCAAAGTGCTAACCTGCAACTAAATCAAACACCTGGCCTGGTTCATTACCAAGCACCATTAACAACGCCACGCCTCCCTCTCTTTTACCACCTTGCCTGTTTAGATAGATAGATTACCTACAGAGTGGAAACAGGCCCTTTGGCCCAACAAGTCCATACCAACCCTCTGAAGAGAAACCCACACCCCTTTATTTACCTCTGACTAATCCACCTAACACTACGGGCAACTTAGCATGGCCAATTCACCTAACCTGCACACCTTTGGACTGTGGGAGGAAACTGGAGCACCCGGAGGAAACCCACACAGACAGAGGGAGAATGTGAAAACTCCACACAGACAGTTGCCCAAGGTGTGAATTGAACCTGGGTCCCTGGCGCTGTGAGGCAGCAGTGCCACTGTGCCAACCTGAAAGATCTAAACCCTGGAAACTGCAACATCCATTCCTGACCCTGCTCTATCCATGTCTCCGAAATGGCCACAACATCAAAGTCCCAGGTACCTATCCATGCTGCTAGCTCACCTACATTATTTTGAATAATTCTGGCAATGAAGTAGACACACTTGAAACCGGTTTGCTGTCTGCCAGCACATTCTTGTGACCCTGAAATCCTGTCCCTGTCCTTCCTACTCTCATCCTCCTGTGCACTGCAACTACACCTCCGGTTCCCACCGCCCTGCTGACCTAGTTTAAACCCACCCGAATAGCACCAGCAAATTTCCCACCCAGGATATTAGTACCCCTCTGGTTCAAGTGAAGACCGTCCTGTTTATACAAGTCCCTCCTTCCCCAGAATGAGCCCCAATTATCCAAAAACCTGAAACCCTCCCTCCTGCACCATCCTTGCAGCCACGTGTTCAGCTGATATCTCTCCCTATTCCTTGCCTCACTATCACGTGGCACGGGTAACAAACCAGAGATAATAACTCTGTTTGTTATCTGTTTGTTGTAGCTCCCAGCTTCCACCCTGGCTCCCTGAAATCCTGCCTTACATCCCTATCCGTCTTTCTACCTATGTCGTTGGTACCTACGTGGACAACGACTTGAGGCTGGTCACCCTCTCCCTTCAGGACCCCAAAGATACGATCCAAGACATCACGGCCCCAGGCACCTGGGCGGTAACACACTAATCGCGAGTCTTGTTCGTTCTCAACAAACCTATCTGAGCCTCTGACTATTGAGTCCCAATGACTAACACTCTCCTCCTTTCCCTCCGTCCCTTCTGTGCAACAGGGCCAGGCTCTGTGCCAGAGACCTAGGCCCCACTGCATACCCCTGGTAAGTCATCCCCCTCAACAGTATCCAAAACAGTATACATATTTTTCAGGGGAACGACCACAGGTGATCCCTCCACTGACTGTTTTCTCCCCCTTCGAACAGTCACCCAGCTTTCTTTGTGCCTCGGAGTAACTACTTCCCTGTAACTCTTACCTATCATAGCTTCTGCCTCCTGAATGATCTGAAGTTCATCCAGCTCCAGCTGACTTATATAGCTGGATGAAAATAAAAATAAGAAGTCCCTCCTTTCCCAGAAACCTCTGCTCTCTGATTTCAAATTTAAAAGCACAGATTAGTGTCTCACAGCTTCCGACAGGCTCCTGGTGCAAGCTCCCGCCCTTCGAGTTGTTGCTGAAAAATAGAAATGGAGGACTCCCGCGCTCATGGTAAGTTTTTGAAGGTTCAAATCAGTGACTCACTGATGAAGGTTGCTAAGGGATGGACCATAAATTGGTGTGTTACCGCCCAGGTGCCAGGGGCTGTGATGTCTTGGATCGTATCTTTGGGGTCCTGAAGGGAGAGGGTGACCAGCCTCAATCTTTCTTCCTGGCATGTGGGAATAGTGCCAGAACACTGCAGCGTTTCATATGTTCTACCTTGTTAATGAAAGGAGACAAGGATAAACTAACAGACCAACAGCATAAAATGGCTGGTAGGGAAATTTATAGAGGCCATAAACCAGAGTAACAATATTTATTGTCCATTGCCTTGATGCAATGTTATTCATAGGTTTAGGAGCACTCTTTTCAATCCTTTTCATAACATTGAGACATCATTCAGAGCATTGAGACTGCTTAGTTACAGGAGGAGAAGCTAGAGGCTGGAAGAACACAGCAAGCCAGGCAGCATCAAGAAGAGGAGAAGTCAACAATTCAGGACTAACCCTCTTTCAGGACGGGGGAGTGGGGGTAAGTGGAGCTGCAGATAAAGAGGGAGGTGGGAAAAGGTTTTGGGTGGGGAGCGGGGTGGAGTGATGAGGAGTTATAAGTGAACACAGGTGGTAGGTATGGTGGGAATGAATCCAGTTGGTAACTGGACCGAAGGGAGAGTCGGAGGAATGGAAAAGAGAAGGAGGGGCTGGAAAGCGATTTGGGAAGGAAAAGGGAATGGGGGTTATTTGAAATTGGAAAACTTGATATTAAGTCGTTCGGGTTGTGGGTTGCCCAGGCGGAGGATGAGGCGTTATTCCTCCAACTTGCAGTCGGATTCACTGTGGCAATGGAGGAGGCCAGTGATGGTCATATCGGAGAGGAAATGGGAAGGGGAATTGATATTGGCGGTGACACGGAGGTCAAGTTATCCCCTGCAGGCCTGGCTGAGATGCTCGGCAAAATGTGCCAATATGTTTGGTCTCCCCGATGTAGAGAAGACCACATTCGGAATACAAGATTGTAGGAGAGGTAGAGGAAACTTTGTCTCAACTGGAAGGATTGCTTGGAGCCCTGGAATTGAGGGAGATGGTGTGTTGGCAGGTTTTGCATCTGTTACGGTTGTGCTGGTATGGGGGAGTTGGTGGAAAGGGTGGCATGAAACAAGGATTGACAAAAGGAATGGTCTTAGCAGAAGACAGGGAAGGATGGGGAGGGGAAGTGTGGTGGGGTCTAGTTGGAGTTGGCGGAAGTGTTTGAGGATGATGTGTTGGATGTGAAGACTGGTGGGGTGATCGGTAAGGATAAGGGGGACTCTGTCTTTACTGCATTGGGAGAGGAGATTTATAGCAGTGGAATGAGAAATGGAGGTGGTGCTGTGGAGTACTGTCTGAATGACGGGGCAGGAAAAGCATGTTGTTCAAAATAGGTGGATATCTGGGATTCTTGGATGTGGAATGTCTCCTCATCTGAGCAGGTGGAGGATTTGGGAAAATGAGATGGAGTTCTTGCAGGCTACTGGGTGGGAGGATGTTTAATCCCGGAAGTTTGGAAAGTCTGTGAGTTTATAGTAAAAGTCTGTCTGTAGACTGTCATCGGAGATGGAACCAAGAAAGGGGAGGGAGGTGTCTGAGATGGACCACATGAATTTGAGTTTGGGATGGAAGTTATGGGTGAAGTTGATGAACTGCTCAATTCAGCCCGGGTGCAGGACGCTGCACCAATGCAGTCATTGATGTAATGGCAGAAGACTTGGGGCACAGTGCCTGTCTAGGTACTGAGGAGGGACTGTTCAAAATAGCCAACAAAGATACAAGCATACCTGGGGCCCACCTGAATCCTCATAGCCACCTCCCAGATTTGGAGGGAATGGGATAAGTTGAAGGAAAAGTTATTGAGGATGAGGACTGGTTTAGTCAGTTTGAGGAGAGTATTAGTGGAGCGGGCCTAGATGGGTCTATTGGAGGGGGGGGGAAGTGGAAGGCCTGGAGGCCATCCTTGTCGGGTATGGACATGTATAAGGACCGCTCGCCCACAGTGAAGATAAAGCACTGGGGGCTGGGAAACTGAAAGTTGCTGAAGAGACGGAAGGTGTGGTTGGTGTCTTGGACGTCGGTGGGAAGTGCCTGAATTAGCAGGGGGAGGATCGAGTTGAGGTAGGATGTGATGAGTTCAGTGGGGCAGATGCATGTGGAGACATTGGGTCTGGTAGGGCTTGTGGATGTTAGGGAGCAGGTAGAACCAGGCAGTGCGGAGCTGGGTGACTGTGAGTTTGGAGGCAGTGGAGGGAAGATTACCAGCTGAGATAAGGTCACGGACAGTGTGAGTGACGATGGGCCATGGTGGGATTGTGGTCAAGGAGAGGGAGATTGGGGTGTTGAAGAGCTGGCATTTGGCCTCTGTGACATTAAGGTCCGTCATCCAGGCAAGCACATTCCCCGCCTTTGTCAGCGGGTTTGATGGTGAACCGGGAGTCGGTGTGGAGTGAGTGGAGCGCTGCACATCCGGGTGGTTTGGTGGGGGGGGGTGGGGGGGGGGTGGGGGATTGGAGTGGAAGTGCAAATGGAATTTCCATTATTTTACTTAAAGGAAAACAGTATAAAAGTAGGGACATGGCTGTGGTTATGCAAGGCATTAATGAAACTGCAACTGGAGCTTTGTGTATAGTTTTGATGCAGAGGGATGTAATTACATTTCAGGTAATTCAGAAGAGCTTTACTGTCAGAGACAGATGGCTTATTTTATGAATACACATGGAACAGTTCAGGCCATACACTGAGGAATTTAAAAGAATGAGTGGAGATTTGATTGGGTGATATAAGATTCTAAAGGGGACTGAAAATGTGGACTTAGAGAGGATGTTTCTTCATGTGGAACAATCTAGAACAAGCGGTCTTAGATTTAGTATAAAGCATAGTCAATTTAGAGCATAGAACATGGAAAAGTTCAGCACAGAACAGGCCCTTTGGCCCATGATGTTGTGCCAAGGATTAATCCTAATGTAAAATAAAGTAACTTAACCTACACATCCCTCAACTCACTGCTCTCCATGTGCACGTCCAGCAGTTGCATAAATGTCCCCAATGACTCTGCTTCCACTATCACTGCTGGCAATGCTTTCCATGCATTCACAACTCTCTGTATAAAGAACCTTCCTCTGATGTCCCCTCAATAACTTTCTCCTAATATCTTCAAACTATGCCCCCTCGTGCCAATCAATGCTGTCCTGGGGAAAAGTCTCTGGCTATTGACTCTATCCATTTCTCTCATTATTTTGTACGCCTCGATCTGGTCACCTTCTTCCTCCTTCTCTCCAGAGAGAAAAGTCCGAGCTTAGGCAACCTTTCTTCATAAGGCAAGCCCTCCAGTCCAGGCAGCATCCTGATAAACCTTCTTTGCACTTTCTCCAAAGCCTCTGTATCTTTCCTATAGTAGGGCAACCAGAACTGGACACAATATTCCAAGCATGGTCTCACCAGGAACTTGTAGAGCTGTAGCAAAAACCTAACGGCTCTTAAACTCGATCCCACTGTTAATGAAAGCCAGAATACTGTCTGCTTTCTCAAGAACTCTACCTACTTGGATGGCAACTTTGAGGGATCTATGTACTTGAACATCAAGATCCCTCTGTTCCTCCAGACTGCCAAAAATCCTGTCTTTAATCCTATATTCAGCATTTGATTTGGAACTTCCAAAATGCATCCCTTCACATTTATCCAGGTTGAACTCCATTTACCATTTCCTTGCCCAGCTCTGCATCCTGTCTATGTCATGTTGCAGCCTGCAGTAGCCCTTGATACTATCAATGGTACCTCCAACCTTTGTGTCATCTGCAAATGTACTAACCCACCCCTCAACCTCCTCATTCAACCCAACCCTCCCCTCCCCACACCTTGTCTCAGTCCCAACCCTCGAACTCAGCACCACCTTTGTAACCTGCAATCTTCTTTTTGACCTCTCCGCCCCCACCCCACTCCGGCCTATCACCCTCGCCTTATCACCCTCACCTTAGCCTCCTTCCACCTGTCGCATTTCCAATGCCCCTCCCCCAAGTCCCTCCTCCCTACCTTTTATCTTAGCCTGCTGGACACACTTTCCTCATTCCTGAAGAAGGGCTCATGCCCGAAACATCAATTCTCCTGCTCCTTGGATGCTGCCTGACCTGCTGCGCTTTTCCAGCAACACATTTTCAGCTCTAAATTGATAATGGGAAGCAAGGACATGATGGAGCAATTAAACAACTGCTTTAGTTCTGCCTTTATAGAAGAAAGCACAGGTAATTTCCCAGAAATGCCAGGGAAGCAACTGTACCCAAAGCAACAAAAGAGCAAAAGAAAGGTACAGCACAGGAACTGGTCCTTCGGCCCTCTAAGTCTGTCTCAATCATCATGCCCTAACTCGACTAAAATACAAGCCTTATACCCTTATTCGTTCCTTATACTTGTACTGGGAGAGAAACATTGAAAGTGATTAAGATTAGAACAAAATAGTGCTGAAAAACTTGATTCAAGTAAAATGATACTAAAGGAGTTGGCCGTTGTGTTTGAATCCTTGCTGATCCTATTTTAATAATAATAAAATTATTATTTTATCAATTTTGGTTTTGAGCTCAAGATGACTAATGGACTTTGAAACAGCTTGTGGCAAAAGGGGAAAAAAAATTAAACAAGCTTTTGCTTTATTGGGAAAACCCCACAGCCTATTCATTCTGAAGCAGTCAGCCATTCCCATCAACTTCAGGTCTCCATGTAGAAAGAAAGGATGGCCCCTCAGATAAAGGCTGTCCCCCTGATCCATGGCTGAAAACACCCTCCCCCACACCACTACCCACCGTCAACCAACCACATCAAAATATCCCTTGTGTACTCAGAGCAAAGGGCCACCGGGGACATCAAGAAGCAGAATATCAGGGAAATGAAGCAACACTTCCAATGTCTGAATGGTTCAGAGTGAACCCTGTACTAATATGTCTCTCCATTTCAGTAATATACCGTCTTCCATTCTTCCTGAAAGCAAAAATGACAAGTTATATGTCAGATTATATTCCACCTGCCACACAATTATCTGGAAGAAAGTGAGGACTGCAGATGCTGGAAATCAGAGTTGAGGGTGTGGTGCTACAAAAGCACAGCAGGTCAGGCAGCATCTGAAGAGCAGAAGAAATGACATGTAGGGCATAAGCCCTTCGTCAGGAATTATGCCCAAAATGTCGATTCTCCTGCGCCTCAGATGCTGTCTGACCTGCTGTGCTTTTGTAGCACGACACTCTTGATACCAACTATCATCCATTGACTTTACCTGTCCATGGATTAAGACCTTCTCTTGATAATTTAATTTCCTGCTTATCTTAGTGTTAGCCCCAAACCCAGTTACGGTACATTTGTTCCTCTCCTGCAAATCATTGATATAGATTGTAAATAGCTGAGGACCCGGCACGAGTCATTCTGTGATTCTACTGGTTACATTGAATCTCTACAGTGTGGAAACAGGCCATTTGGCCCAACAAGTCCACACTGGCACTCTGAAGGTTAACCCTCCATACCCATTCTCCTACTCTATTGCTGTACCTTTTCCCCTGACTAATGGACCATACCAATACATCCCTGAACACCACGGGCAATATAGCATGGCCAATTCACCTAACCTGAACATCTTTGGATTGTGGAAAAGCCGCTCTGGAGGAAACCCACACGGACGCTGGGAGAATGTGCAAACTCCACATAGATAGTTGCCCAAGGCTGCAATTGAACACGGGTCCCTGCGCTGTGAGACAGCAGTGCTAACCGCTAAGCCATCGTGCCATTATCTTGGGTCAAACTGATCAAGACTAATTTATCCTGAGTGTCTGCTTCCTGTTGAGAACCAGCCCTCTCCCATTCCTATTTAGCACATTCAAAGGGCTGAATAGTTAGTAAGTTTGCAGATGACACCAAAATTGGAGGTGTAGTGGACAGCAAAGAGGGTTACCTCAGATTACAGCAGGATCTTGACCAGATGGGCCAATGGGCTGCAAAGTGGCAGATGGAGTTGAATTCAGATAAATGTGAGGTGCTGCATTTTGGGAAAGCAAATCTTAGCAGGACTTATACACTTAATGGTAAGACCCTAGGAAGTGTTGTTGAACAAAGAGACCTTGGAGTGCAGGTTCATAGCTCCTTGAAAGTGGAGTCTCAGGTAGAATGGGCTGAATGTCATTCTGCTGTTCCTATAGTAAAGTTTCTATGGCCTGACTGTCCTGCTCCTGTTCCTGAGTAAGAGGCTGAAAGTCTGTTTGTCCTCCTCTTGATGATGCAGAAGAAGCTTGAGGGTCTATGGAACCTTCCTATTGCTGATTGACAGTTTCAGGGGATGGAGGTTATTCCTCCATAACAGGCTCGATACACTGAACAGTGTCCTTGTGTATCCCTGAAATGGGATTAAGGGAGTGATTAGATTTCTCCTGTCCACATATGGCTGAATTACCTCCTCGTTTCCCATAAAATGTCTGAGATAGATTTGTTTCTTTGTACAATTCATGTGTTGATGGGCTGAATGACCTCCTCTTATTCTAGTGTCCAATCTACAGTCACTTTGTGGCTTCTGCCTGTTCCTGTGTTGCAAAAATGAAGAGGCTGAATGGCCTGATTCTGTTGCTGTGTAATAGGATACTGGTGTGGCATGGCCTACTTTGGGTCCAGAGTTACAGGCTTGATGGGCAGATGGACCTCCTCCTGTAACTGTATATCAGATTCCAAGGGTTGAATAGCCTCGTCTTGTTCTCATATAACATGGTTGAAGGCCTGACTATGCTTCTGGCGTTCCTGTGTAACAGCTTGGAGAGGTAGAATGGCTTCTTCCATTTGCTGTGTAATTGGCTTATGTTGCTGACTCCTGGTCTTCTATCTACAAATAAGGTCAGCTTTCATTCCTGTAAACTCTCGTGGGCATTGAATCAACTTAATTATCCTTTCCTTATGAGTTTACAAATTCATTGCAGGAATTATTTGTGGGAAAAGAATCTCTGAGCTGATCCAATGCAACAATATCATTTCTTCAGTGAGGAGACTAAATCTGTACATATTACTCCAGATGCGATCTCACTATGATCCTGTAAAGTGTCAAAAACCCTTTTCTAGTGTTTGATAAGGTTTCCACCCAGGTTAAGCAACATCAAGGAGAAGCAAGCATTGATGCTCCCATTTAGATTTCAAAGTCAAAACTGCAATATATGTGTTGGGCATGTTATAAAACAAGAAATTCGATATCCAAGTTTGAGGGTACTGCAATAATAATGGACGATTTCAAGTTTCACCTAAACTGTGTTAACCCAAGTGAATGCTAATGCTGGGAAAAAAGGATTTCATGAGCAAGTATGAGGTGGTTTGCTTGAGCACCAAATTAGAGATCAGGCTGTTTTGGAATTGGTGTTGTGCGATCAGAAATGCTAATTGAAAACCTTGCTGTAAAGGAACTTTTGGAAGTAGTGATTATAATACATTGAAGTTTACATGATTTCTTAATACAAAACAGTTTTTGAAAAGCAATTACGGGTAGTTACCTAAGTCATACAAGCCATGAGGGGCAAGTTGGCTTCAGTGAATTGGAAAAATTCGTGAAAAAGATTTCATGGAGAAATGACAATGTCTGTTACTTATTGAAACACTGTAAGATGTATAAAATACACATAGCCCCCATGGTGCAAACAACAAAACAAAAGTTGACTCCGCAATGGTTAACAAAAGAAGAGTGCATTAAATCAAAGGAAGTGGCTCAGAAAAATACTAAGTATTGTGGGACGCCATGGATTCAGAGAAATTTATGACCCAGCGAGGAAGGAAAAAGGAATTGAGAAGGAAATCAAAAAGACAATAGGAATGCAAACTAAAAGAAGCATAAAGCTTGCTGAAAAGATTCCACCAAGAGTTGAAACAAAAAGCTGAAAGCAAGATCTTTATTCTTTAACAGGATGAGGGTGTCGTCGGCTAACAAATGTCGAACAGTGTGTGGATAGGATCATTTATTGCAGAGAAGGGGAGGAATTCTAGGAAAACTAAGCATTAACTTTGTGTCTATCTTCATGGAGTAAGATCCAGAAAATTTCCCAGAAATGCCAAGAGACCATGGGACATTTGTAACTAAAGACTAAATTCATTCACATCAGTGACGAGGTTGTATTTGAAAACATGGGTGGATTAGGCATTGGTAAGTCTAACGGAATAGATGTATGTTATACCAAATTTTCAGGGGAAGCAGAAATAGACACATTGATTGTATTGGCAATCACTGTGTTTTTTCCCCATACCTTCTGCAAAGGCAAGAAGCCATTCTGGATAACTGCAAGTTTATTAACGTAATCGGATGATTAAAGGAAGGAAGAAAAGGGAGAGTGATGATGTACAAATTACATTTATTATCCACAGTAGAGAATCTGTTGGAATCTAGAATTTAGAAATGGTTTGATATTGCATATTTAGAAATCCATAGCAAAAATTGGAAAGAATGCCAACACAGTTATGAACGGAAAATCAGACTGACAAATTGTTTGATGATGTTTCCTATTGACAGAGACACTGGAGCACTAGTGGATGCGGTATAGTTGGATACTCAGGAGGAATTTTTACAATCTCACACAGTGAGTTAGTAAATAAAATGAAAGCGAAATATGTTGGAAGGAACACATGCAGATTGAATGGTAAGAATTAATTTTGCCTTCATTAAAAGAGAATTGGATTATAGAAGTAAGTATGTCCTCTCACAGGTGCACAAAGTGTTGGTGAGAATTGTGGATAAAACATAGAAAAGTACAGCACAGAACAGGCCCTTTGGCCCACGATGTTGTGCCGAGGTTTAATCCTAATGTAAAATATAGTAACCTAACCCACGCACCCCTCAACTCATTGCTCTTCTTGTGCATGTCCAGCAGTCGCTTAAACGTCCCTAATGACACTGCTTCCACCACCACAGCTGTCAACACATTCCACACATTCACAACTCTCTGCGTAAAGAACCTACCTCTGACGTCTCCTTTATACCTTCCTCCTAATATCTTCAAACTATGACTTCTCATACCAGTCAACCCTGCCCTGGGGAAAAGTCTCTGGCTATTGACTCTATTTATTCCTCTCATTATTTTGTACACCTTGATCAGGTCTCCTCTCTTCCTCCTTCTCTCCAGACAGAAAAGTCCGAGCTTAAGTCAACCTTTCTTCAGAAGGCAAGCCTTCCAGTCCAGGCAGCATCCTGGTAGACCTTCTTTGCACCCTCTCCAAAGCCTCTGTATCTTTCCTATAGTAGGGCAACCAGAACTGGACACAATATTCCAAGTGTGGTCTCACCAGGGACTAGTAGAGCTGCAGCAAAACCTCACGGCTCTTAAACTCGATACTCCTGTTAATTAAAATCAAAACACCATATGCTTTCTTAACAACCCTATCCACTTGGGTGGCAACTTTGAGGGATCTATGTACTTGCACACGCAGATCCCTCTGTTCCTCCACACTTCCAAGAATCCTGTCTTTAATTCTATATTCAGCATTCGAGTTTGACCTTCAAAAATGCATCATTTCACATTTATCCAGGTTGAACTCCATCTACCATTTCTCAGCCCAGCTCTGCATCCTGTCTATGTCATGCTGCAGCCTTCAGTAGCCCTCTATACTATCAATGACACTTTCAACCTTTGTGTCATCTGCAAATTTACGAACTCACCCCTCAACCTCGTCATCCAAGTCATTTATAAAAACTATAAAGAGCAGAGGCCCAAGAACACTGTCCTCCAGGCAGAATACTTTCCATCTACAACCACTCTCTGCCTTCTGTCAAAGAACAAAGAACAAAGAAAATTTACAGCTGAATCCAGCTAGCCAAATCTCCCTATATCCCATACTTCCTGACTTTATGAATGAGCCTATCATGGGGAACCCTATCAAATGTCTTGCTGAAGTAATGCCTTGCCGACAGTTTGGTGTCCCAATCTAAGGACGAATATACTGATCACAGAGGAAGTGCAATGGGATTTCTGGAAGTTAATCCCTCAGACTATAAGATTGTCTGATGAGGATTTTGGCTGTGCTGTCTTGAGATTCAAAGAATGAAAGGTAGTGGTAGTGAAACTTAGAAAAGTCACACAGAGGGGATTCACTAATGTAAGGGCATAGAGACGTGCAAACAGGTAAGATTAGGAAGAATCCCAAGATATTCTATATGTATATCTAACGGGACAGAATAACCAGGGAACAAGTAGGCCTCAGTAGAAACCAAGGGGGCAATGTATCTGTGAAGCTGAAGAATATTGATAGATTGTTACACGTGTGTTTTGCATCTGTTTTTCTTGGCAGAACGTGGATGCAAATCCAGACTTCGAGAAGATGGACTGTGAAGCACTTGAGCAGATTGATATAAGATGCGAGCAGGGGTTGGTGGCTTTGCCTGGTATGAAATCGGACAGATCCCCAGGTCCAGTTAAGTTGCACCTCAGGCTGCTGTGGGAGATAAGGGAGGAAAGGCCCTGACACATATTTTTCCATAGTGTCCAGCCACAGGGGAGGCGCCAGGCGACTGGAGTATAGTAAGTGTGGTTCCACTTTACAGGAAGGGTGGTGGAGGTAGATGAAGGAACTATAGGCCAGTGAGTATCAGATAATTGTTAGGGAAATTAATGGAGAAAATAGAAAAGAAGAAAATTGATCTACGTTCAGAGAGGCAAGGTTTGTTCAGGGTAGTCAGCATGACTTTAACAGAGGGAAGTCATGACTAATGAATGTTTTAAAAATTTATTTTTGAGGAGATCATTTGTATGGTTTTTCATAATGATCTTTGACAAAGCCCCACATGGGAAACTAATAAAGAAAGTAAAATCTTGTGGTAGCAAGAATAGCTTGGCAAGTTACATTCAAAATTGCCTTAGTGGCAGGGTACAGAGGATAGTGGTAAAAGGCTGTGTGACTGGAGACCAGTGTCCCCGGTGTACCACAGGGATCAATGCTATGTCCCTTAATATTGGTGTATTCATAAATGATGTAGACGTGAATGTGGATGGGGTGGGGGGAGAATGATAATTAAGTTTGTGTTAGACGCAAATATTAGCTGAGTGGTTGGCAGTGAGGAGGAATGTCTTATGTTACAGGAAGACATAGATGGAATGGTCAGATTGGAAGATGAATGGCAGATGGAAATTAAGCCTAATAAATATGAGGTGATGCACATTGGAAAAAGCAACCAGATAGAAAGCATTCAATAAATGGCGGCACATGAGGAAGTTGAGAGGGTGCTTCTCCATTGATTGCTGAAGCGATGGGCGAGGTTAATAGGCTCGTTAAGAAGGTAAGGTGGACCACAGGCATTGGCGTGCCTTTATTAATCGAGGAATAGATTATAAGGACTATACAGGACTCTGTTAAGGCCAAGATTGAATACTGTGGGCAGTTCAATGCAACATATTACAGAAAGGATGTAATTACACTGGATGGGGAGCAGCAGAGATTCATCAGAATCGTCTGTGGGAAGCAGCATATTAGCTATGAGGAGAGGCTGGATAAGCTTGGACTGTTTGCTTTAGAGCACAGAAAGCTGAGGGGACATAATTCAAAAGTATAAGATTACAAGGGGCATGGACAGGGTTGACAGACAGCAGCTGTTCCTTTTAGTCAAAGGGTCAAGAACAAGGGAGCACACTTTTAAGGTAAAGCATTTGGGGTTTGATGATTGTTTACCAACCAGAGGGTGTTGGCGATCTGGAATACACTTCCTGAGAGGGCAGTTGTTACGGGTAACCTTACAATCATTAAAAAGTACTTGGACAAGCATTTAAAGTGTCAGAACAATAACAGGCTATGAAACTCATGTAGGAAAGTGGGACTAATGTAGACGGTACAGAGTCTATGCTTCTGTGATTGTGTGGTGTGGAAGATCAATCAATGAGCAGCTTAAGACAGGAATTGATGGGTTTTGAAAACTTTATTAACAAGGGTTATAAGAGTGAACAGCAATAGCTTCTAAACTTATGTCAATGAGAAGGGCAAGAGAAAACAAGTGCAGCTTCCCTCCAGTTTGAAAGCAGAGAATGGAGAACAGGTAACTGACAGAACTATGGAGCAACCACTTCAGCTCTGTCTTCACAAAAGAAAATGAAGTAAAATAAATCTTCCCAGCAATACTAGAAAAGCTAAGTCCGCTGAGAGAAAATGAATAGAATGAAATAAGTAAATACATGGTTTGGGAGAAATTATTAGGACTGAATTTAATGGACATAGACAAAAATCAACGTGGATTTATGAAATAGGAATCATATTTAAGAAACCGACTCATAGATAGAGTATGCAGCAGCAAAAGGATGCAATGCATTTGGATTTTCAGAAACCTTTAATCAAGTACCAAGCTTTGTGTGCAAACTCAAATCCTGTGGGATTGCAGCTAATACATAGTCACGGTTTTAGGATGGGCAAGCTAACAGGAAACAATGAGCAGGAGCAAAAGAATGTCTTTTGGGGGTGGAAGCCTTGTGGTGTGTTGCAGGGATCGGTGCTTGGACCCCAGCTATTCAGAATACACATCAACAAATTGGTGAAAGGAATCAAATGAAATCTTTCCAAGTCTGCTGATGGCATTAAAATATGTTGGATTGTGAATGGTGAGGAGGACATTAAAAAGATCCAAGGTGATTAAGACAAGTGCAGTGATTTGGCAAATATGTGGCACAACAATAGCAGTTCAGATAGATGTGGAGGTGTGCATTTTGGTGGGAAAGAAAGAACAACAGTCTTCCATTTGAAAGGGGATTATTTTTTTAAAAATGTTTATCTTTAAAGGGACTTATGTTCATTTTTTTTTGTTTTCTTCTGTGCAGGTGTCCTGGGTCCATTCGGGGCAGTGGGTTCTGAAGCCAAAAGTCAATACTAGGAATGGCATTGGCACACTGGCCAGTGTACATAGGCCCCGCCAAATGGGTAGCTGGAACATTGAAAAGGATCTGGATCTCTGTGTACTCCAGTCACTGAAAGCAATTTTTCAGGAGCAGAAAACAGTTAGGAGAATCAATGCTGTGTTGACCTTCATTTCAAAGGGATTTGAGCACAGGAGTAAGGCTGTCTTTGTGCAACTGCGCAGGGTCCTGGTGAGAGCTCATCTAAAACATTGTGCAGTATGGTGTGCAGTTTTGGTCTCCTTACTTAATAAAGATCAAACCTGACATTCAGAGAATGCAGCGAAGATAACCAAACTGATCTCTTGGATGACAGGCCTATTGTGAATCAGAGTTCGTGTCGGCATGGCCTGTATTTCTTGAGTTATAGGAAAATGAGTGCAGATCTCAGTGACATATATAATATTTTTACAGGGCGAGACAGACTGAAAGCAGGAATGATAATTCCACTGGCTGGGATGTCTGAAACATGGGAGCATAGTATTATACACAGACAGGCCATTCTGCATTGAGATGAAAATAAATCTCTGCGCTCAGAGACTGGGGAACCCAGAGAATTCTCAACTGCATAAAGCTGAGGAAACCAAAGCACTGAATGTAAATAAGGATTTCTGGATGGAGAAAGAATAGGACTATAATATAGAGCGAGAAGATCAGCCAACAGTACATGGATTGGGAAAGGACTGAAGTGACTACTACAGTTCCTAATTAATATATTTTTTGTGATGGTAATCAGATTAAGGAATATGTACATTGTGTGGAAAAAAGTGCATTGAGGAGATGAACTAAAATAGATGGAGGTTCAAAGTGTTGAATGGCTAACTCCTTTCCCTGTGCTTCTGTGTAGTCTGTGGGAAAGCTGTATAAATGTTACCATTAGGAATGTCTAATGCTCTTAGACATTAGGAAGGAGTTCTCTACAAGGTTGACAGGACTGGGTTTCCTGCTTCCTTTTCAGATATCGAGGATGGAGCCATGTGTTCTCTCCAGTTTATCCTTTGAGACCTTGGAGCAGTTTGACACAATTGATTGTCTTGCTTGACCATTTCAGAGACCAATCAAGAGCTCATCATGTGTCTGTGTGTCTGGAGTCACTTTTAGGAAAAAGTGAGGACTACACTTGCTGAAGATTAGAGTCAAGAGTGTGGTGTTGGAAAAGCACAGCAGGTCAGGCGGCATCCGAGGAGCAGGGGAATTGACATTTCGGACATAAGCCCTTCACCAGGAATGAGGCCTCACTTTTGGCAAGATCAGGAAAGCAAGGTAGACTTGTTTCCTGAAAGTACATTGGTGAAACAAATGGGTGTTTACAATCGACATTGACTCCACGGTCACTATTACTGACATCAGATCTTGGTTTCAGATGTTTTATTACTTGCCTTTAACTTTCACAAGCTGCCAGAGCAAAAGCCTATTCCCCTGGATTAGAAATCTCGTGACTATCTCTACATGGGGATCTATCAGAAACCACACTGAGCTGATTGACAGCTCTGTCAAAACAAACTTGCAAAAGATTTACTATTGTGATGAGACTGAGACCATGGCAATTGGTCAGATTGTAATTATTCCCCATTTAGGGGACGGGAGATATTTGAGCAAATTTCCACATTGTCAAGTAAACATCAGAGTTGGAACTGGAATGAAACAGCTTCTGTCAGAACACAGCTTGCTGTGCAGCACAAGACTTCAGTCCTATTGCAGGAATGGTGTCAGCTTCATTATATTTAGCATATCTACTGTGTTCAGCTGCTTCTTGATGTCACGTAGAGTGAATCAAATTGTTTGAAGACTGGTATCCCTGCTTCTGCGATCATCATGATAAGGGTGAACTGGATCATCCACTCAACAATTTTAGGTTGGATGGGGCAGATATGATAGCCTTGTCTTTGCACTGATGTGCAGGACTGTTCCATTATTTAGGATCAAGGTATTTGTGAAGCCCTGTAAGTAAGGAGTAATTCAGAAATCAGGAATTGATAGGTCATTTCGCCTAACCATTCCTGCTGGGAATCTGTGAGAGTCCGTTAATAAGGATGGAATAGCAGGGCATTTAGTAAAGCTTAACAGAATCAGATTCAACATGGTTTTGTGAAAGGGAAATGATGCTTTTTCCCTGTAAAATCATGTAAAGTTTGGTTGGAGTTCTTTGAGAATATAAAAAGCAGACTTGATAAAGGGGAACTTGTACACAGCACATTTGGTTTTCCAGTAGTTTTCAGTAAGGTGCCACAAAATAAAAGTTCCTACACAAGACAGGAGCCCACAGAATGATGGAAAATATATTCACATGGAATAAGGTAAGTTAACACACACAAGACTGAAAGTGGGGATTAATCCAGTTAAAAAAAAATGCATCTCCTGGAACACCACAAATATGAGTCTGATGGCATCACTTATGTACAATGTATAGATTAGATTTCCTACAGTACGGAAACAGGTGCTTCAGCCCAACGAGGACTAACCTACCCAGACTCATTTCATGCTGACTAATGCACCTAACACTATGGGCAATTTAGCATGGCCAAATCACCTGACTTTGGACTATGGGAGGAAACCCATGCAGATACAGGGAGAATACACAAACAGTCACCCGAGGCTGGAATCGAACCTGGGACCCTTGTGCTGTGAGGCAGCAATGCTGACCACTGAGCCACCATGGCTTGATGGCAGGAGCTGAGTGCAATGTATATCCAAGTTAGCAAATGGTGCAAATGTACCTGGGAAAGCATGTGGCAATAATCATGTGAGGAATCTGAAAAGGGATTTAGATAAGGTCATTGAATGGGCAAGTAATTGGCAGGTGAAGTTCATTGTAAAAGAAAAGTATGAGGTCATGCAGTTTGAAACTGAGAACTGAAAGGCAAGCTGTTATTTAATGGAGAGAATGTTTAAAAAGCATGCAGTACAAAGAGATTGTGGTGTTCCTGTCTATGAAATATAAAGTTTGAATGCTGATACATCAAGTAACCAGGTTGATTTATTCAGCAGATTTCTGGGAAGGAAGTGTTGACTGATCAAGAACAATTAAAATGTTTAAGCATTTAATCATTGTAATTGAAATGCTTGAGTGGTGATATTACTGAATCAAGAAAGATACAGAGGTGACTTAACAACGTAAATGTTGAGAAGATGTTTCCATTGCTGGGCGGAGTCTCTAAGGTCAATAGATGCAGAACAAGGAATGTTGATTTAAATCTGAGGTAAAAAAGAAGTTTCTTCTCTCAGAAGGTCATGAATATCTGGGATTCCCTCACCCAAAGAGTTGTGGAGGTTAGATGACTGAAAGTGTTTGCAGATGAGGTGCATGGTTATTTAACATATTTGTGAGCTGAGGGATCCAAGGAGTTGGCATGAAAATAGAGTTGAACTTTGGAGCAGATCAGCCAAGTTCACATGAATAATGAGGCAGGATTGAGAAGACAACCCTATACATTGGTGCCAATATGTATCACGATTTCTGGCTGGTCACTCTTCCCCTTCAGAATCGTGTAAACCCGATCGGCACCATCTCGGATCATGGCACCGAGGAGGCAACATACTTTCTGGGAGTCCCATTCCTGACCACAAAATCTCCTGTCAGTCCATCTATTGAGTCCTCTACCACTAGCGGTTTTCTATTTGCCATCTCCCCCTTCCCTTCTGAGCCTCAGTGTCAGGCTCAGTGCCAGAGACCTGACAACTCTGGCTTTCCCCTGGTAGGCATCCCCACCAGCAGTATCCAAAATTGTATACTTATTGCTGAGGGGAACGGCCCCAGGGGATCCCTGCTCTGTCCGTCTGTTCCCTTTCCTCCCCCTGACTATAACCCAGCTGTCCATATCCTGTGCCTAAGGAGGGACCATTTCACTATATATCCTCTCAATTTCTCCTGAGCTTCCCAGATGATCTGCAGTTCATCCAGCTCCAGCGCCGCCCTCTCTCCTCGCTGCCCTATTCAAAATGGAATAATATATCTCTTTATTTCAGGAGTAAGCAAAGGGAAACATTCTGAATTGCTTTTAATGTAATTATAAGCAATTGTAATTCTCAGGTAAGGGGACAAAAATAAACTTTCACACACAGTCCTCCAGACGTGTTCTCAGTCAGCCTGGTTACAGCAACACAATAGAACATAGAATATAGAACATTACAGTGCAGTACAAGCCCTTCGGCCCTCGATGTTGCGCAGCCCTGTCATACTAATCTGACGCCCATCCCACCCAAACTATTCCATGTCCATTCATTTGCCTGTCCAATGATGACTTAAATATATTTAAATTTGGCGAATCTACTACCATTGCAGGCAAAGCATTCCATACCCTTACCAGTCTCTGAGTAAAGAAACTACCTCTGACATCTGTCTTATACCTATCTCCCCTCACTTTAAAGTTGTGTGCCCTCATGTTTGCCGTCCCCATACTTGGAAAATCTTCCTGAAACATTGATTGAAAGTACAGCTCGTGGACAGGCTTTATGTTTATTTTCTTTTGAAAATCATCTTCAGTCTATTGCAGAGATGAGGAGATTTATTTTCTTTGGAACTCTCTTCCTCAGAGAGCTTTGGAGGCAGAGACATTGAATATTTTTGAAGCGCAGACAGATAGATTCATTAATAACAACGGAATCAAGGATTACCAGGAAGTGGGAAGTAATGTGAAGTGTTGGGGGTAAATGCTGACAGTTATACAAAACAAAACTGCGGATGACCAAAACACCCAGGGGAACACTGGAAAATGAAATCATAATGTAGACAAAATTTTGAAATGCTGACAGTCATAAAATAAAATCACTCAAGTCCCAGAGGACCATGGTTCTGCTCTCTAATTAGAGAGACCACTTGTAGTTTCACCTGGGGGTCACCACACCTCAGGTGAGAGATGAGGTTGAGAAAACAGGACCATCATGGGACCATCTGTCAGTTTGGGGAAGTGAATCTGCACTGTTGGCTTCCATCTGAATCACAAACCAGCCATCTAGCCAATTGAGTTGGAGAATATGAAACTGCTAAAATCAGAAGAAGTCAAAGATAACGGACCGTAGGAACTTTGATAACAATGAAGAAGCTACAATTAAGATACTGTCCAGGATAAGGGACAAAAAATGTTTTCTGCAAGTAATTGTATTTCTGTCATGAGGCAAACATTTCGATGCTGTCTTTGGCTGAATAAATAAGGTGAGACAAGTGAATTACTAATTATGATTGGTAGTTAATGGAATTTATAAAATAGCATCAGAAAACTAGCTCAAACTCCTGCAGGCGATCCTTCTGTGAAACTAAATGACATGGAGATAAATCATTGTTACATGCAGCCCAATGAATCAAAGACTCTGCTGACCCTATTCCCAGTTGCAAAGCTGGAGAACAAATGCTCAGCCAATACTCTTCATCATCTTAACTCACACAAAATCCTATTCATCCATCACTCCTTGAAACGTTGGCACATATTGAAAGATGCAGTTAAAATGCCTTCATTTTAGCATTCTGAGACGCTTGAACACATCCTTCCATGATATTATCTCTCAATACGCCATTCCCACACCCTCCCGCACCTTCTCTATACAAACCTCTCCTGTTTGTTGGTATTGAAACTGCTCCCCTGACGTTTCTCCCTGGCAGTGATTTTCACTCCCAGAGCATCCCTTGGCATGACACAATGGAGTTGTGGAGCTGTAAATGGATGGGAGTCGCACATCAAAGACATCCCAACCCAATCTAGTCCCACCTACCAGCACCCAGCCCATATCCCTCCAAACCCTTCCTATTCATATACCCATCCAAATGTCTCTTAAATGTTGCAATTGTACCAGCCTCCACCACATCCTCTGGCAGCGCATTCCATTCATGTAACACCCTCTGCATGAAAAAGTTGCCTCTTAGGTCTCTTTTATATCTTTCCCCTCTCACCCTAAACCTATGCCCTCTAGTTCTGGACTCCCCGACCCCAGGGAAAAGACTTTGCCTATTTATCCTATCCATGCTCCTCATAATTTTGTAAACCTCTATAAGGTCACCCCTCAGCCTCCGACGCTCCAGGGAAAACAGCCCCAACCTGTTCGGCTGTAGCTCAGCTCCTCCAACCTTGGCAACATTCTTGTAAATCTTTTCCAAACCCTTTCAAGTTTCACAACATCTTTCTGATAGGAAGGAGACCAGAATTGCACGCAATATTCCAACAGTGGCCTAACCAACGTCCTGTACAGCCACAACATGACCTCCCAACTCCTGTACTCAATATCTGACCAATAAAGGAAAGCATACCAAATGCTTTCTTCACTATCCTACCTACCTGTGACTCCACTTTCAAGGAGCTATGAACCTGCACTCCAAGGTCTCTTTGTTCAGCAACACTCCCTAGGACCTTATCATTAAGTGCATAAGTCCTGCTAAGATTTGCTTTCCCAAAATGCAGTACCTCGCATTTATCTGAATTAAACTCCATCTGCCACTTCTCAGCCCATTGGCCCATCTGGTCCAGATCCTGTTGTAATCTGAGGTAACCCTCTTCACTGTCCACTACACCTCCAATTTTGGTGTCATCTGCAAACTTACTAACTGTATCTAACTGTTACTAACTTATGCTTGCATCCAAATCATTTATGTAAATGACAAAAAGTAGAGGACCCAGCACCGATCCTTGTCACAGATCCTCCACTGGTCACAGGCCTCCAGTCTGAAAAACAACCATCCACCACCACCCTCTGCCCTCGAGCCAGTTCTGTATCCAAATGGCTAGTTCTCCCTGTATTCCATGAGATCTAACCGTGCTAATCAGTCTCCCATGGGGAACCTTGTCGAACGCCTTACTGTAGCCCATATAGATTAGATTACTTACAGTGTGGAAACAGGCCCTTCGGCCAACAAGTCCACACCGACTCTCCGAAGAGCAACCCACCCAGACCTATTACCCTACATTTACCCCTTCACCTAACACTACGGGCAATTTAGCATGGCCAATTCACCTAACCTGCACATTTTTGGACCATGGGAAGAAACCAGAGCACCTGGAGGAGACCCATGCAGACACGGGGAAAATGTGCAAACTCTACACAGACAGTTGCCTGAGGTGGGAATTGAACCCAGGTCTCTGGTGCTGTGAGGCAGCAGTGCTAACCACTGTGCCACCGTGCCAACCCCTTAACAGTAGATCACATCTACTGCTCTGCCCTCATCAATTTTCTTCAAAAAACTCAATCAAGTTTGTGAGACATGATTTCCCACGCACAAAGCCATGTTGACTATCCCTAATCAGTCCTTGCCTTTCCAAATACATGTACATCCTGTCCGTCAGGATTCCCTCCAACAACTTGCCCACCACCGAGGTCAGGCTCACCGGTCTATTGTTCCCTGGCTTGTCTTTACCGCCCTTCTTAAACAGTGGCACCACGTTTGCCAATCTCCAGTCTTCTGGCACATCACCTTGACTATCAATGATACAAATATCTCAGCAAGAGGCCCAGCAATCATTTCTCTAGCTTCCCACAGTGTTCTTGGGTACACCTGATCAGGTCCTGGGGTTTTATCTACTTTTAACCGTTTCAAGACATGCAGCACTACCGCTTCTGTAATCTGGACATTTTGCAAGATGTCACCATCTATTTCCCTACAGTCTATATCTTCCATATTCTTTTCCACAGTAAATACTGATGCAAAATATTCATTTAGTATCTCCCCATTTTCTGTGGCTCCACACAAAGGCCGCCTTGCTGGTCTTTGAGGGGCCCTATTCTCTCCCTAGTTACCCTTTTGTCTTTAATATATTTGTAAAAACCCTTTGGATTCTCCTTAATTCTATTTGCCAAAGCTATCTCATTTCCTCGTTTTGCCCTCTTGATTTCCCTCTTAAGTATACTCCTACTTTCTTTGTACTCTTCTAAGGATTCACTCGATCTATGCTGTCTATACCTGACATAGGAGAAAGTGAGGACTGCAGATGCTGGAGATCAGAGCTGCCCTGCCCTGCCTTATTTCCCAAGAATAGGTCACGTTTTGCACCTTCTCTAGTAGGTACATCCACATACTGAATCAGAAAATTGTCTTGTACACACTTAAGAAATTCCTCTACATCTAAACCTTTAACACTATAGCAGTCCCAGTTGATGTTTGGAAAGTTAAAATCCCCTACCATAACTACCCTATTATTCTTACAGATAGCTGAGATCTCCTTACAAGTTTGTTTCTCAATTTCCCTCTGACTATTGGGGGGTCTATAATCCAATCCCAATAATGTGATCATCCCTTTCTTATTTCTCAGTTCCACCCAAATAACTTCCCTGGATGTATTTCCAGGAATATCCTCCCTCAGCACAGCTGTAATGCTATCCCTTATCAAAAATGCCACTCCCCCTCCTCACTTGCCTCCCTTTCTATCCTTCCTGTAGCATTTGCATCCTGGAACATTAAGCTGCCAGTCCTGCCCATCCCTGAGCCATGTTTCCGTAATTGCTATGATATCCCAGTCCCATGTTCCTAACCATGCCCTGAGTTCATCTGCCTTCCATGTTAGGTCCCTTGCATTGAAATAAATGCAGTTTAACTTGTTAGTCCTACATTGTCCCTGCCTGCCCTGATTGTTTGACTCCCTTCTGTTCTCAGCTGTACCCATCTCAGATCGATCTCTTTCCTCACTATCTCCCTGGGTCCCACGCCCCCACCTTACTAGTTTAAATCCTCCCAAGCAGTTCTAGCAAATTTTCCTGCCAGTATATTAGTCCCCTTCCAATTCTTGTACAGGTCACTTCTACCCCAAAAGAGATTCCAATGATCCAAAAATGTGAATCCTTCTCCCATACACCAGCTCCTCAGCCATGCATCATCTGCTCTATCCTCCTATTCCTACCCTCACTAGCTCATAGTACTGGGAGTAATCCAGATATTACTACCCCTGAGGACCTCCTTTTTAAATTTCTGCCGAACTCTCTGTAATCTCCCTTCAGAGTCTCAACCTTTTCCCTTCCAATGTTGTTGGTTCCAATGTGGACAACCACCTCCTGCCGGCCCGTCTCCCCCATGAGAACATTCTGCACCCTCTCTGAGACATCCTTGATCCTGGCACCAGGGAAACAACACACCATTCTGCTTTATCTCTGCTGGCCACAGAAACACTTGTGTGTACCTCTGACTACAGAATCTCCTAACACAATTGATCTCTTGGAAGCCAACATACCCCTTGTTGCATTAGAGCCAGTCTCAATACCAGAAACTTGGCTGTTCATGCTACATTCCCCTGAGGATCCATCACCCCTTACATTTTCCAAAACAGCATACCTGTTTGAAATGGGTATATCCACAAAAGACTCCTGCCCTAGGTGCTGACCTCTCTCACCCTTCCTTGAGTTAACCCATCTATGTGACTGTATCTGAGACTTTCCCCCCTTCCTATAACTGCCATCCATCACATACTGTTGCTGTTGCAAATTCCTCATTGCTTCTATCTGTCTCCAACCGATCCACTCGATCTGATAAGATTCTCATTCAACAGCATTTATATAATCCGCAGTAACCCTTAAATTCTCTTTAAACTCCCACATCTGACAAAAAGTACATATCACTGCAAAGGCCATTTTTGCTCCTTCACAATCTGCAGACCCAGAAAATAACACCGTCTTATTCCTCTACAAACACTGCTCCAGGTTAAATTAGTAGCTATGGCTTATATTTTAAGATTAATCAAGAGACTTATCTCCAAAAATATATCATCAAGAAAGAATCCACTATACCCACCACTGCAGCCTTTCTCTTGGACAGACTTAAAATAACAGTTAACTTATCTGATTCTGTGCTGTGAACTTTGCCCAACAGTTTCACCAAGATCAGTTGTGAATTTCACTGTTTGTTAATTTTTCCAGATGCACTCCAATGTCCAGTGATACACGAATTCAAACAACAAAGGCAGTAATTGTGCAGGTTCTTTCTCTCTCTCTCTCTCTCTCCTGCACTGTCCTCACCATGTGTTTCCTTTGCCTGCTCTTCTCCCTTTTAAACTGCTGTTGTTTTGACTTTTTTTCCCAAAGTTCCAAAACAATGCAACAGCATATAAAACAGTAATTGCTGCTCCTGGGATTCGAGGAAATCACCTCCAACACCTAAAATACCTCAAAAAAAGGAACAGCTGTTACAGCCATAAATTTTTCCCGTCCTCCATCTTGGATTACCCAAAATCCACAGAGTCTTCAGTGATCCTGCAGATGAAGTACCGCTGATTATTCCTGCTTTTCTTGTTTCCGCAGGCTCATGAAAGATGTTACCTAGTATGGTGACGAAATGTCTGAAAATGAACCTTCCAGCTCAGTGAGCAAACTTACATCCAGAACCTGTAATCTCTTTCCATTTATGGAATATATAGCCTTTTATTCTTTCAAAAAAATTCCCAGGTTCACAATTACCCGTGTTATATTTCATGTGCAAAGTTGTTGTTCATGGATTATCAATGTAGAGATTCGCTATCCTCTTGATAATTTAGTTTCCTGCCTATTGTAGCGTTGTTGACAAATTTAGTTAAATTACATTTGTTCCATGTATTTAAAACATTGGTATAGATTGCAAATAGTTGAGGAAGAAGCACTGGTCACTGTGTCACCACAGTCGATAATTTGTGTGAAATTGAGAAAGACTAATTTATCCCCGCTTCCTCATTAACCAGTCCTCCCCCTAGTCCCATGTAACAGCTTTGTTAGGCTGAATGTTCCCCTCCAATTATCTGCATAAATGGCATGAGAGATTAAAAGATCTGTTACAATTACTGAGTAACAGCTGAAATGGCTGAATGGCCTCATTCTGTTCCTGCTTTTAAAACTCTTAATGGGCTGAATAGACTGTTTCAGGAAAGGTGTAGTTGTTAATGGAATTGTTTGTGAGCTTCACTTCTGACTTTCTGACAGAGGGAGGGCCATTGATGCAGCAGCTGCTGATGGCCTCATGTAGGCCCGACTTTATCTGAATGTGTTTTGTATTTTCCAAAAATAATTCAGGCATGCAAGTAAATACACTGAAGTAAATGGAAATGATTTAATGGGATTCGAGAGACCGAGCTACATGATAACCAATATTTGACCTGAATATCCAGAACATCTTACATTTGGGAGTGTTATACAAAACAGAAAATGAGGTGGGATAGATCTCTGAATAATGGATGACATCTGTATGATCGTAAATAGTATGGTAATACCACATGACATAATGGACAATATCTTCAATATAGAACATGGAACATAAACATTACAACGCAGTACAGGCCCTTCACCCTTCGATGTTGCACCAATCTATGAAACCAATCTGAAGCCCATCTATCTTACACTATTGCATTTTCACCCAAATATTTACCCAATGAACATTTAAATGCCCTTAGAGTTCGCGAGTCTACTATTGTTGCAGGCAGTGAGTTCCATGCCTGTACTACTCTCTGAGTAAAGAAACTACCTCGGACATCTCTCCTATATCTATCATCCCTCAATTTAAAGTTGTGTCCCCTTGTGCTAGCCATCATCATCCAAGGAAAAAGGCTTTCACTGTTCAACCTATCTAACCCTCTGATTATCTGATATGTTTCAATTAAGTCACCTCTCAATCTTCTTCTGTCTAACAAATACAGCTTCAAGTCCCTCAGCCTTTCCTCATAAGTCCCTCAGCCTTCCATACAGACAACATCCTAGTAAATCATCTCTGAATCCTTTCTGAGCTTCCACACCCTTCCTATAATGCGGTGACCAGAACTGTAGGCAATACTCCAAGTGTGACTACACCAGACTTTTGTACAGCTACATGATCTCATGGCTCTGAAATTCAATCCCTTTACTAATAAAAGCTAATTAACAACCCAATCAACTTGGGTGGCAACTTTCAGGGATCAATGTACATGGAAACTGAGATCTCTCTGCTCATCTACACTTACCATTAGACCAGTACTCTTTATTCCTGTTACTCCTTCCAGAGTGAATCACCTCACACTTTTCCACATTAAACTCCATTTGCCACCTCTCAGCCCAGCTCTGAAGCTTATCTCTGTCACTCTGTGACCTGCAATATCCTTCAGCTCTGTCCACAACTCTACCGACCTGAGTATCATCCACAAATTTATGAACCCATCCTTTGACACCCTCATCCAGGTCATTTATAAATATGACAAACAGCAGTTGACCCAAAACGGATCCTTGCGGTACACCACTAGTGACTGAAGCCCAGGATGAATATTTCCCATCAACCACCACCCTCTGTCTTCTTTCAGCTAGTCAATTTCTGATCTAAACCGCTAAATCCCCCTCAGTCCCATGCCTTTGTATTTTGTGCAATAGCCTACTGTGAGGAACCTTCTCGAATGCACCAAGGAGAGGTGTGGAGGGCAGTAGACATCCATCATCAGGTGATTTCCTTGACCATATTTAACCTGTTACTTTGAGATGTTTTGGATCAAAGCTGGGGAATTCCAGGGTAATTCGTTTCCTGACTGAATTGTGCCACCACCACTGGTGGGTCTGTCCTGCTGGTGGGAGAGGATATATCCAGGGATGGTGATGGTGCTTCAAGGTACATTGCCTAATCGGTCTGATTCTGTGAGTACGATGATATCAGACTTTGTCGTAATGAGTCAAAATGAGGAATGAAAGCGACAATGAAGCAGGGTATAATGGCTTCAAAAGCTGAATGAAAGGCACTCTATCTGAATGTGTTCTGTATTTTCAAAAAAGATTGAGGCATGCATTGTATATATTGAAGTAAATAGAAATGATTTAATGGAATTCAAGAAACCTGGCTACATAGTAACTGATACTGGGAAATGGATATCCAGAACATTTTACATTTGTGAGTGTTATACAAAAAGAATAGGAGGTAGGATAGATCTCTGAACAATGGATGGCATCCGTTTGAATGTAAAATGGATTTTATATCAAAATAATGACCAAATCGTATTGCTTGTGTGTGTAAAATACCAGATGACTCAAGTTTGGGGAGAGATTGCCATTGTGAGGCCAAATGGTCAGAAGAGCCTTTGCCTGTGGATCTAGACGACTTTATCACATTCCGTAATTGACAATTTCCAGAAGATGTTAAAACCAACATTCTCTGGAATATTCTATAGCTGACATAATTTTTGAATGGCCAGACATCTGTTAATTGGACAAAAGATAAGATCCCTGTGGAAGAGATCTCGTTCCAGAGAGAAGGAGACACTGTTTCAAAGTCCCCTCAGGCAGTTAAAGCAATGAATATGTTTTCCCTGCATTTACATTTCTTCAGGACAGAGGATCAACCACAATTTAGACTAAAAGACAGAAATTTCCAACCTTCGTTTGTCTTCAACTGAGAGAGAATCCTTAAGGACAGCAACTTTTTCACCCTGTGTATGAAGATCTGGAAAGAAGTGACTAGTGTCTGCTCTTGAGTGATTGAATGAATGGGAATGCTCTAGAAATCCTCTGTCCTTATGGATGTGTGTCTGTGTGTTTGGAGAGGGAGGGTTTCTTGTGTTTCACATCACATTGTTGTAGGTAATTAAGAATTTACCATTTGTTATTTCAGCTCCTATTATTTCAATAAATCTCTGAATGTAGTGACACAATTGAAAATCCCAAGAGATGCTCAAACTGGTAACATTGCCTCCAGGCTGATGTATAAGTTGTTTGTTTTCCTTCCCCACAGCTAACGTAGTGACAATCCTGCTTTATAAAGATTGTGGATTATCACAGTGTGTCAGACGTTACCTGGGGGCCATGGCAGTGGCGGATCTACTGGTCATTATCCTCGACCTGATACTGAGACACATTCCCATTGTTTATTGGGAGCAGTTTGATTTCCTGAGATTTTCTGTCTCCATGTGTAATATCCACACCGTCCTGCTTTATGCAGCCACTGACTGTTCTGTCTGGTTCACCATCATTTTCACCTTTGATCGATTTGTGGCCATTTGTTGCCAGAAGCTGAAAACTAAATATTGCAGTGAGAAAACAGCGGCTGTGGTTCTGGGAACAGTAACTGTGCTGAGCTGTTTAAAGAACATTTTATGGTATTTTATGTTCACAGGTAAGTATCAGCTGGAGAAAGTACCTTGGTTTTGCTATATAGCAATTGATGTTTACATCTCTCCTGTCTGGGCCGCAATTGAGTTCCTCCATTACATTCTAAACCCGGCTGTACCATTTCTTTTGATTCTGCTGCTCAATGTTTTCACTGTCAGACACATTTCAGTGACCAGCAGAGCCCGCAGGAGACTCTGGGCTCACACCAATGGGGATGTTCAGAGAGACACGGAAATGCAAAATTGAAAAAAATCCATCATTTTACTGTTTGTGATCTCGGCCAATTTCCTCCTGTTATGGTCAACATTAATGGTATTTTCCATTTGGTACCGAATGTCATGGATTGGGTATGGATCTGTGTATCTAGAATGATTTGTGCAGGAATTGGGCTTCATGCTGCAGCTCCTCAGTTGCTGCACAAACACCGCGATTTATGCCGTGACCCAGACTAAGTTCAGGCAGCAGCTGAAGTATCCCTTTACCCAAATTCATCAATCAATCAAATACACTCATTAATCCAGGTTTTTCTCATTTCAGTGAAATGTTTGCAGCAATGAAGCAGCTTGTCACTATGGGTCCAACATTGTCCCACAGGTTACTGGGACACCTTTCAATGTTTCTCTCAACTCACTGGCCAATTAAAAATGTAGACAAGCATAAAGCTGGAAGAACATAGCAAGCCAGGAAGCAAGGGGAGATAGAGAAGTCAACATTTCAGGAGTAACCCTTCTTCAAGTTGAGGGTGGATGTAAGGAGAGCTGAAGATAAAGGAGTCGCGTGGGAGAGGGTTTTGGGTGGGGAGTGGGGCGGAGTGGTGAGGTAGGGATCGGTGTACACAGGTAGAGGGTACAACCTGATTCATCAATAGGAGGAATGGATCTGGTTGGTGGCTGGAAGAAGGGTCGATGAGAGGAATGGAAGGGAGGGGGAGGGGCTGGAATGAGAGTCGGGGGATAGGAAGGGAGGTTACTTGAAATTGGAGAACACAATGTTGAGTCCTCCGGGCTGTAGGTTGCCCAGGCAGAAGAAGGGGTATCGTTGCTCCAGTTTGCAGTGTGGTTCATTGTGGCAATGGAGGAAGCCAAGGATGGTCATGTCAGAAAGGGGGTGGGAAGCGGGTGGTGACTGGGTGGTCAGGTTAGCCCCTGTGGATCCAGGTGAGATGCATGGTGAAATGAATTTAAGTTTGGTCTCAATGATGTAGAGAAGACATAAAGAGCACCAGTTACAGTAAACTAGGTTGGAAGAGGGGCAAGTGAACCACTGTTTCAGTTGAAAAGTCTGTTTGGGGCCATGGGTGGAAGTAAGAGGGTTGGTGTTCCAGCAGGTGGTGGATCTTTTATGCTTGCATTTTGCAGCAGATGATTGCAGGGGTGGGTGGGGGTGGGGGGTGGCGGGGGGTTTGTTGGCAAGTGTGGCGTAAACCAAGGATTGGCAAAGGTAATAGTCCTTGCAGAAGGCAGAGAGGGATGGGAGGGGAAAATGTTCTGGAGGGTAAGGTCTCCATTAGAGTTGGCGGAAGTATTTAAGGATGATCCGTTGGATGCAGAGACTGGTGGAATGGTATGGGAGGACAAGGGGACCCTATCTTTATTGTGTTTCAGGGTGGGTAGTTAGAGCATTGGAGTGGGGAATTGAGGAAGGGCAGTGGAGGCCTTTCTGGATGACAAAGGGGGAAAAACCACGTTGTTCAATGTGAGAAACAAAGCTCACATATCAATAAATTTCAGTCCGAGTCAAATTCTGAAGCAGCGAATTTTATTGAAATGTTCTTGCAACACGGGTGGCTAATAAATAGACAAACAGATCCAAAAATTACTCCACAATTTATACAGTTTAATTGAGTCTCTCTCGGTACTTCCCTGTTTACTTCATTGGCCTAGCATACCACGCGTTAAACCTATCACTATTCCTTGCTGTATTCCACCCCGACCTAGCTGCGCTCTGCCCTTGTTTACTTCTCCCACTACTCTAAGCCTGGCGACCTTTACTCTTATTTGTTCTATCCCTTATTTGCAGCTAACTTGGCTCATTCTGGTGCCTACGTGGAGGCAATATGCTGAGCTGGCATAACTCAATGTTCTTTCCCTCTTTATCTATTTGCCTGTAACATATTCCATTGTTTGCATGCACGTTTTAGCTAACTCAGCTCTTGGCTGAAACAATTATACAATTGTGTAAGTTAGTTCATCACCTTGCAGAAGCAATTATGCCTGCAGAAGCAACACTGCTTTACTTATATCTTACATCTGGGATAATTGGGAGCAGAATGTTTCCTTAGCTGGGCGGATGCAATGGAGGCAGGGGATTTGGGGAAAATGGGATGGAGTTCTTGCAGGGTACTGGGTGGGAGGAGGTGTAGTCCAAATAGGCATGGGAGTCTGTGGGTTTACAGGAAATGTCTGCCTGTACACTATCACCAGGGATGGAAATGATGTGATCACGAAAGTGGAGGAAGGTGTCTGAGATAGACCAAGTGAATTTGAGGGTGGGGGAGAAGTTGTGGGTGAAATCGATGAAGTGCTCCAGTTCAGCCTGGGTGCAGGACATTGCACCGATGCAGTCATCGATGTAACAGCAGAAGAGTTGGGGCACAGTAACTGTGCAGGTACTGAAGAGAGACTGTTCGACGTAGCTGACAAAGAGGCAGGTGTAGCTGGTGAAAAAAGGCCCCATTACATTTACTGTATTTATACCTCAAGTTATAAACAATAAAAATGTTCATTAAAAAGTGTCAAGCAGCAGAGTGAACTTTATTGTTGGTTATCTTTGTGTTGAAGAAGCTGAACTGGAGAGAGACAGACCCGGCCTCAAGTCCTGGTCCTCATAATCCTCTCTCACTTTTCGTTGCTAGGAGAACAGAGTGGAAATGGTTCCACAGTCTGTTGCTTAGGAAACAAAGAGCGGTGTGGAGCTTCAGGCCATTGCACGGCTACCAATGGGGCTTGGGCCAAATGCCATTGTGAGGACACAATGGGTGCAAGAACACTAGCCACGGGAGGGGGTAGATGTGCTTGGGCAAAAGAGTGCAGGCGGTAGAGCAGGCGATTGTGAATGGAACAAATTGCGTATGACCACAGTGCTGGAAGAACAAAGTGGGAATATGTTCAGAAGCCTTTGCTAGGGGAACAGAATTTGAATGGAACAACTGACCTTTGCTAAGGGATTACAGTTGTGGGTGGAACCACAGTCTGTTGCTGGGGCACATACTGTGGGGAAGGAGTCCTGTTGTGAACAGAACAGTGCAGTGGTGTACAGCAGGCTGTAGCTAGTGGAACAAAGTGGGTGGACGATCATTGTCCTTAGTCAGGGGAACAGTGGGGTGGTTGGGATGAAGGACATTGCCTTTGGATGAGTGTGGGATGGGACCACAGGCTGTTGTTAGGGGAAATGTCCGGGTGTGGAACCATTGTCTGTTGCTCAGGGAAAACACACAAGGAATTAATTCACAGCCAGTTGCTGAGAAAAAGATATGGAAGTGGGATCATGGACCATTGCAAAGGGGAACTGGAGGAGCTGGAGATGCAGGATGTTGCTCGGGGAGCAGTGTGGGTGTGTCGGGATACAGGTGTTACTGGGGGAGCAGTGTGGGTGTTTCGGGATACAGGTGTTACTGGGGGAGCAATGTGGAGGTATGGGGATGGAGGTTCTTGCTGGGGGAGCAGTGTGGAGGTGTGGGGGCACAGTCTGTTGCTGGGGGAATGGTGTGGGGGTGTGGGGATGCAGTGTGTTGCTGGGGGAGAAGGGTAGGGATGTGGGGATGCAGTGTGTTGCTGGGGGAGCAGTTTGTGGTTGTGAGGATGCAGATTGTTGCTGGGGGAGCAGTGTGGGTGTGGGGATACAGTGTGCACTGGGGGAGCAGTGTAGGGGTATGATTGCAGGATGTTGCTGGGAGGGCATTGTGGGGGTCTGAATACAGTGTGTTACTGAGGGAGCAGAGTGGGGATGTGAGGATGCAGTATGTCATTGGGGGAGCTGTGTGGGGGTGGGGATGCAACATATTGCTGGGGGAGTACTGTGGGGGTGTCAGGATGCGGTATGTTGCTGGGTGAGCATTGTGGGGATGTGGGGACACAATGTGCAGTGTCGGGGTGGGAATGCAGTGTGTTGCTGGGAGACCAGTGTGGGTGTGGGGTGCACTGTGTGGCTGGGGGAGCTGTGTGGGTGTGGGGATGCAGTGGGTTGCCGGGGGAGGTGTGTGGTGTGTGGGGATGCAATGTGTTGCTGGGGGACCATTGTGGGCATGTGGGGACGCAGTGTGTTGCTGGGGAGCAGTTTGGGAGTGGGGATGCAGTGTGTTGTTGGGGAGCAGCGTTTGGGTGGGGTTGCAGTGTGTTGCTAGGGGAGCATTGTGGGTGTGTGGGGATGCAGTGTGTTGCTGGAGGAGCGATGTGGGGTTGGGGATACAGTGTGATGCTGGGGGAGCTATGTGGGTGTGGGGATGCTGTGTGTTACTGGGGAAGCGGTGTGGGGTGTCAGGATGCAATGTGTTGCTGGGGGAGTACTGTGGGGGTGTGGGGATGCAGTGTGCTGCTAGGGGAACAATGTATGGCTGGGGATGGAGTGTGTTGCTAGGGGAGAGCAGTCTGGGGGTGGGGGGGATGCAATGTATTGCTGGGGGAGCACTGTGGGAGTGTGGGGATGCAGTGTGTTGTTGAGGGAGCAGAATGGGGGTCTGGGCATGCAGTTTGTCATTGGGGGCGCAGTGTGTGTGTGTGGATGCAGTGTGTTGCTGGTGGAGCAGTGTAAAGGGTGGGGTGGAGTGCGTTCCTGAGGGATCAGCATGGGTGGATGCACTGTGTTGCTCGGAGAGCAATGTTGGGGTGGGGATGCAGTGTGTTGCTAGGGGAACAGTATGGGTTTGGGGATGCAGTGGGTTGCTAGGGGAGCAATGTAGGGTTGGAGATGCAGTGTGTTGCTTGGGGAGCACTGTGGGAGTGTGTGGATGCAGTGGGTTGCTGGGGTGATGTGTGGGGGTGTAGGGTTGCAGTGTGCTGCTAGGGGAACAATGTACGGGTGGGGATGTAGTATCTTGCTGGGGGAGCAGTGTGGGTGTGGGGATGCATTGGGTTGCTAGGGGAGCAGTGCAGGGGTGGGGATGCAGTGTGTTGCTGGGAGAGCAATGTGGGTGTGGGTATGTAGTGTGTTGCTGGGGAAGCAGTGTGGGGTGGTGGGGATGAAGTGTGTTGCTGGGGGAGTATTGTGGGTGTGGGAATGCAATGTGTTGCTGGGGGAGCAGTGTTGGGGTGGGAATGCAGTGTGTTGCTGGGGCTGCAGTGTAAAGGGTGGGGTGCAGTGTGTTCCTGGAGTATCAGTGTGGGTGTGGGGAGGAAATGTGTTGCTGGGGGATCAGTGTTGGGGTGGGGATGCAGTGTGTTGCTAGGGGAACAGTGTGGGTGTGGGGATGCAGTGGGTTGCTAGGGGAGCAGTGTAGGGTTGGGGATGCAGTGTGTTGCTGGGAGAGCAATGTGGGTGTGGGGATGCAGTGTGTTGCTGGGGGAGCAGTGTGTGGTTGTGGGAATGCAGTGTGTTCCTGGGGGAGCAGTGTGAGGTTGGGGATGCAGTGTGTTGCTGGGGGCGCATTGTGGGGGTGGGGATGCAGTGTGCTGCTGATGTAGCAGTGTAAAGGGTGGGGATGCAATGTGTTGCTGGGGGAGGATTGAGGGTGTGTGCAGATGCAGTGTGTTGCTGGAGGAGCAATGTGGGGGTGGGGATGCAGTGTGTTGCTAGTGGAGCAGTGTGGGTGTGGGGATGTAGTGTGTTGCTAGTGGAGCAGTGTGGGTGTGGGGATGTAGTGTGTTGCTGGGACAGCAGTGTACTGGGTGGGGATGCAGTGTGTTCCTGGGGGAATCGGTGTGGGTGTGGGGGTGCAGTGTGTTGCTGGGGGAGCAGTGTTGAGGTGGGGATGCAGTGTGTTGCTGGGGGTGCAGTGTGGGGTTGTGGGGATGTAGTGTGTTGCTGGGGGAGTAGTGTGGGGGTGGGGATGCAGTGGGTTGCTGGGGGAGTAGTGTGGGGGCAGAGATGCAGTGGGTTGCGAGGGGAGCAGTGTGGGGTTGGGGATGCAGTGGGTTGCTGGGGGAGTAGTGTGGGGGCAGAGATGCAGTGGGTTGCGAGGGGAGCACTGTAGGTTTGGGCATGCAGTGTGTTGCTGGAAGAGCAATGTGGGAGTGGGGATTTAGTGTGTTGCTGGGGAAGCAGTGGGGGGTTGTGGGGATGCAGTCTGTTGCTTGGGGAGCACTGTGGGAGTGTGGGGATGCAGTGGGTTGCTGGGGGAGTACTGTGGGGGTGTGGGGTTGCAGTGTGCAGCTAGGGGAACAATGTACTGGTGGGGATGTAGTGTCTTGCTGGGGGAGCAGTGTGGGTGTGGGGATGCATTGGGTTGCTAGGGGAGCAGTGTAGGGGTGGGGATTCAGTGTGTTGCTGGGGATCACTGTGGGAGTGTGGGGATGCAGTGTGTTGATGAGGGAGCAGTATGGGGGTCTGGGCATGCAGTTTGTCATTGGGGGAGCAGTGTGGGTGTGGGGATGCAGTGTGTTGCTGGGGCAGCACTGTGGGGTGGGGGATGCAGTGTGTTGCGGGGGATGCAGTGTGTTGCGGGGGATGCACTGTGGCGTGGGGGGATGCAGTGTGTTGTTGGGGGAGCACAGTGGGAGTGTGGGGATGCAGTGTGTCATTGAGGGAGCAGTGTGGGAGCCTGGGCATGCAGTTTGTCATTGGGGGAGCAGTGTGGGTGTGGGGATACAGTGAGTTGCTGGAAGAGCAGTGTGGGGGTGGGGATGCAGTGTGTTGCTTGGGGAGCAGTGTGGGGATGGGCATGTAGCATGTTGCTGGAGCAGCAGTGTGGGGTGTGGGAAGGCGGTGTGTTGCTGGGGGAGCAGTGTGAGGGTGGGGGTTATGCAGTGTGTTGCTGGGGTGGCAGTGTGGCTGTGGGGATGCAGTGTGTTGCTGGGGGAGCTGTGTGGGATTGTGGGGTTGCAGGGTTGCAGTGTGTTGCTGGGGGAGCGGTGTGGGTGTGGGGATGCAATGTGTTGCTGGGGGAATACTGTGGGGGTGTGGGGATGCAGTGTGTTGCTGTGGGAGTGGGGATGTAGCATGTTGCTGGGGCTGCAGTGTAAAGGGTGGGGATGCAATGTGTTCCTGGGGGTTCAGTGTGGGTGTGGGGATGCAGAGTGTTGCTGGGGGAGTAGTATAGAGTTGGAGATGCAGTGTCTTGCTGGGAGAGCAATGTGGGTGTAGGGATGTAGTGTGTTGCTGGGGAAGCAGTGTGGGAGACTGGGGTTGCAGTGGGTTGCTGGGGATGATGTGTGGGTTAGGGGATGCTGAGCGTTGCTGGGTGAGCATTGAGGGAGCAGTGTGGAGGCCTGGGCATGCAGTTTGTTACTGGGGGAGCTGTGTGGGTGTTGGGTTGCAGTGTGTTGCTGGGGGTGCAGTGTGGGGGTGGGGATGCAGTGTGTTGCTGGGTGAGCTGTGTGGGTGTGGGGATGCAGTGTGTTGCTGGGGGTGCAGTGTGGGGTTGGGGATACAGCGTGATGCTGGGGGAGCTCTGTGGGTGTGGGGATGCTGTGTGTTACTGGGGGAGGGGTGTGGTGTGTCGGGATGCAATGTGTTGCTGGGGGAGGGGTGTGGAGATGCAGTGTGCTGCTAGGGGAACAATGTATGGGTGGGGATGGAGTGGGTTGCTGGCGGAGCATTGTGAGTGTGTGGGGATGCAGTGTGTTGCTAGTGGAGCAGTGTGGGGTTGTGGGGATGTAGTTGCTGGGGGAGCAGTGTGGGGTTGGGGATGCAGTGTGTTGCTGGGGGCGCATTGTGGGGGTGGAGGATGCAGTGTGCTGCTGGTGCAGCAGTGTAAACGGTGGGGATGCAGTGTGTTGCTGGGGGAGTACTGTGGGGGTGTGGGGTTGCAGTGTGCTGCTAGGGGAACAATGTATGGGTGGGGATGTAGTATCTTGCTGGGGGAGCAGTGTGGGTGTGGGGATGCATTGGGTTGCTGGGAGAGCAGTGCGGGTGTGGGGATGCAGTGTGATGCTGGGGGAGCAGTGTTGGGGTGGGAATGCAGGGTGTTGCGGGGGCTGCAGTGTAAAGGGTGGGGTGCAGTGTGTTCCTGGGTATCAGTGTGGGTGTGGGGATGCAGTGTGTTGCTGGGGGAGCAGTGTGTGGTTGTGGGGATGCAATGTGTTGCTGGGGGAGCAGTGTTGAGGTGGGTATGCAGTGTATTGTTCGGGGAGCAGTGTATGGGTGGGGATGCAGTGTGTTGCTGGGGGAACACTGTGGGTGTGGGGATGCAAGGGTTGCTGGGGAGAAGTGTAGGGTTGGGGATGCAGTGGGTTGCTGGAATAGCAGTGTGGTTGTGGGGATGCAGAGTGTTGCTGGGAGCGCATTGTGGGGGTAGGGATGCAGTGTGCTGCTGGTGCAGCAGTGTAAAGGGTGGGGATGCAGTGTGTTGCTGGGGGAGCAGTGTAGTGGTGGGATTGCAGTGGGTTGCTACGGGAACAGTATGGGTGTGGGGATGCAGTGGGTTGCTATTGGAGCAGTGTGGGGTGGGGATGCTGTGTGTTACTGGGGGTGCAGTGTGGGGGTGGGGATGCAGTGTGTTGCTAGGGGAACAGTGTGGGTGTGGGGATGCAGTGGGTAGCTAGGGGTGCAGTAAGCAGTGTGGCGTGTGGAGATGCAGTGTGTTGCTGATGGAGCATTGTGGATGTGTGGGGATGCAGTGTATTGCTGGGGGAGCACTGTGGGGTATGGGGATGCAGTGTGTTCCTGGGGGATCTGTGTGGGTGTGGGGATGCAGTGTGTTGCTGGGGGAGCAGCGTTGAGGTGGGGATGCTGTGGTTTGCTGGGAGAGCAGTGTGTATGTGGGGATGCAGTGTGTTGCTGGGGGAGCACTGTGGGGTATGGGGATGTAGTGTGTTGCTAGGGCAGCAGTGTAAAGGGTGGGGATGCAGTGTGTTCCTGGGGGATCTGTGTTGGTGTGGGGATGCAGGGTGTTGCTGGGGGAGCTGTGTTGGTGTGGGGATGCAGTGGGTTGCTGCGGGCGCTGTGTGGTGTGTGGGGATGCAGGGTGTTGCTGGGGGATCATTGTGGGGGCCTGTGGGGATGCAGTGTGTTGTTGGGGAGCAGTGTGGGTGTGGGGATGCTGTGTGTTACTGGGGGGGCAGTGTGGGTGTGGGGGGATGCAATAGGTTACTGGAGGAGCAGTTTGGGGGTGTGTGGAAGCAGTGTGTTGCTGGGGGAGTAGTTCCGAGAGGGGATGCAGTGTTGTGTTGGGGAGCAGTGTGGGTGTGGGGATGCTGTGTGTTACTGGTGGAGCAGTGTTGGGGTGGAGGGATGCAGTGGGTTGCTGGAGGAACGATGTGTGTGAGTTTGGGGATGCAGTTTGTCATTGGGGGAGAAGTGTGGGTGTGGGGATACAGTGTGTTACAGGGGGAGCAGTGTGGGGGTGGGGTGATGCAGTGTGTTGCTAGGGGAACGTTGTACGTGTGGGGATGTAGTGTCTTGCTGGGGGAGCAGTGTGGGTGTGGGGATGCATTGGGTGCTAAGGGAGCAGTGCGGGTGTGGGGATGTAGTGTGTTGCTGGGGGATCACTGTGGGAGTGTGGGGATGCAGTATGTTGCTGGGGGAGTACTGTGGGAGTGTGGGGTGATGCAGTGTGTTGCTGGGGGAGCACTGTGGGAGTGTGGGGATGCAGTGTGTTGTTGAGGGAGCAGTATGGGGGTGTGAGCATGCAGTTTGTCATTGGGGGAGCAGTGTGGGTGTGTGGATGCAGTGTGTTGCTCGGGGAGCAGTGTGGGTGTGCGGATGCAGCGTGATGCTGGCGAAGTGTTGTGGGTGTGTGGGGATTCAGTGTGTTGCTGGGGCTGCAGTGTAAAGGGTGGGGTGCAGTGTGTTCCTGGGGGAGAGCAGTGTGTGGTTGTGGGGATGCAGTGTGTTGCTGGGGGAGCAGTGTGAGGGTTGGGATGCAGTGGGTTTCTAGGGGAGCAGTGTAGGGTTGGGGATGCAGTGTGTTGCGAGGAGAGCAATTTGGGTGTGGGGATGTAGTGTGTTGCTGGGGAAGCAGTGTGGCTGTGGGGATGTAATGTGTTGCTGGGGGAGCAGTGTGGGTGTGGGGATGCAGTGGGTTGCTGGGAGACCAATGTGGTTGTGGGGATGTAGTATGTTGCTGGGGAAGCAGTGTGGGGTTGTTGCGATGCAGCGTGTTGCTTGGGGAGCACTGTTGGAGTGTGGGGATGCAGTGTGTTGCTGGGGAGCACTGTGGGAGTGTGGGGATGCAGTGTGTTTCAGGGGGAGCAGTGTGGGGGTGGGGGAATGCAGTGTGTTGTTGCGGGAGCAGTGTGGGTGTCTGGGCATGCAGTTTGTCATTGGGGGAGCAGTGTGGGGGTGGGGTTGCAGTGTGTTGCTGGGAGAGCAGTGTAAAGGGTGGGGTGCAGTGTGTTCCTGGGGTATCAGTGTGGGGTGTCGGGATGCACTGTGTCGCTAGGGGAGCAATGTAGAAGTGGGGATGCAGTGTGTTACTAGGGGAACAGTATGGGTTTGGGGATGCAGTGGGTTGCTAGGGGAGCAGTGTAGGGTTGGAGATGCAGTGTGTTGCTGGGAGAGCAATGTGGGTTTGGGGTTGTAGTGTTGCTGGGGAAGCAGTGTGGGGTTGTTCAGATGCAGTAGTGTGTTGCTTGGGGAGCACTGTTGGAGTGTGGGGATGCAGTGGGTTGCTGGGGAGCACTGTGGGAGTGTGGGGATGCAGTGTGTTTCAGGGGGAGCAGTACTGGGATGTAGTGTGCTGCTGGTGCAGCAGTGTAAGGGGTCGGGATGCAGTGTGTTGCTGTGGGAGCACTGTGGGGTGTGGGGAGGTGGTGTGTTGCTGGGGGAGCAGTATATGGGTGGGAATGCAGTGTGTTGCTAGGGGAGCAGTGTTGAGCTGGGGAGGCAGTGGGTTGCTGGGAAAGCAGTGTGGATGTGGGGATGCAGTGTGTTGCTGGGGGAGCTGTGTGGCTGTGGAGATGCAGAGTGTTGCTGGGGGAGCAGTATGGGTTTGTGGGGATGCAGTGTGTTGCTGGGGGAGCAGTGTAAGTGTGGGGATGTAGTGTATTGTTGGAGGAGCTGTGTGGGGTTGTGGGGATGCAGTGTGTTGCTAGGGGAGCAGGGTTGTGGTGGGGATGCTGTGGGTTGCTGGGAGAGCAGTGTGGATGTGGGGATGCAGTGTGTTGCTGGGGGAGCTGTATGGGGTTGTGGGAATGCAGTGTGTTGCTATGGGAGCAGTCTGGGGTTTTGGGGATGCAGTCTGTTGCTGGGGGAGCAGTGTGAGTGTGGGGATGCAGTGTTTTGCTGGGGGAGCTGTGTGGATGTGGGGATGCAGTGTGTTGCTGGGGGAGCAGTTCCAGGTCGGGATGCAGTGTGTTGTTGGGGAGCAGTGTGGGTGTGGGGATGCTGTGTGTTACTGGGGGAGCAGTGTGGGGTGGTGGGGATGCAGTGTTTTGCTGGGGGAGCAGTATGGGGGTGGGGGATGAAGTGTTTTTCTTGGGGAGCAGTGTTGGGGTGGGGGGATGCAGTGGGTTGCTGGAGGAGCAGTGTGGGGATGCAGTGTGTTGCTGGGTAAAGGTGTAGCTGTGGGGATGCAGTGTGTTGCAGGGGAAGCAGTGTGGGGGTCTGGGCATGCAGTGTGTTGCTGGGTAAAGGTGTAGCTGTGAGGATGCAGTTTGTCATTGGGGGAGCAGTGTGGGTGTGTGGATGCAGTGTGTTGCTGGGGGAACATTGTACGTGTGGGGATGTAGTGTCTTGCCGGGGGAGCAGCGTGGGTGTGGGGATGCATTGGGTACTAAGGGAGCAGTGCGGGTGTGGGGATGTAGTGTGTTGCTGGGGGATCACTGTGGGAGTGTGGGGATGCAGTATGTTGCTGGGGGAGTACTGTGGGAGTGTGGGGATGCAGTGTGTTGTTGAGGGAGCAGTATGGGGGTGTGAGCATGCAGTTTGTCATTGGGGGAGCAGTGTGGGTGTGTGGATGCAGTGAGTTGCAGGGGGAGCAGTGTGGGTGTGCGGATGCAGCGTGATGCTGGCGAAGTGTTGTGGGTGTGTGGGGATTCAGTGTGTTGCTGGGGCTGCAGTGTAAAGGGTGGGATGCAGTGTGTTCCTGGGGGAGAGCAGTGTGTGGTTGTGGAGATGCAGTGTGTTGCTGGGGAGCAGTGTGAGGATTGGGATGCAGTGGGTTGCTAGGGGAGCTGTGTAGGGTTGGGGATGCAGTGTGTTGCGAGGAGAGCAATTTGGGTGTGGGGATGTAGTGTGTTGCTGGGGAAGCAGTGTGGGGATGCAGTGTGTTGCTGGATGAGCAGTGTGGCTGTGGGGATGCAGTGTGTTGCTGGGGGAGCAGTGTGGGTGTGGGGATGCAGTGGGTTGCTGGGGGAGCCGTGTGGGTGTGGGGGTGCAGTGGGTTGCTAGGGGAGCAGTGGAGGGTTGGGGATGCAGTGTGTTGCTGGGAGAGCAATGTGGTTGTGGGGATGTAGTATGTTGCTGGGGAAGCAGTGTGGGGTTGTTGGGATGCAGTGTGTCATTGGGGGAGCAGTGTGGGTGTGGGGATGCAGTGGGTCATTGGGGGAGCAGTGTGGGTGTGGGGATGCAGTGTGTTGCTGGGGGAGCAGTGTGGGTGTGGGGATGCAGTGGGTTGCTGGGGGAGCCGTGTGGGTGTGGGGGTGCAGTGGGTTGCTAGGGGAGCAGTGTAGGGTTGGGGATGCAGTGTGTTGCTGGGAGAGCAATGTGGTTGTGGGGATGTAGTATGTTGCTGGGGAAGCAGTGTGGGGTTGTTGGGATGTAGTGTGTCATTGGGGGAGCAGTGTGGGTGTGGGGATGCAGCGTGTTGCTGGCGGAGCATTGAGAGTGTGTGGGGATGCAGTGTGTCGTTGAGGGAGCAGTGTGGGGGCATGGGCATGCAGTTTGTCATTGGGGGAGTAGTGTGAGTTTGTGGATGCAGTGTGTTGCTGGGAAAGCAGTGTGGCTGTGGGGATGCAGTGTGTTGCTGGGGGAGCACTGTGGGAGTGTGGGGATGCAGTGTGTTTCAGGGGGAGCTGTGTGGGTGTGGGGATGCAGTGTGTTGCTGGGGGATCACTGTGGGAGTGTGGGGATGCAGTGTGTTGCTGGGGAAGCAGTGTAGGGGTGTGGATGCAGTGCGTTGCTGGGGGAGAAGTGTGGGTGTGTGGATGCAGTGTGTTGCTGGGGGAGCAGTGTGGATGTGGGGATGCAGTGTGTTGCTGGGGGAGCTGTGTGGGTGTGGGGATGCAGTGGGTTGCTGGGGGACTATTGTGGGGGCCTGTGGGGATGCAGTGTGTTGTTGGGGAGCAGTGTGGGTGTGGGGATGCTGTGTGTTACTGGGGGGGCAGTGTGGGTGTGGGGGGATGCAGTGTGATACTGTGTAAAAGTTGGTTGTGGGGTTGCTGTGTGTTGCTGGGGGGGCAGTGTGGGTGTGGGGGGATGCAGTGTGTTGCTGGGGGACCATTGTGGGGGCCTGTGGGGATGCAGTGTGTTGTTGGGGAGCAGTGTGGGTGTGGGGATGCTGTGTGTTACTGGAGGAGCAGTGTGGGGGTGCGGTGATGCAGTGTGATACTGGGTAAAAGTTGGGTGTGGGGTTGCTGTGTGTTGCTGTGGGAGCTGTGTGGGTGTGGGGTTGCAGAGTGTTGCTGGGGGAGTAGTGTGGTGTGTAGGGATGCAATGTGTTGCTGGGGGAGCTATGTGGTTGTGGGGATGCAGTGGGTTGCTGAGGGATCTGTCTGGTGTGTGGGGATGCAGTGTGTTGCTTGGGGAGCAGTGTGCGGGTGTGGGGATGAAGTGTGTTTCTCGGGGAGCAGTTCCAGGTGGGGATGCAGTGTGTGGTTGGGGAGCAGTGTGAGTGTGGGGATGCTGTGTGTTACTGGTGGAGCAGTGTTGGGGTGGGGGGATGCAGTGGGTTGCTGGAGGAGCAGTGTGGGGATGCAGTGTGTTGCTGGGTAAAGGTGTAGCTGTGGGGATGCAGTGTGTTGCAGGGGGAGCAGTGTGGGAGTGTGGGGATGCAGTGTGTCGTTGAGGGAGCAGTGTGTGGGTCTGGGCATGCAGTTTGTCATTGGGGGAGCAGTGTGGGTGTGTGGATGCAGTGTGTTGCTAGGGGTGCATTGTGGGTGCGTGGGGATGCAATGTGGGGGAGGGGATGCTGTGTGTTACTCGGGTAGCAGTGTAAAAAGTGGGGATGCAGTGTGTTGCTTGGGAGCAGTGAGAGTGTGGGGATGCAGTGTATTTCTAGGGGTGCATTGTGGGGGTGGGGAATACTGTGTGTTACTGGGGTAGCAGTGTAAAAAGTGGGGATGCAGTGTGTTGCCGGGGGAGCAGTATGGGGGTGTGTTGCTGGGGGAGCAGTGTGGGGGTGGGGATGCAGTGTGTTGCTGGGGCAGCAGTGTAAAGGGTGGGGATGCAGTGTGTTGCTAGGGGTGCAGTGTGGGTGTGGGGATGCAGTGTGTTGCTAGGGGAGCAGTGTGGGTGTGTGGGGATGCAGTGTGTTCCTGGAGGAGCAGGGTTGAGGTGGTGATGCTGTGGTTTTCTGGGAGAGCAGTGTGTATGTGGGGATGCAGTGTGTTGCTGGGAGAGCAGTTTAAAGGGTGAGGATGCAGTGTGTTCCTGGGGGAGCTGTGTAGGGGTGGGAATGCAGTGTGTTGCTAGGGGAACAGTGTGGGTGTGGGGATGCAGTGGGTTCCTAGGGGAGCTGTGTAGGGTTGGGGATGCAGTGTGTTGCTGGGAGAGCAATGTGGGTGTGGGGATGTAGTGTGTTGCTGAGGAAGCAGTGTGTTGCTTGGGCAGCACTGTGGAAGTATGGGGATGCAGTGGGTTGCTGGGGAGCACTGTGGGTGTGTCATTGAGGAGCAGTGTGGGAGCCTGGGCATGCAGTTTGTCATTGGGGGAGAGTGTGGGTGTGGGGATAAAGTGTGTTACAGGGGAAGCAGTGTGGGGGAGGAGTGATGCAGTGTGTTGCTAGGGGAACAATGTACGTGTGGGGATGTAGTGTCTTGCTGGGGGAGCAGTGTGGGTGTGGGGATGCATTGGGTGCTAAGGGAGCAGTGTAGGGGTGGGGATGCAGTGTGTTGCTGGGGAATCACTGTGGGAGTGTGGGGATGCAGTGTGTTGTTGAGGGAGCAGTATGGGGGTGTGAGCATGCAGTTTGTCATTGGGGGAGCAGTGTGGGTGTGTGGATGCAGTGTGTTGCTAGGGGAGCAGTGTGGGTGTGCGGATGCAGCGTGATGCTGGCGAAGTGTTGTGGGTGTGTGGGGATTCAGTGTGTTGCTGGGGGAGCAGTGTAGGGGTGGGGATGTGGTGTGTTGCTAGGGGAGCAGTGTGGGTGTGGGGATGCAGTGTGTTGCTGGGGGAGCAGTGTGTGGTTGTGGAGATGCAGTGTCTTGCTTGGAGAGCAGTGCTGGTGTTGTGATGTAGTGTGCTGCTGGTGCAGCAGTGTAATGGGTCGGGATGCACTGTGGGGTGTGGGGAGGCGGTGTGTTGCTGGGGGAGCAGTATATGGGTGGGAATGCAGTGTGTTGCTAGGGGAGCAGTGTTGAGGTGGGGAGGCAGTGGTTTGCTGGGAAAGCTGTGTGGCTGTGGGGATGCAGTGTGCTGCTGGGGGAGCAGTGTAGGTGTGGGGATGCAGTGTATTGTTGGAGGAGCTGTGTGGGGTTGTGGGGGTGCAGTGTGTTGCTAGGGGAGCAGGGTTGTGGTGGGGATGCTGTGGGTTGCTGGGGGAGTAGTATGGGGTTGTGGGGATGCAGTGTGTTGCTGGGGGAGCAGTGTAGGTCTGGGGATGCAGTGTGTTGCTGGGGGAGCAGTGTGGCTGTGGGGATGCAGTGTGTTGCTGGGGGAGCAGTGTGGCTGTGGGGATGCAGTGTGTTGCTGGGGGAGCAGTGTGGGTGTGGGGATGTAGTGTGTTGCTGGGGAAGCAGTGTGTTGCTTGGGCAGCACTGTGGGAGTGTCATTGAGGAGCAGTGTGGGAGCCTGGGCATGTAGTTTGTCATTGGGGGAGAGTGTGGGTGTGGGGATACAGTGTGTTACAGGGGAAGCAGTGTGGGGGAGGAGTGATGCAGTGTGTTGCTAGGGGAACAGTGTGGGGATGTAGTGTCTTGCTGGGGGAGCAGTGTGGGTGTGGGGATGCATTGGGTGCTAAGGGAGCAGTGTAGGGGTGGGGATGCAGTGTGTTGCTGGGGAATCACTGTGGGAGTGTGGGGATGCAGTGTGTTGTTGAGGGAGCAGTATGGGGGTGTGAGCATGCAGTTTGTCATTGGGCGAGCAGTGTGGGTGTGTGAATGCAGTGTGTTGCTGGGGGAGCAGTGTGGGTGTGGGGATGCAGTGTGTTGCTGGGGGACCATTGTGGGGCCTGTGGGGATGCAGTGTGTTGCTGGGGGAGCAGTTCCGGGTCGGGATGCAGTGTGTTGTTGGGGAGCAGTGTGGGTGTGGGGATGCTGTGTGTTACTGGGGGAGCACTGAGGGGGTGTGGGGATGCTGTGTGTTGCTGCGGGAGCAGTGTGGCTGTGGGGATGCAGTGTTTTGCTGGGGGAGCAATATGGGGGTGGGGGATGAAGTGTTTTTCTCGGGGAGCAGTTCTGGGTGGGGATGCAGTGTGTGGTTGGGGAGCAGTGTGAGTGTGGGGATGCTGTGTTTTAGTGGTGGAGCAGTGTTGGGGTGGGGGGATGCAGTGGGTTGCTGGAGGAGCAGTGTGGGGATGCAGTGTGTTGCTGGGTAAAGGTGTAGCTGTGGGGATGCAGTGTGTTGCAGGGGAAGCAGTGTGGGAGTGTGGGGATGCAGTGTGTCGTTGAGGGAGCAGTGTGTGGGTCTGGGCATGCAGTTTGTCATTGGGGGAGCAGTGTGGGTGTGGAGATGCAGTGTGTTGCTATGGGAGCAGTCTGGGGTTGTGGGGATGCAGTGTGTTGCTGGGGGAGCAGTATAGGTGTGGGGATGCAGTGTATTGCTAGAGGTGCATTGTGGGTGTGTGGGGATGCAGTATGTTGCTAGGGGAGCAGGGTTGTGGTAGGGATGCTGTGCGTTGCTGGGAGAGCAGTGTGGATGTGGGGATGCAGTGTGTTGCTGGGGGAGCTGTGTAGGGGTGGGAATGCAGTGTGTTGCTAGGGGAACAGTGTGGGTGTGGGGATGCAATGGGTTGCTAGGGGAGCAGTGTGGGGTTGGGGATGCAGTGTGTTGCTGGGAGAGCAATGTGGGTGTGGGGATGTAATGTGTTGCTGGGGAAGCAGTGTGGGGTGGTGGGGATGCAGTATGTTGCTTGGGGAGCATTGTGGGAGTGTGGGGATGCAGTGGGTTGTTGGGGGATTGATGTGTGTGAGTTTGGGGATGCAGTGTTTTGCTGGAGAGCACTGTGGGACTGTGGGGTTACAGTGTGTCATTGAGGGAGCAGTGTGGGAGCCTGGGCATGCAGTTTGTCATCGGGGGAGAAGTGTGGGTGTGGGGATACAGTGTGTTACAGGGGGAGCAGTGTGGGGGTGGGGTGATGCAGTGTGTTGCTAGGGGAACATTGTACGTGTGGTGATGTAGTGTCTTGCTGGGGGAGCAATGTGGGTGTAGGGATGCATTGGGTGCTAAGGGAGCAGTGTAGGGGTGGGGATGCAGTGTGCTGCTGGGAGAGCAGTGCGGGTGTGGGGATGTAGTGTGTTGCTGGGGGATCACTGTGGGAGTGTGGGGATGCAGTATGTTGCTGGGGGAGTACTGTGGGAGTGTGGGGATGCAGTGTGTTGTTGAGGGAGCAGTATGGGGGTGTGAGCATGCAGTTTGTCATTGGTGGAGCAGTGTGGGTGTGTGGATGCAGTGTGTTGCTGGGGGAGCAGTGTGGGTGTGGGGATGCAGTGTGATGCTGGTGGAGTATTGTGGGTGTGTGGGGATGCAATGTGTTGCTGGGGGACCAGTGTAGGTGTGGGGATGCAGTGTGTTGCTAGGGGAACAGTATGGGTATGGGGATGCAGTGTGTTGCTGGGAGACCAGTATAAGGAAGTGGATCCAATGTGTCGATGAACAGAGTGGATGTGGATTTGCAGGTTGTTGCTAATGGAACAGAATGGGTGTCTATGCAAAGCAATGTGGGGGTTAAGCAGCCAGGTTTTGCCAGAGCAACAGTGTGCCAGGTGAACTCAAAGGCGTTGCTGTAGAGCAGTGTGGGGCTTAAGCCAAAGCCTCCTGCTCAGGGAACAGACTGGGCATGGCTTAGCAGACCATTGCTTGGGGAACAGCTGTGGGTTCGGCCAGAGTTGCCCCTTGGCCAGCAGAATTGGAATGGAACTGCAGTCTTTTGCTGGGGAAACTGAGTCATGTTACACCACTGGACATTATTATAGACAAATTGAGGGAGTGGGACCACTGGTCATTCATAGGGAATAGAGTGGGCATGATGCACAGGCCATTGCTGAGGGAACAGATTTGGTGTGGGACAACTAGCTGTTGTTCGGGGAAATAATCTCTTTGGGTCCACTGTCTGTTGTCAGGGGAACAGAGGATGTGGGGCTACTGGGCGTTGCTAGGGGAACAGTGTGGGATTTGGGTGAAATAGGTCTACAGTGAACATAACTTCCATACTTTTGCAAAAACCCAAGTCACTCAATAATGCCTGTTAGGGAGGAATTCTGTCATGCTAACCTGGTACCTTCACATGTAAAGAAATGTGAGGCTTTGGTCTTTCGTTTTAGCCTTAAAAGTGTTTTGGAATATTGTCAGATGTCTAGATGGATAAAACTAGTCCTACACCTAGAAGTAGCAAGCAGCCTTTCTGCCTATCTACTCCAGAAGGTGAGGGGCATCACAGGACTGTCCCATTTTCTCAACGACATTTCATCAGGAAAATCTGGGAATTATCTGATGTATACAAATTATGTTACAGATGGTTAAGTTTAGGGCAGTGCTAGTTACTACACACAGATACTTTATGTCTGTGTTGTATTTTTGTCTGTCTATCTGCATTTCTGTGTGTTTGCATGTATGTGCATGTGACTGTATGTCTATATGTTTCTATGTGCTTGACTGTGTCAGGGTTTGATTAGAAGTAGCCAGTATGGCTTTGTGTGTGGGACATCATGCCTCACAAATTTGTCAGAGTTCTTTGATAAAGTGAACATGGCAGGGTGGTAGATGAAATCTGTATAGTTTCAGTAAGGCCTTTGATAAGGTTCTACATGGTAGGCTGCTCTGGAAGGTTAGATTGCATAGAATCCAGGGGGAGCTGGCAAATTGGATACACAATTGGCTTCATGCTTGGAAGTAGAGAGTAATAGTGGAAGGATGCTCATTGGACTGGAGGCCTGTGACTTATGGAGTGCCTCAGGGGTCAATGCTGGGTGCATTACTGTTTGTTACCTATATTTGGATGAGAATGAACAAGGCATGATTAGTAAGTTTGCAGATGACACTAAAATAGGCAGTATCGTGGGGTTCAGTCAGAGAGAGAGAAAGAGAGAGTAGCTCACGCATGCACACATACACACACACTCTCACACACAGTGCTGGTGTGCAGAGGATTGCAACTGTACTGAAGCTCCTCAGAGTGAAGGATGCTTATCTTCAGAAATGTACCCATTCCCTCTGCAATGTGTAAGTGGTTTGTCTTCGCTAGTGTTCCTGACATTATGTACATGAAACAGAGTATTTCCAATGCAACTGTGGGCGGCATGGTGACACAGTGGTTAGTACTGCTGCCTCACAGGGCCAGAGACCCGGTTAAATTCCCGCCTCAGGCGACTGACTGTATGGAGTTTGCACATTCTCCCCGCGTGGGTTTCCTCCGGGTGCTCCGTTTTCCTCCCACAGTCCAAAAATGTGCAGGTTAGGTGAATTGGCCATGCTAAATTGCCTGTAGTGTTAGGTGAAGGGGTAAATGTAGGGGAATGGGTCTGGGTAGGTTGCTCTTCGGAGGGTCGGTGTGGACTTGTTGGGCTGACGAGCCTGTTTCCACACTGTAAGTAATCTAATCTAATCAAAACTGTATCCAGACACTTGTGAGAGGACCGTTTAGTCAGGAATCTTCTGGGACCTCATCTGGAGCTAACGATGATGCAAAAGCATCAGCCAGGGCCTCCCAAAATTCTTCTCTAGCCTCTTGCAATAATTCTGGGTATATCTGGTCAGGACAATGAGCTTTATCCACCTTCATACGTTCTAGTACACCCAGCACCTCCTCTACTGTGATATGGACTGTTCCCAGGTTATCACTGCCCACTTCCCCAAGTTCTCAAGTCTTATAGAACATGGAACAAAGTAAAGTACAGCACAGAACAGGCCCTTCAGCCCACGATGTTGTGCCGACCATTGATCCTAATGTATGCACCCTCAAATTTCTGTGACCATATGCATGTCCAGTAGTCTCTTCAATGTCCCCAATAACCTCGCTTCCACAACTGCTACTGGCAATGCATTCCATGCTCTCACAACTCTCTGTGTAAAGAACCCGCCTCTGACATCCCCTCTACACTTTCCTCCAACCTTAAACTATGACCCCTCGTGTTAGCCATTTCTGCCCTGGGAAATAGTCTCTGGCTATCAACTCTATCTATGCCCCTCATTATCTTGTATACCTCAATTAGGTCCCCTCTCCTCCTCCTTTTCTCCAATGAGTCTTCATATGGTTCGCTATAGTCAACTGCATTGAGGATTTGTTTTTTAATTCATTAACAGGATGAGGGCATCACTGGTCAAGCCAGCACTAATGACCCATGTTAATAGTTAATCACATTGCTATGGATGTGCAGTCACGTCAGCCAGGGTAAGGAATGTAGTTTCCATCGTGAAAAGAGAGTATTGAACCAAATGGACTTTTCCGACAATCGACAATGGTCATCATTAGACTCTTAATTCGAGATTTTTATTGAAATCAAATTTCACTGCGAGATTCAACCCTGGGTCCCCAAAACATGACCTGGGTCTCTGGATAAGCAGATCAATAATAATACCACTAGGCTGTCACCTCCCCTAATTGATTGAAAGATCATTGATTGAATGCAAATTATCTCAACTGGACATTTCCTGCCATTTGTGCTCAGGATGTTGCTGGGCAATTGCCCACCTTGCTGGGTAGGTGTCAATTTTGTCGATGTACTGGCACAGTTTGGTTTGTGGCCCCATCAGTTCGGGAACATGGACCTTCAGTGTTATTAATGGAATGGTGGCAAAGCCAAAAGCTTTTACAATATTCAGTCCCTTTAACCATTTCCTGATATTCCACAGAATGAGTCAAATTAGTCCAAGGCTGATATCCATGATGCTGCGCTCCTCAGGAAGAGCCCATGATGAGAAGATACAAAAGTTGTGGCTACGTGATCGGCCTGTGTTGCATGCAAAACAAAACTTTTCCCTTTACACAGGTAAATGTGGCAATCATGAATCCATTCAGAATGATGGGACATGAACTCTTGTTGCGGATGTGCATGGAAAGATGTCATATGTTCCCTCAGGATTTAGTCTGGGAATAATCTTAGCAGGACTTATACACTTAATGGTAAGGTCCTAGGGAAAGTTGCTGGACAAAGAGACCTTGGAGTGCAGGTTCATAGCTCCTTGAAAGTGGAGTCGCAGGTAGATAGGATAGTGAAGAAGGCGTTTGGTATGCTTTCCTTTATTGGTCAGAATACTGAGTACAGGAGTTGGGAGGTCATGTTGCGACTGTACAGGACATTGGTTAGGCCACTGTTGGAATATTGCATGCCATTCTGGTGTCCTTCCTATCGGAAGGATGTTGTGAAACTTGAAAGGGTTCAGAAAAGATTTACAAGGATGTTGCCAGGGTTGGAGGATCTGAGCTACAGGGAGAGGCTGAACAGGCTGGGGCTGCTTTCCCTGCAGTGTCAGAGGCTGAGGGGTGACTTTATAGAGGTTTACAAAATCATGAGGGGCATAGATAGGATAAATAGACATAGTCTTTTCCCCGGGGTCGGGGAGTCCAGAACTTAGGGGAGTCCAGGGCTTAGGTTTAGGGTGAGAGGGGAAAGATATAAAAGAGACCTAAGGGGTAACGTTTTCACACAGAGGGTGGTACGTGTATGGAATGAGCTGCCAGAGGATGTGGTGGAGGCTGGTACAATTGCAACATTTAAGAGGCATTTGGATGGGTATATGAATAGGAAGGGTTTGGAGGGATATGGGCCGGGTGCTGGCAGGTGGGACTAGATTGGGTTGGGATATCTGGTGGGCATGGACAGGTTGAACCGAAGGGTCTGTTTCCATGCTGTACATCTCTATGACTCTAAGTTATCTCCTCCTGTTGTAGTTTCAGTTCTCCGCCTCCATTGACAGGTCCCTTTTACAGCTCAGGGCTGAGCTGCTGTTTGGGTGACCTCTTAGCTGTGTCAATCACAAGCTGCTTTCACAGTTTGTCCTTCAGTTACTGACATGTTTAACACCACCAGATTGACACACTCAGTCTTTTTCCCTTGGCAACAGCCTGTGGACCACACCTATACCTTTCCCTAACAGCTGCCTGAGGTCCCATTCCATACTGTTCTAAAGGTATCAACGTTCAGCCCAACCATGCCGAACAAATGTCAGTTATCTTCCATCCACTTTGCTCCCCTACAAACAGTCTGCTGCACCACCACTGCACTGTTCCATTAACAACGGGGTTTGTGCACACCGCACTATGGTACTTAGCAATATTCTGTGGCCCCACTCCAAACTGTTCCCATAGCGACATAAGGTGAGAGAAGATTAGGCAAAGAGATGAATGGAGATGGTGATGAGACTGGGAGAGAGGGAGATTGAGAGGTAGGAAGAGTGCAAGGGGGAGTGGGGGGGGGAGGGGAGTGAAGCAGAATGAGGGTGGGAGGGACAGTGACAAAGAGAGAGAAAAAGGATGAGGAGAGAGATGGACAAGGAGTGTCGCAGGGAGGTATGGAGGGAAAGGGAACAAAGGAAAGAGATAAATTCTTCTGAGGCCAGGATAGATCGACTTAAACACAACTTCTGAGCTCATCTTTGGTCCCCTCCCCTTCCTTGAGGATGAGGACTTGGGACTGAGTCTGTCTCCCTCCAGCTCAGCATCTTCAACACAAAGACAAACCACAATATGATTCATTCTGCTGCTTGGCACTTTTTAAACAGACATTTTTATTACTTACAATTTAAAGTTATGGATACGGTCAGTACAATGGTGTCATTTCTCACTAGTCCTTGAATTGAGAGAAACATTGAAATATGTCCCTGTAACCCCGTGTAGAATAAAATTGGACAAATCAGCATGACCCTCACTCTGTTACTATAGCAACAGGTTGCTTCATTGCTGCAACATTGAACTGAAATGAGAACATCCTGGGTCGATTGATTAATAACTGAATTTAATTGATTAATGAATTTGGGTAAAAGGATATTCAGCACATTCTTTAGCTGCTGTCTGAACTTAGTCTGGGTCACGGCATAAATCGCAGTGTTTGTGCAGCAACTAAGCAGCTGCAGCATGAAGCCCAATTCCTGCACAAGCAATCTAGATGCACAGAGTAATACCCCAAATACCACATCTGGCTCCGTACTGAATATACCATTAAAGTTGACCATAACAGAATGAAATTGGCTGAGATCACAAACAGTAAAATGATGGATATTTTTGATTTTGCATTTCTGTGTCACACTGACTGCTCCCTTTGTTGTGGGCCTGGCGTCTCCTGTGGACTCTGCTGGTCACTAAAATGTATCTGACAGTGAAAACATTGAGCAGCAGAATCAGGAGAAATGGGAGAGCCGTGTTTAGAATGTTGTGGAGGAACTCGGTTGTGACCCAGATACGAGAGGATTCAACATCAAGTTTTAACTCACAAAACCAGAGTTCCTTCCCCAGCTGATGCCGAGCTGTGAAGAGAAATTACTAGAAAATGTTCTTTAAACAACTCAGCACCGTCACTGTTCCCAGAACCACAGCTTCTGTTTTCTCACTGCAATATTTACTTTTCAGCTTCTGGAATCAAATGGTGTACATGTGTACTTCACCTTTAAGAGAGACTGGAAGCCACTGTGGACTTACAGAAGCACAATGTGTGCTGAAAGAAGTTAAATATAACATTTGACTGTGAAACAAATTGTGCAGTTGAGCTGCCATGATACAAAAACAAATTCAAATTTAGCCAATCAGTTTAAATTATGCCTCAGATACCAAAATCCAATCAAATTTGAACTTAATATTTTAACATCAAACCAATGAAATGATCCAATGTTTTGAGGTATAAAATTGGACATTTTGAACAGTTGGAGGGAGAACAGCAAAGACAGCCAAGCCAGCACCAACAAATACATACTGCTAGACAGATACTCTCTGGAAGGTGAAGACCTGTGAAGCAGAATACTGAAGAGAAGATGACCTAGAGAAATCTACAGAGAAAGCTTGATGTCCGAAGATGTCAATTGGCTTTGAAAGTGATTTGCCATAAATTTAAGAGGGAATTTATCGGACCAGTAATGTAGAGTGGGGAGGAAGAAATAGGTTTAAGAGAAAGGCGTCATAAATAGCTGTTATTTAATTTTCTCCTTAAAGAATAAAATTGTTACTTTTACTAAATAGTGAGATCTAGGATAGTTCTTTGACATTCAAAATTTAACAGGTTATGGCGCAAGGGAACATGTTCCTGTGTGGCTGGTTTAAATTAGCAGAGGGGTTCGCCACATGTATCACTTTCAGATATTTTCAGGACACTGAAGAGGATGAGAAGCTGTTTGTTGGTTGAAAGTATGCATTTCTTTGGTGAAATCCTCAGGAATACGTGCTTACACAGTTGGAAAATCTTTATGTTCATCACCATTGAGAAGAGAATGACGTGATCAGTGGCTGTGTCATTTTTAAATGCAGACTTGCACCCATAATTACATAGATTTTACATGCAGTCACAAGAGGAAATATTTTATACAACTGGAATTTCTGATTCAAGGTTCCAGCGTTGAAATACAAAATTCACTAAATACGGGTAGTATGGTGGCTCAGTGGTTAGCACTGCTGCCTCACTGCACCAGCAACCCAGGTTCGATTCCTGCCTTGGGTGACTGTCAGTGTGGAGTTTGCATGTTCTCCCCGTGTCTGCGTGGTTTCCTCCAGGTGCTCCGGTTTCCTCCCACAATCCAAAGATGTGTAGGCTAGGTGAATTGGCCATGCTCAATTGCCCATAGTCAGGGGTAAATATAGGGGAGGAGAATGGGTCTGGGTGGGTTACTGTCTGGAGGATCGGTGTGGACTTGTTGGGCCAAAAGGCCTGTTTCCACACTGTAGGGAATCTAACCTAATATTAGAAGCAAACTATTGTAATTACCCAATACATTATTGATAGAATTCGCAGAAGTTGTGTTCCCTAAATATTGCTCAATGAGCAACTCATGAGCAATTACAAATCCTAGGGTCATTGTAAGTACATTCCAGTGAATCCATTGTGATCTGAATATGAAACTATTGGACACAGAAGAGAATAATAAGTTCAGGCCTTCAGGTGTAAATCTACGTTCTCCAGCACATGTAGCATATATTGTAAATGTTTACACCTGTAACCAGGAGACCCAGGTAAGATTCATCATTGTTTTCCCAGCACTTGTTATATTTTTGATTAATCTGAATATGGTATTTATTATAAATGTAGGACATCTGTTGCTGCAAATCTACAGTAGATCACAAAAATGTATTTTTATTTCATCTGTGATTCTACCCATTTGCTTGATAACTTGTTTGTTACAGAGGGTGGGGTAATTTTGTTGATAGCCATTCATGGCTTTTGCCCAAAATGTTGATTTTCCTGCTCCTCTGATGCTGCCTGAACTGCTGTGCTTTTCCAGCACCACTCTAGTCTAGAATCTGGTTTCCAGCATCTGGAGCCCTTGTTTTTACCTAATTTTGTTTATAGGCAAAGTGAATGGATACAGACTCCATTGCAATCGTGTTGAGACTTTGTGTTGGGTTACAGTTCCTCACGCAGACGATAGACATGTCTGGCAGATTTCCTGAATGCAGTTTGATCAACATCACAAAACCACAGTGCTGCATTTACTAAAATCATTGAATTTTTCAAAGCCAGAATGACAAGATATACACTCCTGTACATCCTGTATTCAAAGTTCGTGAATAACGTGTGTTCTTAGATGTTGTCAGGCTGACTGTCAGTTACAAAAGACTGATAAGCAAATGAAAGGATACTGAGAAATAGTGAACACAAAGGACTCCTAGAGTCATAGAGATGACCAGCATGGAAACAGACCCTTCGTTCTAAATCGTCATGCCAAGAAAATATCCCAACCTAATTTAGTCTAATTTGCCAGCACTTGGCCCACATCCCTCTAAACCCTTCCTATTCATATACCCATCCAGATGCCTTTTAAATGTTGCAAATATACTAGACTCCACCACTTTTGCTGGCAGCTCATTCCATAAAAGTACCACCCTCTGCATGAAAACGTTGCCCCTTAGGTCCTTTCATATCTTTCCCCTTTCACCCTAAACTTATGCACTCTAGTTCTGGACTTCCTGACCCCAGGGAAAAGTCTTTGTCTATTTATCCTATCCATGCCCGTCATGATTTTATAAACCTCTATAAGGTCACCCCTCAGCCCCTGACACTCCAGGGAAAACAGCCCCAGCCTGTTCAGCCTCTCCCTATTGCTCAATCCTCCAACCCTGGCAACATCCTTGTAAATCTTTTCTGAACCCTTTCAAGTTTCAAAGCATCCTTCCGATAGGAAGGAGACTAGAATTGCAAGCAATATTCCAACAGTGGCCAAACCAATGTCCTATACGGCCGCAACATTACTTCCCAACTCCTGTACTCAATACTCTGAACAATAAAGAAAAGCATACCGAATGCCTTCTTTACTATCCTATCTACCTGCGACTCCACTTTCAAGGAGCTATGAACCTGCACTCCTTGTTCAGCAACGCTCTCCAGGACCTTACCATAAAATGTATAAGTCCTGCTCTGATTTCCTTTTTCAAAGTATAGCACCTCACATTTATCTACATTAAACTCCATCTGCCACTTCTCAGCCCATTAGCCCATCTGACTGAGATCCTGTTGTAACCTGAAGTAATCTTCTGACAAATTATATTATTTGTAATTGGGAGGAATGAACTGGAACCAGGGAAATTGAGGTTCCAGGTGCGGCTCAGTGTGAAATGGGAAAGTAAATAGCAGCTAGTCAGGCCCAGCAGAGCGTGAGACTCTTCATCTTGGTCATGGGCTTGAGCTCCATGCTGGGTACCTTCATCCTAGAACTTCACTTTCTGAGGCGGTGCACAGCTCTCCATCCCCACTGGCAGTGTCACTGCCCAAAACAGGTCTCTCTCTGTCTCTCCCTCCTGCTGCTTTTGTTCAGATACCAGTTTCTGAGTGAAAACGGTTTCCACTTCACAGGAAGTGCCAAAGACAAGTTTTAGGTATAGTCAAATATACAGTGAATGATGACACATTCAAAGGGGCAGGTTCCACTCCAACCCTGCACCAACCAAACTGTTCAGAGTCACAGAATGAGAATGGCCACTTCCTGAGGGGACTGACAGTGTCCAGAATTAACTGATTCGGATAGCTCCAGTCAAAAAGGAGGTGTGGGTTCAAATACCACCACTGCCACATGTGCTGATACTTTGTAATGCTGAAGTTTGATTGGGCTGAGCTGTGTTTAAGTTGAATACAACAAAATTTAATTGATTCTTGCAGGCCAATCTAAATGAAATGCCTTCTAAAATGAAGGTACCCAGCATGGAGCTCAAGCCCATGACCCTGAGCTGAAGAGTCTCACACTCTGCTGGGTCTGACTAGCTACTATTTAGTTTCCTGTTTCACAGTGAACCACCTGGAACCTCAATTTCCCTGCTTCCAGTTCATTCCTGCCAATGACTAATGTGGGACAGCACAGAGCCTCCAACAGGTCAACAGGCTGGGTCTCCATAGTGCTGTGGCGATCACATATGCTTCACATGCAAAAAGCTCAAGTGGGCTCCACTGCTGTTTCATGTTCCAGGCGACTTGTTGTTCACCATTTCATTAAAGGTAAATGGTGATTGTTATTTCACCGCTGTTGTCAAATAAAATCCTGCATTGAATCTACTCACCGTTATTTACTGTTGTTAGTGAGTTTTGAGAAGATTTGTAGCTCAGGTTGAGGTTGCTTGCTGAGCTTGAAGGTTCACTTTCAGACATTGTGTCACCACACTAGGTAACGTCTTCAGTGAGCCTCCAAATGAAGAACTGCTGACGATTTCTGCTTTCTAGTTGTATGTTTGGGTTTCTTTGGGTTGGAGATGCCATTTCCTGTGATGATGTCATTTCCTATGGTGATGTCATTTCCTGTTCTTTTTCTCAGGGGGTGGTAAATGGGGTCCAAGTCAATGTGTTTGTTGATAGAGTTCCGGTTGGAATGCTATGCTTTAAGGAATTCTCATGCTCGTCTTTGTTTGGTTTGTCCTCGGATGGATGTATTGTCCCAGTCAAAGTGGTGTCCTTCCTTATCTGTACGTGAGAGAGGGTCATGTCATTTTGTGGCTAATTGATGTTCATGTACTCTGGTTGTTAGTGTTGTATTACTATTGTAGTGAATGGGAGGCTGGTGAGTCGCCTTCTTTATCCGCTGCAGGTACAACCGCATTGTGGATTGGAAGGGTGCCCTGATCTAATCAAGATTGTGATTGTAGTCTTCACTTCTTGTGGGTCATTGTTATTCTGTTATCGTTTGTCATTTGAGTACTTTCCGGGAAGTGGCGGTGCTCTGAGGCTACAGCATGTTTGGAGGTACAGGTTGGAATTACCTCTCTGCCAGTTGTAGGAATAGTTTATGACTCAGATCCCTCGGTCCATCTCACTGACAAGAATTCATACTTTGATGTGTCCGGAATTGTGTTGGGCATGTGATACTTGCTTCTGTTATGCAATAGGAGATGTCTGTTCAGGGATTCACGCGATACCCGACAAGCTAGTATGGTTTCTGAGCTGTTTCTTCAGCCAAAACCGTCACTCAGAACCTGGGAGTGTGTCACAGAGAATAGTCACTGGGGGAAAAAAATATGAAAGTCCTTCCGCTGCGGGTGGCTTCAAACCACCAACTTTTGGTTGGCAGCTGAACATGCCAACCAATTGCACCACAGATACAGTCACTAATGTGCACTATAAATAATCCATTAAAGCCAGTGTCAATAATTGTAGAATCATAGAGTTGTACAGCACAGAAACAGACCTTTCAGTCCAACTCGTTCATGCTGACCAGATATCCCAAATTAATTTAGCCCGATTTGCCAGCATTTGGGTCTTATCCGTATAAACCATTCCTATTCATAAACACATCCAGATGCCTTTTAAGTGTTGTAATTGTACCAGGCTCCACCACTTCCTCAGGCAGTTCATTCCATACACGCACCACCTTCTGCATGAAAAAAAAAATCCCCTCAGGTCTCTTTTAAATTCTTCCCCTCTCACCTTAAACCTATGCCCTCTAGTTTTGGACTCACCCACCTTGGGGAGAAAAAAACACTGATTATTAACCCTTTCCTGGGTGGAAATGTGAGGCGCTAAAGCTGACGCAAGGCCACAGTGGCCGGAGGATTTGGATGCATTAGAATGTATGAAGTTGGATAAATCTCCTGGTCCTGACCAGATATATCCAAGAACGCTGCAAGAGACTCAAGAAGAAATTGTGGGGGCCCTGACTGATATTTTTACATCATTGTTAGCCACGGGTGAGGTCCCAGAAGACTGGAGGGCAAAGCATGTTGTGCTTTTATTAAAGAAGGGCTGCTAAGGAAAGCCTGGGAACTATAGATCAATAAGCCTAACATCCATGGCGGGTAAGTTACTTGAGAAGATTCTGACTGATGAGATATACATGATTAGGAATAGTCAGCATGGCTTTGTGAATGGGAGATCATGCCTCACAAATTTGATGAGTTCTTTGATGAAGTGACCAGGAAGGTTGATGAGGGCAGGGGTTCAAGCGTAGTCTATATGGATTCCAGTAAGGCCTTTGATAAGATTCCACATGGTAGGCTGCTCTGGAAGGTTAGATCACATGGAATCCAGGACGAGCTGGCAAATTTGATGCAAATTTGGCTTGATGGTAGGAAGCAGAGGGTAATAGTGGAAGGATGCTTGTCAAACTGAAGGCCTGTGACTAGTGGAGTACCTCAGGAGTCAGAGCTGGGCCCATTGCTGTTTGTTATCTATATCAATGATTTGGATGAGAATGATTAGTAAGTTTGCAGATGACACTAAAATAGAGAGTATCGTGGACAGTGAGGAAGGTTCTCAGAAATTGCAGCAAGACCTTGATCAGCTGGGGAAATGGGCTGAGAAATGGCAAATGAAGTTTAATGTAGGTAGGTGTAAGGCCTTGCATTTTGGAAAGTCAAATCAAGACAGGAATCTCATGGTGAATGGTAGGGCCTTAAGAAATGGAACAGAGGGATCAGTTCAGGTGCACAGTTCTCTGAAAGTGGAGTCACAGGTAGATAGGGCAGTGAAGGAGGCTTTTGGCACACTGGCATTGACTATAGAAGTTATGTTGCAGCGTACGGGATTGTGTTGAGTTTGGTCACTTTGTTATAGGAAGGATGTTATTAAACTGGACAGAGTACAGAAGAAATTTACAAGGATGTTGCCTAGACTCAATGGTCTGAGTTAAAGGTGGACGTTAGACAAGTTAGGACTTCCTTATTTCGAAAGTAGGAAACTGAGGGGGGACCTTGTAGAGGTGTATAAGATCATGAGAGGCATGGATATAGTGGGAAGTTGTGTGTGGAGTCAGAGGAGATAGGGGAAGCACTAAATAAATATTTTTCACGATAGAAAATGAAATTGTTGGCAAGGAAGATACAGAGATACTTGCATCTAGACTAGAAGAGTTTGAGGTTCACAGGAAGAGGTATGAGAAATACTGCAAAGTGTGAAAATAGACAAGTCCCCTGGGCCGGATGGGATCTATCCTAGGATCCTCTGTGAAGGTAGGGAAGAGATTGCTGAGCCTTTGGCATTGATCTTCAAATCATCATTGTCTACAGGAATACTGCCTGAGGACTGGAGGATAGCAAATGTGGTTGCCTTGTTCAAAAAGGGTAGTAGAGACAACTCTGGTAATTACAGATCAGTGAGTCTCACTTCAGTTGTTGGTAAAGTGTTGGAAAAGGTTATAAGAAATAGGATTTATAACCATCTAGAAAAGAATAATCTGATCAGGGACAGTCAGCACAGTTTTGTGAATGGTAGGTCGTACCTAACGAATCTTATTGACTTTTTTGTGACCAAAGTGACCAAACAGGTAGGTGAGAATAAGCCAGTTGATGTGGTGTATATGGATTTCAGCAAGGCGTTCGATAAGGTTCCCCACAGTAGGCTATTGTACAAAATGCAGAGGAATGGGATTGTGGGAGACATAACAGTTTGGATCAGTAATTGGCTTGCTGAAAGAAAACAGAGGGTTGTAGTTGATGGAACATGTTCATCTTGGTGTCGGGTCCACTGCTGTTCGTCATTTTTATAAATGACCTGGATGAGGGCTTAGAAGGGTGGGTTAGTAAATTTGCGGATGACACTAAGGTCGGTGGAGTTGTGGATAGTGATGAAAGATGTAGTAGGTTGCAGAGGGACATAGATAGGATGCAGAGCTGGGCTGAGAGGTGGCAAATTGAGTTAGTATGGACAAGTGTGAGGTGATACACTTTGGCCGGAGTAATCGGAATGCAAAGTACTGGGCTAATGGTAAGGTTCTTGGAAGTGCAGATGAGCAGAGAAATCTCAGTGACCATGTGCACAGATCCCTGAAAGTTGCCACCCAGATTGACAGGGTTGTTAAGAAGGCATACAGTGTTTTGGCCTTTATTAATAGAGGGATTGAGTTCCGGAACCAGGAGGTTATACTGCAGCTGTACAAAGCTCTGGAAGGCCACAACTGGAGTATTGTGTACAGTTCTGGTACCGCATTATAAGTAGGATGTGGAAGCTTTGGAAAGGGTGCAGAGGAGATTTACTAGGATGTTGCCTGGTATGGAAGGAATGTCTTACGAGGAAAGGTTGAGGGCCTTGAGGCTGTTCTTGTTAGAGAAGAAGGTTGAGAGGTGACTTAATAGAGACATACAAGATAATCAGAGGGTTAGATAGAGTGGACAGGGAGAGCCTTTTTCCAAGTATGGGGGCGGCAAACACGAGGGGACACAACTTTAAAGTGAGAGGAGATAGGTATAAGACAGATGTCAGAGGTAGTTTCTTTACTCAGAGTAGTAAGGGTATGGAATGCTTTGCCTGCAACGGTAGTAGATTTGCCAAGTTTAAGTTCATTTGAGTTGTCATTGGACAGACAAATGGACGTACATGGAATAGTGGAGGTGGGATGGGCTTCAGATTCGTATGACAGGGCTGCGCAACATCGTGGGCCGAAGGGCCTGTACTGCACTGTAATGTTCTATGTTCTTTTTCCTAGGGTTGGGGAATCGAGGACTAGAGGGCATCAGTTTAAAGTTAGAGGGGAAAGAATAAAAGGGAACCTGAGGGACAACATTTTTACGCAATGTTTTTTCATGCATATGGAATGAGCTGCTAGCACAAGTGGTTGAGGCGGGTACATTAACAACATTTAAAAGGCATTTGAACAAATATATGGATAGGAAATGGTTAGGAGAATATGGCAGGGAAATGGGGTTAGCATGGACAGGCATTTTGGTCATCATGGACTGGTTTGGGCTCAAGGGCGTATCTCCATGCTGTAGAACTCTATTACTCTTTGTGACATGATTCAAAATGTTTTCCTGTAGCAAAAGATTAAGGTCTGGAAGACAGTGGCAAAGAGTCTGGTGTAGGCAGATACAATGAAGAAAATAGAATTGAACAATTATGTGAAGAGGAAGAATTGTTTTTAGTTAGATTCCTACAGTATGGAGGTAAAAACAATGACTGCAGATGCTGGAAACCAGATTCTGGATTAGTGGTGCTGGAAGGGCACAGCAGTTCAGGCAGCATCCAAGTAGCTTCGAAATCGACGTTTCGGGCAAAAGCCCTTCATCTTTTGCCCGCAACGTCGATTTCAAAGCTACTTGGATGCTGCCTGAACTGCTGTGCCCTTCCAGCACCACTAAACCAGATCCTACAGTATGGAAACAGGCCCTTCAGCCCAACAAGTCCACACTGACCTTCTGAAGAGTAACCCACCCAGCCCCATTCCCCTAACAAACGCATCTAACACTATGGGCAATTTAGCATGGCCAATTTACCTGAGCATCACATCTTTGGATTGTGGGAGGAAACCCACACAGACACAGGTAGAACATACAAACAGTCACCCAATGCAGGAATTGAACCTGGGTCCCTGGTATTACGAGGCAGCAGTGCTAACCACTGAGCCAACATGAAGGTTCATGTGGTAAAGGTAGAAGAATGGCATTCGGTGAGATCATCCTTCGAGCAAAATGGCCTTGTTTTGCAAAGTAACAATTCTGTGAACATTTAATTCTGAGCCCTCTAAGGAAATATAAGGGCAGAGTTTGTAAAGAGATCAGACTGAATGAGTATCTTGGTGAACAAAAGATACAGATACAGAGAGGTATTGGGATGGAATCACAAATCTTATTAATTTGCACACACCCCAATATTACCGCAGTTAAAAATAGGAATGCTTAATAGACTGGAATTAGAGTAGCAAATAAATCTTAGACATTTATGCAGCTGAAGGGGATGAAGGGTAAAGATTGGTACTTATTATAGTCCAGACACAACAGCCAGGAGCACAGCCTTCCTGTATCTGTTCTATTTAGTCCTTTAGTTCATTTGAAAGGTTTCATTTTTAGTTACACCAGAGCAGACAGCTCTATTCTCCTCAATCTCTCCTCAATACTGCTATTAAAATTCAAATCACTGGCGTATACTTCTGTCTGGTTAATGGATTAGAATTGGCCGATGAGACTGTAAATTTACTGTATGAAATGTCTGCAATTGTATTGCCAGACTGCCAGACATATGAGGGGATTTATGAAAAAATCTTAGCATATGGTCAGGTGAATGTCAGAGCACCCACTGTTCAGATACAATCTACTGATAATTGGTAGAATTGACTTAAAACTGATTGGCAGCAACACAGTGGTCAGAGCATCATAATTGTCAAAGAAGCTGGGAACAAATTTCCCATGGGTTAAGAGTTGTAAATAATACAGGTGGTGCCAGTCTTGCTGGTAAGATGTACAAAGTTGTTTGAAATGTTGCTAATTTACTTTCAGAAACATGATGACAGAAGGGCACATTACTAAAATATTTGCATTAACCAAGATTGAAACATTCAGGAGAATTGAAGGGAGAGCTGGAGTTGTGAGTTATGATACGAGCTGGCAGTCAGAAGGAGAGAAAATTAGAAGAGGTTGCTAAAGAACTTAGTCCTAGTTCTTTAGCTTCATACCATTCTGCTGGTGACACTAGAGCACAGGTACAACTTTAGCCTGCTCATTTGAGCCATTGGAGCATGTGCAGAGGTCAGCTGTTTAAAGGAACACTGTCCCTCTGTGTGACAAAGACTAAAGTCAACCTGGACAGCAGGGAAATCTGATCTTGAGCAACAAATAACAATATAATAAGCTAGAAATTATTCTGAATTCCTCCTGCAATTTTATTATTGTAATAATTGAGTTAATCTTGTTTTACAGGGAGAGGGTTCAGAATGGGAAACTCAGATGTGACATCAAATTAATCTGAGAGTCACTCAATTCAGCAGGTCCTGATCGTTATTGGTAATATGGAAGAAGAAAGCAGCATTCCCAGCCAAGAAAAACCATTCCCATGTTGTGCGTGTGGTCAAGGATTCAACCGGTCATGTGATCTGGGAAGACACAAATGTGACTGAATGAGGGCCAGAAATATGCCCAGTTTCCAGCTGGAATCTCACTGACAGAGTCACATTGGGGAGATGTCATTCAACTGCCCCACGTATGAGAAGGGATTTACTCAATCTTGCAACCTGTTGTGGCACCAGAGAGTTCACAGTGGATTTAGACTCTTCACCTGCTCTATGAGAGAGAAAGGATTCATTCAAATCTCCCACGTGCAGAAACATCAGTGCATTCACACTGGGGAGAGGCCATTCACCTGCTCTGAATGTGGGAAAGGATGCACTCAGTCCTCTGACCTGCTGAAACACCAGGGAGCTCACTCTGGGAAAAGGCTGTTTACTTGCTCAGAGTGTGGGGAGGGATTCACTCAAATCTATCACTTGCTCAGGCATCAATGAACCCACACAGGGTAGAGGCTATTCAAATGGTCCATGTGTGAGGAGAGATTCAGTGATTCATTTCACCTGCTGAAACACCAGCGGGTTCACACTGGATAGAAACTGTTTACCCCTCTATGTGAAAAGGGATTTGCTGAGTTCAACATGACTGAGACACCAGCAAGTGCGCAGTGGCTCTGTGGTTAGCACTGCTGCCTCATGGTGCAAGGGACCTGGGTTTGATTCCAGCCTTGGGTGACTGTCTGCATATTCTCCCTGTGTCTCCAGTTTCCTCCCACAACCAAAGGATATGCAGGTTCGGTCAATTGGCCATGTTAAATTGCCCATAGTGTTCTGGGATATGTTGGTTAGGTGTGTCAGGGTATGGAGACTAAAAGGGAGGTGGGGGGTGGGGTGGTAATGGATCTGGGTGGGTTACTCTTTGGAGGGTCACTGTGGACTTGTCAGGCTAAATAGCCTGTTTCCACACTGTAGTGATTCTATGGAGGGATTCCACATCATCTTGAAAACCTCAACTTGATCTCCCCTCATTCTTCTAAATTCCAGAGTCTAGGCCTAAACTCTTTAATCGCTCTTCATACGACAAATCCCTCATCTCTGGGATCAGTCGAGTGAACCTCCTCTGAACTGCTTCCAAAGCCACTACATCTTTCCTCAAATAAGGGGACCAAAACTGTACACAATACTTCAGGTGCGGTCTCACCAATACCTGTATAGTTGCAAGAATGCTTCCTTCCCTATATATTCTATTCCTTTTAGTTATAAAAGCGAACATTCCATTTGCTACTTTTATTATCTGTTGAACATGTATGCTAGTTTTCTGTGATTCATGAACGAGTACACCTAGATTTCTCTGCACTGGAGCACCCCAAAGTCCCTCCCCAAGATGCAAGACCTCACACTTACCCAAGTTAAATTCCATCTGCCACATTTTGGTCAACTCTCCAAACCTATCTATATCCATTTGTCAGCTTCTTACTTCCTCCATGCAATTTACTGTTCTGCCTATTTTTGTGTTGTCTGCAAACTTAGCAACAGAGTCTTCTATCCCTGTATCCAAGTTGCTAATGTAAATTGCAAATAACTGGGCCCTGTAGCAGCCCACTAGTTACATCTTGCCATCCAGAAAAAAAAATTATCTCGACTCTGTCTTCTGTCCATCAACCAGTCATCTATCCAGTCTAATAAATTATCTCTAGTCCCATATGATCCAACCTTGTGAATTCATCTTTTGTGCGGCACCTTATCAAATGCCTTCCTGAAGTCCAGATAAATTACACCTACAGAATCCCCATTATCCCCTGTGCTTGTTACATCTTTGAAGAACTCCAGCAAATTAGTCATACATGATTTATCTTTCATAAAAACATGCTGACTCTGATGGATAGCACTTTGCCTATCCAAATGTCCTGATATTGCCTCCCTTGACAATTGATACCAGCACTTTCCCAACAACAGATGTTAAACCAATTTCCAACATTTGGCTCCCATCCTTTTTGAATAGGGCATTATATTAGCCATTTTCCAATCCACTGGAAGTTTTGTGTCCAGGAAATTTTGGAATATTGTAACCAATGGATCTATTATCTCTGCTGCTACTTCCTTTCTTACCCTCAGACATAGGCCATCAGGCCCAGGGGACTTGTCTGTCCTCAATCCTAATAGTTTGCTTAGTACCTTTTCCCTATCAATGGCGATTGTTCTAAGTTCTACCTTATCAATTGCTTCTGACTTGCCTGTTCCAACAGGAATGGTACTATTGTCCTCCACCGTGAAAACTGAGACAAAGTATTGATTCAGCATCTCTGCCATCTCAGTGTTACCCACTATTAGGTTTCTGGTTTCATCTTCCAAGGGACCAACATTCACATTAGCTACCCTCTTCCCTTTTAGATACCTCTCAAAGCTTTTGCTATCCCTTTTGATATTTTGTGCTAGTTTTCTTTGTAATTTACCTTAGAACTTTTTGTAATTTTTTCAGATCCCTTTGTTTATGTTGAAAATTTGCCAATCTTCCAGCCTGGCCTTTGTATTATGGTAAACTTAGGTTTTGACTTCATATCGTCCTTGGCATTCTTGTTTAGCCATGGGTGTTTTTTATCCCCCTTATCATCTTCCTTTCTCATTGGGATATGTTTTAGTTGTGAGGTATTGAGTACATAGAACATAGAACATAGAAGAATACAGCGCAGTACAGGCCCTTCAGCCCTCGATGTTGCGCCGATCAAAGCCCACCTAACCTACACTAACCCACTATCCTCCATATACCTATCCAATGCCCGCTTAAATACCCATAAAGAGGGAGAGTCCACTACTGCTACTGGCAGGGCATTCCATGAACTTACGACTCGCGGAGTGAAGAACCTACCCCTAACATCAGTCCTATATCTACCCCCCCTTAATTTAAAGCTATGCCCCCTTGTAATAGCTGACTCCATACGTGGAAAAAGGTTCTCACTGTCAACCCGAGCTAACCCCCTAATCATCTTGTACACCTCTATCAAATCACCCCTAAACCTTCTTTTCTCCAATGAAAACAACTCCAAGTGCCTCAGCCTTTCCTCATAGGATTTTCCTACCATACCAGGCAACATCCTGGTAAACTTCCTCTGCACCCGTTCCAGTGCCTCCACATCCTTCCTATAGTATGGCGACCAAAACTGCACACAATATTCCAGATGCGGCCGCACCAGAGTCTTATACAACTGCAGCATAACCTCAGGACTCCGGAACTCAATTCCTCTACCAATAAAAGCCAGTACGCCATATGCCTTCTTCACTGCACTATTTACCTGGGCTCCTTAAACATCTGCCACTGCTCATCTGATGTCTTACCATTTAGCCTTCCTACCCAATCTACTCGGGTCAAATCTGTCCTCATGCCTATATAATTTCCTTTGTTTAATTTCAGAACACTTCAGTGGGACTCCAGTTCCTCACTCCCAAAATGTATTTTGAATTTTATCTTACTAGGGTCACTATTCCCTAGGGAATCCTTCACTATGATGTCATCAATTAATCTCTCCTCATCATATTATAAATAACAGTAGTATCAAAAAATAACCCTGACATGTACTTGTGAAGTCATTGGCGGTAAACCAATCCTGATGAACTAGGAAATCTCTTTACACACACTGTGCAGGTGCACAGTCTTTACCCAGTGTGAATGTGTTGAAGTACAGAGATGATGGGATCATTTCCAAAACTTAGTTACAATTGTGTATCTGTAGAATAACACTTTACGTACAATATGAGTGACATAGTGGCTCAGTGGTTAGCACTGCTACCTCACAGCGCTGGGGACCTGGGTTCATTTCCCACCTCGGGCAACTGTCTGTGTAGAGTTTGTACATTCTCCTTGTCTGCGTGAGTTTCCTCCGGGTGCTCTGGTTTCCTCCCACAGTCCAAAGATGTGCAGGTTAGGTGAATTGACTATGCTAAATTGCCCGTGGTGTAAGGTGCATTAGTCAGGGGTAAATATAGGGGAATGGGTCTGGATGGGTTGCTCTTCGGAGGGTCAGTGTGTATTTGTTGGGCCGAAGGGCCTGTTTCTACACTGTAGGGAATCTAATATCAGCACCTTTAATTAAGCAGAGATGCATAAAATCAGTACAAACAGCCCAACAATTCCTTGGTGTAAGGGAAAAAATCCTTCAGCTGTGTGGTTTTTGTGAATTTGCTGGTGTGTTAACAGCTTGGATGGTCCAAGTGAATCCCTTCCCACACATGGAGCAAGAGAAAGGTTTCTCTCCAGTGTGAACTTGCTGGTGTCTCAGCAGTTTGAATGATCAATTGAATTCCTTCCCACAAACAGAACAGGTGAACGGCTTGTCCCCAGTGTGGCTGTGGCAAAGTCTTTTCCCTGGGGTTGGGGAGTCCAGACCTAGAGGGCATAGGTTTAGGGTGAGGGAAAAGATATAAAAGAGACCTACGGGGCAATGTTTTCACACAGAGTGGTACGTGTATGGAATGAGCTGCCAGAGGAAGTGGTGGAGGCCAGTACAATTACAACATTTAAAAGGCATTTGGATGGGTATATGAATAGGAAAGGTTTGGAAGGATATGGGCCGGGTGCTGGCAGGTGGGACTAGATTGGGTTGGGATATCTGGTCAGCATGGACGGATTGGACTGAAGGGTCTGTTTCCATGCTGTACATCTCTATGACTGCGTTGGTGCATTTCCAGCTGGGATTGGTAAAGAAATTCCTTCCCATGATTCCCACAGTCTCTCCCCAATGTCATTGCACTGGTAGTTGAACATTTCAAATGAATCTTCACAGACGTTTCCCCACATAGACCATGTGTGTTTCTCCCCAGTGTGAATGATGCTTTTTTCTTCAATGACAAACATCCTGAGATAATTAGGTGATAATAAATAGAGTGACTGTCAAATCTGGATGTTTCATAAGTGCAAGTCAACTTTTCAAACAGAAAACTAAAGTAGAAGAACTCATACAGGTTGTGAAACTCCTGTGAAATCTGTGAACACATACAGGTTGTGAAACAGAGCAACAAATCAGTTCATTTGTGGAGACAACACTTGGGGAAACTCTGGATTATCATTAAACTGAATACATTCATAAATATCTTTCAGGGAAGGGAATGAATCAATGTTTGCACAAGGCTGCACAGAGACAGCAAGGTTGGAGAAGCTTGTATGAAGAAGCAGCATTTGTGTAGATCTATAACTTAATCCTGTTACTGCTTTCTCCCCACACCCATTGATCCCTCCCAAGGACTAAGAGCAACATGCTAGAAATCGAAACTAAAAACAGAAAATGCTGGAGATACTCAGAGGTCAGGCAACATCTGAAATTGGAATAGACGTAGGACCATTGCAAATTTGAAAATGTTTTTAGATGATCATCCAGAGGACTAGAATATATGTTCCATGCTGAGTGCTGGAAAATGGGACTAATGTAAATAGGTGCTTGATGACCAACATGGATATTGTGTTCAACAATTTTTTTTAATCAGAGATTTTGGTCCCATTTGCAGATGGTACAAAAATAAATGGTATAGTGGAAAGTGAAAAAAGTTATCTAAGATTAATAAGGTATTTTGATCAATTGGGTTAATAGGCTGAGTGGTAGATGGAGTTTGATTTGGATAAATGAGAGGTATTACATTTTGTTCAAACAAACAAGGGCAAGACTTACACAGTTAATAGTAGGGTCCTGGCTAGTGTTGAACTGAGAGGTGTAGGGGTTCAGCTACATAATTCATTCAAAATTGGGTCACAGATAGACAGTGTTACGGCGTGGAGGTCAACACCCCTCTGTTAATTAAAACCCAAAAACACGCAGAGAAGATAATCTCACCTTATAAAAGGAAGGTGACAAGTGGTGTAACCTACCCCTTACCCCCAAACTGTTATAAACGAGTTGATATGTGAAATGGAATTCCTGATACGCACTTCATAAGTAACAACTTACTTATCTAACTCCAACAACAAATTAATAGAACCACTAACAAACCAAGCAATTGCTTTCCAACTATTATTCCCTCACTGAATTAAATTCTATGCTGTTTTCAATGCAATTTTAATAATCCAGGTCCCACTTTTACAAATCCAATTACTAAGAACAGCAAGTTAAAACTTAATCTCTCAAAACTGCAGCAAAAACGTTTCTCCCAAAAACAGTCCTCATCCGCACTGTTGATTCTGCTGTCTTCTTCTGTCTGAAACACTTTCTCAGTCTGTCACATTCTGGTGTCTGAAATATTAGCTGAATGTGCCTTGTACCTTTACAGATTTTTTTTTTCCTTGGAGGGCTGGAAAATTCTTGTAAGAGCTCAGTATTTCTTATATGACGGGTTGTTCTGTGTTCAGATGACTGTTCAAAAATCCCTTGATTTTCAAAATTTTTGGGTTTATAATCTCCATTATGGCACATTAAATTCTTACAGGTTTCCAGGTGGCAAATTTAAATTCAATTGGTCCTTGGTCTCCAAGTGCCGTTTTAAAATAATTGGCTGAATTTAAACTGTTGCCTGGGTAAAGTGCGGCTTCAGTCTGCTAACTGTAAAACCCTTTGTTTCATTTCAAGTGCATGCAGCTGCACAGTTGTTCATTTTAATTCTAGGCACCTGAGTGGGTGGGGGCTATGGACCTAATGAGGGAGTCATGGAGGGAATGGTCTCTGCGGAATGCTGTTAGGGGTGGGGAGTGAAATATATCTCTGGTGGTGGAGTCAGATTGTTCGTGGCAGAAATGGTGGAGAATGATGCGCAGTGTCCAGAGATTAGTGGGGTGGAAGCTGAGGATCAGGGGGCTCTATCTTTGTTGTGGTTGGATGGGTGGGATTCAAGGGCAGAGGTGTGGGAAGTGGAGAAGATACACTGGAGGTCGTTGTTGGCCACGTGTGAGGAAAATTGCAGTCCTTGAAATAGGAGGTCATCTGGGATGTCCTGGAGTGGAATTGCTCCTCCTGGGAGTATTTCCAACAGAGACGGGAGGAATTGGGAATAAGTGATTGAGTTTTTACCGGAGCTGGGTGGGAGGTGGCGTAGTCCACGTAGCTGTGGGAGTCAGTGCGCTTGAAGTAGATGTTCGTGTTCAGTTAGACGCTGGAGATAGAAACAGAGGGGTCCAGGAAGGGGGAATGGAGTTGTCTGAGATGATCCAGTGAATGGAAGTCAGGTTGGAAGGTGTTTGTGAAGTGGATGAACTGTTCAACCTGTTGTCTCCTGCTTTCTATTTATATGTTTGTCCTGGATGGGGTTCCTGGGGTTTGTGGTGATGTCATTTCCTGTTCATTTTCTGAGGGGTTGATAGATGGTATCTAGATCTGTGTGTTTGTTTATGGCGTTGTGGTTGGAGTGCCAGGCCTCTAGGAATTCTCTGGCATGTCTTTGCTTAGCCTGTACCAGGATAGATATGTTGTCCCAGTCGATGCCCACAGTCATCCTGAACAGAAGGGACTACATAGAGAAAGCCAATGCACTACTCACAGACACCAACACCTACCAATAGGTTGCGCTAGACCCAACCCCACAACTAGGAAACAAAATTACATATCTCCTAAGAAAATTACACAATTCCGGACAATTAAACAAGACGGAATTCCAAACAATGAAACCCGGCGGGACCAACACCCCACGATTCTATGGACTACCAAAAATCCATAAACCAGGAGCCCCCCCCTCAGACCCACAGACTCACTACCTGGAACTCCAACTTACAGACTGGCCAAAGAACTACACGTAAGACTGAAATACCTAGAAGAAGAGTCACAGCACTCCATCCACTCCACCCAGGAATTCCTAAAAATCATCAAAAACACCAAAACAGAGGAAGACGAAACAATGATCTCATTCGACGTAACAGCACTGTTCACCTCCATCAACAATCGACCTGGCAAAGGAAACACTTACCACACTTTTAAAAGAGACCATCACACACACACCAACCACCATCAATCACATCACCAACAAAAACATCATGAAGCTAGTGGACCTGTGCCTCACCACCCACTTCACTTTCAACAACAAAGTCTACAAACAAACCAACGGCACCACCCATGGGATCTCCGCTATCAGGATTCATAGCAGAAGCGGTAATGCAAAGACTAGAACAAACAGCCCTACCAACCATCAAACCAAAAATCTGGGTCCGCTACGTAGATGACACCTTTGTCATCACAAAACGAAACAAGATAGAAGAGACAATTAACATCATCAACAACACCCTCACAGGCATAAAGTTCACCAAGGAGGAAGAAACTGACAACAAACTCACATTCCTGGACGTCACAGTCGAAAGAACGGACAACGACAAACCTGCGTATACAGAAAACCGACAAACACTGACCAAATACTTAACTACACCAGCAACCATCCCAACACACACAAAAGAAGCTGTATCAGAACATTGTTCCAACGAGCCACCTCTCACTGCAGCACAGACAAACTTCGGAAAACAGAGGAGAACCACCTATACAACTTATTCAAGAAGAACGGATACTCAAAAATACAGCCCGCAGATTCCACAAGAACAAACCAAGTCAAGCAGACCTAACACAGCCAGAAACCCTAACCACCTTACCATATATCAATGTAGTTTCAGAAGAAGTGACAGCCAGACTACTAAGACCCCTTGGAATCAGAGTAGCACACAAACCCCAACACACTCAAACAAAAACTAACAAACCTAAAAGACCCAGTACATCCCATGGACAAAACCAACGTCGTCTACAAAGTTCCATACAAGGACTGCCACAAAAACTAGGTAGAACAAACAGGAAGAAAGTTAGCCACCAGGATACATGAACACCAGCTAGCCACAAAAAGATACGGCCCTCTCTCCCTCGTAGCCCTACACACGGAGGAAAAAAAACATTTCAACTGGGACAACACATTTATCCTGGGACAGGCTAAGCAAAGGCATGCCAGAGAATTCCTAGAGGCCTGGCACTCCAACCACAATGCCAAAAACAAACACATAGATCTAGATACTATCTATCAACTCCTCAGAAAACAAACAGGAAATGACATCACCACAAACCCCAGGAACCCCATCCAGGACAAAAATAAATAGAAAGCAGGAGACAACAGCTTCGCTTCACTTGGAGGTTGCCACTGATGATGTTACCTAGCCAGGAAATGAAACATCTGGATATCAAACCTAGAGCTCAGCAAGCAAACAGACAGCCTAAATTCTAACAGATTTGTCAGGAATGACATCCCTTCGATGAAACAATGCTGATTTTTCCCTATTTTACCATACACCTCCAAGTATTCAGAAATCTCAGCCTTCGTAATGGACACCAAAATCTTACCAATGACCTAGATCAGGCTAATCGGCCTATAATTTCCTGTCCTTTGTCTTACCCACTTCTTAAACAGGGATTTGCATTAGTGATTTTCCAGTCCTCTGGACTAACTTCAACAATTCCTGAAAGATTATCACTAATGCCTTCACCATCTCTTCCAAAGTCCCCAGGATAGAAATTAAGAATAAACAATGTTTCTTATAATTTCAATTAGTGTATAACTCTTCGCCTCCTAACCTCATGTCAAAGGAGTTTCTGAGAACCCTCACTGTTAGCCCTGGATAGAAATTCAGAAATCACAAACATGGTTTGAGTTTAGTGTGTGCGTGCGCACGCGTGTGAGATTCTATTCCTTCCGACTAAATAAAATCTGAAAGAACTGTAAATCAGGAACAAAAACAGAAGTTGCTGGAAAGGCTCAGCAGGTCTGGCAGCATCTGTGAAGAGAAATCAGTTAATGTTTCAGGTCCAGTGACCCTTCCTCAGTTCTGGTGGATTACTGTTAATTCCAATATCGTTGGACTGTTCACAATCACTACTATACATGTAGATATAAGAAAAATTATTTTAAGCCAATTTATAACAATATATATTAAGAAAAGCAAAATTGACTACTGGGAAACACAACGACAAAATTTCCTCCTGCCTTTAAAATACTGATTCATTAGGATGCTCTGCTTCCTGTCAATCAGTCAATTCTACATCATTGCTGTTACTATCCATTTTATTCCATGAGTTCTTACTTTGCTCACAAGTCTTGTGAATCACTCTGTCAAATGCCTTTTGGATGTCCGGTACATCACATCAACAGCATAGGGTTGATTAATCTTCTTGGTTATCCCTTTGACAATGCCAAGAAGTTAGCGAGACACAATATCCCCTTCAGGTTATGCTGGCTTTTCTTAAACAAAATCTCACATGGGCAACTGCTAATTAACATAAATTGTTTCTAAGTTTCAAAACCAATGAAACTAAGCTGATTTAATCCCACTGTAATGTTTAGAACATAGAATAACGCAGCACAGTACAGGCCTGTGGGTCCTTGATGTTACGCCAACCTGTGAAACCAACCTGAAGCCCATCTAGCCTACACTATTCCATTTTCATCCATGTTTATCCAATGACCATTTAAATGTTCTTAAAGCTGGTGAGTCTACTACTGTTGCAGGCAGGCCATTCCATGCCCTTACTACTCTGAGTAAAGAAACTACCTCAGACATCTGTCCTATATCTGTCACCCCTCAGTTTAAAACTATGTCCCCTTGTGCTAGCCATCAACATCCAAGGAAAAAAGGCACTCACTGTCCAACCTACCTAATCTTCTGATCATCTTATACATCTGTTAAGTCACCTCTTAACCTTTTTCTCTCTAACAAAAAACAGCCTCAAGTCCCTCAGCCTTTCCTCATAAGACCTTCCCTCCTTACCAGGCAACATCTTGGTAAATCTCCTCTGCACATTTTCCAATGCTTCCATTTCCTTCCTATAATGCGGTGACCTATTATGCAATACTCAAAGTGTGGTCACACCAGAGTTTTGTACAGGTGCAACATGACCTTATGGTTCAGAATCTCAATCCCTCTGCTAATAAAAGGTAACACACTGTATGCCTTCTTAACAATCCTATCAACCTGGGTGGCAACTTTCAGAGATTCATGTACATGGACACAGATCTCTCTGCCATTCCACACTGCCATGAATTTTACTATTAAGCCAATACTCTGTATTGCTGTTATTCCTCCAAAATGAGTCACCTCACACTTTTATGCATTTAAACTCCATTTGACACCTCTCGGCCCAGCTCTACAGCTTATCTATTCCTGAAGGGCTTATGCCCGAAACGTCGATTCTCCTGCTCCTTGGATGCTGCCTGGCCTGCTGTGTTTTTCCAGCATCACATTTTTCAACTCTGGTCTCCAGCATCTGCAGTCCTCACTTTCTCCGAGCTTTTCTATTTCCCTCTTGTAACCTACAGCATCCTTTGTCACTATCCAAAACTCCACTGACCTTAGTGTCATCTGCAAATTTACTAATCCATCCTTCTATGCCCTCATCCAGGTCACTTATAAAAACGACAAATAGCAGCGACCCAAAACAGATCCTTGTGGTACACCACTAGTAACTGAACTCCTGGATGAATATTTCCCATCAACTACCACCTTCTTCTTTCAGCTAGTCAATTTCTGATCCAAACCGCTAAATCACCCTCAATACCATTGTGGGATATAGGTAAATTAATGTTACTTCTGCAATTCTGCAATTCCATCTTACAAAGTAAAATGAACTCACACCAGTGTGTAATTGTTTTAGCCAAGAGCTGAGTCAACAAGAATGGAAACGATGTGGAGGAAATATATAATTGTTTTTGTATTAGCTAAAACTGTATGTCAGAAGGTAGACATTATGGGCAAGTAGATAAGATGTTGTGAGGGGATGAAGCTAGATACGCCTGTACAAACAGTAGGTATAAACATGTGCTTCCCACTTTTACAAAAACACAGGATCAAACCCCAATTAAAAGGGTCATAGGGATCAGAACGGCCTCGGGAAAGGCACAGATGAAGGGGGTAGATAATGATGAAGAAAGGATATGCCTAACAATGACCTATAGCAGGATGAGGTCAAACGGCCTTGTGAGGCCAGAAATAAGCATTTTGTCACAGACAAGGCCGGATAAGGCAAGACGTAAACAGGGGTAATGGGGGCCGGTCTTAGGGAAGTGGACGATGTAAACAGGGGAGGGAGCAGTGTAAAACAATAGACATCAAATCATATAAATGTTGTGTATGAATTGAATTTGGTGTGTGTATGTCCCTTGCCTTGTAGACAGTGGACATCACACCCACTTGCAAGTGTAAAATAAATGGCACTACTGATTCAGATCTTGTCTCGGACTGAAATTATTGAAGTGAGTGGGCTTTGTTTCTCACAATTGGGGGCTGTCCGGGATTTTCTTCCATCACCGGGGGGAGTGGCTGGCCTTGGACACTGGGAAGACGCGTCCCGTTTATACAGGTGGGACCTGTATAAACAGGACGGGTTGCACCTGAACCAGAAGGGCACCAATATCCTGGGAGGTAGGTTTGCTAGCACTCTCCGGGGGGGGTTTAAACTAATTTGGCAGGGGGATGGGATCCGGCCTTGTAGTCCAGCAAGTAAGCTAGCTGTGTGTCAGGATGCCCAAGACTGTAGGGAGGCTGTGGAGAAGGTAGCACTGACAGGGACGACTTGCGGACACAGAGATGGGCTCAAGTGCGTATACTTCAACGCAAGGAGTATCAGAAATAAGGTGGGTGAACTTAAGGCGTGGATCGGTACCTGGGACTACGATGTTGTGGCCATCACGGAAACATGGATAGATGAGGGACAGGAATGGCTGTTGGAGGTTCCTGGTTACAGATGTTTCAGTAAGATTAGGGAGGGTGGTAAAAAAGGAGGGGGGGTGGCATTGCTAATTAGAAATGGTATAACGGCTGCAGAAAGGAAGTTTGAGGGGGATCTGCCTCTGGAGGTAGTATGGGCTGAAGTCAGAAATAGGAAAGGTGCAGTCACCTTGTTGGGTGTTTATTATAGGCCCCCCAATAGCAGCAGAGATGTGGAGAAACAGATTGGGAAACAGATTTTGGAAAGGTGCAGAAGCCACAGGGTCGTAGTCATGGGCGACTTCAACTTCCCAAATATTGATTGGAAGCTCTTTAGATCAAGTAGATTGGATGGGGCGGTGTTTGTGCAGTGTGTCCAGGAAGCTTTTCTAACGCAGTATGTAGAGTGTCCAACCAGAGGGGAGGCCATATTGGATTTGGTACTCGGTAATGAACCGGGACAAGTGGTGGGCTTGTTAGTGGGTGAACATTTTGGTGATGGTGACCACAATTCTGTGACTTTCACCTTGGTTATGGAGAGAGATAGGTGCGCACAACAAGGAAGATTTTACAATTGGGGGAAGGGAAATTACGATGCTGTAAGACAGGATTTGAGGAGCATACGTTGGGAGCATAGGCTGTCAGGGAAGGATGTGGTGGAAATGTGGAACTTTTTCAAGGAGCAGATACGACGTGTCCTTGATATGTATGTACCGATCAGGCAGGAAAGAAATGGTCGTGTGAGGGAGCCTTGGTTGACGAGGGAGGTTGAATGTCTAGTAAAGAGGAAGAAGGAGGCTTACATAAGGTTGAGGAAACAGGGTTCAGACAGAGCAGTGGAGGGATACAGGATAGCCAGAAGGGACCTGAAGAAAGGGATTAGGAGAGCTAAGAGAGGGCATGAAAAATCCTTGGCGGATAGGATCAAGGATAACCCCAAGGCATTCTATGCGTATGTGAGAAACCTGAGAATGACGAGAACGAGGGTAGGTCCGATCAAGGACAGTAGTGGGAGACTGTGTATTGAGTCAGAAGAGATAGGAGAGGTCTTGAACAAGTACTTCTCTTCAGTATTTACGAACGAGAGGGACCATATTGTTGAAGAGGAGAGTGTGAAACAGACTGATAAGCTAGAAGAGATACCTGTTAGGAAGGAAGATGTCTTGGACATTTTGAACAACTTGAGGATAGACAAGTCCCCCGGGCCTGACGGGATATATCCGAGGATTATGTGGGAAGCAAGAGAGGAAATTGCAGTACCGTTGGCAATGATCTTCTCGTCTTCACTGGCAACGGGGGTGGTACCAGGGGACTGGAGAGTAGCGAATGTTGTGCCCCTGTTCAAAAAAGGGAATAGGGATAACCCCGGGAATTACAGGCCAGTTAGTCTTACTTCTGTGGTAGGCAAAGTAATGGAAAGGGTACTGAGGGATAGGATTTACGAGTATCTGGAAAGACACTGCTTGATTAGGGACAGCCAGCACGGATTTGTGAAGGGTAGGTCTTGCCTTACAAGTCTTATTGAATTCTTCGAGGAGGTGACCAAGCATGTGGATGAGGGTAGAGCAGTGGATGTAGTGTACATGGATTTTAGTAAGGCATTTGATAAGGTTCCCCATGGTAGGCTTATGCGGAAAGTCAGGAGGCATGGGATAGAGGGAAATTTGGCCAATTGGATAGAAAACTGGCTAACCGGTCGAAGGCAGAGAGTGGTGGTAGATGGTAAATATTCAGCCTGGAGCCCAGTTACAAGTGGAGTTCCGCAGGGATCAGTTCTGGGTCCTCTGCTGTTTGTAATTTTTATTAATGACTTAGATGAGGGAGTCGAAGGGTGGGTCAGTAAATTTGCAGATGATACGAAGATAGGTGGAGTTGTGGACAGTGAGGAGGGCTGTTGTCGGCTGCAGAGGGACTTAGATATGATGCAGAGCTGGGCTGAGGAGTGGCAGATGGAGTTCAACCCTGCCAAGTGTGAGGTTGTCCATTTTGGAAGAACAAATAAGAATGCGGAATACAGGGTTAATGGTAGGGTTCTTAGTCAGTTGGAGGAACAGAGGTATCTTGGGGTCTATGTACATAGATCTTTGAAGGTTGCCACTCAGGTGGATAGAGTTTGTAAGAAGGCCTATGGTGTATTAGCGTTCATTAGCAGAGGGATTGAATTCAAGAGTCGTGAAGTGATGTTGCAGCTGTACAGGACTTTGGTTAGGCCACAGTTGGAGTACTGTGTGCAGTTCTGGTCGCCTCACTTTAGGAAAGATGTGGAAGCTTTGGAGAGGGTGCAGAGAAGATTTACCAGGATGTTGCCTGGAATGGAGAGTAGGTCGTACGAGGATAGGTTGAGAGTTCTCGGCCTTTTCTCGTTGGAACGGCGAAGGATGAGGGGTGACTTGATAGAGGTTTATAAGATGATCAGAGGAATAGATAGAGTAGACAGTCAGAAACTTTTTCCCCGGGTACAACAGAGTGTATCAAGGGGACATAAATTTAAGGTGAAGGGTGGAAGGTATAGGGGAGATGTCAGGGGTGGGTTCTTTACCCAGAGAGTGGTGGGGGCATGGAATGCGCTGCCCGTGGGAGTGGTAGAGTCAGAATCATTGGCGACCTTTAAGTGGCATTTGGATAGGTACATGGATGGGTGCTTAATCTAGGTTAGAAGTTCGGCACAACATCGTGGGCCGAAGGGCCTGTTCTGTGCTGTATTGTTCTATGTTCTATGTTCCCCATTGAGGAGCAGTCTCGTGTCCTGGTTTGGTCTGCTCCCTTGGGGGACTGGTACCAATCCCACAAGAGAGACATCTGAATCAGACAGTGATAGGAGCTCGATAGACAATACGGCACAAAGGGGCCAGGCAACTCTGTGCACAGACCAAGGTAAGAAACCTGACTTTTAAGTATTGCCTTGGTGGCCAGGATTGAGTTTTAGTAGTTAATAAGGGACTAATGAAGGAACTCAATATGGGTTGTGCCGTGGGTAAGGAAAAAGCCTCCGGGAAAACAAAAGAAGGAAAAAGCAATGGAATTGGAGGCGGGGTCCCTTACAACATACCTCCAGAAAGTCCTTTGGGGAGGATGTTGTGGAATTGGCAAAATAATACTTGTACAGGGGAAAAAGATGATTAAATATTGTTGCTTCATATGGACTAAGGAATCCATTCTTCGTCCTGCCTCTTTTGGCCAAAATTCAGGTCGGACAAAGACTGGGTTTGTAAATATCTGAATTTATTTGTCAATGAGTGTGTGTGAGAGAGAGAGAGAGAGAGAGAGAGAATGAAGAGAGCTGTACAGCTGGTAGAAAGTTTAACCCTTTGTGATTTGGTTTGAATGCACATTTGTTTGTTGGTGATTGAATGTTTGCGTTTTATTCCCTGGAGCTTGAGTTCCGGGACTGTTTTGAATCTGATTTTTATTATGGAAACTTAACATGATTTCTTTTAAGGTTAAGGATTCTATAGAGATTATGAAATAAAAAAGAATGATAACTCCTGTTCTTCTTACAGGTCATGACTGCCTTACTATCAGTTTCTAACTAATCTCTTTTATCTTTACATGAAAGCGATTAATGGAGGACAGTTGAAGTTTCAGTTCAACATTAGATTGTAGTAAAAACAAGATCCTATGGTTAATATCTGTGACCTTGGATTCGGCCATTGTTCATGCATTAGAAGTTTTTTTTTAAACTTGAATAGACAAATAATTTTAAGGCAGCTCTGATTATTTCAAGACCTATAGTATTGTAATTGAGCAATGATTGGTCAGCACTACTTAAGAAAACTAATTTTGGATTTAAATTAAGGGACTAAAAATGGGTGATTACAGTGGATTTCAAAATTGAGAACTGTATGCATTTTACATTTTGAATATTAAATACTGAATAAATGAACGTAAATATATAAATATATTTACAAGTTTGGAACAGGCTTTAAAGTTAGTCAAGCATGAATTGGTGTTTGAAGATATGGGGAGCTAGAAATATTGCAATATTTCTTTAAAAAAAGAAAAAGGGGAAGAACGTAATGACTTATCCCCTTCGGGAGGTACCAATAGGGGACAAAGAGATTGGGTTTGTAAGTGTCCCCCTCAGCAGTGGGGAGGTCAGAACATTTAAAAAAAAAGAAATGAAGGTCCAGGTTGAGGATCCGGTGGGGTTGTCTGAACAAATTGATCAATTTTTGGGGCCCAGTCTGTATACCTGGGCTGAGTTAATGTCTATTTTGAATATACTATTTACTGGGGAAGAAAGGGGACTTATATGGGGAGCAGCCATTAAAATATGGGACAGGGAACACCCCATTGGAGATGGGGATGTTGGACAGGGAGAGGTGAAGTTTCCCCTCAGAGACCCCCAGTGGGAAAACCAAAATCCGGAGCATAGAGAAGAAATGAAGGAATTGAAAGACCTGATTCTAAAAGGTATAAGAGAGGCAGTTCCGAAGTCACAGAATTTGACTAAAGTCTTTGAAGTTAGACAGGAGAAAGATGAGACTCCTTCAGCTTTTTTTTTGCAGAGATTAAGAGACTCAATGTGGAAATATTCTGGAATGAACCCTGAGAACCCTGTGGCACAGGGTCTTTTGAAAGTACATTTTTGTGACAAAGGAATGGCCAGACATACAGAGAAAGATACAGAAGATAGAAGGGTGGAGTGAAAAGCCATTAGATGAATTGTTAAGAGAGGCACAGAAAGTGTTTGTAAAGAGAGAGGATGAGAGACAGAAACAGAAGGTGAAAATGATGGTAGCTGCGGTTGATGAGGTAGTTAAGAAAAGAGTGGAACCAATAGTGAGCAACCGGAGCGGCGGGTGGCAGCATGTCGTACAGAGAGGACAAGGGGGAGCGTTTGATAGAGGGTTCGAGCGACAGGGGCAGAGCTGGAGGTCTCCACAGGCAGGATGCTATTATTGCGGAAAGATAGGGCACTTTAAGCGGGAGTGCCCTGCTCTGAAAAGGGAAGAGAGGGCAATTCCGCTTATGAATTTTGATGAAGTATAGGGGTGTCAGGGGTTCCTGCCCCCAGGGACCCACCAGGAACCCTTGATAAACCTGAAGGTGGGACTCTGTAGGGAAGAGGTAGTCTTCCTAGTAGATACGGGGGCAGCACGGTCATAGCTGAATTTTAAACCAAAGAAAGTAGGAATGTCAACACGGTCAATTACTGTTTCGGGGGTAAAAAGGGGAAGGATTTACTGTTCCAGTATTTGAACCTATGATGATAGAAGGTCCTAAGGATAGGGTCTCACGGGTTATTGCAGATTGTGGATTGATTCCTATGGACAGAAGACTAAGAAATTATATCTCAAACTATTAGAGGGGGAACCACAATGTCTAAGTTGGGATGATGAGGCAAAAGAGATCTGATCCATGCCCCCGTGTTAGCCTTACCTTCCTTAGATAAACCTTTCCACCTCTTTGCTACCATAGATAAGGGAGCGGTTTTGGAAGTATTAACCCAGAGGTGGGGGAGGGAATTAGTACATGAAGAATTGATTAAACGAGTCTTGGAGTCCCTATTACTTCCCCGAGAAATAGCAGTAGTGCATGTAAATGGTCATCAGAAAGGAAATGAACCAGAGGTTAGGGGAAATAGATTAGCTGATGAAGTGGCGAGGGAAGCCACCCTGAACCCACAAGAAGTGGTGATTCATTCCCTAATACCTACTGTCCCAAGTCCTAGGGAAGCTCCTATATTTACTGAAAGTGAAGAAAATGAATTGAGAGATTTAGGGGCTGTAAAAACAGCAGACGGGCATTGGATGTTACCTGATGGAAGGAGAATGTTAAACAAAATGATGATGCGAGAGATTATGGCTGTCCTACACCAAGGCAGCCATTGGGGAGTACAAGCAATGTGTGATTTGGTTCTTAGGGAATATGGATGTAAAGGAATATATACAATTGCTAAACAAATATGTGAGGGATGTATCATATGCAGAAAGGTAAATAAGAAAGTCTTGAGAAAACAGACCCCGGGAGGAAGAGACCCAGGATTGAGACCTTTCCAGAGTATACAAGTAGATTATACTGAACTCCCCAGGGTAGGGAGACTAAAATATATGCTGGTCATAGTAGATCATTTATCTGGTTGGGTTGAGGCATACCCCCTAGCTACCGCCACTGCGAGTGGAGTGTCTAAAACAATATTGGAGCACATAATTCCCCGACATGGGCTCGTGAACCATATAGATTCCGACCAAGGAACTCACTTTACCTCTAAAGTGTTACGGGGGGGTAATGAAAGGGTTGGGAATTTCCTGGGAGTTCCATACTCAATGGCACCCGCCATCATCAGGAAGGGTTGAGAGAATGAACCAAACACTCAAATGACAGCTCTCTAAACTGATAAGAGGAACCAGACTCCCCTGGATCAAATGTTTACCTATAGCTCTCTTGCGAGTACGAACAGCCCCAAGGAAAGATTTGGGACTATCCCCCTATGAAATCTTATTTGGATTACCTTACTTGGGAATGAATGGAGAATTGCCAAGTCCCGAAACTAAAGATTTGTTTTTAAAGTAGTATATGCTGGGCTTGTCCTCCTCTTTGTCTTTCCTCAGGAAACAGGGTTTATTGGCACAGACTCCACCCCTTGAATTCACCGTTCATCCCATCCAGCCGGGCGATTGAATCTTAGTAAAATCATGGACAGAGACTAAATTGCAGCCGGACTGGGAAGGGCCGTACCAGGCTCTTTTGACCCCCGAAACAGCGATAAGGACAGCAGAGAAAGGCTGGACTCACTACACTCGGATCAAAGGGCCAGTGGACCCTCCAGTTGAGGGGGAGTCTGGACAGCCGAATCAACGCAAGATTCGCTGAAACTCAGGCTAAAGAGACTTTGAGTAACTGATTATACAGTGGCGACGCGAGCGCGGGATTATTTCTGTAAGATTGTATATTCAGCATGATGGTTAGAATACTGGGAATGCTGCTAGAGATATGATGCTAGCCCTTTTAGTATTGGGATTTTGTCAAATATCATTTTCATATGTATTATTAACGGTCCCCAAGTCTGATAATCCACAAGTAATAGACGCTGATGTATGCAGCTTAGTAAATTGTGGGGATGTAGATAATCAGAGACAGTACCGCAGCTCTGAGATACATCTTAAGTCCTATGGGGATAGCCTTGGGGATGGTACTTAGTATAGTGGTCTCATCACAGTGCACCGGGCCCCCTTCCGACCAGCTCGTGATTGTCCCGATAAAAAGTGTAACCCAATATACCTAACGATAAGGAAAACCACATGGCACGAAACAATCCTGGTGGGGGGGGGCACCTATGAGATACAATGAAATGAAATGTTTGAGATAGAAATGAAAGCAAATGGGAAGGATTTCTTGGGCTATTGTTTTTGAATTAGCATAGGACGGGGAAAACGGGTAGAACTACTGGGTAATAAGATACAATCTTTCACCCCTCCGGCTGATCCTAAAGTAGTAAAATTTATAGAGGTAAAGGACTTGAAACAGACCATTGAAATAGAAACTGGGTACGGGGATGCAAATGCCTGGGTTGAATGGGTAAAGTATACTGTGAAAAGTCTGAACAAGAGCAATTGCTATGCATGTGCCTCCGGTCGGACAGTGACCCAGGGGGTTCCCTTTCCGCTAGGGTGGAAGCGAGACAGGAAGGGCATGAAATGTATGATAGCCCTGTATCAGGATGAGACTGCATGGAATGATAGGAATTGTACCTCCCTATCTCTGATGTTCCCTCCCTTGGAGAAGAAAGATGTAAAAGGTCCCTCCCTGTTTTCTGCTGCTGTTGGAAATCACACATCGTGTGTGCGTAGACGAGGTACAAGTCAGTCGAAAGATTTGGGGGAGCTGAAATTATGTACAGAAATTAAGAATGTAACCAAAATGGAGAAGGGAGGGAACTACTCAGCTCTGAAGGTTCCCCGAGCGGATCTGTGGTGGGACTGTGGAGGCAAAATATTGAGACCCACGCTACCTCCAGATTGGAGAGGGATATGTGCAATTGTACAATTGGCAATTCCATTTACCCTGGCATTTGAGAAGGAAAAGATAGGAGGGAAAAAGGGAAGGGGTAAGAGATTACTGTTAGACACTTCTTTCGATGACAGGATTTATCTCGATTCGGTAGGAGTCCCTAGGGGGGTACCTGATGAATTCAAGGCTCGTAACCAGATTGCAGCAGGCTTTGTGTCAGCTCTCTTTTGGTGGGTAACAATGAATAAAAATGATCATACCCTGTATACGAGGGCTCACCCAAAGACTGATTGAAACAGCCTTGATGAAACAGGTGCCCCTAAAAGGAAAATGCAGAAGATAACAAATGGTAATTAAAGAAAAAGGGGGAAATTGTGGGATATAGGTAAATTAATGTTACTTCTGCAATTCCATCTTACAAAGTAAAATGAACTCACACCAGTGTGTAATTGTTTTAGCCAAGAGCTGAGTCAACAATAATGGAAACGATGTGGAGGAAATATATAATTGTTTTTGTATTAGCTAAAACTGTATGTCAGAAGGTAGACATTATGGGCAAGTAGATAAGATGTTGTGAGGGGATGAAGTTAAGCTAGATACGCCTGTACAAACAGTAGATATAAACATGTGCTTCCCACTTTTACAAAAACACAGGAACAAACCCCAATTAAAAAGGGTCATAGGGATCAGAACGGCCTTGGGAAAGGCACAGATGAAGGGGGTAGATAATGATGAAGAAAGAATATGCCTAACAATGACCTACAGCAGGATGAGGTCAAACAGCCTTGTGAGGCCAGAAATAAGCATTTTGTCACAGACAAGGCCGGATAAGGCAAGACGTAAACAGGGGTAATGGGGGCCGGTCTTAGGGAAGTGGACGATGTAAACAGGGGAGGGAGCAGTGTAAAACAATAGACATCAAATCATATAAATGTTGTGTATGAATTGAATTTGGTGTGTGTATGTCCCTTGCCTTGTAGACAGTGGACATCACACCCACTTGCAAGTGTAAAATAAATGGCACTACTGATTCAGATCTTGTCTCGGACTGAAATTATTGAAGTGAGTGGGCTTTGTTTCTCACACCATTCCTCAGTATTTTATGCAATAGCCTACCGTGGGGAACTGCATCAAATGTCTTACTAAAATCCAAGTACACTACATCAACCGTTTTACCCTCATCCACCTGTTTGGTCTCCTTCTCAAAGAAAGCAAGGTTTGTGAGGCATGACCTATGCTTCACAAAACAATGTTGACTATCATTATCAACTTATTCCTCTCTAGATGATTATAAACCCTAATCTGTTCTAACCCTTCCCAACACTTTATCCGGAACCAAAGTAAGGCTTACTGGTCGAAAACCAGCAGGGCTGTTTCTACACCCCTTCCAGAACAAGGGGACAACATTTGCTCTCCTCCAGTTTTCTGGCCCTCTTCCTGTAGACAATGATGACATTAAGGATCAAAGCCAAAGCTTTTGCAATCTCGTCTCTACCTTCCCAGAGAATCCTAGGATAAATCCCATCTGGCGGTTTATCTATTTTCATACTCTCCAGAATTGCTAACAACTCCTCCTTATGAACCTCAATCCCATCTAGTCTAATAGCCTGTAACTCAATATTCTCTTTAACAACAGTCTTTGCCCAGCGTGAATACTGTCAAAAAAAAAATTAATTTTGCACGTCTCTGATCTTCTCAGACTCCACGCACAACTTCCCACTATTATCCTTGATTGCCCCTAATCTTACTTTAGTCATTCTTTAATTCCGGATATACCTATAGAAAACTTTAGGTTTCCCTTGATCTTACCTGCCAACGACTTCTCATGTCATCTCTTGGCTCTTCTAAGCCCTTTCTGTAGATCCATCCTGGCTAACTTGTAACTTCAAGCACCTTCACTGAGCTTTCATGTCTCATTCGCATTGACCAGAGATTCAACTTCTTTAGTAAACCACGGTTCCCTTGATCGACCATTTCCTCCCTGCCTGACAGCTTCATGTTTATCAAGAACACGCAGAAGTTGTTCCTTCAAAAAGCTCCACATTTCAATTGTGCCCACCCCTTGCAGCTTCGTTCCCTATTCTATGCACCCTAAATCTTGCCTAATTGCATCGTAATTGCCTTTCCCCCAGCTATAACTCTTGCCCTGCCATATATACCTGTACTTTTCTATCGCTAAAGTAAATGTAAATGAATTGGGATCACTATTACCAAAGTGCTCACAGACCTCCAAATCTAACACCTGGTCTGGTTCACTACCCAATACCAAATCCAATGTGGCCTCACCCCTTGTTGGCCTGTCTACATAGTGTATCAGGAAACCCTTTTGCACATATTGGACAAAAGCTAATCCATCTAAAATACTTGAACTATAGTATTTCCAGTCTATATACTACCGTTACTCTCACTCCTATCCAGAATTATCTTTGCTATCCTTTCCTCAATATCACTGGAACATTTGGGAGGACTACAGAAAACTCCCAACCTCTCCTTTCCTGTTTCTAACCTCAGCCCACACTATCTCAGGAGACGAGTCCTCATCAAACGCCCTTTCAGCCATTGTAATGCTGTCCTTGACTAACATCGCCACAGCTTCCCCTCTTTTAGCATGTTTCCTGTCCTCAATGAAACATCTAAATCCCAGAACCTGCAACAACCATTCCTGTCCCTGCTGTATCCATGTCACCGAAACAGCCACAACATCGAAGTTCCAGGTAACAATCCACACTGCAAATTCACCCACCTTATTCAGGATGCTCCTGGCATCGAAGTAGACACACTTCAAAACCACCTTCCTGCCTGCTGGTACACCATTGCAACGTTGAAACATTTATGATGTCACTTCTCAACCTCCTGGTCACTGGAACTATAATTCGGGTTCCCATCCTCCTGATGAATTAATTTAAACCCTCCTGAAGAGTATAAGCAAACCCCCACCCCCAAGAATATTGGTACCCTTCTGGTTCAAGTTGTCGACCATCCTGTTTGTAGAGGTCCCACTTACTCCCAATTATCCAAGTATCTGAAACCCTCCTTCCTGCACCATCCCTATAGCTACGTGTTCAATGTGCCTCTCTCCCCTATTCCTTGTTTTGTTAGCATGTGTCACGGGTAACAAACCAGAGATAAAAACTTTGTTTGTTCTAGCTCGAAGCTTCTTAGCTCCCTAAATTTCTGCCTAAAATCCCCATCCCTATTCTTATATATGTCATTGATACCTACGTGGACCACAATTTGGGGCTGTTCCCCCCCACTCCCCAAAATCCCAAAAACACGATCAGAGACATCCCGAATCCTGGATCCGAGGAGGCAACACACCAACTGTGAGTCTCTCTTTCCCACAGAACCTCCTATGTGTCCCCCTAACTAAGGAGCCCCCAGTGACTAATGCTCTGCTCCTTTCCCCGCTTTCCCATTTGAGCAACAGGGATAGATTCTGTGCCAGAGACCTGCACCCCATGGCTTACCCCTGATAAGTCACCCCCGCCAAACAGTATCCAAAACAATATAACTGTTATTAAAGGAATGGCCACAGGGGAACCCTGCACTGTCAGCTGATTCCCTTTCCGTCCCCCGACTGTAACCCATCTGCTTTTTATTTGTACCTGAGGTGTGGCTACCTCCCTGTAAATCCTCTCAATTGAAAACTCTTTCAATTCTCTACTATCTTTAACAAGGATTAGAATTGAAAAAATATTGACAACTGATCCTGCAATTTCCATTCTTATGTCCCTGACTCAAATGCATCTTCTACAGTCTCAGTTGATAATTAACTTTAATAATAGACAACATTCCATACCCCCTCATCAACCATTAACAAAATCCAAAGTCTGCAGTCACTTTTCAACTCGCTGGTGTTTCAACAAATGTGATAACTGAGGGTATCTCTTCTTGCACTGGGAACAATGAAATGTCCTCTCTCCAGTGTGAACTTGCTGGTGCACTGTGGAGTTGAGATGATCGTTTTAACCAGACCTCAGTTACAGCATCTAAATAGTCTTTCGTAAGTGTGAACAAGTTAATGGGACATCAGGTCCCCAGAAGTATTACAGCACTTCAGGTCCCTCTTCATTGTGGACACACTGGTGACTTTGCAGGTCAGATGAGACAGCGAATCCCCTCCCACACTGAGAGCAGGTAAATGGCCTCTCCCCTATGTGGACTCGCTGGTGTGACAGCAAACTGGATAACTGAGTGAATCCTTTCCCACACACAGAGCAGATGAATGGCCTCTCTCCAGTATGAACTCGTTTATGTTTTAGCAGGTTGGATGAGTGAGTGAAGCCCTTCCCACACTCAGTGCAAATAAATGGCCTCTCCCCAGTGTGAACACGGTGATGTCCCAGCAAGTGGGTTGACTGAGTGAATCCTTTCCCACACTGAGAGCAGGTAAATGGTCTCTCCCCTGTGTGGATGCGCTGGTGTTTCAGGAGATGAGTTGATTGAGTGAATCCTTTCCCACATCTGGTGCAGGTGAATGGCCTCTCCCCAGTGTGACTGCGCCTGTGCATTTCCAGCTTTGAAGGCGATTTAAATCCCTTCCCACAGTCTCCGCATTTCCACGGTTTCTCCCCAGCATGATTGCACTTATGTTTCGACAGACCAGATGATTGCCTGAAACCTCGTCCACACAAAGAACACACATACGGTTTCTCCTGACACTGAGTGGTTCTTTTTCTTTCCATGCTCAACATCCAATGATATTCAGGTACTGGTAAATTGGACAACTCGGTCAGATCCTGATGTAATGTTTGGTTTCAGACTCCAAAAAGTGTAGAGATCTCTTCTTAATACCCTGTGAAACTGATTTAAATAGAAAGGGTGAATGAGACAAAGCCATAAAAATACAAAAGGTAGATTGTGAAATTGAGCTGAACAAAACGGACAATTTGTAAGGTCAACCCTTTGGGGGATAAAAAGTGACCATGAAAGCTGCTGATCGATAAAAACCCAAATGATTCATTTAGATCCATCAGGGAAAGGATCTTGCCACCTGTCTGGTCCTCTGGTGGCTCTGGGAGGAGATGAAGCGAGTACAAATAATGGATCTTACACATCTACAACTTGATCAGATCTTTGACAGAACATCCCAAACTCCCAATGTCCATCTACAAGTATCAGAGTGCAGTTGGAGGTGATGGTGTTCACATAACAAGTTAATGTCCAAATCCAAATTTCCATCTCACCTGACTTCATGCTCTGTTGCGCACCCATTCCTTTCTTACCTCGCAAATACATGAACACACTCTTGGCCGGCCTCGTTGTTGCTACCACTCTGTAGCTTTGAGTGCATCCAAATCTCTGTTGCCCATGTGTAAACTCACAATAAGTCCAGTTAATCTACCATCCCTGTAATCAGCGAACTACAAAAGCTATTGTTTTAAAAAGTACCAATATTTTTATATTGTTGTGCTCACTTCCTTCCTGGTAATGATTATATCTGTTTTTCTGTGCTCCCTTTCAGTCACAGAACCCTTAGATATTGCTTCTTTTAGGAGTATTGGAGGATATGCCACTGAATTTTTCAGGGTAGAATTAGACCTTTTCTGGTGACAAGGATATAAACTGGGATGACATCAAATCGGAAAGTGGGATTAAGACCACAACCAGATTTGAATGATCTTATTGAATATTCAGTGAAACCAATCTTTTACACCAATGTGTTATTCACTGCCTTAATATTACTTCTGTTTCTCAGTGCCAGATGTTGTAATAATTTTGTTACATAAACAATTCATTATAAATACAAACTAGTGATACTGACGTAGACATGATGAATACACACCCACTATTAGAAACACGGGAAATTCAAAAAGGGTGGAGAGGGCACCAAAGAGGGAAGAGGTGATACAGAGTTACGAATGGACATGGATTTAGATCCACAATGGCCTGGAGTCTAGGAATCTTTCAGAGATAACAGACCAGAGTGCTAAAACTTCCAAATTCTAGATGAATGGTCAGAAATATACTCCTCTGAAACAGTATCAATTTTCAATTTTGAAACCTCTTCTTGGAGCCAGTAGCTTTAAAAAAAACATCAGAAACAACTGGAGTCACAGAAAAATCTCACAGCTAAGGAAATCCCCAGGGAGGGAATGATGTCACTATGCAATTATCACTGTGTGATGATATCACAGTGAAAATAACTCCCTGAAGGATGAGACTGAGGAGTTGATAGTGGGAAATACTGAAATAACAGAATGAATCAATATTTTGCCTCACTTCTCATGGGGGAGGAAACTAGCATCAATAGTTCCAGGTAATGCAGATGTTATAGAAAAGGGAGCATTTTAGAACAATCACCATGACGGAAAAAGTACTGAGCAAACTATTGGGATTGAAGGCAGACAAATGGGTGGCATTGTGGCTCACTGGATCCATTGGTTATAACTTTCTAAAGTTTCCTGGATATGGAAATGCCCCAGAGCAATGGAAAAGTGCTAATATAACACCCTTATTCAAAAAGAGGAGGAGGCAGAAATTGGTAAACAAAAGACCAGTTAGCTTATTTAGTCTCTTTGGGAAATTGTTGGAATCCAAAATGATGGGAGTCATAACAGGACATTTGAAAAGTCAAAACGCAGTTCAGAGTCAGCATGGTTTTACCAAGATCAAATTGAGTTTGACTAATCTGCAAGAGATTTTCAAAGATGTACCAAGCAAACTGGATAATGGAGATCCTATGGATGTTGTACATCTGGACTTCCAGAATGCACTGCATTAAGGTATCAAGCAATAGGTTAATACATAAGGTAATATCACATGGGATTAGTGATTGTTTATTATCTTGGATGGAGGATTGGCCAATGAACAGAAAGCAGTGGAAAGGGTTCTTTTGTGGTTGGCAAGTTGTATAAAATGGTGTGCCAAGGGTTTCATTCACAGGAGCTAACTATTTAGTGTCTATATTCATGACCTGGACACAGGGACAGAAGGTACTATTGCACATTTGGCTATGAATATTAAAATGGGTGGAAATATAAGCTGTAATAAATAAATAAAAACATATAAATGATCACAGATAAATTAAGTGGATGGGCTAGAATATGGCAGATGAAGTTTAATGTGGGTAAGTGTGGATTTGTCCATTTTGGAAGAAGGAATAGAAAGACAATTTATTAACTACATGGAGAGAAAATTCAGGGTGCTTGTCTGCGGAGGTATCTGTGTGACCTCATGCATGAATCGCAGAAAATTAGTCCACAGGTATAGTAAGCAAGAAGGACAGCATGATGGCTCACTGGTTAGCACTGCTGACTCACAGCACCGGAGTCCCAGGTTCGATTCCAACCTTGGGTGACTGACTGTGGAGTTTGCACATTCTCCCAGTGTCTGCGTGGGTTTCCTCCGGATGCTCCGGTTTCTTCCCACAGTCCAAAGATGTGCAGGTCAGGTGAATTGCCATGCTAAATTGCCCATAGTACTGCATTAGTCAGAGGGAAATGGGTCTGGGTGGGTTACTCCTCAGAGGGGCGGTGTGGACTTGTTGGGCCGAAGGGCCTGTTTCCACACTGTAGGGAATCTAATCGAATCTAATGTAATATCCATGACTCCACAGCTCACCGTGGCAAGGAGTTCCAAAGTCTCTCAATCTTCTGAGCGAAGACATTCCTTTTCATCGGAGTCTTAAACTGGCATCCTTAATCAGAGACCATCCCCTCTGATTCTAGATCCTCCATAATTTATACTGTCAAGCCTCTTAAAGATTGTGTCGACTTCAATGAAATACCTCTTTTTCTTCTGAACTCCACTGGGTAGGGTACCCAACCTGTTTAGCTTTGGCTCATAAGACAATTCCTCCATACCAGGGATCATCCGAGTGAACCTTCTCTAAACTACCTCCAATGAAATAATATATCTTTTCATACATAATCAGGCCAAAATTGCCCACAGTACTCTAGATGTGGTCTCACCAGTATCTTGTGCATTTGCAGTATGACTTCCTTACACTTCTACACAACCCCCTTTAAATAAGGGCCAACATTTCATTAGCTGCTGCATCTGCGTGCCAGCTTTCCGTATTACATGCACAAATAGGACAAACCAGTGTTGCAGCTTTTGCAATTTTTTTCCATTTAAATGATAATCCGTTCTTTTGTTCTGCCTTCCACAATGAACAACTTCACATCTTACCACATTATCTTCCATTTGACAAATTTTTGCCCACTGACACAACCAATCAACATCTCTCTGTAAACTGTCTCTATCCCCTTCAAAGTGTGCCTTGACACCTATTTTTGTCATCTGCAAATTTTGCTACAGTGCATTCACTTCCTTCCTCCAAGTCATTTATATTGTAAAACAGTTGTGGTCCCAGCACTGCTCCCTGTCAAACTCCACTGGTCACTGATCACCAGACTAAGAAAGTATCCCTTAAAACACTAGCCCATTAGCCAATTCCTTCTCCATGCCAATATACTACCCTCAACATAATGGGCTGTTATCGATGACATAACCTTTTGTAAGATATCTTGTCAAATGCCTTTTGGAAGTCCAGATGCACCACATCTCCTGGTTCCCTTCTATGCATTGTTGTTGGGACATTGTCAAAAAACTCCAATAAATTAGTCAAGCACAACTCCCCTTTCATGAAACCATACTCAATCTGCTTGATTACACTGATCTTCCAAATATTCTCCTACTACTTCCTCCGTAATGGATTTCAATACTTTTCCAACAATAGACGTTAGGCTAATCGGCCTTTTATCTGCTTTCTGCCTTGCTCTCTTTCTGAAGAGGGTAATAGGTGGCGGATTTAAAACAGGCAGGAGGAGAAAATAGTGCTCTCAAAGGTCATGAATCTGTGGAATTCATTACCCCAGAATGAAGACATTGAGTAAATTTAAAGAGGACATCTATGGATTTTTAAAGAGCAATCAGTTGAAGGATTATGGAAAACATGCAGGTACGTAGAGTTAATGCTAAGTTGATCATACCAAGTGGCAGAGCAGGCCCAAGGGGCTGAATTATCCAGACTTGCTCCTAATTCCTACCTTGCTAACTGCAGTAATTTAATAATGCAATACCTTCTCCTCACTTACATCCTTCACTGTTTTGCCTGAAGATCCTATATCCCGGAATGTTGAGTTGCCAACTGTTGATCTTGCTCAAATACCAAGACCAAATTTTAAAAACATGTAAATGTAAAATGGACTAAAAGCATCCCATAGAAATGTTTGTTCCAAAAGCAGTTATTGCACCATATGCATAACGCCCATTTTGCAAACTGATTATCCCAAACATCTACCATTCTTTACAATCAGAAACTAGAAATTCCTGAACCGACTGGGTTCCAAAGGCCTCAACGTTAAACTCAACAGCTCCTCCACCATTGTCACTCCAGCTCAAACGGATACATCTTCAGGGTTAAACCCAACAGCTCCTCTTCTATCTCTATTCCAGTTCAAATTCAAATTTAACTAATGCTTTCAAAATAGAAAAGTATAAACATCTGAAGTGAAAACAAAAAGTTGTTGGGCTACAGTGAAAGGAAGTGGAGTGAAATTGGCTGATTTGCATTGTCAGGCAGCCAGCAGGGCTGTGAGAAATGGCCTCCTTCGATCCTGTAATCATTCCATGAATCTGTGAAAAAGGATCTAAATTGGAGGCAGGGAGTAAACCTTTGGAAATAACAATTCACTGCTGCAAATCAGCTCTTAATTGGTGTTTTTATTTCTAGACTCTGTTCTACAAACAACTCCCGGAATGAAACAATGAAAATATACCAGATGTTGGTCATCTGAAAAAAAAATGAAATACCAGATAGTTCAGCAGAGTATTTGACAGAATGCAGAGTTAACATTCAAGGGTATGCAGAAAGAATATGGTGAGTGAAAATACTGCAGAATATGATGATTTACATCAGCTCAGCAGGGGATGATAAATGATTGCCAGCTCAGGAAAAACAATTCCTGATCTTGGGAAGATCAAGGTGGTGAATCAGCAGCATTTAATCAGGAGATGGACAGCAAAGGAAAGCTCATTTAATCACATTTGGTCACAATAACAATATAATACCAGATAAGGTTAAAAGACACATTTGTATTAAAGTACAGCAACTTAGACAATGGCAAAGAGATGATCATGATAAGAGAAGTAAAACAAAACAACAGGCCCAGAGTGATACAATGAGAGAACAGCACAAAACCCTGAAATTGTGGATGGACACTCAATAATACTCACTTCTGAAACAACTTCACTGATTTCAACTTTAAAATGTCCTGCTTGATGTTGCAGCTGAAAAAGGTAGAAAAACTGTAGCAAAAGAAAAATTTCCAAGTTTTCAAAGATATTCAGCTTCCTGTAAAATAAGATTACAAAAATCAAAAGTGTCAATTAAATTTTAAAAATTTAGAGGAGGCAACTTCTCTTTTGGCTGGAGTCTGCTTTAAGTAAATCTTTGTTTCCTAATCTCCATTGAAAGGAGTTTCCAAAATCCATCACTGTCACCCCAAATTAGATATACACAGCATTATTTTACAGACAAGAAAGTTTAATTGCAAGCTTAGGTTGGAGACACTGTGGTGGAAGAAAGATTTGAGAGAGGAGTTAAAGTTTAGAATACATTGTGGAAAGTACAAAAATATAAGCTACAGGATGAAGTGGTGTTCCTGCTATGTGATCCTTCTCCTGGAATGACCAGTGAAGCTTTTGTACTGCACTGAAGTTGAGAGTGATGTTGTATCAATGTAAGTTTTTCAGTTTTTTTTAAAGTTGACAACAATTCTCACTGTACCTGCTATACTGTTCTCTGGCAATCTGGTCTTATGCACATTCTCAGATCACTTTGCACGACTAAAAGGAGGAATAGTCCCATGATATTTGTGTTCTCATTTTACAACTGTGTAAAATCAGCAGCACAACTACTCCATTCATTAACATCACATGTCCTCTAAGGCACTTTACTGAAGTTACATGTCTTCTTGGAAATGATGTACTTCTGTCACTGTTCCAAATTATTTCCTGAACTTTCAAAAACAATCATCACTGCAGAATTGACCAAAATCCATCTGCCTCGAGTTTCCAATTCAAATCCCAAGGATCGTATATGTTACACACCTCTACCACAACAAGGGTCAGGTGAATTGGCTATGTTATGCTAAATTGCCCATAGTGTTAGGTGCTTTAGTCAGGGTACGTAGGGAAATGGCTCTGGGTGAGTTACTCTTTGGAGGGTTGGTGTGGACATATTGGGGCAAATGGCTTGTTTCCACACTCTAGGGAATCTAATCGAATAAGTCATTCCCATTTATTTCAAAACAATTCATGTGCCTGAACTATCTCATCTTTCAACACAGGCTGAGTAGTATCAAGACATCACTTCATACCTCAGCTACACCTCCTACATAAATTCCATATTTGGTCCCTAACTGGCCTTAGTCCTCCTTTCACCAACTTTAAAATTTAAAGTCTACAAAAGTTTGTTTTCCAGTTATAATTTGACTGCCAATCTCATTTTGTACTCCCTTTTTGATTTTCTATCTTTCTTGTTCAACTTCTCCTTTAATAATTTCTATATTCAGATGGGTTCTCAACTGTATTTTCTCCCTCACATCTGCAATAAGCACTTTTTTTTAATGTCTTTGCCATCCCTGCCCCGGCCTCCCCCTTTCTGCCTGCCACTGCCCAAGCCTCCCCCTCTCCACCTGCCCCTGCCCCTGCCCAAGCCTCCCCCTCTCCGCCTGCCCCTGCCCAAGCCTCCCCCTCTCCCTCTCTGCCTGACCCTCCCCCGGTCTCTGGAATCCTTTGCCCTTCCACTTGACGGTGTCTGAAATATCTCTTTTTCAAAAGGTAGTCTACAATTTTCCATGCCAAACTCTGACTCCATTATATTTGGCATAGGCTGTTCTTACTCCATTGGAATTAAAATAATATAGAGTAATACAGCATTAGAAGACCCCTTCAGCCCATCAAATCTGTGAAGCCAAAGCTGCACTAAATCTACATCAGTACCACCTCCAGCACCAGACCCATAATACTGAATATTATAACATTTCAAGTGCTTGTCCAAATCCTGTTAAAAGTTTGAGGTTCCCTACGTGCAGTGTCCTCTCAGGTGGTGCATTTGAGACCCCAGAACCCTCTGGGTGAAATTCATTTTCTTTAAATCCTCTCTTATTCTCCAGTCTTCCACACTGGAATGATGTCTCCTTGTTAATCACACTTTGATTAAGAGGGTCTCAGTTGGATATGATGATTTAATTATTTGTTAGTTGACTATTCCACATTATTTTCATCACCATCAGTCTAAAGCTTAAGATAAAATGATCCCCAATCCTTTAAATATACCTCATTTCCAAGAGCTAGGTCTAGTACTGCCTTCTTTGTCACTAGATGGAAAACACATTCAGGGTCAAAATCCTGAAACTCCCTCCCACACCAAATGGACTGCAGAGATTCAAAAAAAAGCCTCTCTCCACAACCTGGTCTAATTCTGTTACGGTTGGGCAATAAGAGCTGGCCCAGCCAGCAAGGCCCAGATCTTACATCGGAATAAAATAAACTACAAAACATTTTCCAGAAAACGTTTTTGATACTCGTACTTTAAGCAAATATTAACACATATTTTTCTCCCTATTTTACTGATTGTTATTCCCAATCGAAATCATATCTTTACCCACCATCCCCGAAGGTGGTGATTGCCCCAGATCCAGGCCGCAGGAGTGCTGCGCACGCGCAGTCCCACCCGGCATCTCACACATGCGCAGTGACGGTGATGACAATGGACGGAGACGTTTCTTTTCCTCAACTGTCGGCGGTGAGGATGCGAAACGTTGGAGAAAGCGCTAGAGCGGACGGGTGGCTGGGGAAGGTTTATAAATACTTATTAAATAGCTCAAACTCGATTAACAACCTGCAAGTCTCAGATTTCCAATTCTGGTGCCTTTGCCCGGGAGGAACTGGCTGTTAACGTCTGCCACCTTTGAATTCGCGCATGCGTGAACAACGCCGTGACGCACATTGTTGGCGGGGCTTCAGCGTCACTGATTCTCACTGGGTCCTAGTGCCCACAAATCTCCTGATTTACAATCCACGTGATATTTTCCACAACTACTAGGTATCGAGGTCTTCCTGTTGGTGGAAATTGAATAAAGATTCGTGCACTCTGTGTCTCACATCTACACACACACACCATGGGTGCTAGGGTAAAATAAGCACTACCGCAGTTAGGCGGTAGTGTGGGGGTTAAAAATAAAAAAAAATAAACTGGAGTGTTCCAAGAAGAAAAAAAAATTAACAGGGGATTTTGATAAAAAAAGAAAACAAAAACTAGGTATGTCAGGAATGTCTCATATTCTTTGGAAATAACATTCTCGCTTAGTTAGGCAGGGTCTTGTTGCTAATTTTGACTTCATTTGGTTTGAGTAGATTTTTGGGGGGGGGGAGGGGAAAAAAGTTACAGACAGACTGGAATTGTCTGTTCGTTCTTTCTATTCTGGACTGACAGTGAGAGCTTTTGTAATCTCCTTTTACAAGCTTTTGTTAGATGATATGCCGACTGAAAATCAAATTTCGGACAGAGTCACTCAATTCCTTCAAACATGAATATCATCAGCCTCTGAATATACAAGGAGAAGTGGTTGAAATGGTTTTTGTTTTGTCTAAAAGAGACAATATTAAATGTCACTATGTCTGGAAAAACAACATAAACAGATCTGTGCGAGAGAGTTCTGTTACACATTCTGAGAAAGAATCACAGCATTTGCAGTAGAGACAAACTGTACACATGTGCATCACCTGATCATCTAAACTGGAGGCACAAGGACACCCGTGCTATCGAGAATACATGTGGGAAAGGATTCAATTACCATCTTAACTGTACAATCAGAGGTGCAGTCACACTGGGTGGGGGTGTGGGTGGGGGGGGGGGGAGGAACAATTCACCTGCCCCTGTGTGCAGTAAAGGATGTGCTCGATCATTGCACACTGTAACTCACCAACATGTTTTCTGATAGCAAGCGGTTAATTGTTCTGACTGTAAGAAGTGCTTTAAAAACAAAAAAAAGTCTGCTGCCACAGCAATATACTCACATGGGGAGAGGCCATTCACTTGAGCTGAGTAGGAAGGGATTCACTTGTCCATCTGGTCTACTATATCACCAGCAGATTCACACAGGGGAGAGACTGTAAACCTACTGATCCATCCAACCTTCGGATACACCTGAAAATTCTCTGGGGATAGACAATTCACCTACTGTGTTTGTGGGAAGGGATTTACCCATTCATGTAACCTTCTGACTCATGAGCAGGTTGACAGTGGAGTCAGGCCATTCACCTGTTCTATCATTTTTCCAACCTGCAAATTAAAGGATTCACACTCAGGAAAGGCTGTTTACCTGCTCAGTGTTGGAAGGAATATTCAGACTCATTCTGGTGAAAAACCAGCGAGCTTAAACTGGAGAGAGGTTGTTCATCTATAATATGTGTGGCAAGGGATTCATTCAGTCATCACACTTGCTAACACACCAGCAAATATGCATGCAGCTTGCAAGATCTGAATTCCCCACTTGCTGATGCTGTTATATACAAGACAAAGCCATGTTTATTTTGAATGGCCTGATTTTTTGATTAGATTTTATATTCTGGATAAAACGTAGACAAAATTACTTCGTTAAAGATATTTTTGGAATCGTTGTCTTTCCCAGCTGAATGTTTAATCTCACCTGGCTGGAGTCTGAAAGGACAATCTGAGAGGAGGAACGTATGTCAAAAACAGGTCTTCAACCTGGACACAGTCCACCTGGGCCACACAGAGGGACTTTTGGTCTTTCTCATTTGTTTTCACTCAGTTAAGTCCTCACCTTTAATCTTGAGGTGTGCAGTGTTGTGGAGTTGAAGGCATGTACTGTACCTTGAAGAGAGAGTGAAGTTGAAAAGCTTGCAAGTCTGTCACGTGACTGACTGCATGCAGAGTATGCTGAATAATTTGAAGTTGTAACATTTACCTGTGAAACAAATAACTGAGGTGGTTGCTATGGTTTCATAATAATTCGAATTCAACCAATAACCAGTTAGAATTACGCTCCAAGATACTAAAACCCAATCAAATTTGATTTCTTTTACAGTTTTGACAACATCAAACCAATGAGACAATCTGATGTTTTTGGATGTTAAAAGCAAGCATTTTGAGCAGTTAGCCAGAGAGAGATTAAGAGACTGCCATACACACTGCCCACTGACTATCTCTCTAAAAAGGTACCTTTTCATGTGAAAAATCTGTGCAACTGAAGATGACCCAGGAAGATACAGAGAAGGATTGACACTGCTTCTCGGAGGTGTTATCGGATCAGTATATTGTTGTAGATTGGGAGGTAGGTAAATCCTTAAGACAAAGGAGTGTAGATAGTTGTTGTTTTATGTTCTCTTTTGGAGCTAAAGAAGAAATTGTTAATTTTCTTAAATAGTGGAATTTGGATAGATCTCTGTCACTCATACTTTAAGAGATTACGAGGTGTAGTGAGCTTTTCTCTGTGTCTGGTTAAATTTGCAGAAGAGTTTACCCAATGTGGTAAATTTGGCATCGTCACTCTCGTCTGTGGTTCAGTGATTCGAGGCATGGAATGGCTCCTTTCCAAATGTGTTGATAGTCAGAAAGAATGGGGATGAATATTGGAAACGTGCTGAAAAATCAGATTAGTGTCAAACTGCGATTTGATTCAAAACATATTTAAAAAAAGCAATGGAAGGTGGAGATCTGACACAGATTTGTGTAAATACCGAAAGAACTGCAGATGCTGTAAATAAGGAGCAAAAACAATTGCTGAAAAAGCTCAGCAGGTCTAGCAGCATCTGTGGAGATGGGTTCTGAGGAAGGATCACCGGACCCAAAATATTAACTCTGATTTTTCTTAAGATGTTGTCAGACTTCCTGAGTTTTTCCAGCAACTTCTGTTTTTGTTTGTGACATAGATTTGAATGTTTGTGACCTGTTCCTCACTGAAAGCGAACAGCAGACTTAAGTTTCCAGTCTGAAAATAGTACTGGATCCTTTTTGAACATTTGAACCAATTTGTGTTACAAGTCTGATTTATTGAGCAGAAACTCACTTAAAATACAATAGTTAAAATCTCTAGTTAACATTGCAAATGGAGAAATTTACATGCATCTGTGTGGTTCTTTGACACTGATAATGCTTTTATTGTCAGGTAAGGAAGAACCCACATTGTGCCCAAGAATTTCATCTTGAATTGATATGTTTACAGCACACTGTTCTTCTAAATATTTCTCCCCTGAGAGAGGAGTTACTGAGGAGTTAATATCAGCTGACATTCCCTGAAAGGCTGATGCAAACAGATTCAAAAGTAACTTTCAAATATAATTGAAAAGGAAGTATACTAACAGCTTTGGTGAAAGAAAGATTACAAATTGTTTCAAACAACTGACACAGTAGGCCAAATGGCCTTGTTCTCCTTTCAAATTCCATTACTGCCGAATTTTCACTCAAATCGATCCAAATCAATGCAATTACATGCAAAGTAGCTGTTTGAGCTATCAGCATTTGGAAATTTAACAGCAGCCGTGTTATCCAATGCTGTAGGTCACCTTTTCATGATTTGAATCAGATTTCAGACTCATTAGGTTGCAGAATTGACTTCTGCTTCGGAACCTGATTGCAGTTATCAATTGTTCAGTCGCTGCGATGCTGAAAAACACATGATCTTCTGGCCATCATCTGAGCTAATAAAATTAATTTTGTTCCTGTGGGCTTACATTAGAACATGTAAGAATTGATCTTACTGTACTAGACCATGTCACACTTAATCTTCCAACAGTTATCATTGCAGTCGATCATGTTTTGGTTTACTTTAACCTCGAGATTGGATCAGGAATTTCAGCACAAGAAACTGGTGGTGACGGCGTTCATGGAACCAAGGAAAGCTAAGCTCTCAAGCAAAAAATTGCAGGACTTTGCACCATAAGAACATAATAAAATAGGAACAGGAGTAGGCCATCTGGCATGTCAAGCCTGCTCCGCTATTCAATAGGATCATGACTGATCTGTTCATGGACTTACTTCCACTTACCTACCCACTTACAATAACCCTTGATTCCTTTACTGTCAAAAATGTACCTATCTTTGTCTTTAAAACATTCAGTGAGATATCCTTGACTTCTGCACTAAGTAGGGAATTCCACACATTCACAACCCTTTGGATGAAAACGATTCAGTCCTTAATCTGCTCCTCCTTGTTTTAAGGCTAGGCCCCCTAGTTCTAGTTCCACCCACCAGTGAAAACGACCTCCCTGCTTCTATTCTATCCATGCCCTTCATAATTCCACATGCTTCCATAAGATCCCCTCTCGTTCTTCTAAATTCCACTGAGTTTAGCCCCAGCCTGCTCAATCTCTCCTCTTAAAGCAACTGTCTCAATCCCAGAATCAACATAGTGAACCTCCTCTGCCCCCTCTCCATTGCCAGGACATTCTTCCTCAAGTAAGGAGACCAAACCTGCATGCAGTGCTCTAGTTGTGGCCTCACCAGCACCCTATACATCTGTAACAACCTCCCTGTTTTAAAACTCCAGCCCTTTAGCAATAGAACATAGAACAATACAGCACAGAACAGGCCCTTCGGCCCACGATGTTGTGCCGAACATTTGTCCTAGCTTAAGCACCTATCCATATACCTATCCAATTGCCACTTAAAGGTCACCAATGATTCTGACTCTGCCACTCCCACAGGCAGCGCATTCCATGCCCCCACCACTCTCTGGGTAAAGAACCTACCCCTGACATCCCCCCTATACCTTCCACCCTTCACCTTAAATTTATGTCCCCTTGTAACACTCTGTTGTACCCGGGGAAAAAGTCTCTTGACTGTCTATCTATTCCCCTGATCATTTTATAAATCTCTATCAAGTCACCCCTCATTCTTCTCCGTTCCAATGAGAAAAGGCCTAGCACTCTCAACCTATCCTCGTACAACCTATTCTCCATTCCAGGCAACATCCTGGTAAATCTCCTCTGCACCTTCTCCAAAGCTTCCACATCTTTCCTAAAATGAGGCAACCAGAACTGCACACAGTACTCCAAATGTGGCCTTACCAAGGTCCTGTACAGCTGCAACATCACCTCACGACTCTTGAATTCAATCCCTCTGCTAATATACCAAATCCCTTCCATATTACCCACTGCACCAGCAAACTAACATTTTGTGATTCATGCAGAAGGACACCCAGGTCCCTCTGCACAGCAGCATGCTGCAATTCTTCACCATTTAAATAATAAGTTTATTTTGCTGTTATTCCTATGATAATGGATGATCTCACATCTATCAACATTGCACGCCACCTGCCAGACCCTTGCTCACTTGCTTAACCTATCTGTACCCTCTGCAAATTTTGCTCTATCACTCATGTTAGTGTCATTTGTGAACTTTGACACACTACACTTGGTCCCCAATTCGAAATCATCCCTGTAAATTGTAAACAATTGTAGTCCCAACACTGATCCCTCAGGCACACTATGGGCTACTGATCGCCAACCAGAAAAACACCCATTTATCCCTGCGATTTGCTTTGTTATTTTAAAAAAATTATCTATTCTCACTAATACATTACCCGTAAAACCATGCATATTTATCTTATGTAGCACCACCTTGTTGAATGCCTTCTGAAAATTCATACCAAATCATTTACCCAAATTAACAAAAAGCACATTTAAAATTTCATACAGAAGATGCCATTTTATTTATCTAACTATCTATCAAGGCTATTTTTATAACTCAAATACTCCATTCAGCTAAATATCCTGCTAATCCTTTTCTGAACCGTCTCCAATTTAATAATATCCTTTCTAAATTGCCCATAGTGTTAGGTACATTAGTCAGGGGTAAATGTAGGGGAATGGATCTGGGTGGGTTGCTCTTCGGAGGGTCGGTGTGGATTTGTCGGGTTGAAGGGCCTGTTTCCATACTGTAGGTAATCTAATCTCACCTGCTTCACTTTGTTTCTGTACAGCCTGGCCTCCTTAGGCATTCAACTGATTTCAGATATCAATCCAGGGCACCTCTTTGAACCATCTCCAATAAATGTACACACTTACTGAAAATGAAGAAAATTCCACACAATATGAAAGATGCATCTTTACAAATGAACTTCCTTGCGTTTATGTTCAATTCCTGTCTTAAAAAGGGTAGCAGTCCATTAGCTTTCTTGTTTACATGCTGTATCTGTATCTAGATTAGAGTGGTGCTGGAAAAGCACAGCAGGTCAGGCAGCATCCGAGGAGCAAGAAAATCGACGTTTCAGGCAAGAGCCCTTCATCAAGAATGTACCTAACACTATGGGCAATTTAGCATGGCCAATTCACCTAACCTACACATCTCTGTGATTGTGGGAGGAAACTGGAACATCCAGAAGGAACCCACACAGACAGGGTGAGAATGTGCAAACTCCACACAAGTGGGAATTGAACCCAGGTCCCTGGTGCTGTAAGGCAGCAGTGCTAACCACTGAGCTACCTTGCGTAGAACTGCTTATTAAGAAAAGGTGTTAATGTGAGCAAGGATATGGGCTGTAGTGAAGTGGAACCTGATATGGGTGGAACTTGGAAACACTAGGCAGAAAACATTAGTAAGAATGTAAATATAAACCAAGCTGCAGTAGTAATATTGGGAAAGACACCAGCACCACTCTAATCTAGACTCTGACCTCCAGCATCTGCAATCCTCACTTTGGCCTTGCTTTATCTGTATGCTAACTCTTTGTGACTCATAATTTAAATCCCTCTGCACATTAGAATTTTACAGTCAGTCATTCTCCAATTCAGTAATATTCTGCTCTGAATTATTCTTCCTGCTAAAGTGAACAACTTCACATTTTCCCACATTATGTTCCATCTAAAACATATTTTGCCCATTCATTAAACCTATCTATATTTGACCTTAACCTTCTTATGTCTTAACCATAGCAAGTTTTACATCTTTAGTTACCATACCTTCAATCCCCTCATTCAAGGGATTAATGTAAATTCTAAAAGATTGAAAATTACACAAAACCAGGTTATAGTCCAACAGGTTTATTTGAAAGCACTAGCTTTCAGAGTGCTGCTCCTTCATCAGGTGATGTGTGATTTTTAACTTTACACATCCCAGTCCAACACCAGCACCTCCAAATCTAAAGGTTTTGTTTAGATTCAACCATTTACAAGACAGGTAAAAAACGCAGGTGTAATAAATCATTTTTTTTCTCAAAATGTGTGGTACTACACAGTCCTCTCTGTTTATGGGTGGAAACTAAGAAAAGCAATGACTATAAAGGAAAATTAGACCAGCCTTTCTGTAAAATAAGCTTTGGGGAAGGAGTATGGGAATGAAACAGACTGCACAGAAAGCTTGATAGGCCAAATTACCTCTTTTCCAGACCATAATGAATCAAAGTCTGATTTCTGCAGCTTCTACTCATAATATAAGCTATGAATCAATGGGGCAAATCCCCCAAGAACGTCCACAGTCGCTCTTTCCTCAGGTGTCGGGCCCAAGCCTGGACACATCCTCCAGGGCTGCTCCGCACATGATTTCAAATCTCTGGCAGGATTTTCCAGTGAAAGCGATCTCGGAAATCTTTTCCAGTAGATCCAACAACTTTCACAGCTCACGGTGACAGGAGTGACTCTGCTATATCTTTCTGTGATATGCGCTTGGAATGGACGATCTGGATAATGCTTCTCATTCAATGCGCTATAAAAAGCGTGAACAGAAAATCATCCTCCCGTTTGTCCAAGAATCAACCTGATAGCTATTTTGAAACACTGACAGGAGTGCCTTTTTCGAGTCTTTACATCGCTCGTTGATGTTTTGGACTCTCTAGCATCACCACAGGCTAAGGGCCGGGATGGTACTGATGTTATATGAGGTTCGGGTGTTGGTGGTCTTTCGTTAGTCTCAGCCCTCCAGCCGTATGGAGTCAGCCCTATCGTGGTGTGGGTGGATCAGTGCCCCATTTTTTATTTTTATTTTTATTTCATTTTTTTAGTGGGGGTTGGCTGATCCTTGTCTCTGGCCATCGCCATCTTGTGGTGTTTGTCCACTTGTCACTGAAGAGATGTAATAATTCGAGTGTCAATGATAACGTGAGTCTTGATGTCATTTGGGCGAAGGTATTGAATCGTTCAATGCTGAGGAATTTCATGAGTCTGTTAGTCATGTCTTGTGCGCTCATCATGAAGCCAAAGTGCTTGGGTTCCGAGCCTTCCTCGTCAGTTCTGTGATCTCAGCATTCAGGTGTTTATATTTGTCACTTTTCTCACGCCATGCCATTTCCAGTGCCTTACTGTCGTTCTCGTACCGCAGCGTGACATCTACTACCACGATCTTTTGATCTTTCTTAAATTTAAGATCGGGTTTCCACAGTGAGCCATCTGTTGTGAACAATCTGGACTCCACGTACGATGTCCAGCCGTACTTACTGACATGTTTTGGCAACTGGTCAGCGATCTTGTTATGGTGCTTTATACGAACGTTCTTTACAAATGGGCAGCATCCTGAGATTGTCTCGACTGCCATCTCACACCTTTGGCAGATTTTGTTTTGAGCTGGTCTTCCTCTAGATAGTGTAACTCTTGTCGGGTATAGATTACACTGCAGGAGTAAGCTGTTTATAAACCTACAGGATTTTTGTTGGCTTGCTGTTTTTAACCAAGAGTTAGAGATCTTGTTGTCTGTAAAGTACTGGATGCCTGCCCCTTGACATCCCAGCTTTTGCAACTTTTCAAATTCCCCCTCTCTCTAACCTACATACCTGTTGGGCAGTTTCTGTCACCCAGCGTCTGCCTCCTTGAGTGATTAGATTAGATTACTTACAGTGTGAAAACAGGCCCTTCGGCCCAACAAGTCCACACCGCCCCGCCGAAGCGTACCCACCCATACCCCTACATCAACATCAACCCTTACCTAACACTACGGGTAATTTAGCATGGCCAATTCACCTGACCTGCATATCTTTGGACTGTGGGAGGAAACCGGAGCACCCGGAGGAAACCCACGCAGACACGGGGAGAATGTGCAAACTCCACACAGTCAGTCGCCTGAGGCGGGAATTGAACCCGGGTCTCCAGCGCTGTGAGGCAGCAGTGCTAACCACTGTGCCACCGTGCCGCCCTATGGCTGTTAGGTAGGTGTGCAGGCACGATGGCCTTGATATGGGTCATCGGGTCCATTTCCTCTTCGCCGCCACTATGGCTGTTAGGTAGGAAATCTTCAATTTCTTTAAGGACTTTGAGCTCGTGCAGTCCCACAATGGTATCTGTGTTGCTCTCTCCTTTACACTGAAAGGAGGCTCAAATTACCACATCACTGGACATCTCCAGTGTCTCGTGTTTGCGAACAATCACGGATGGAATTTGCACCTCCAATTTTGGGATGCTGTTGCTGGCATACAAGACTTCATCAGCGGGATGAGGTGGGAGGTGTCGGAATTCTTTAGTGGCGTTACGGATTATTTGGTCCAGTTTTATGAAGGTAGTCTGAGATGCTTCGGTAAGGATCAAGTGGAAGTACAGTCTGGGGATGACATGTGTTTTAAGGATTTCTAACCATTGTTGTGGTCGGAGTGGTATTCCTATATTGCTTTAACCCAAAACTTAAGCTTCTCCTCCCACTCCCCTTCTGCCACACCTGCCCTCGGATCAATACAGACACCCTGGTACCTCTCTGTGTTGCCTGGGGGTATGTAGGCTATGGATTCATTTCACACCTTCCAGGTTTCAAAGTGATTGTATAAGAAGGTCTTCCTTTTAAATGTAAAGTGGAAGCCCTTCATCTTCGCTATGTTAATACTGAGGCCTGTATGGTCACAGTATGACTGGAGCAGCTTCAGATTTCTTTCCATTCCGGTGTGGGAGTCCGGTAAAGGGCAATGTCATTCGCGAAGGCCAAAGTCGAGCAGTTGACTCTTCTGCTGCCCAGGGGCAATGAAACCCCTGAGTTGGCCTTCTCCAGAGAGCATACCTGAGGATCCAAAACCATGTTAAATAAAATTGGTGAGAGTGGGTCACCCTGTTTTACACCCCTCTCAATGTTTATTGGGGTGATAGAGTTACCATTCCCTTCCACCACTGTTGTGTTGCCAGTGTAGAGGTCTTTGATCAGACCTATAAAAGCTCTGGGGAGTTGTACTCTTTGTAAGGCTTTGAGTAGTGGCTTGTGCCCAACCGAGTCAAACGCTTTTGCCAGATCGACAAAGACAACTGCGAGGCCCTTGCGTTTATGTTTTGCTTCCTTAATGATGTTTTCGAGGATGACAATGTTTTCATTGCATCCGGGAGTGGCTGCTCGGAGCCCCTTTTGCCTGGAGTTAATTTTGACTGTTTAACTAAGGCGTTTTGCCATGAACAGTCATAGCAGCATTGGACCAATAGTTATTGACCGGCAGTTGTCAATGTTTTTCAGGCAGTCTTTATCCTCACACTTCGGAATCAAGACCATTTGACTTTTTTTTAGTGAATCGGGTATCGTGCTTGACTTAAGCCACAGGGAGAAGGGGCGAGGTAGACAAGTTACCTCCTTTTTGTGAATTGCTCTTATGTCCTACAGTTTCAGGCCGTCTGGTCCAGCGGCACTGCATTCGTCTAGCTCCTTGATGGCCGCTTCAACCTCTTCTACCTGTATGGGTTTCATCAAGGATCCGTCATCAACTTTGCCAGTGTATGGGGCGTACTTGTTGATGTTTGATTTGTGATTTGGTGTGGATAGTTTCTCAGGGAAACATGTCTCCACTTCCACTTTTGAGAGAGGACAAGTGGATGAAGTCAGTGCCCCCATGATCTCGCGAGCTAGTTGGTGCTGGTTGGTTTTGTAGAGCTGCTGTGTTGCTGTAAACAACACTATACGTGCTGCCCATCTTTTCTTGGCCCCAGTATTGCTACCAGTCTTTTTGTGTTTTTTTGCCTGGTCTTTTTGAGGCTCCTTACATTTTCAGTCTTTCCCTACTGTTCATTAGTAAGTCGGTAATACTTTCCATCAGTCCTAACCCGAGGGTAAGAGTGTCCAGGTCATTCTTCGCACTCAAGAGCTCCTCAGCTTGTGTTAGCTGGTCAGCAACGTCCCTGTGTTTAGGGATCAAAGCCGCTGTTATTCGGCTGGCTCTTTGGCACGGGTTTGCATCATTAGGATTTTCCTGGACACTCTCCGCCTCTGATTTGTGCGAGTCATTAGTTGTGATTGACTTGCTTGGGGTTTGGACCTCCATCAGGGTGCTTCCAAGGAGTCTGTGTTTATCTGAGATTTGTTTAGATGTTTTTTTGTTTTAAAGATGCTGATAATTGATTTTATTTATGAATTTGCATCCTGCAAATCTCACTTCTAGTTCCCACAGGAGTGCCACCTCCTCCTGTGACCATATGCGATCACTTCACTTCTCCCAGGTTTGCCCTTGACTTTGGGTGCAGGAGTCCCAACTGAGTAGTAAACTATTGGTCACACACTCTGCATGCAAAGTCCCCTGCTTGGGGTTGTTTTTTGCCTTTGCATTTTGGATAGTGGCAGGAGATTGCACGATATTCTCCTGCTTTGGTGCAGAGTGAACATTTTGTTCGGATGTTCTTTATTTTGTGCACCTTAGTCGTATGAGTCTTAATCAGGCTCACCATGGGGAAGAGGGTGTTGCAATCCTTGCAGAACAACCCATGGGTGGGGTAGTGGATAATTACCTCTGGGACAGATGTTCTGTCGTACACTGGCTCAATCACAACTCCTTCCATGAAGGCAGTTGTCTCGGTTGTCCCATCACCAGTCTCGGTTACTGTCTCTTTATACTCTGTGCTCTGTATCGAGTTTTGATAACTCTTATGGTAGAAGGTCTGGGAAGTTATGCTTACCCCATCCATCGGGTTGGCCGCCCTCACGGTCCTTTCTACAACGTTATCTAGGTCATCCATTACTGGGTGAGCCGGCACCCTGAGAGGGGTAGCCAGCTCAGCTCCACGTAAGGCAGGAGATATCATCTCAAGGTCGTTGTCTCAGTTTGAACCAAGATGGCCCTTGTTGCCAGTTTTATTAAGCAGGTACTTGGAAATCTAAATGACTTATCACAGCTCGCAGTTGTAGATGAGACTGCGGGGAGGTAGATTATCTGGGATGCTTCCCAGCTGGACTGCCCCATTGAAAATGGAAGACTCATGTTTTTTGAAAGCAGGTCTGCGTAGACCACAGCCGCCTCGTACTTTTTCTTCATCGACAACCAGGAGGCACAACACCACCTATGTGCCAAAAATACATCAAAACTCCTGTGTGATCTAACCTTGCTAACCAGTCTACCATGTTGAACTTTGTCGAACACTTTATTGATGTCCATACAGATCACATCCACTGCTCCTGCCTTCATTAATCCACTTTGTCACATCATCTACACACTTGGAGACATGACAGTTAAGTTTCTTAACCTAACTCATGACTATATATGGGGAGTTTAGATCAGAGTGGTGCTGGAAAAGCACAGCAGGTCAGGCAGCATCCAAGAAGCAGGAAAATCAACATTTCGGGCAAAAGCCCTTAATCAGGAATAGAGGCAGGGAGCCTCCAGAGTGGAGAGATAAATGAGGGGGGTGGGGGGGGGAGTGGGGGGTGGGGGAGATGGGGGAGAAGGTAGCAAAGAGTACAATAGGTGAATGGGGGTGGGGATGGAGGCGATATGTTGGAGAGGAAAGTGGAGCGGATAGGTGGGAAGGGAGATTGGCAGGTAGGACAGGTCATGAGGACGGAGCTGAGCTGGAAGGTTGGAACTGGGGTAAGGTGGGGGGAGGGGAAATGAGGAAACTGGTGAAGTTCACATTGATGCCCTGGGATTGAAGTGTTCCAAGGCGGAAGATGAGGCGTTCTTCCTCCAGGCGTCGGATGGTGAGGGAGCAGCAGTGGAGGAGGCCCAGGATCTGCATATCCTTGGCAGAGTGGGAGGGGGAGTTGAAATGTTGGGCCACGGGGCTGTGAGGTTGATTGGTACTGGTGTCCCGGAGATGATCCCTAAAGTGCTCTACGAGGAGGCGTCCAGTCTCCCCAGAGGAGACTGCATCGGGAGCAATGGATTCAATAAATGATATTAGTGGATGCAGGTAAAACTTTGATGGATGTGGAAGGCTCCCTTGGGGCCTTGGATGGAGGTGAGGGGGGAGGTGTGGGCACAGGTTTTGCAATTCCTGCAGTGGCAGGGGAAGGTGCCAGGAAGGGAGGTTGGGTTGTTGGGGGGCGTGGACCTGACCAGGTAGTCACAGAAGGAGCAGTCTTTGTGGAAAGGGATGGGAGGGAAATATATCCCTGGTGGTGGGGTCTGTTTGGAGGTGGCAGAAATGTCGGCGGATGATGCGGTTAATGTGAAGGTTGGTAGGGTGGAAAGTGAGGACCGGGGGGTTCTGCCCTTGTTACGGTTGGAGGGGTGGGGTTTGAGGGCCGAGGTGCGGGATGTGGATGAGATGCATTGGAGGGCATCTTCAACCACGTGGGAAGGGAAATTGCGGTCTCTAAAGAAGGAATCCATCTGGTGTGTCCTGTGATGGAACTGGTCCTCCTGGGAGCAGACACGGCAGAGGCGGAGGAATTGGGAATACGGGATGGCATTTTTGCAGGAGGTAGGGTGGGAAGGGGTGTAATCCAGGCAGCTGTGGGTAGACAGTGGGTTTGTAAAAAATGTCAGTGTCAAGTCATCTGTCATTAATGGAGATGGAGAGGTCCAGGAAGGGGAGGGAAGTGTCAGAGATGGTCCAGGTGAATTTAAGGGTGGGGTGGAATGCGTTGGTGAAGTTAATGAATTGCTCAACCTCCTCATGGGACCAATGCAGTCATCAATGTAGTGGAGGAAGAGATGGGTGGTTAGTAACTACGGAAGATGGACTGTTCTACGTAGTGAACAAAGAGACAGGCATAGCTGGGGCCCATATGAGTGCCTATAGCCACCCCTTTTGTCTGGAGGAAGTGGGAGGACTCGAAGGAGAAATTGTTAAGGGTGAGGACCGGTTTAGCCAAACGAATGCGAGTGTCAGTGGAAGTAGCCATGATGGGGACGGAAGTGATATCATTTGATCATCATGGGAATGGTAGCTGTGCCAGCCACATGGCTAATGGCGTCTGAGCAGTTCCAGAGGCTGGGGGAATCTTCTGGAATGTTTGAGGAGTGCTGATTATAGAGGTGGGTTTATACAAGTTTGTTGTACTTACAGTTTTTGATGTTTGAGATGGTATTGAAATACTGTTTGTGGAGAGTATGAATTCTCCTGAGGATATAGTACAGAAGGGGTCCTTTGCAGTTCTGAGAGAGTGTGGCCCTCTCTACAGTCAGCTGAATCAGGGCTGACTGTAGAGAGGTTAGGTGCTGGCGCACGGCTGCAAGTGTGGAGCGGAGGATCCAGAAGGAGAACTGTTTCTGGTGGTTTTGAGTCTGTAGACTGTACTAGTTGTCCTGTTCAGTTTCAAACTGTGCTGGTTTGAATGTAGTCCGGAGTCTGTGTGGGATCAGTTGGTTACGGAGGCAGGCATTGAGGAAGCAAATGTGGCTGTGGTAGTGAGTCTGTTTCAGTATATGGTTGAAGAGCTTCAGGGCAGAAGAGATGACCTGGGGGTTGCCGTGAGAGAGAGAGACTCACTGAGATTCTTGTGGAGAGAGGAGGAGAACTTCTTCAAGGTAGGCATCCTTGAAAGAGGATTCATAGTAAGGTTCAAATCAGCTAGGCAAAAGTGAGGACTGCAGATGCTGCAGATGCCCTCTGTTTCTTCCCCTCCCGATGTCCCCAACAGTACCCTTGGATTACACCTCTTCCCACCCTAATTCCTGCAAAAACGCCATCCCGTATTCCCAATTCATCTGCCTCTGCCGTATCTGCTTCCAGCTCAACACCATCCCCATGACCTGTCCTACCTGCCAATCTCTCTTCCATCTATCCGCTCCATCCTTCCCTTTGACCTATCACCTCTATCCCCACCCATTCACCTATTGTACTCTTTGCTACCTTCTCCACACCCCCCCCACCCCCCCCGCCCCCCCCACAATTTATCTCTCCACCCTGGAGACATCCTGCCTCTATTCCTGATGAAGGGCTCTTGCCTGAAACGTCAATTTTCCTGCTCCTCGGATGTTGCCTGATATGCTGTGCTTTTCCAGCACCACTCTAATCTAGACTCTGCTTTCCGGCATTTGCAGTCTTCACTTTTTGTCTATATATGGGGAGGTGATTGCTGCTCAGCATTGTTGCTGAACTGTTAATCCAGAGACCCGGATAATGTTTTGGGGACCCAGGTTCAAAACACACCATAGCAAATGATGGAATTTCAGTTCAATTTAAAAGAAAAATCTGGAATTAAGAGTCTAATTGTTGAAAAGTCCCATGTGATTCACTAATGACCTTTAGGGAAGGAAACTACCATCCTTACCTGGTCTGGCCAACACGTTCACTCTTACCTGAATGAATGAAGAATAGCTGGGGTCTAAGACAGATCCCTGCAATACCACAGGGATTGGCAACTGGCTGCCACTCAAAAAAAAACCTGTTTATTCTGATTCTTTGGTTCCTGTCTGGTGGTCAGTTCTGTATCAGTGTTAATACCCCAATAGTCGAAACGTATGGTGCTGGAAACGCACAGCTGGTCACGTGGCGTCCGAAGAGCAGGACAGTTGACGTTTTGAGCATTAGTTCTTCATCAAGAATGTGGGGTTTGCCCAAGAGGGCTGAGAAATAAATGGGAGGGGGGTGGGGCTCAGGGAAAGGTAGCTGGGAATGCAATAGGTAGATGGAGGTGGGGGGGGGGGTGATGGTGATCGGTTGGAGTGGAGGTTGTGGAACAAGGTGGGAAAGAAGATGGACAGGGAGGGCAGATGCCCTCCAGCGCATCTTCTCCACTTCCTGCACCTCCACTCCTGAACCCCACCCCTCCAATCGCAACAAGGACTGAACCCTCCCCACCCACTAACCTCTGGATGCAACACATCATCCTTCACCATTTCCACCACCTACAAACAGACCCAACCACCGGGGGTATATTTCCCTCCCCACCCCTACCTGCGTTCTGCAGAGACCATTCCCTCTGTGACTCCCTTGTTATGTATCTGTTTCCCACCAACACACCCTCCACTCCCAACACCTTCCCTTGAAGAAAGTGTGAAACCTACATCTACACTTCCTCCCCCACCCCTTACCTCCAAGGCCCCAAAGGGTCCTTCCACATCTGGCAGAGATTTTCCTGCACCTCCACACACATCATCATACTGTGTCTGTTGCTCCCAGTGTGGTCTCCCCTACATTTGGAAGACAGAGCACCAGCTTGTGGAACATTTCGGAGAACATCTCTGATACAGATGCACTAAACAACCCCATCACCCTATGCCCGAATACTTCAACTCCCTCTCCCACTCCGCCAAGGACATGCAAGTCCTGGGACCTTCTCCACCGCCAGATTCTGGCCACCCGACGCCTGGAGGAAGAACATCTCATCTTCCACCTTGAGACCCTCCGACCACACAGGATCATTGTTGATTTCACCACCCTCATCTCCGCTCCCCCCACCTTATCTCAGATCCAACGTTTCAAGTCGGTACCACCCTTTTGAACTGCCCTACCCGTCCGTCTTCCTTCCCATCAATCCACTCCACCTTCCTCTCCGACCTATCACCTTCACCCCCACCTGCATCTACCTATCACATTCCCAGCTAACTTCCCCTCCCGAGCCTCCCCGCTCCCATTTATCTCTCAGCCTTCTTGAGTCAACCCCACATTCTTGATGAAGAAGTACTGCTCAACGTCGACTTTCCTGCTCCTCGGATGCTGCCTGACCGGCTGTGCTTTTCCAGCATCACACGTTTTGACTCTGATCTCCAGTATCTACAGTCCTCACTTTCTCCCAGTTAATACCCCAATAATTTTAACTTTACATGCTAATCTCTTCTGTTAGAACTTTGGAATGGCTTCTCAAAGCCCAAGGAAACCACATCCATTGCCTCCTGTAACCTGCTGTTGTGTAATTTTTTTTAAACTTTGTCCACCCCAGTCCAACACCAACACCTCCACATCATTACTTGAAAAAATTGCATTCTTGAGACTTTCCAGCCGATTTGTCCAGCATGATTTCCCTTTCTGTAAATCCATGCTAAGTGACTGTGTCCAATCCTATCATTGTTTTCCAGAGTTGGTTAATTAGTCTGCTGTGTCTTTTTATTCCACAATATAACTTTCCCTGTTTCTGATTGTAAGGGATTTTGTTCTCCTTAAACATTTTTTTTCCTTTCATATACCTTAAGGATTTACAATTAGTTTATATTTTCCCCACAAGTTTACTCTTAGACTTGATTTTTTTTCCCACTTAATCAGTCTCTTCGTCCTCTTTTGTTGGAATCTTAACTTCTCCCAGACTGCCATTGTCCCACAGGATCATATGACTGCTCTCTCATTGGAGAGAGATGACTAATAGTGCTTTAACCTGATGGCCAACATGCCTTAGGCAAGGGACAAAGTTAAGTAAGTTGGACCTTCATGGTGACCTCAACCAGTACATAAATTGAACATGTGCTGTTGGTGTCACTCTGCATCACACACCTGCCATCCACACAATTGAGCTAATCCACCCTCAGCCATTGCAGAATATACTGTCTGGAGAGGTGTGTCCTCCATTTGGGTCCTCAATGTATCGATCCAGAAAACCATCTCATACACACTCCAGGAATGTCTCCTTTATGGTATTGTCACTGAATTGATTTGCTCATTCTATATTCAGATTGAAATCACCCTCAATAATCATAAGACCACAAGATATAGGAGTAGAATTATGCTATTCAGCTCATCGAGTCTGCTCTGCCATTTGATCATGGCTCATGTGTTTCTCAACCACATTGTCCTGCCTTCTCCCATAACCCTTGATCCTCTCACCAATCAAGAAATGATCTATATCTCTCTTGAACATCTTAAATGACTTGGCCTCCATAGCCATCTTTGGCAATGAGGTCCAGAAGTACACCACCTCTGGGTGAAGAAACTCCCCCCTCCCCCCATCTCACTTCTAAAGGACCATCCCTGGACTCTGAGGCTATGCCAGACTCTGAGTAATGCTCCCAGTAGTTGGACTGCCGCATATCACCTGTTCCTTGTGGAGAAATTTGAAAAGAAAAACACTTCTGCTTGCAAGTCCATCAGGGAGTGGTCAGCACATCGCATCCTTAAGACCCTGTGGGAACAGGAGATGGATGATCTTGTTGGGTGGTTCCCTACGCAGCCTGTCAGAGTCACTTGGCAGAACATCTCATTGCCTGATCCAATGAGCACCAGGATGTTGCTTGGCTGGTGACGAGAAGGTCCTTCCTGTGAGATCCTTCATACATGCCTGGACTCTCTGTACCAGCACACGCTGACATCGAAGCAGTTGCAGTGGGAATGACACTGTCGCATTTCTCCTGCTGGAATATGCTTTTACAAAGGAACTCTAGAGACAGAAGCAGTGGTTTTTGGTGAGGTTTGTCCTGAGCAGCTCTGTGACACAGGATTCTGTACTCTATGGTCTCTTCCTTGAGATGCATACCAAGACAAACATTAATTGTGTCTGTAAAACCATCAACCTAGTGAAAGGTGCCCTTTGGTCTACCTGAAACTTGCTGGTCTTCCAGGTGAAAAAGGTGATCCTGACCAAGTGTTGCAGACTGGCACATTCCATGTTCAAGTCTATGTGCTAAGGGACGGACTAAAGCCTGGGGCAGCAGTCCCCAAGGCACAGTGATGAAAGACCACTGTCTAAGGTCTTTCTGCCAAAGTACAACAGAGATCTGTTCAGTTATTGGACTCTCCCAATGCCTCAGATACCCAACATTATTTAGAAATGTATTTAGGTTCGTTATAGCTGTTAAGAAAGCCCAAGCCCAATGTTTGTTTTTCTCTCTGCGTGTAAAAACAGTATAGATTGGAACTGTTCTACTAACTGTGTATTTACAGAAAGATTTCCTTTTTTGTGAATGGAGGTTATATTTGCGAAGAAAATTCCCAACAACAGTTCTAATCCAATTTACCCAGAATTTTATGACTGGGACATGAGCAAGGTGAAAGAGGCCAGCATTCACTGCTGTGAAGCTTTGACCTTTCTCCCACAGTGCTTTTCACTTACAGGATTGTCATGACTGCAGCAAGAAAGAAACAGTGATATGTATCCACAAGAGGACAGTGTGTGTCTGGGAGGGTAGTTAATCGGTGATGGTTCCCCATATCCACACTGGTCTTGAGGGAGGATCTGTCAAAGTTCTTCCTGTGATGTGGATGGAGGAAACCATGTCGTTAAGTGTCCCATTGCTCTCACTGTCTTTCCTCCCATTGAGGACAATATCTTGCAGAGGCTCAAGACAGCAGTGGGTCTCCTTAGTATTTACGACAGCCCAGTAACTTTTCTTAGTCACTGTTTCGGAGAGTCTTTCACACAAATTTCCGGATGAATTTTCAATGAACTCCAATTCACGATCTCCTTTCATGTCATAAACATTTCTCTTCCTCATACTAACCTTTTACCGGATTTAAAATTGTTTTACAGAGAATCACAAACGCACATTCCAATGTAAGAATTCCAAACAAACATTCCATCAGTATCAGAGAGTGAGTCAATTCATCAGGACTTGAAAACCATTTGGTTTTTAACATCTGTCTATTCTGACTGTGGGAAAAGATTTCAAACATCAGTGTGACTGGAAATGCACCAAGACACATTCACCCAAGTGATTGTTCCAGTGAACTGACTGTGGAGAGAGCTCTAGTTAGTTCCACAGCCTGAGTGAGAGTGTTCCAGTGAACTGACTGTCGACCGGTCTTGAACCAGTTCCACAGCCTAAATAACATCACCCCATTCACAGTGGGGAGAAACTATCCCTGCCCTGTGTATGGGCGAGGAGTCAGCTGATCATCCAATATGGAGATACATGAGGACACCTTTTCTACAGAGAAACCACGGATAGGTGCGGACTTTGGGAAGGGGTTCAAATACCTATCCCAGCTGGACTCACACTGGGGAGAGGCCACTCAACTGCCCCGATTGTGGGAAGGGATTCAGTGACTTATCCCAGAGTGAATGTGCTGGTGTGTCACCAGGTTGGATGAGTCACTAAATCCTTTAGAACACACAGAACAGATGAATGGCCTCTCCTGAGAGTGAACTCACTGGTGTGCTAGCAGTTTGGAAGATTCACTGAATCTCTTTCCACACTCAGAGCAGGGAAATGGCCTCTCTCAACCTTCTGACAAACCGGCGAATTCACTCTGAGGAGAAGCCATTTCCCTCTTTTGAGTGTGGAAAGAGATTCAGTGACTCTTACAAACTGCAAGCACACCAGTGAGTTCATTCTGGGGAGAGGCCATTCATCTGCTCTGTGTGTTCTAAAGGATTCAGTTATTCATCCAGCCTGTGGAGACACCAGTGAGTTCATACTGGGCAGAGGCCATTCATCTGCTGTGTGTGAGAGAAGGGATTCTCTCAGTCGGCCCAGCTCCTAACACACCAGCAAATGCGCACTGGGGAGAGGCCGTTCATATGCCCCGAGTGTGGGAAGGGCTTCAGTAGCTCAATTAACCTGCTGACACACCAGTGAATTCACACTGGGAAGAGGCCGTTCATCTGCAACGTGTGTGAAAAGGGATTCACTATATCATCCCACCTGCAGAAACACCAGTGAGTTCAGACTGGGAAGAGGCCTTTCATCTGCCTCATGTGTGGGAAGAGTTTCACTCAGTCATCTCATTGGCTGACACACCAATGTGGTCACACTGGGGAGAGGCTATTCCCCTGCTCCAAGTGTGGCAAGGCATTCTCTCTGTTATTCCACCTTTAGGCACACCAACTGGCTCATACTGATGAGAGACCTTTCAAATGTTCGCACTATGAGAAGAGCTTTAAAAGCAGATGCAAAGTGCTCAGACACCAAAGCATTCACACTGGGGAGAAGCCATTCCCCTGCACTGAGTGTGGGAAACGATTTGTCCATTCACAAAACTTTCTGAGACACCAGCGAATACACACTGGTGAGAAGATGTTACCTGCTCCCTCTGTGGGAAAGGATTTACTCAGTCATCCCATACTCTGAGACACCAGCAAGTTCACAAATGACAGCAGGGCAGGCATTGGCTGCTGCTGCTGTTGTTGTTCTTGACAAAACTTTTCTTCATGCCACCTCTGCTTCTCCTTCCCTAAACCTTAACAATGAAAACAATGTTTTATATTTCTACCTCAGCTAAACCTGTCAAAAACTTGTGCATGTGTCGCATGGTGTGGAACTGGACTCGAGTTCGGTCCTACAGAGAGTTTTTTAAAAGGTCAGCATCTGTTCCCTGATTTTCTCTTCTATATCTTGATTTATGAAGGTCAAGGTTCCATATATTTTGCTCACTGCTGTCTCAATGTATTCTGCAATGTGTATCGTGTCCCAACCTCTCAGCCAGAAGCTCTAGTTTCAAGTCCTTCAATATATCATCAGTGTTAATCTGTTTAATATACTCAGGTTCATTTGTATAATAAACTTATGTTAATTTGTACAATAGATCTGTGTAATCACCGATTGTTTGTAAACTGGATTGATTCATCTATAGAATTCTCAGAAGCTTGTGTCCATTGGTTGCAGAAGCCTGTGTTCCGTTGTCTAAATGAACCTTTGTTGTGGCTTCTGCAGCTGAAACTGCAGCTTTGTCTCTGTGCGGGTTTCAAGTCTGGGACCAGTGTGTGTGAGGTAGGGGTGGAAAGGGACAGAGGTAGTCTGCTTTCTCTCACACCTCCTCCTTCTAATCTCATGAAGCTCCCTCAGCTGCTCCACACCTGAGGGAGGTGTGCTCCAGGTAGAGAGAACTGGGAGCTGACTGGATGAGCTGGGATTTTGGCAGAGAGAGGACTTTGAGTGACAGACCTGAAAGGATTTAAAGTAAGCCCTGGTATCCGTTGTTTCTTTTGACATTCAGATGGAGCAGATGGTGTCAGACGGTTTCTTTCTGTGTATGTACGTGTAAGAATGAGTGTGGGTACTGTTGGAATGTCAATGCTAGTTTTGAATCTTTAACCTCCCCTGACCCTCCCTGAACCTCCAGGCTGAAGCAGACTCCAGGTACAGGGTCTATCTTTCGTGGGAGAGAGGGAGTATGAGAAACCATTGAGAGTGCTGGGAACCACTGCGATGGTGACTATCCCTTATGAGTTTCCATGTTTTTCCTTAACTGCAGTCTATCTGTCTAACCCTTTATCATACTTTCTTTCAATTTTCATGCTCTCTCTCTGTTTCTTTTTCAGTCTCTGCATTTCCCTGGCTCTGTCTCTGTCTAGGTCTGTGTGTGTGTCTCTCTCACTCTGTCTTTACCTCTAAGTCTCTATTCTTTGTCACTGTCTCATTTTTTTCAGTCCCATCACCCCGCCCCCTCCCCGCCACTTCCAACCTTGCACCAGCACAATCTCTTCCTCCATTCAGTCTCTTTTTCTGTGGTTCTTTCTCATGTATTTCTGGCTCTTGCCTCTTCTTTCTACCTTTATCTCTCTTCTTTCCCACTTCCTTTCTTTTTTGTTCCCTTTCTCCCCTATCTCGTTTCCCCTGTCCCTTCTCTCCCCACCTGTGTTTACCCCGTCTTTAATTTTCCTGCTATTCTTTCTAGTCTTTGAACCACCCCGCTTTGACCCCTGTCATAGAGTCATACAGATGTACCACATGGAAACAGACCCTTCGGTCCAACCCGTCCATGCCGACCGGATATCCCAACCCAATCTAGTCCCACCTGCCAGCACCTGGCCCATATCCCTCCAAACCCTTCCTATTCACATACCCATCCAAATGCCTTTTAAATGTTGTAATTGTACCAGCCTCCACCACTTCATCTGACAGCTCATTCCATACACGTACCACCCTCTATGTGAAAACATTGCCCCTCAGGTCTCTTTTATATCTTTCCCCTCTCACCCTAAACCTATGCCTCTAGTTCTGGACTCCCCCACCCCAGGGAAAAGACTTGTCTATTTATCATATCCATGCCCCTCATGATTTTATAAACTTCTATGATGTCATCCCTCAGCCTCCGACATTCCAGGGAAAACAGCCCCAGCCTATTCAGCCTCTCCCTCTAGCTCAAATCCTCCAACCCTGGTGACATCCTTGTAAATCTTTGCTGAACCCTTCCAAGTTTCACAATACCTTTTCGATAGGAAGGAGACCAGAATTGCACGCAATGTTCCAAAAGTGGCCTCGCCAATGTCCTGTACTCAATACTTTGACCAATAAAGGAAAGCATGCCAAATGCCTTCTTCACTATCCTATCTACCTGCGACTCCACTTTCAAGGAGCTATGAACCTGCACTCCAAGGTTTGTTTGTTCAGCAACACTCCCTAGGAGCTTACCATTAAGTGTATAAGTCCTGCTAAGATTTGCATTCCTAAAATGCAGCTCCTCACATTTATCTAAATTAAAGTGAACATAAACCACTGAAGTTTGTGGAGAAATTTAAGGACAAAAATGCCCGACTGTTTAGATGGACCTTGTTGTTACAGCCATTCAATTTGCAAATTGTGCATGTGGCAGGACCAGAAAAAGTGATTACTGATGCATTGTAGAGGCTTAATTGAGAAATGGAGATGTTTGGTGGCAGGAGTAAAACAGACTGAAACAGAATGTAGTCGTGCACGTTTGCATGGTTATAGTCAATGTAATGTACATGGGTGCTGTAGTGTATTAACCATTTAAGATTAAGGCGTTTCAAAATGAAACCATTTTTGATTATTGATTGTTCCTTTTTTTAAGGGGAGGAAGTGTGGTGATGCTGTTCCTTTAACAAGGTTATGCTGTCTTTGGCATTTTTTTTCCAGAGAGGTTGTAACAGCTGCGATTCTGAAAGGGTTTTATGGCCAATGTGATTGTAGCTAACAGACACTGCAAAAGGCTTTCAAGGTTTAATAAGAAAACTTGTACAATGAAATGGGAGTGACGATTCCTCCCCAGCTCAGCTCTCCTCTGGTTTGATTCGGTTTTAGCAAACAGTGTGAAGCTGCTGGACCCCAAGAAGCAGGCCCATGCTGATTGTTCCTCTCTCTGACATCTCTCCTGGGTTGATTTTTCCTTTTTTGCCAAAGGGGTTTTTGTGGGGATTGTTGCAAGTATTTGGAACATCATCATTAAATTGGGAAAATTTGTTGGGCTTTCAGATTGGTTAAGTTATTCTGTATTCTGCTCTCTTTTGTTTGCATTTCATTTAGTAATCTTGCAAATAAATTCTGTTTTGTTTTGGGCCAGGTCATCATTCCTGGAATGTCAGTATTACACCTGTTTAAAACAGCGAGCAAAGTTAGGGTCTGGGCTAATTTCTTGAACGTGCGTTCTTCAGAAATGAAGGAGACACAGGTGCTGACCCACATACAGACACACATAGCCGTTTATAATCCAAAGGGGTTCTGGTCTGGTCCATGACAGGTTATGAACAGGTTGCATCAAATGAGCTGCTCCTTGATCTATGGCCTAAGAATGATCAATACTACGTGGGGAGCTTTTAGTTTTCCCCTGGACTGTGAACAGATAATTTTGTGTGTGGAGCTGGTTTAATTTATCTATGGGGAGCTGAGTTTAGTCTTCAGATTGTAAATGGCTATGTGTGTCTGTATGTGGGTTCAAACCTGTGCCTCTCTGTCATTTCAGAAGAACACCATTTTCTGCACTGATGCTGCTAGACCTTCCTACTTTTTCCACCGATTTCAGTTCTGTTTCAGATCATCAGCTTCCGCAGTTCTTTAGCTGAAAGTGAGGACTGCAGATGCTAGAGATTAGAGTCGAGAGTGTGGTGCTGGAAAAGCACAGCAGGTCAGGCAGCATCAGAGGACCAGGAGAATCGATGTTTTGGGCAAAAGCCCGATGAAGGGCTTTTGCCTGAAACGTCGATTCTCCTGCTCCTCAGATGCTGCCTGACTTGCTGCACTTTTCCAGCATCACCCTCTCGGCTTCTGTAGTTCTTTGTTTCATTTAGCCTATGAGGACATAGGGCAGCACAGAACAGGAACAGGCCCTCCTGCCCACCATGTCCACGATGACCATGTTGCTGTTCTAAACTAATCCCACCTGCCTGCACATGCCCATATCCCTCTATTCCCTGCCTGTTCATGTATCTGTCTAAATGCCCCTTAAACATTGCTTATGTCTCTGCTTCTACCACCTCCCCTGGCAGCACGTTCCAGGCACCTACTGACCTCTGGTAAAAACTCACACAGCTGCTTTAAACTTGCCTGCTCTCATCCTAAACCTATACCCCTTTATATTTGACATTTCCAACCTAGGAAAGATTACTCACTCTATCTTTGACCCTCAATTTAATATATTTTAATAGGTCACCCCTCAGCCTCTGACACTTGAGCAAAAAGAGTCCAAGTCTGTCCAACCTGTTCTTATTGCTGATACATTCTCACCCAGGTAACATCCTGGTAAACCTTCCCTGCACCCTCTTTAAAGCTTCCACATCCTTTCTATGCTGCAAACAGGGAATTCTCTGTGAGGTGCTGGTTCATATGCTGTGACTTTCAAATGGTCAGTGATCTGTGGGGAGCTTATATTTATCCTAAGATTATTTTAATGAAACGAATTGTAAATAGTCAATCTTGTATGGAGAGTAAGTTTTTATCCCATGGAGTTTGAGTAGTAATATCACACACAACTGACACGAATGTGGAGATGATCTTTATTGTGACTACTCAGGCATGTGGTCTTTGTGTGCTCTGTGAATGTTCGGTTCTGTGCGCAAGTGTTGGCATCTCTTCTTCAAAGAAGAAAACCCTCCCTGATCATGGTCTCTTTGTCCAATCCCTGCTGCATTCCTTATGTCTGCATCTGTCCAAAGACCCAAACACCCTGTTGTCCCTACAATACCTCACAATATACAACCTGCTTAATCATCTGTCCTGTTGATACCCCTTTGAGACTTTCCATTTTTTAAAGCAGATTTCGATCACACAACGTGGTCTGCATTTGTAATGCTCTTCATGTCCTGTAACACTCAGTATCTCCTGAAACAACTCACGATAATACCACTAGGCCCATTCATCCAGAGACACAGATAGTGTTCTGGGGACCTGGGTTCAAATCATGCTATGGCAGATAGTGGAATTTAAATTAAATAAACAATAATCTGTAATGAAGTGTCCAATGTTGATCATCAGGAAAAAAAACCTCATCTCTCTCACGAATGCTGTTTAGGGAAGGACATCTGACCAGGTCAGGCCGACATGTAACTGTAAACCCACAGCAATGTGGCTGACTCTTAACCGTCCCTTGGCAGTTGGCCAATGCCACAAGCAGTGGAGCAATGAATGCTAGTCCAACTGATGATGCCCTCATCCCAGGAATGAATAAATAAAAGTACATACTTTCCTCTCTACTATTGCAAACACCACCAGCTGCAGCAATTCGTACTGCCATTGTAACATCTGTGGCACTCAAACTAACTCCAGCACATTCAACTCTCTCTGTTCCCATCATCTCATTAAACCCTGACAATGTTTCCTCTTCCTATTGCACATCTCTTGCTAGAAGACCTCTTGCCAGCCCTTTAACACCAACTTTCATATTTTGGTAGCCGTTTGCCATTTTCTCAAACACAGTCTCTTTTCGGTATTGTTGGGTATTTTTGGGGTCTTTTAAACACTTAATCGAATATGATCGTTTACATTCTGAGTGAGGGACAGGTGGGAACTTCTTTCTGTTTCAATAGAATGTCTTTTGTTGAGTATTTTACACTTTCCTTCAAATCTTTTCACTGCTCCTTTACAGCCATCCATTTCAGTCTGTTGACCCTGTTTACCTTGGTCAGTTCTCCTCTCAAACACACGGCATTGACTTTGGTTCTGTTTCTGATTGTTGTTTGCCCTTTGTGTGGTGACTTTAAAAAATCAGAATCCCTTCCAATTCCACTTTATCACAATTTCCTGGAGAATCTCTTAGTGTGACATTACTCATTCTCCTCATTTTCATTATACAGCAGAGATAGTTAGTCCCTAGACAGTTGTACAATATGCTACTGACCAAAAGAAACACTGACCAAAACTTTTTCCGAACCCCTCTTCAAATATCACCCTTGTCAGTGTGATTGTCCTAGATTATACCTTTTACAAATTCCAATAAATTCCCATTTAATGCAGTGATGATGAATGAATTGCTGATTCTGCTTCATAATCTGAGGCCCAATGCTTTCTCTGTAATGCCTTTGTTATCTATTACTGTCAGGATTACCCATCCTGCTTTCCTATTCTGCCCTACTCTCTGCAAGGTTGTGGACAGTTGAATATTTATGTTCCACCTGTAAATTGTGTGATCAAATCTCTGGTGATCAAATCTCATTTATACTTGTGTCATAATTCCATATATCTTATTGCATTCAAAATCAGAACAGAATAATTTACTCTTTCCACAATTTCCTTTCACAAACCTATTCATGATGTACAGTTCTGGTTAAACTCTGTCCCTTCCTGTTGCTTTCTGCTTGTCTTCAGCCACATCCTCATGCAGTTCCAATGCATCAACGTTTTTCTTTGGATTTGGAAATCTCCTTTCACCTGAACCCTGCCCTGCATCCTGTCTGTCAGTTTAAAGCCCTGTCCATAAACCTACTGATATGATTGGCCTGGACACTGGTCCCAGTAAAGATCCAGTTTTTTTTAATTCACTCGTGGAATGTGGGTGTCTCTGGCTGGCCAGCATTTCTTGTCCACTCCTAGCTGTTCTGGAACTGAGTGGGTTGCAAGGCCACTTCAGAAGGCAGTTAGGAGTTAACCACATTGCTCTGGGTCGGAAGCCATATGTCTGATAGACGAGGTGAGCGAGTAGATTTCCTTGTCTAAAGGACATTTGGTAGTCAGATGGATATTTCTGACATTGGCATTAGTTTCTGGATTAAAAGTCCAGTGAGAATAACACTAGGCCATTGTCTGACCCAGTCATAGCTCACTCATCCTGCCTCCCGATACCAGTGCACCATGAATCAAAATCCCTTCTTCCTGAAATCTTCCTGAACTCTGGTGATATCACCCAGTGCTATCTGTCACTGTGTGGGTCTAATTGCTGCCTCTGACTGCACCTTTTACAACTACTGTGAGATCCTGTGCCAACAGAATTCTCCACTTCAGGGAGAAGAGCTAGCACAGGCGTGGGACGCAGACTCGAATTTTCCAGATCTCTGTGGGACTCAGTCTCATTCTACCTGTATAAAGCCCACTGTGTCGGTCTAAATTCTCACCCTGTCTATTTTACTGTCCCTTTCAGCTACTCAGGAAGTTCCTGACTCAGTAGAATTCCTGCCTCGTCCATCACCACATTGAAGATGATTGGTAAGGCAGAGAGTAAAAAGGGCAAGGAGATCTTGAAACCGTCATTAAATTCTGCAGTGAGGTAAGATCACTCAGCAATCAGAGCAGTCAGAGGGCTGGAAACATCGGCCCACAAGACCTGACATAGATTCAGAACAGAGAGCATAAAGAACATAGAACATAAAACATTGCAGCACAGTACAGGCCCTACCACCCTCAATGTTGCACCGACCTGTGGAACCAATCTGAAACCTATCTATCAAAACTGTTCCATTTTCATCCATATGTTAATCCAATGGCAATTTAAAGTTGGCAAGTCTACGACTGTTTCAGGTAGGGCGTTGCACGTACCTACTGCTCTGAGAAAAGACACCACCTCTGACATCTGCCGTATATCTGTCACCCCTAAATTAAAAGCTATGTCCCTAAATGCCAATCATCACAATTCAAGGAAAAAGGCTCTTACTGACCACCCTATCTGACCCTCTGATTATCTTATATGTCTCAATTAAGTCACCTGTCAAACTTCTCTCTAACGCAAATGGCCTAAAGTCCCTCAGCCTTTCCTCATACTAGACAAATACTCATAAATCTTCTCTGAACCCTTTCCAATGCTTCTCTATCTTTCCTATAATGTGGTGACCAGAACTGTAAGCAATACTACAAATATGGTCACATCAGTGTTTTGTACAGCTGCAGCATGACCTCATGGCTCCAAAACTCAATCCCTCAACCAATAAAAGCTAACACACTATTTGCCTTCCTAACAACCCTATCAACCTGGGTGGCAACTTTCAGGGATCTATGTACATGGACACCGAGATCTCTCTGCTCAGCCACGCTACCAAGAATCTTACCATTAGTCCAGTACTCTTTATTCCTGTTGCTCCTTCCAAAGTAAATCACAGCCCACATTTCCACATTAAATTCCATTTGTCACCTCTCAGCCCAGCTCTGCAGCTTGTCCGTGTCCCTCTGTAACCTGCAACATCCTTCGTCACTATCCACAACTTTACCGAGCTTAGTGTCATCCGCAAATTTACTAGCTCATCCTTCTAAGTCTTCATCCAGTCATTTTTAAAAGTGACAAACAGCAGTGGACCCAAAACAGATCCTTGCAGTACCCTCCTAGTAACTGAACTCCAGGATGAACATTTTCCATCAATCATCACCCTCTGTCTTCTTTCAGTTTGCCAATTTCTGATCCAAACTGCTAAATCACTCTTAATCCTATGCCTCCGTAGTTTTTGCAATATCCGACAGTGGGGAACCTGTGATCAAACCAGTGATCGAATGCCTTACTAAAATCCATATACACCACATCAACTGCTTTACCCTCATTCACCTGTTTGGTCACCTTCTCAAAGAACTCAATAAGGTTTGTGAGGCACAACCTTCCTTTCATAAAACTGTGTTGAATATACCTAATCAACTTATTCCTTTCTAGATGATTCTAAAACCTGTCTCTTATAACCTTTTCCATCACTTTTACCCCCAAGACCTCACTTGTCTATAATTACCAGGGTAGTCTCTACTCCCCTCTTGAACAAGGGGGCAGCTCTTCAACCATGTTCTGAAACAGAGCCGCTACTCTTTGCTACCTTCCCCCATCCTCCTCTTTAACCTATCATCTTCATCCCCACCCCCAGTCACCTATTGTACTCTTTGCTACCTTCTCCCCACCCCCACCCCCACCACCCTCCTATTTATATCTCCACCCTGGAGGCTCACTGACTCCATTCCTGATGAAAGGCTTTTGCCCAAAATGTTGATTTTCCTGCTTCTCAGATGCTGCCTGACCTGCTGTACTTTTCCAGCACCACTCTAATCTAGACCCTGATATCCAGCATCTGCAGCCCTCACTTTTGTCAGTGTACTGAATAGCCGACATCTGCCCCTCTTTCCTATGTTTCTATCTAACACTCCTTGTCTCCATAAACTCTTTCTTTCCATGCTATCCTCCCTATCTGACGAAGGGCTCTTGCCCTGAAACATCGATTCTCCTGCTCCTCGGATGCTGCCTGACCTGCTGCGCTTTTCTGCACCACACTCTTGACTCTGATCTCCACCATCTGCAATCCTCACTTTCTTCTGTCCTCCCTATCAGTGTAACCTACACAAACTCCAATCACTGTAACTTTCTTACATTGCAGAATACTCTCTGTCATACCTCCTCCAGTCCCTCCAACCCTCTCAATCTGTTTCTTCTTCCAGCCTAATAACCTTTCCGTTAGCTGTTGCTGTCTTACTTATATCTGTAACAACATATTGTTCAGCGTCCCTACCTTTTCTATGCTGCGTCATTTCTACAGCCTCTCCCCGTCCACAACCTCCTGCCTCTGTCACTTTGTCTCCCACACTGAAACCTTTTCTGAAACTGCAACAGTGACAGTTATAATCCGGAAAGTGCTGGAATAATGAACAGATACGCTAGATATGATAACTGAACACTTAGAAATCAAAGGAATAAGCACAGTCCATAAAATGTAGGAATAGAATGAGGCCATTTGGTCCATCGCATCTACTCCACCATTTAATTTGTTTCTTAACCTGATTCTCTCACCTATTCCCTGTAACCCTTGATCTCCTTATTCAACAAGAATCTGTTTAATCTGTCATCAATTCATTCAAACACTTAGTTTCTGCAGCACTGAGTTGCATAAATTCACCACTCTCTAGCTGAAGGAATTCCTCTACGTCTTAGTTCTAACGGGTTATCCCTTCACTCTGCAGCTGTGCACTTCAGTTCAGTCCCTCCTACTCATGGAAACATCTGCTCCATGTCCACTCTATCCAGGCCCCTCAGTATGCTGTAAGTTTGAACATGATCCCCCACCTCTTTCTAAACTCTATCAAGTATAAACCCAGAGTCCTCAACTACTCCTTATATGACAAGCCCTTCATCGCTGGGATCTTTCTTGTGAGCCTCCTCTGTAGCTCCTCCAAGGTCCAGCACATTCTTCCTTAGGTACAGGGGCCAAGACACCACACAATATTCCAAAAGTGACAGAGGCTGGCCCTCTTGAAATGAATGCTAACATTTCACTTGCTGGTTTGAATCAAATTGAATGTCCATGTTAACCTAAAGAGAATAATGAACTTAATCTCCCAAGTCCCTCTGTGCTTCAGATATTTCATCATTTAGAAAATAGTCTGTGCTTCTGTTCTTTTGATCAAAGTGCATAACCCCAAACTTTCTGGCATTGTATTCCATCCACCACTTTCTTTGCCCACTGCCTGAGTTCATCTTTCTGCAGCCTTCCAGCTTCCTGTCATTCCACCTCTCTTTACAGATGACACAAAGTTAGCAATATTACCATCAGTTCCTTTATCCATACTAGTAATGTTTAACATGTAGAGTGTGGTCCCAACACTGACCCTTTTAGAACTCCACTCATCACCAGTTGCCATCCTGAAAAAGAACCATTTATTCCCACTCTCTGTCTTCTGTCAACCAGCCAATCCTGTATCCTTACCAAGTATGTTTTGTGGAAAATGAGATTTTGATTTCCAAACCCTGTTAGATTTGTTTTTTTTTGTCTGGCTGTATATAGAAAAGTAATAAGGAAAGGAATGAGTTATCCGGATCCTCAGAAAGTTTTCAATAAGGTGCCATTCAAGAGGTGAGTAAGTGGTACAAGTGGGATTGGAGGTAATGTACTGACATGGATTGAGAATTCTTTAAGAGACAGAGAACTTGTGGTAATAAATGAATTTTTGCATGGGCCACAGCTATTCACACTTTGTGTCAATGAATTAGATGAAGGGAAAACCTAATTTTTCCATGTTTGTTGATGACACAAAATTAGAGGGGAATGTGAGATGTGTGGAGGGACTGAAGGGAACATGAACAGTCTGCAAGTTTTTCTTATATAATGCATTGATGGGATGTGGCCATCATTTCTTTTCTATCTGTAGTTACCTGGGGAAGATGGTGGTGAGCTGCTTTCCTGACCCACTGCAATCCTTTGGGTGTAGGGACAGACACTGTACTGGAAGGATGGTGGTAGTTTGGAAATGCTGGTGTTCCCATGTGCTTGTAACTCCAGTCTTTCCAGTTTATCATTGTTCTGGGTTTCTGAAGTGATGTTGCAAGAGCCTTCCTCAGAGATCTCAGTGCTGCTTGTTGATCTTCCTTTATTTATCCATTCATTCATGGGACATGGGCATTTCTGGCTGGGCTTGCATTTCTCGTTGATTTTGAGTTGTAACCACACCGACCCTGTACTGTCCAATAATATCTTCCATCTGTAACCACACCGATCCTAAACAGTCCAATAAAATCCTCCATTTGAAATCTGCTCGATCCTGTACGGTCCATTAATAGCCTCCATCTGTAATCTCACAGATCCTGTATGGTTCAATAGTATCCCCCATCGTAACCACACCGATCCTATATGGTTCAATAATATCTTCCCCTATGATCCATTCCTAACTCTGCAACCTTCCTCAGCCAATGCAGCCCTCCTTGTCTCTGGTAACTCATACAGCAATATAAACCTCCTTTCTCTGGCATCTCTTCCAGCCCTTACAATTCTCCTTCTTTATGTAATAATTCTCAAGGCCTAACAGCTCTCCGTTCCTCCGACCTGCTGATTCATAGAAACCTCCCCATCTTTGCAACCATCAACACATCAATGTCACTAACTCCCACCTGCCCTGACAAATCACATTATCTCTATCATCTTCAGCCACTACCGTTTCATTATATCTACAACTTTCTCCAGCAACTACAACTCTGCCTATCTCTTAATCTTCCTTGAGTTTTTGCTATTTGCCTTATTGTGTAACCTGTTCAATGTGTAATCAGCTGTATAACATTCTCTAGTCCCTACAGCACTTCTCAATTCTGTAACCAACTTCTCACCCTACACAGCACCCTATCTCTGCAACCTTTGCAATCTAAATCCATCCCCATCAGTGAAGCACCCCCAGCCCTCCCTATCCCTGTAATCTCCACCAGATGTAAAACCATCCACGTATCTCTCACCTACATTAACTCCTACAAATCTCCCAGTCTCCAAAACCTCCTCCAGCTACTACAACCCTTTCTATCACTTCAAGGGAAATCCTTCAAGGGAAGTCATGTCCTTTACACTAGAGCCTCCTCTTGAGGATGGTATAAATGTACAGATGTTTGCAGAAGCTAGAGGGTTTACAGAGGTGGGAAGGGTTATAGAACATAAAAGATGTTACAGAGACTGAAAACTGTCAGCACGGAGGGAATAATCCGTGATTTGCCTGGTTGGCAGTCGGTTTGAAGGAAGAAATACCATAGAGCTGCAAATGCACAGGCCCATTATCAAGCTGTGATTTTCCTGTTCTATCAGTGATATTCGGGACTGAAATAAGTGCCAGCAGCTGACTGCACCAGCTGGGGAGAGAGGCTGTGATTTTCCTGATCGAATTTCGCAGCTCAGTTCCAGGGTAGGTGAGAGCAGCTCACCATGTTCGGGTGAGAGAGGGAGCCTCGGGATCTGCCTGATCTCACTGTGGGACTCATTCCCAGAATGGATTTGAGTAACTATAAATGCCTAATGCACTGGGGCTTGTTCAGTTCTGAATTTATATTGCTATTCTGTGCCTATATCTGCACAAGATTCTTAACTGAACCTCTTAGATCAAAAATGACGCCCCGCAGACAACAGCTCCCAGGTGTCAATTCCTGACCAATAGCCAACTCAATAGAATCTCCAATAGAATCAGTTGTCACTTCTGAAATGTTGCAACTGGTAAATATTTTTGTGAGAACAAAATTTGTTTCAACTGGTGTGAATTATATCTGCTTCGTTGGCCAGGATCTGTGTGGTAGGAGAGTCCAAGTTCACTGGTCAGTGTGGGCTACACCAACAAGCCTTGTATGCCTGACAACACCCCACAGCTGTGCCCGATGATGATTGGAAAATGATAGTTAGAACACCCAAGGCGAGGGATTTTTCCTCGGCTTCTTTTAATGGTTTGGTATATTGTATTAACCATATTCAAGGAAGTGAATCTCCTTTATAATTACTCTCTCCCTAACTTTTTAACTTCTGATTTTTCACACCACAATGCCTGGAACACCTTCCTGTTTTGGTAGACAGACAGGGGGCTGAACCTTATTATAATTTGCTCATGTCTCATTTTGATCAAGTTTCATGGAGGATTTCTCTCCACAAGATGAAGTGAATTTTCTCATCAAATCATCCCCGATTTGCCTCAGTAACTACCTTCCGTACCCCAGGGTCCTCCTCTCATCTAGGTAGCATCCAAGGAGCAGGAGACTCGACGTTTCGGGCATGAGCCCTTCTTCAGGAATGAGGAAAGTGTGCCCAGTAGGCTAAGATAAAAGGTAGGGAGGAGGGACTTTGGGGAGGTGCGTTGGAAATGCGATAGGTGGAAGGAGGTTAAGGTGAGGGTGAGAGGCTGGAGTGGGGGTGGGGGCGGAGAGGTCAGGAAGAAGGTTGCAGGTTAGGAAGGTGGTACTGAGTTCTCCAGTTTCCTCATTTCCCCTCCCCCCACCTTGTCTCAGTCCCAACCCTCGAACTCAGCACCACCTCCCTAACCTGCAATCTTCTTCCTGACCTCTCCGCTCCCACCCCCACTCTGGCCTATCACCCTCACCTTAACCTCCTTCCACCTATCGCATTTCCAAGGCCCCTCCCCCAAGTCCCTCCTCCCTACCTTTTATCTTAACCTGCTGGGCACACTTTCCTCATTCCTGAAGAAGGGCTCATGCCCAAAACGTCGATTCTCCTGTTCCTTGGATGCTGCCTGACCTGCTGTGCTTTTCCAGCAACAGATTTTCAGCTCTGATCTCCAGCACCTGCAGTCCTCACTTTCTCCTCCTCTCATCTAACATGACATTTTCTCTTTGTTATAAAAACTGCCCACTTCCTGGATATCCCAGAATGGACCAGCCTCCCTGTTACAGGTGCCATCTGTAAAATGTCATTGCACACTTGGATTACCATCCTGAAACTGACCAGGGCATGGCAGAGGGGGTAAAATTGGGGCTTACTCTTAGGCTAAACCCCTGAGGTTTTGGTGGATGACATGGTGCTGAAGAGGGACATTGTCTTCTCCAGGACTGGCAGGGGTAGCTATGACTCCAGGCACTGCCACCTTGGTTTGAGTTTGACCCAGGGATCAGTGAGGTGCCCACCTTCTGGCTGATTGTCCAGCTGTACCAACACAAATAGCTGTGCCAATCACTTACATTTTCCTTGATACCTCTTGGTAATGCTCTCATTCCAGAAAGAACCAAGAGGGATGGAGAACAGCCCAACGTTCAGCTCATCACCCCCTGACAGGGGAAGGATCCTGACCCTAACAACCAGGAGAGGCTGACT